>NC_077231.1:111177668-111888293 GCF_027887165.1 Monodelphis domestica | reverse complement strand
GGTTTGAGGCTTCTATATAATCTGTAAGTTTTCGGCCCCTCTCACTTCTTTTTCCCATATTTCACCCATCCTTTTTCCTACTTTTGCACTGATGCTGCCTTATAATAGAGTATACATTGATTTTATTTTTTAGATCTTAGCAAATTCTTTTTAGAATTTCTTGACCTCTTGGTTCTCAGAAATTGATATTGGTTCATAAACCATACATATATTCATGGTAGTCCTTTTGTAAATCCTTTTCTTTAATACTATAATACATAATGCATGAAAATTTTTTAACTCCACCAAATTCTTTCTTTGTTTTTCTGAGTGCTTTTGAACCATCATTTCATTTAGCTACAATTTGCTTATTCAGATTTCCTTTATGTAAGAACATCAAGTTTGATAGGATTAGGTTCCTCCAGAAATCATTACCATTAGTTGATTTTTAGATAAAGATCTCACATTTCGTGTCAAATTAAGTTTTGTTGACAGTACAAAACTCTCCTTTGAACCAGTCTTCCACCCTCTTTGCTGAAGTAGAATGGAATTTCACAAGTGTGAGGGAAAAAATTTCATCTCTTACATCACAAGCCTACTGTTGATATACCCTCCACATACTTCAGTAGACTCTTGGGGAAAACTAGTTCTTTTCCTTGGCCCATATCCTAAGTTTTTCCAGCATGACAGAACATTGCACAAACCTAATTTTGATACCTTTCTGCTGCCACTTCATACCCTTCAGGTAAGAATACCTTAGACCCTGGTTATGCTATTTCCCTGAGCTTTCCATCTCTTGGGTAAAGCATGCTTCCTGAGGAAAGGCTGCTAGGGTCCCATCATTTTCTGTCTACCTCACATCAAAACTACTTCGTCTGTACCAGCACAAGGCATCTTTCACCTCCTGTTAGCTCAGTGTCCCAAATGGAATGTGGAGAACCTACCAGTACAAAGAACTTTACCTCTAAAACTTCAGACCTCCCATCTCTTACTGTGCCTGACCTTTGAGGGTAGAAAAATGGTGCCCTCTTCTCAATGATGAACATTCATATCTGGTTATACCCTTCAGTATTCCAGTAGCTCAGTATTCTTATAGATTATCATCCAAACTCTATTCCACAGCTGATTCTTCACTCCCATTCCCTTCATTCCCCCGTCTCCAGCCCCTAAAATCTCATCCTGATTCCAGCCAGCCCTTCCATTATACCCCCTGAAATACCTATTTTTAGGCAACAAACTTGTCTTCATCTTAAATCTTTTTCTCCTCTTAGTCAAACTTGGCCTTCCTCTGATGACAGTCTCCTTGGGCACCCTTCTAGTTCTGACTGCACTTTTACTCATTCTCCTTAGCTCTCTGGTTGATGTGAGTGTGTTAGAACTCCTTGTTCCCCATTGCCACTTCCAGGTTCTCTTCCTTCCTCTGTCATTCAGTAACCTCACTTTCATTAAGTTTGATGCTATGCCTATATACCATCCAATCAAAATACTGGTACCTGTTTTCAGACTCCCAGATCACTCCTTCCTCAATGAGTTTGATATGAAATCCCTGCCTGGGACCTTCTCTTTTACTTGGTGATCTCATTAGCTATCATGGAGACTTACCATTTCTATTCTGAACATTTTCAAATCTATCTGCCTTACCTCAATCTCCAATCTCTGCCAATCTCTAACCTTAAATTGCCTTTCGGACCACTCAATCTAGATATCCAAGTAAACAATGGAACCTATTTCCTCTAAACCTTCTTCCCTCCCTACCCCCCTCAACCCTAGTTACTATACAGGGCAACACTATCCTCCTAGTCACCAAGACTCACAATTTAGGAGTCATCCTGATTTCCTCACAATCTCTCACCTCACCCCACCCCATCCCATATCCAAGCTGTTGCCAAGGTTTGCAGAAACTCACCTTTGCAAGACCTTTCAGATATGTTCCTTTCCTCTCCTCTGATACTATCACTAGTGGTTCACTACTCTTAACAGGCCTCTATCACTTCACCCTTTGATTATTATAATAGTCTACAGGTGGGACTGCCTCTTTTCCCACTCCATTCTATCCTCCATTCAGCCAATAAAATGATTTTCTCAAAGCATGGGTCTAGGGAGCAGCTGGGTAGCTCAATGGATTGAGAATCAGGCCTAGAGATGGGAGATCCTAGGTTTACATCTGGCCTCAGACACTTCCTAGCTGTGTGATCCTGGGCAAGTCACTTAACCCCCATTGCCTAGCCCTTACAGCTCTTCTGCCTTGGAACCAATACATAGTATTAATTCTAAGACAGAAGGTAAGAGTTTGAACTTATATATATATATATCCTCCCCTATTCCATCCCCTCTTGCCTCCAAGAACAAATACATAATGTTCTGTTTGGAATTCAAATCCCTTCATAATTTATCTCCCTTCTGCCTTTCTAGTCTCTTTACACCCAACTCCCAAACATACATTCTTTGATTTAATGACTTTAATCTCCTAGCTATCCCACAAATAAGATACTCTCAGCTTCCCTCATTTTCTCTGAGTGCTTCTCATCCCTGGAACATTCTCTCCTTAACTCAAAACTGTTGACCTCCTTGACTAACTTAAAAGTCCAAACTAAAATTTAGCCTTCTACAAAGAGCCCTGACCCCTCTTAATTTCTTCCTCTTTTTCTTTTATCTATTTGTTTCCCCCATTAGGTTATAAGTTTCTTGAGGGCAGGGATTATCTTTTTGGGTTTTTTTTTTAAACCCAGCACTGAAAATAGGTATTTCATAAATGTTGATTGAACCAATGCTTCATAGTGGCATAGAGGTGACCCTGGGTTCTTGAAGGTTATGTCAATGAAATAGAAATTCTCTGCTGTTATTTTTATCTCTACTTTGTAGACAAACTTTTGAATTTGTTGAATTGTTTGGTGCATATAAATGAAGAATTGTTCAATATTTACTGTTCAACTACCTTCACTATTGTGTAATGATATTGAAAGCTTCTAAACAAACAAAATTAATTCATCTAGGACAAAAATGGGAAGTGTTTGATGGGGGAAATATATTTGTACCAAATTTCTTAGATTAGGATTTGATTGCCATTTTATATAGTTAACTGATATCCATTCCTCAATAGATAGATGATCAAAAGAACCTGAACAAAAAATCTCAAAATAATTGCCGACTACAAACAACCATATCAAAGAGTTCTCCGAATCACTAATAATAAGAGATACACAAATCAATACAATCCTTAAGTTTCACCTCAAACTCTGCAAATTGGCAATGGTGACAATAGGTGATGTATTGAACATTGAAGGGTTTCTGGGAAGATAGGCATATGAGTGCATTGTTAGTGGAGCTATGAATTAATACAACCATTCTGAAAAACAGTAGTTTTATAAGGTAAGTGACTAAAATATCCATACCCTTTGATCTACAGTTGACTTTACTAGCTAGACTTATACCCCAAGAGGTAGTAAGGTAGATAAGGAAGTTCCCATATACGCCAAAATGTTTATAACAAAACTTTTTGTGATACCAGAGAATTGGAAACAAAATATATCACCTTTAATTGGGGAATGGCTAAATAAATTGTGGTATATGTTGTTGGGCGGTGAGAAACAACACATATGATAAATATAGAGAAACACAGAAAGATTTAAATCAGAATGAAGTAAGCAGCATCAAGAAAACTATCAACAATGTAAATAGAACAACTCCCACTGCCTCAAAAAAAAAAATGATGGTTGCAAAATTATAAAGGCACAAACGTGACTTTAAAGAAGAGATATGAAATTCTTTATCCCTACCTTTAGGTACCCACTATGCCAAAATGATAGTTCAACAGTGTAGAAAATTGCACATATTTTAAATTGTATTGATTTGTGAATCCCCACCCCCTTCATTTAAGAAAACTTTTTTATGTGGAAAGACATATGTTGATATTGAGAAATTCTGGTGATGTAAAAAATCAAGAAATTATTTTAAAAATAATATAAATCAGTTATTATAGATCCTCTTAATGATATATTTTATTTTCACTAAAACTAACTAAAGTTAATACTTTTTTAAAACTATCCCTATTCTTAAGAAATTTTTTTTTACCTGACTGATCTTCCCCTTCCCTATCTCTTAACTGTTGATTATCAGGTGTTTTTAAACTTCTTTTTATTAATAAGTATAGATATATTTTAGCATTCTTTGTTCATTGCAATATCATTTAATCATCTAATGAGATTATTTCTAACTTTATACCTTTTTTTTTCTAACATACAGTTAACTATCAGCAGTAACAGACTTATAACCTCTACTAAAAGCCTATTTATTTTTTTACTTCTTTATTCTTTTTTAGTGGAGAATATTTCTTTATAATTCTGAAGTTTGATAATTTTGTATAGTCGAGTTTTTTAGATAAATTTTTTTTCCCTGAAAATACTAGGAAATTCTCCATGCTAAAGTTCTCTGACGCTTTTCCGCTTGATGGAATATTGGCTGTTTTACTTTCATTTTCTCTAGATGTTAAACATGATGGCTTGGTTTTTTTTTCTTTCAGTTTATTCTAAAGTAACCAGGATTTTTGTTACTCTGTCCTATATGTGTTTTTTCCCAAGTTTTTACATTTTTGGCTATTTTATTTTTGTCAATGATCCGTCTTTACTCAATTTCAATTACTTTGTTGACACTTTAATTGTTGTTGTTTTGTTATTAGGCATTACTTTCTATTTTTCCTAATTATATTCTTTTACCACTTTTTGGTTTATATTCTCCAAGGCTCTATCCTAGTTCTCTTTTTCTTCACTCTCTACATTCTTACATGTGGTGATCTTATTAGTTCTTACAGGCTTAATTTTCATCTCTATACAGATGACTATCAAGTCTTTATATCTAGCCTTAATCACCCTTTTGAACTCCAGTCATGCAACATTCATTAGGCATTTCAAATGGGATATTGAGTAGATATCTCTAATTCAACTTGTCTAAAGCAGAGCTCATTATCTTTCTTCCAAAAATTACTCTTCTGAGTTTTATTTCTCCCAAGGTCACTACTATTTTTTTGGTAATCTATGTTCACAACATCAATGTCATTAAACTCAACTCTTTAAAATTTTCCTCTATTATGTCCAGTAATTTGTCAAGTCTCTTCCCTTCTGCCTTCACACAATCTGTCTTATCATCTGTTTTTCTTTATTCACACAGCTACTTTGTCCTAATTCATCCATATAACTTCTAATCTGGACTAGTTTACTAGTCTCTTTTGTTTTCCTTTGCCTTGAATCCCTCCTTTCTCTCATACATCATCTATCCAAACTTTTTAAGTGACATTCCTAAAGCACTTGTCTTACTGGCACTTCCCTGCTCAAAAAACTCTAGTTGCTCTCTGTTGCCTCTAGCATCTAATCCAGATTCTTCTCTTGGTCATTTAAAGCCCAATTGCAATCTGACTACAGCCTACTTTTGCTGATTACCATGTTTCATAGGCCAGTCAAATTTTAAGTTGCCTTCTTCTTATACCTCACATATGGCATTACAGCTCCCATCTTCACACCTTTGTACAGGCTGTCTCGCATTTCACCCTCTGCCCTCCATCACTGTAATGCTCTTTGACCCTTTAGAATCTTGAGTTTTAAAAAACAGCTACTGTCTTCTACATGGGCCTTTCCTGATTTCCTTTCACTGAACTATCCCTGAAACTTCTAGTCCTTCCATATTTTATGTTTTGCTTGTACAAATTTTGTTTTTTCCTAATTGTATGTAAATTCCCTGAGCACAGGGATGGTTTTATTTTTATCTTTGTATGCTTTGCTGTTTGGTTCAATTCCTGGAATATAATTGGTATTTAATGAAATGCTTATCTTATTTTTTGACTTGTCATTGCAAAAGTTAGTGTAAGAAAATGTCTTATATTATCTAGGCACAGAGTGTAAGTAAAATCTAAATTACCATTTAGCTGATTCTTCTTTTCCCCAACTTCATTAAAATAATCCTTAACTATTTTGATACAAACTAGGCAGATTTTATAGGTTGGGTTCCAGAGTAGAGTTAGGTTTTTTTTAACTATTGTATGTATTTCACATAGTGTTGTTTTGTATGAATAGATAGATATGCTAGACATTAAACATGTTTGCATCAGAAAAAATTAAAAGTAGTCATGAGTTTAATTTACTTGGATACTATTGACTTGCGGAGGGAAGAAGAGTAAATCAATGAATTTTCAACATTTTGTTTGCTCAGGGAAAAGAAGCATCTCATCTTGAGGAGGAGTCCTGGATCACTTAATTTGAAGTGAAAATGAACTATAAGGCTTTGGTTTCAGAAAACTTGAGATAATCATAAAAGAAAATATTTAGATTGAATTGACTTGAAACTTTTATAAATTCTTTTTACTAATAAAATGCCTCTAAAAGACATAGGCATTGTCAGTAAAAACATTATTGGATGAGTTACATTCTCCTTTTTTATCTAAACCATGGTTTAATATCTCATATTAAAAACATAATACATTTTATGTATTTACTTTTCAGGATAGAAAGTTGACAAAGTCAGAGCGGCAGAGATTTAAAGAGGAGGCTGAAATGTTGAAAGGCCTTCAGCATCCAAATATTGTCCGTTTCTATGATTCTTGGGAGTCTACAGTAAAGGGAAAGAAGTGTATTGTTTTGGTGACTGAACTTATGACATCTGGAACCCTAAAAACGTAAGTAAAAGAACATCGTGAAGGAACACAATCATGGTATTTTAATCACAAGCATTCATAAATATTTGACTATTATTACCCAAATATATATCTAAATTCACATGGAACCCCCACTATAACATACTTGATACATAGTCATTTGACTATGTGTGCTTGTAGCCTGAGATGAGGGGACTCTACCAATCAATCAATTAGCAAATAATCATTTATTAAGCACCACTTACTTTGTGTCAGGCACTCACTGGAAGATACAAAGACAAAAAATGCTCCCAAGTTTTTATGGGCTTGTATTGGGGAGCCTATTCTACTATTTGGATAGCTTTCGTGTTTAGAAAGTATTTCTTGATATCAAATTGAAGTTTGCCTCTTTGTAACTTCCACCCATTGATCCTGATTATTTCTTTTGTTTCCAAACAGAAGAAATCTAGACCCTCTTTCAATGTGGTAGCTTTTTCTTTTTTTCTTTTTTTTTTTAAATTTGATTTAACAAGTTTTAACATTCATTTAAAATTTTTTTGAGTTCTGAATTTTCTTCCTGCCCTCTCCACTCCTTTAGAAGGCCAGGCAAGCAATTTGATATAGATTATACATGTACAGTCATTTCTATAATAGCCAAGCTGTGAAATAAATCACAAAAAGTATGCTTTTGATTTGCATTCAGATTCCCCATCAGTTCTTTCTCTCGAGGTAGATTATAGTTTTCATAATAAGCCCTTTGGAAACATCATGGATCACTGTATTCTTAAGAATAGCTAAATTATTTACAGTTGATCATCAGACATTATTGTTAATATGCATAATATTCTTCTGGTTCTGCTCACTTCACTTTGTAATAGTTCACATAAGTCTTACAAGACTTTTCTGAAAACGTCCTGCTCATCATTTCTTATAACACATTAGTATTCTACTATAATCATACACCACAGCTTATTTAGCCATTCCTCAATTGATAGACATCTCCTCAGTTTTCATTTCTTTGACACCACAAAAAAGAGCTGCTGTAAATACTTTTGTACATATAAGTACTTCTCCCTTTTTGAGGGGTTTCTTTGGGATAGAGACCCAGTAGTGGTATCGGTGGGTCAAAGATATACAGTTTTGCATCGCTTTGACTGTAGTTCCAAATTGCTCTCTAGAATGGTTGAATCATTTCACGGTTCCATCAACAGTGCATTAGTGCCCCAATTTTTCACATTCTCAGTGAGGTAACTTTCTTCCTTTTTTTTTCTGGAATTAATTTATTTAGTCAATTTAGAACATTCCTTAGTTACAAGAGTTACATTATTTCCCTCCTTCCCCTCCCCCCTGACCCTTCCCACAGCCGACATGCAATTTCATTGGGTATTACATGTGTCCTTGATCAGAACCTATTTCTATGTTGTTGGTGTTTGCATTAGGATGTTCATTTAGAGTCTACATCCCCAGCCATGTCCCTATCATCCATGTATTCAAACAATTGTTTTTCTTCTGTGTTTCTATTCCCACAGGTTTTCCTCTGAATGTGGATAGTGGTTTTTTCTCGTAGATCCCTGCAGGTTGTTCAGGGTCATTGCATTGACACTAATGGGGAAGTCCATTACATTTGATTGTACCATAGTGTATCAGTCTCTGTGTACAATGTTCTCCTGGTTCTGCTCCTCACACTCTGCATCACTTCCTGAAGGTCGTTCTAGTTCCCATGGAATTCCTCCAGTTCATGATTCCTTTGAGCACAATAGTATTCCATCACCAACATATACCACAATTTGTTCAGCCATTCCTCAATTAAAGGGCATCCCCTCATTTTCCAATTTTTTGCCACCACAAAGAGCACAGCTATGAATATTCTTGTACAAGTCTTTATTCTTATTATCTCTTTGGAGTACAAACCCATCAGTGCTGTGACTAGATCAAAGGGCAAACAGTCTTTTAGCTCCCTTGGGGCATAGTTCCAAATTGCTCAGTGAGGTAACTTTCATTGATATCTCTTCTAGACATTATACTTGTTCTAATGAAATCAAGATTTTATATTTTTTAGCTGAAACTTCATACTACTTACTCATAGTGAGTAAAACTCCTGCATCTTGTTCAGAACAATTTTTGTGCCTGCCTCTTATCATTATACTTATGAAATTGGGGTTTTTTTTTGGTGCCCCCAGAGTTGTATTTATTTGTACAATCTATTCTTCCATCTTACCTCAACCAAGCAAAGGATGGTCATACTCTTAATCTTGACATCACCCACAAAATGCATCCATGTTCCATGTTAAGAAACTCTGAAATCCCTTATATAGTCAAAACCTATTAACCTATTTTATTCTGTTATCTGTTCACACCTTCCCCTCTGCCTTACAACTCCAGGCTGTTCTTCCATACTATGACCTGCAATCCCTCAGTTTTGAGGTTATCCTCCTTGCATTAACTACACCCTCCTCTCTTCTCCATCTTTACCCCCTAGTAAACCAGCTTATACATTCCTCTGTTCTTGAGTCTTTTGGCCCATTATCATATCACTGATCTTAGCTTGTCAAGTCAGAGCCTTAGATCTCTCCTACCATCAACTACATTTACTCCTCCACACATAATTCTAAAAAAGTCTGGAGAAAATTCCAAAGCTGTACTCCTTGGATCTACTACCGATGTGTGTTATATAACCTCAAATAGGCCCCCACTGCTACTAGGCAATCCTTTTATGCCTCCTTAATTAAGTATCCCTCTCAACACAATGGTTCTTGTAAACCTTTTCGTTCTCTCTCAATACCACTTAAAGCAACCAAACACCATCCACCCTCTCAGCTGAGAATTTTGCCCCATACATATATATATATATATATTTGATTGAGACCATTTGCTGAGAGGGTCCTTTTCTCATATGACATCAGTAAAATGTCTTCCATCACTTTTTTCTCTTTTACCTTTGTCTCACATGAGAAATAAATTATCCTTCTTGCAAAGGTATACTCTTCTACATGCACAAATTAATCCATTCTATCTTCTCCGGTAGTTGCTCCCTTTATTATTCCTTCTCTTACCTTCAGTTTTTCCATCTCTACTGACTGTTTGTCTTCTGTTTTTAAATATGTCCATGTCTCTTACCATCAGAAACATTCTTGGAAACATCCTTGCCTGCTATTATCCTGTATCTTTCCTCCCTTTTCTGGCTAACCCCTTTGAGAGAGTTTTCTATAATAGATGTTTCCATTTCCTTTCCTCTCATTTTTTCCTCTTCTTCCTCCTCCCTCCTTTTCCCTTCTTTTTTAAATAAACCCTTACCCTCCATCTTAGAATTGATACTAAGTATTGTTTCTAAGGCAGAACAGTAAGGGCTAGGCAGTTGGAGTTAAGTAACTTGCCCAGGGTCACACAGCTAGGAAGTGTGTCTGAGGCCAAATTGGAACCCAGGATCTTCTGTCCCTATACCTGTGTCTCTTTCTCATGAGACCATTAGCTGATCCTCTCTCATTCTTTTTTAACTCTCTAAAGTCTATCTTACAACTTCAGCACTCAACAGAAACTTCTCTCTTCAAAGTAACTTATCAATTTCTTAATTGCCAAATCTAATGGTTTTTTCAGTCTTCATCCTTCTTGATCTCTTGTCAGAGTGACACTTTTGATCATCTTCTCTGTGATATTTTCTTTTCTCTAGGTGTCTATGGCTTCATTGTATCCTGGTTCTCCTCTTATCTCTCAGATTGCTCCTCCTCAGTTTCCTTTGCTGGATCTTCATCCAAATCATGTCTACTAACAAACAGGACATCATCTTGAGCAATTTTTTCTTTTTCTATACTATTTCACTTGATAATCTCATCATCTCCCATAGTTTCTTTATACAGATATTCTCTCAGACTTAGTTGTCCAACTTCAGCCTTTCTCCCAACCTCTAATCTTAATCACTATTTATCCTTATAGTCCTACTAATTTCCCATTATCACATATTCTCCACCTCAATAATACCATTAGTTTTATTAGTATTTTCTGCTTGTGAAGCAGGAGTTGTTTTAGCCTTACTCATAACTATTTCATACACTTATGGAAATGACTACATTCAAAATCTTAATCTTTTACAATGCTAAAAATTCTATTATCAACCATAATACTAATTCCATTAACCTGATACTCAAAAAAATCTTGATTATGAATTAATACAACCTCATACAGCTTATTAATTGCTATCATAAGCCTATCACTATTATACCATAATATAGACCTAAGTTACAATTTCAATAATTCATTCTCTATAGATACCCTATCAGGCCCTCTATTAATTTTATCCTGCTGACTACTTCCACTAATAATCATAGCAAGCCAAAATCACTTAAACAAAGAATCTCTGATATGAATTCTTCAACTATCACTAATTATAGCTTTTTACCTCATCAAAATTAATTCTATTTTACATTTTATTTGAAACTACCCTAATCCCAGCCCTTATTATTATCACCCGATGAGGTCATCAAAATGAATGACTAAACGCAGGACTCTATTTCTTATTTTATACATTAGTAGGATCACTTCCACTTTTAGTAGCCTTAGTAAATATAAGTAATAACCTAAGATCTATATGCATATTAATAAATTTTATCCTATCAAACCCATTAATATATTCCAGCTGCCTTTCAGACACTCAGACTGGATGTTCTATAGATGTCTTCAATTCAGCATATCAAAAACTGAATTTATTATATTCCTCCGAATTCATCTTTACACTTCTTTACTATTGTCAAGGACACCACCATCCTATCTCTTAGTTCTCCTAGAACCACATCCTGAATTCCTTACTCTCGTTCACCCTTCATATCTAAATTGTTGAGAAAGCTTATCACCTTATGCCTAGAATATTGCAGTTGCCTTGATAATTGGTGACCCTACTTCAAGTTTAGCCTCATTCTAGTCTGTCTTCCAATCAATTATTGGCATACTTCATAAAACTTAGGTCTGACCTTATATCCTGCTACTCCATCAGCCTCCCTATATATATATCATTTCTAGGATCAAATATATAATTCTCTGTTTGGCATTCAGAACCCTTTATAACAAACCTCTTTTCCATTCTGTTTTCAATTTATACCTCCAATCCTCATATCCTACAATCTATTGACATTGCTGTCTCCCCGCAACTCTCCTTGTTCCCTATCTTCTTTCAAGTCCCAGCAAAAATTCCACCTGCTATAAGAAGGCTTTTCTGAGCTCCATTAATTCTCCCTCCCGTCCCTCTGTTTGTTATTTCAAATTCATCATGTATGTAGCTAGTTTTTATTTGCATTTGGTGGATATGAGTTGCTTGAGAGCGGGTACTCTTTTTTTCTGTGTTTAACACAGTGCCTAAGACATAGTAGGTATTTATTAAATGTTAACTCATTTTATCCTCACAACAATCCTGTAAGGTAGATACTATTTTAAAATTCATTTTATAGTTGAGTAAAGTAAGGCAGACCAATGACTCAGACAAAGACTTATTGACTTGTCTAGGCTCATACATTGACTAAGTGTCTCAGGCTTGATTTGAGCTCAATTCTTCTTGACTGCAGGCCCACCCCCTATCCATTTCACTACCTAGTTGCCTGTAATAACCACTTATTGTAATATAATACTATATATATATATATATAGTAATTATATACATAAAATAATAATATAATTACATAACATTTGAAGATTTTCAAAGTGTTTTGTCTTTTGAAATAGACAATTTTACTTTGATTTACAGAGTCCTTGGGACTAATTTAAAGAGAATTTTATTGGAATGGTAGGAGTAGAGTTGATAGGAATTGCCTCAGCCATATTTGATTGTGAATTGACATTCCAAGCTGTAATTTAAAGTGTTTTCCTTTGATAGAAACAAAGCACAAGGGAATTAAAGCATATAGCAAGATAGCCCTCTAGTGGCTAGAGTAAGTTATTTAGCTGAGGCTAAATTATATGTTGTGTGTTTTATCATGTATTTTCTCTAAATGTATCTAGAGAATTTTTCTTCAGGTGCCCCCTTCTTCTGGATTAGAGGCTACAAATGGAATAGAATTTGGACACAAACTTGGTTTCAGAAAATGTAGTAAACAAAAGTGAAAAAATATTCCCTTTAAAGTTATAGATTCTGTCCCCCCACCTAACCCATCCTATTTGAGGAGAAATTATGGGCACTATGCAGGAAGTAGAAATTGGGAATACAAAATATGCAAAAAAAATAGTTTATTACTGGAAAGTTAGTTGGAACAAGTTTATGGAGAGGTCTTGAAAATTGGCCTAATGAGGCAAGTAAAAATATATGAGCTCTAATTCTTGTCATTCAGTCATTTTCAGTCATATTCCACCCTTTGTGACCCCATCTCAACTGTTTTTAGCAAAGATATTGGAGTGGTTTGTCATTTCCTTCTCTAGTTCATAAATGAGGAATCTGAGTCAGAGTTAAGTGACTTACCCAGGGTCACACAGGTGACTGGTAAGAAATTGAAGGAAAATTGAATGAGGATTTCAAAGGAAAAATACGAAAATTAGTAAAAATTATTATTTAAATAAAACTACCTTTATGAGCATGGACTATAAAGAGGGTGGTAGAACCATTTACAGAAATATGAAAATTTAGCAGATGAGATTTCAGTTTGGGGGATGTTGAGTTATGAGATACTGATGAGACATGTACATACATATTATCTATTAAGTAGATTTAAAAAAGAAGAAAATTTTGGGTATGATTTTATAGTTTTCAAGAAAGAAATACAAGCCATATTTTTAAAAATGCTTCAATAGAAATTAAAATAAAGATGGGGACCATATGACTTTTTTCATCTGTTTTCTGAGACCAAGATTTATCATTGCTATAATCTGAGTTCAGCTACCACTGATTGCTTAAAAAAAATCTTATGTATATTTACACATATACACATTTATATGTATGTATATGTGTGTATATTTGTGTACATTGGTGTATATATATGAATAGATGCGCCTATTTCTCTTACTCCTTTTTCCTTCAGGCTATATGTTTATGTATATATTCCCAGATTTCTCTGAGTTATTCATGCTGCATAATTCTCAATTTTATTACATCCACACACCACAGTTTATTCAGCCATTTCATCATTAATGGGGACATACTTATTCCTGGCTTTTATTCTTTCTTTTTTAATTTTTCTTTTTAAATATTTTTCCATGTTTACATGATTCATTTTCTTTCCCTTCCCTCTTCCCTCCCCCCTCCCAGTGCCAATAAGCAATTCTACTTGATTGTACAAATATTATCACTTGATACCTATTTCCATATTACTCATTTTTGCTATAAAGCAATTTTTTAAAGCCTAAACCCGAAATCATACCCATGTATACATGTGATAAGTGATGTCATATGTTTTACTTTTTAATTTCTTTTCCCATAGTTCTTTCTTTCAATGTGGATAACATTCTTTCCAATAAGTCCTTCAGGAGTGTCCTGGCTTGTTGCATTGCTACTAGTAGCAAAGACCATTACATTGGATCGTTCCACAATATTTTACTTTTTGTGTATAATGTTCTCGTGGTTCTGCTTATTTCACTCTGCTTTAGTTCATTGAGGTTCTCCTAGTTCATATTGAAATCTTCCAGATCATCAATTCTTATAGCACAATAATATTCCATCACCATCAGATACCACAATTTGTTCAGCCATTCCCCAGTCAAGGGACAACCCTTCATTTTCCAGTTTTTTTGACACCACAAAGAGTGCAGTTATGAATATTCTTATACAAGTCTTTTTCCTTATTATCTCTTTGGGGTCTAAAAAACCTAGTAGTGGTATTGCTGGATCAAAAAAAGGGTATGCATTCTTTTAAAGCCCTTTGTGCATAATTCCATATTGTCTTCTAGAATGCTTAGATTAATTCACAATTCTACCAGCAGTGCATTAGTGTCCCGATTTTGCCACAACCCTTCTAACATTTATTATTTTTCTTTGCTGTCATATTGACCAATCTGCTAGGTGTGAGGTGGTAGGTACTTCAGCCTTGTTTTGATTTGCATTTCTCTATGAGAGATTTAGAACACTTTTTCATATGCTTATTGATAGTTTTGTTGTTCCTGGTTTTAAGCTACCACAAAAAGTTCTGATAAATATTTTGACTCTTTGGGAATTACCTTTTGGCCTTTGCCTCCTTATGGTAAATGCTTGGTAGTGGAATTTCTAGCTTAACAAGTACAAACAATTCACTGACTTTCTGCATAATTTAAAATTGTTTTTAAAGAGTCATTGGACCAAGTTCAAACTCCACCAGCATTATCTAACCATAGTACAATCCTTCCAATATTATTGATGTCATTTTTCATTATCTTTGCCAATTTCGATGTAAAGTAAAATCTTAGTTTTTTTACTTTATGTAACTCATTAGTTTTGGAGGACCTTCTTTTTCACTTTTAGAAAATTGTTCTTCTTTGACTATCTGTTGTCTCACTTCATCTTATGTATTTATGCCAGTTTCCCATTTTTATCTTGAATATCAGACTTTTAAGAGAAATTTGATGCAAAGATTTTTTTCCCAAATCCTCAACTTTATTTTGTACTTTACATTATGATTTTTAATTGTATATAATTGAAAATTTTTCATTTATCTTTTATGATCAGTTCCATTGTTTGTTTAATTAAGAATTCTTCCCCAGCTGTAGTTCTGACAGGTATATCCTTTGGTGATCTATTTTTTTTTTCTTTTTAAGATTTGTCCTTTTATATTTGGGTCATGAATCCAGTTGGAGCTTTCTGTGGTGTTGGGGGCCATCAGTCCATGACGCCTTGACAGAGTCACGCGTGGTAGCCAGGGAGACCACAGAGTGGTCCTTGGCAAGATGTGACTTCCCACTCTATCCCCCTTGCATGACTTCTTTCATCAATGCCCCTTACCTATGAATTGACAAGATTATTATTCCCCCTAGTCTCAAAAGAAATAATGCAAGATAATGCAAGTCTCTTTTGGATAGAGTGGGAAGTCACATCTCACCAAGGACCACTCTGTGGTCTCCCTGGCTACCACGAGTGACTCTGTCAAGGCGTCATGGACTGATGGCCCCCAGCACTGTGGTACATGTTAGGGAATATTTTTCTTAGCTTAATTTCTGTCAAACTGCTCATTTCCATTTTCCCAATACATGTTAAATGAATAACTAGTTCTTCCCTCTGGTAATTTTTTCCTTGGTTTGTTCAAGCACTGGACTCAAGATGTTTTCATTGATTTCACATTGAAAGGGTTATTAGACATCATCTCTCCTCCCCCATTATTCTTCTTTTAAGAAATCTGGGTCCCAGAGAGGTGAAATGACTTGACCCAAATCACTTGGCCAGCAAATAGCAAAAATAAGATTGGAACTTAAGTCCTTTGAGTCCACATCCAGGGCAGTTTTCTACTATAACACAGTGCTTTCTGATAGGATTGATTGTTCATTAGTATCTGCTTACCTTGACTGCCCCACTGATCTGCCTTTCTTTTCTTCCCCTACCAATTCAAGCATTTATCATTCAATCAGTAAACATTTATTAAGTGCTTACTGTTTCCCAGGCACTCTGCTAAGTGCTAGGCATAAAAAAATGTAAAATGTCTGACCTCATGAATCTTAAATTCTGGTGAGGAGTTTACCTTTCTATTTTTTAACTAGAACCAATAAGCTTGATGACTACCTTAAAACATGATAATGAGACGTTGTATTGTTCACTTTCATTCCTATTCTTTTTCCAGTGAAATTCTAGACCAGTGATGGGGAACCTTTTGGAACTTTTTAGGAACCCTGTACCTTGTCCCATCCACCCACCCAGACTGCATGCAGGGATGTGGCTGCCAATGCTACATTAGGATACCAGTATGTACAATTAGAGGAATACATCCTCATTCCCTTCCTGGAAGTGATAGGGTTCCCAGGATCTGTGACCCAACCCTTTATCAAAGCACTTATAATGGAAGAGCTCTTGATTAACTCATCCTGAATGAATGAATGAACATTCCCCTTGTGCTCAGCCTGGGGATATTCAGTAAAAGTGAAAGGCTGCCTCCTGAGAAAACAGGGGGCCTTCTCTAAGATATCCTACAGTGGGGGTAGCTTGAACCTGAGTGGAATTTCCTGAAAGCCTCAGGCATTTGTTAGGCCTTTGAGGCATGGGGACCACAGGCTAGGGGCCTGGGATTGTCTTCACTATCTGGGTGTTTCTTACATACCTAAGGGACATGCTTTAGCTACTGTTTTCCCCCAATTTAATTAGGGAATTATCTGCCCAGGTAGCTAGGTGCCCATAGTTCAGAACTCAGGAGAAGACCACCACCTGTTTCTGGGGGTATAAAGGGTTTAATGTGAGAGACCTGAGTCCATGTATTCTGCTTTTCCAGTTTTACAGCAGGTGAGGGTGGATAGGATGGCTTTATGGGGACTGTACTCTGGAGGTGTTAACTTATTAGATCTCTCAGTTTGGGCTGGTTGTATGATTTCTTCATCCTGCTTTGAAGGATTAGGGAGAATCTAATTGGTCTATTCCCTTAGGGCTTGGTGAATGGGGCTCAGCCCTAGATTTGCTCAAGGTGAGTATTTTAATTAGGGTCAGTACAATCCGAAGGGCCTGGACTAGTCAATCCTTTGCTTACAATAATAGAGCCAAGACTAAAAGGATGCAGGGTGATAATGCAGGTAGAATCTATCACTAATTTGAGGGACATGGTCTCCACTGCTGCTTGGCTCCCTGGAGGGGATGGGGGGTAGAAGGGCACAGCCATGCCTGGGGCTTAGCTGAGCTCAGCTGTGCTCAACCCCTGCTATTATAGTGGAGAGAGGCTAGAATGCCCTACTCCCTGCATTTGGGGATAGTGCCAGTCTCCCAGCTGGCCCAGTTAGGGACTTTTGCCTGCCCACACAGGTTTCTGTACCATCTTTGGCATGTGTGCCATGCGTTCACCATCACAGTTCTTTTTGGCCTTTTTGTTTCCTATGATTTTTGTATTTATCCAGTTCTATGAAGTACTTCCTTGTCCCTGGCATAGCACTAAATATGTTAATTAATTTGGGGGGGTTATAATTTTTATTTGTATAGCCTAACCATGAAAAATAAAACAATAAAAAATAAAATCAATTATTTAAGCTTATTTTTAACATATGAGGGTGATTCTTGATAGTTCATTTGTCTGGGGCATCTCTGCTTCTAAGACCAGATGATGATAAAAGTGCCTTGACAGTTCACTTGTCTGGGGCATAGGTTAGCTTTAGGGCTATAAGAAATTGTTTGATATAGAGTTCTAAGAAGTTTTCTTTATTTGCATATGACAAGCTATAGAACATTGGAACAAATGGAGAACACAGCCTATGAAGAGTTGGAGAATTTTTTGATTAATAATCTGGGGGAAAGTTATCAAAACTGTTCTATAATTATAGGACAGGTGTAATTTATCTGATTATAGACAAAAGATAAGAATTTGGTTAGTAACCATAAACTAAAATGAAATCGTTGGAAGAACCTAGCTACTGAACCAAGAATATTAGAAAGGAGGAGAGAGAGATTTAAGGAAGAGAAGTCATAACTTATTCTTTCTGTCATTTGTCATTGGTCATTAAGAGCTGGAGTGCTTTCTGTTGTCACTTGTAGCTGAGGAGAAGAAAAGGTAAAAGAATATATTTTGCTTATGACTTGCTACTGAGAAGCATCTAATAAGGTCTCTTAGTCCTCATACTTCTCCATAATCTTTGGCATTGTGGATAACTATCTCCTGCATTACTGCATTCTAGATTTTTGTGACACTGTATTCTCTTCCTCTGCCTTGGCCTGTCTGAATGATACTTCTTAATCTCCTTTGTTGGATCCTCATGTCACACTTACTAGTCTTGAGTATCTCCCAAGGCTCTCTCCTGGACTCTTTTCTTTCTGTCTTGTTTGATTATCTATCAGCTCCCATGGGTTGATGAATGTAGATGATTCCTAGGTCAACATGTCCAGTCCTAGTCTCTCCTGAGTGTAGTGCCAAGTCACCTACTATCTTTTGGATTTCTCAGCATGGTATCTTATAGCAATCTTCAAACCAGAATATCCAAAACAAAGCTCCTAATCTTTTCCAAAACTTAACCTTCTTCCTAACTTTCCCGTTACTGCCTAAGATCCTACCATCCCTTCAGTCACTTAGGTTCTCAATGTGAGTGTTATTCTTGACTCTTCATTGTCATTCAACTACAATTCTAATTCACATCCTCCTCATCTCTCATATATATTTTCAGTAGTCTTTTAACTACAGCTTTCGTGACTCAAGTCTCTCCCCACTCCACTTAGCTACCCATGTTTTTCTAAAGTATAGATCTGACCATGTCACCCACTCCCTGCTCAGTGAGCTCCCTTTTACTTCCAAGATCAAGCATAAAGTCTTCCCTTTTGGCATTCCTTCCTAGTCTCTTCAGCAAATTGCTCACACCATCTCTTACCTTAAGGCAACATGGTTCAGTGGATAGAGTACCTGGCCTGGAGTCAGGAAGACCCAAGTTCAAATCCAGCCTCAGATACCTAGTAGCTGTATGGCCTTGGGCAAGTCACTTAATCCTATTTGCTTTAGTTTCCTCAACTGTGAAATGAGGTGGAGCTGGAAATAGCAAAGCACTCTAGAATCTCTGCCAAGAAAATACTGTAATGGGTTCATGAAATTTTGTTCACAACTTGTATCTTTAATCTCTCCATATCTACTGATCCATTCTAGGATACCTACTAACTTAATTACAACACCTTTTTTTAAAATTTTTATTTAATTGCTGAATTAAGAATTTTTTTTTTCATGGTTTCATGATTCATGCTCTTTCCCTCCCTTCCTCCCAACCTCTCTCATAGCCAATGCTCAATTCCACTGGGTTTTACATATACAACTTCTATCCTTAAAAAACCTTCACTAGATCCGAGGTTAGCTATTGTCCCCTATCTCTTCTCCTTCATTGCTAACCTTCTTGAGAAAACTATCTATACTCTGTGCCAAAACTTCCTTTCCTGTCATGTTTTTCTAAGCCCTTTGAAATCTAGTTTCTGAAATCAGCATTCAACTGAAATTGCCATCTTCAAATTTAACAGTGGTCTCTTACCTGTTAGCTGCCAAATTTTATCTTTTCTCAGTCCTCATTCTCCTTGACCTTTCTTCAGCTTTTGATATTTGATATTTTGATCACTGTCTCCTCCTGAATTCTCTCTCCTTTCTAGATTTTTGTGACATTGTTCTCTGCTAATTTGCCCATACTTCTCATATTTCTCAGTCTCCTTCTTTGAGTCTGATAACCAGATTATCCTGGGTCCCCTTTCTTTTCATTCTTTCCTATCTTAATTGGTGATCTCGTCCACACCCATAAATTCACTTTATCTCCAGAGAACTGATTCCCAGATTTTTATATCTAGCCCTAGTCTCTTCCTTGAGTTTCAGTTCCGTATTGCCAACTACTTATTAGATATTTTGACTGACTACCCTGAAAGTGACTTAAATTCAGCATATTAAAAACAGAAATCATTATCATTCCCTCCAATCCTGCCTTTCTGGTCCACAACAGGCTCACTCATTTAGCTTACAATAGTCAGTTTCCAAGTCTTATTTCTTTTCCTATAACATCTCTCCCATATGTCCTCTTCTCTCTAGTCAGATAGTTAAGACTCTTATGTTTCTCATTACCTCTTTCCTGGAATTTTGCTGTAAAATAGCCTTGTTGCTTGCGGCTTTCCTCATTCCAGTCCATCCATTCAGCTGTCATGATTTTTTTCCCTAAAGTGTGATCATGTTAGTCCTTTGCTTAGTAAACTTGAATGATTACTTAGAATCAAATATAAAGTAATTTCTTTGCCATTTACAACTCTATTACCTGACCTCTTCATACTTTTCCAGTCTTCTTATATTTTATAGCCTTTCATGAATTCTTGGATCTAGCTACTCTGTCTTAATTTGTAGTACCTCAACCTCACACACTATCTCCCTTCTCCATTACAGGGAATAAGAAGAGAATAGTCACAGACAAAATAAATTTTAACTTCAGAGGGTGGAATTTTATTCAAATCTCACATAAATTGACAAAAAATGGCATCCTACCAAATGGCATATGGGCCCGATACCCAAGTCATAGGGATATAGTGGAGAAAGATAATTATAAATGAACGTATAAAATGAATGTCAATGGAAGAATATTGAATAAAATATTTGCAAAGATGCTGTAGGGTATGTAAAACTAATTAAGCTTATATATTATGATCAGGCTAGATTTATACCAGAAAAGAAAAGTTGGTTCTGGAAATTATAAACAGTAGTTTATCTCAATAACAAAAATTATTAAATTATATGATCATATCAATAAGAGAAAGCAATGCCAAAAATTGTTTGTTTTCATATAATTGAGAAAAACATAAAGTGATACCCAATGGAAAAAAAGAGAAAAAAAACTCCCAGGCTAAGTTATTCCTTGTTTTTTCTCAATGACAGATAACCCCCAGGTGTTTATTTTTCTTCCTTTGGAAATAATAGTGAATAAAGGGTGTAGGAATTCTCTTTTTTCAATTCTCAGCCAGTGCTGCCTATGTTTTTCCAAGAACATTTATCATTAGTACTGTAAGCTCACTAAGGAAATATTAAGGTGCCAACAAAGAAAAGAACTCTCCTTAGTAGAACAAGATTAGGATGGGACAAGGGTCAATAATTAATAAACATTTAAGTACCTACTCAATGCCAGGTATCATGCTAAGTGCTGGGGATACCCAAAAAAAAAAAAAAGTGTCTGGCCTTGGATCTTACAATCCAATAGGAGGAACACAACACACACAAAAGAAAAAAAAAATGCTAGAAAGCATAAGAGTGAATGAGTTCTTTTTCTTTGTAATAAACTATATCTAAAATCAAGAACTAGCATTTTTTATAATGAAAACTTGCTAGAATCTTTTCTGATATAATAAAAGGTAAAGCAGTTATATCCATTGTCAAGGTGATTATTTGATATACTTCTAGAAATACTTGTTTAGTATAAAAGGATCATATAAAAGTTGAGAGAATAAACAGATTAAGACAGTTTTCAGTTTGCAACTGACATGATTTTTATAGAACACTAGAAATTCAATTTTTAAGTTACCTGAAATAACTTTAGTACGATATGAAAACAATCCCACAGAAAGCCTTTTATTATTAACAAAACTTAGGGGAAAAAGAAGTAGAAAAGAAAATTCTATTCAAAACTACTATGGAATATATAAAATATTTGGGATTCAATCTACCTACCAAAGTAGACATGGGAGTATGATTACAACTACGAAACATTCTTACACAAATAAAGACTTAAATAATTTTAGAGATCTATTGCTCATTATTGGTTTGGGCAAATATAAAAATGGCACTGCTACTTTAATTACTACTTAAATTACTTAAATTCAGTGCCATTTTAATTATTCTAGCAACGAACTAGGCAAAATTAATCTGGAGGATCAAGGGGTCAGTAATCTGAAAAAAAGTAAAGAGAGGAAAATGGAAAGGAAAAGAACCTTGCAGTGACAAATTTCAAACTGTACTGTAAAGGAATAATCATCACTTATGTGGTATTGGTTTAAAACAATAGAAAAGCCAATCACTATAGTAGACAGGTATAAAAGATTCAGAAGCAACTGAATGTAATAATGTAGTGTTCTGTAAGCCCAAGGACACCAGCTATTAAGGGAATGTCTTGCTGCTTGACCAAAAAGGCTCAGAATATTGGAAAACAGTTGTATGTTTTGAAGTAAACTTAAGCCCCTGGAGACTCCATCTCCCAGGCTTCTGTACTGCAACTTCCTCTGACACATCTCACTTCCTTTGTGGGAGATGTAAGAGAATAAAAGAGGAGTGAAGCATGGGTTTTGACTTCTTTCTCCCCCTCCCCCCAGCTTTGGTCCCTGCAAACTTTCACAAACCTTCCCCTGCCACAGTAGAGAAATTGACCATGGTAGGACCCCTAGCTACCTTTCTTCCTCTCCCCCCCCTTCCCTCCTTCTTTCCCAACTACACAGTATAAAGGAAATTTGGCTTAAATCAATACTTTACAACATATTCTATAATCTCCAAATGGTTACATGACCTAGATATGAAGGGTCATGTCATTTTTAAAAAATTAAAAGAGCAGAATAATAACGGGATGAATTCTTAACATGGGATGGAGATGATTACAAGAGATAATGGACAATTTAGATTGCTTAAAATTGTTAATTGTGTTCGCATGAGTAAAGTCAGTGAATTTAGAATTTAAAAGGAAACAATTAACTATAGGAAAAAACCTTTGCATTAAATGTCCCTGATAAAGGTCTAATGTGCAAAATGTTTTTGAGGATTGTTACAAATGTGTAACAAAAGTGTTTACTCAAAAAGATAGATGATCAAAGGACATGAATTCCTTTGTTTTAGAATCAATACTATGTATTGGTTCTAGGGCAGAAGAGCAGTAAGGGCTAGGCAATGGCAGTTTAGTGACTGGCCCAAGGTCACACAGTTAGGAAGTTTCTAAGGTCAAATTTGGACCCAGGATCTATCATATCTCTAGGCATGGCTCTCAATCTGCAGAGCCACCTAGCTGCCCCCTGATTAGGCAGTTCTTAAGGGGATGAACAACTCTAAAAACTCTTACTATCAATGCTATGAAAAAATATAACATGTTACAAATGTGAATTAAAAGAAAAATAAAATCTTTGATAATTTCTGACTTTGAGGGAGATTTTTAAATGGTCAGAGATTATGACTTCAGCCTCTGAATAATGTACTAATGGTGACTGTAAGGATAATTTTAGGGTTGTGACCTAATCTAATTTGGTCACCAGAAAAAAATCCCAATACCCAAGTCAGTTGGGAAATTTATAGTGATTTTAATTAATATTTAGGGAAGGAATTAAGAAGAGAGAGAAGAGGGTATAGGATTTCTCTAGGATTTCTCCCACCTGGCCTGTGCCAGAGGGAGTTCAAAGACCCCTGCCATGAGGTCTTTGAAGAAGATTAGAGGCTTTTCTAAGAGGATAGTGTTTGGAAGGTAAAGGAGAAAAGAATTAGCCTAAAGTCTGAGAGAGCTCAGTGAAGATGCCTCACCTAAACTAAGCTACTCAGCTTCTCCCTGTATAGTATCAAGGAAAACTCACCACCAAAACCAGACAATAGCTGCCACCACGCCAAGATGCCAAAATGCTCAGCAAGCTGCCGCCAGAGCCACCTCTCCACCGAAAGAGGCCAGAGAGAGGAAGTGATGCGAAATATATAGACGGTTTTTACCTCACTTTCCTGCATCTCACATGTATCAATAGTAGCTTAAATTTGACTTGGGACAGCCCAGGGGTCTGTCAGTTGTTTCTAATTTGTCATTTGCTAGCACATGTCTGTCATCAGCCATCCTCCTAAATACTTAATCCTTAAATATGGGTGTAACATTCCTTTTTTTGTTAGACTAAGTAGGGTGGAGTAATCTAAAGTTCACATTAAGTAATTCAGACCCCGAAGTGGTAAATATGATTTTTATTGAATTTGTTGTAATACTTATTGAGCTACTTTTAACAAAGTTTGATAATCTCTGCTTTTGTTTATTATTTTAAAACGAACCTTTTGAAAAGGAAAAAAGTTTGTTTTTAAAATATTTTTTCCAAACATTTTGACCAACTCCCCTTTGACAGATTTGACAGATCTTTCCCACTAAACATAAAAATTCCTAAAAAATTAATTTTGGCATTTGGCATTGATTCATGTTGTAGGAATCACTTTCAGTTTTATTAAGTATATAAACAATGTGTAAACAATAGCCAAGACCAGAGACAAGCATAAAAAAAGGAAGTTTGAAATCATTTCATTCTTAACTTTTTCAGTAAATATTTGATGATCTGGAAAAATACCTGATAGCGCCTTAGTTTTAGAAAAATATTTATGATAAACTGTATTATGTTATAATTTCGTGCACTATGCAATGATTTATATTCAAATGAATGAATTTCAATGAATATTTTAAACATTTTTAAGTGATGCATTCTAAGTTCTGTAGTAATTAAAATAGTTGAGGCCATAAACTGTGACAGTTAAAATAGTGGAAGACTTAAATTGTTGTAGATAAAAGAGTGGATGAGTAAATTGTGACTGCAGAAAATATGTTTTCACTACAGTGTCTTGTTTCAAATCAAATATAAGGTGGTCGCCAGGAAAATATTCCCAATTATGAATATACCCAAGTCAACTGGGTTTTATAGAGATTTTAATTAATTAATACAATGAGGAATTAAAGAAGGAGAGAGAGAATAAAAGAGGAATAAGTATGAAGGGCCTTAGCCAACATGGCCTAGACCTGAGTCTTAAAGAGAGAGATCAGTCAGTTTTTAATCACTCACCACAAGATCTGTCCAAGCAAGGATTCTAGTGATCAGAGAGGCACCAGCTGCAATTCAGACTTCCCAGCTGACTGTTCCGAGAAAGACCCAGGAGAGACAGGGTCTCCTTAGAGGGAGTTCCAGCCGGAGTCCTCCTCAAAGGGAGTTCCAGCCAGAGACTATCCTTCAACAGATTGCTCTTCTCCTTATAAAGGGAATTTTCTCCTATGTCACCTCCCTTAAGTTCTCCCATCTACCAATCATATTAGACATTTTTCAAAGGACAGACCATTCTTAGTTCACACCTGAGTAGACTAATCTTTTGAGTAATTCACACCTGAGTAGACTAGAATCTCTGAGTAAGTTTTCACCTCCTTGCTCCTTGTAAGTTCACAAGTTGCTTGACCTTTATAGGTACTTAGCACCCTTTTGGTATTAGTCCTAAAATAGGCATGGCTTAAGTATGGGTTTAAGTACTTTTCATTGTTCAGCAAGGAGTTTTTTCCCCTAAAGCAGGCTTAAGTATGGGTGGAGTAGAGGTCTTCACATTTCTGATCTAAGTAGAGTTCTCACATTCCTGATCTAAGTTCCTTCACTGCCCAAATGGAGAATGGGACCAAATGGTCCCAATGGGGAATTTTTAAGGTTCACAATCCTAACCTTATGAAGTAGGGTCTGAGAATTTTTTTAAGGTGCACAGTTCCTACTGAGATTCTTTGTTGATTCTCTTTTGTTTTTTCCTCTCATGGTTATAGAGTACACTCTCCTGTTTTTTTTTTGTTTTCTCACTTTGTATTATTTCATAAATGGCCTTTCAAGATTTCTATGTGTTCTTTATACCATCCCCCTTAATTGCATTATATTCTCTCATTACACTAATGTTCCATAACCCTGTTTTTCTACTGTTAATGTATATATAGATTACCGTTGCCTTTTTTTTTGCAATCAGAAGTAGTTTTTCTCAATTGTATTAATGCTGCCATAACAACATTTTAATCAATTCCTCTTTATAAACAAAAATAAATTCAGAGTACATATTGAGAAAGGAAATAATATCAAAAGATTTAATTATTTTTGTACCTTTTGTTGCATCTTAAATTTCTGGAGAGGGAGATTGATATTTTACAAGGTTATAGTTTTCATCAGCAGTAAGTAAATCTGCAGAGCAGAGGGGAAGGCCTAATTGGAATCTGATAGTGATTCAGTAACAAGAGTATGGAATTATTAGGTTATACCAGTAAGTCAGATGACAGTTCTGGAGATCTCAGGTAAAGAGTCAGGGCATTGGATAAGGCCTACTCATCTTCTGTTTCATCAGAAAAAAGTAATAGTTGGGGATTCCTATCTCATCCAAACTATGGGAGGAGAGGATTTGTACAGAGCAGCAGCAGTACATCTCTGTAGTCTGTGGTTTCATCAAGGTCAGGGACTAGCTGGCAGGGCAGAGTACTACTAAGTGTCTTTTCTGTGATGATGGGTTAGTTCATTGATTTCCAGGTTTGGACTAAGTCAACAGCTGTTTTAGTCTAATAGGTGATGAGGAATGAATTGGTTAAAGGACTTGTCAGTCTAATTCCACTTTCAGAAAGGTACAGTGGCAAGATGGTCATTTGGTGCATATATAATTGTGTGTGTGTGTGTGTTTCTTTTTTCCCCCCATTATATCTGATGCCCTTAAGCACAGTGTAGGTGCCTACTTGTTTCTCCTCAAAACAGGATTGATAGACAAGGATAGATGAGTTATAAACTGCATTATTAAAGGCATCTTATGAATCAGTAAGGTCTTAGACCCGTTTCAGTGTTTGAGATGCACATTCATTTTTGTAAATTCACATTTAGGTAATTATAAAATGGGAAATGTTTAATCTCATTCACAAGATGTCAAAAGTTAGTCAAATCTAATTTTTCCAATTATTAGTTCTGCTCTGTATCTTTTTATGCTTATCATTTCTCCACAAGAGGAAATATTCAGGTCTTCTACTATTATCATGTTACTAACAATGTCTCTTCTTAAAAACCTACCAGATTTCCTTTTAAGACCTTAGCTCAGTGACAGCAAACCTTTTAGAGGCAGAGTGCCCCCATACCCTAACAAGTGCTATTCCTGCCTCCCCTCTAGAGACCTTGTGCCTGCCCTTTCCCCACACCTCCACATGCTGGGTATCCCCATCCCACACAGAGGAGGGAGGGAGTGCTTCATTGGGCTACTGGGTGGAGGGGTGGGTGATGTGAAGAATGTCCTCAGTGAGTGTAGAGAGGGGAAGGGGAGTGGAGTGGCCTGAGCATTCTGCTTCCCTCCTGTTCTGCCACCTGTAAGCAGGCCACCTTCCCACCTGTGCACTACCATTGGGCTGCTGGGCAGAGGAGCAGGGGATGTAAAAAAAATGTCATCAGGCATGGTGGAGAGGGGGAGGGGAGCAGCTCCACCTCAGTCCCTCTGCCTTTCTAGTAACAACTCTGGGGGGTGGGTAATGGGCAGGGAGGGTGGCTGAGTGCCATAAGTTTGCCCTCACTGCCTTACCCGATGGGTCACATGCCCAATAATTTGGAAGGTTAGACATTTTCTTTCATCCTCATGACTATTCAGACCTTTCCAAAACAAAGAGTATGCACCAAAAATAAAGCCACTTTAACTGTCTCCATGGTCTAGGATGCCTCAAGTCCAAAAGAAGGTTTAAAAATTTAAAAACCTACTGAAATCTGTCCTGAACTTACTCAGAAACCCTTCCCTACCACCCACTGCATTACTATCAGCACAGTTGCATTAGCCCACTCAAGGACCCAGTACAGGGACTTGCCTTCAACCCCAAAGTACCAGTGTGTTAGCTCTCTGAACTGCCAGTGCTGGTCCAAAGAACTGAGGAACTAAAGGAACAGGGCAGCAATATGTGGGTTGGAGATGTGACAGTCCACTAAGCCTGACAGGAAGAACACAGCATCAAGCTGGGGCCTGTTGTACCCCCAAAAGTCCCTTGGGGCATAGACCTTGTTTGAACCGTGAATTATACAACATGGCGAAGAGGCTAAGTTGCTTTGAGATTTAGCTCCTAGGGAAATCACTATCAGAAGAGAGGGAGTCAGAAAGTAAGCAGTAGGGGGAAAGTAAGTGGAGTTAGTGGTGAGAGCAAAAATTGAAATTACCAATGATTTTGGGAAGAAGAGAACTCAAAGATCTTGAAGATACAGAGAAATTAATAGGGAAAGCCTTAACAACAGAAGAAAATAGGGCTGTTAGATAGAGTAAACCAATTAATGCATCTATGAATAAATACTAAAGATAAGCAATCCAACATTTGATGGGATAAAGGACCCTGTGGAATTTGAGAAGAGCACAAAACTACAATATGCTGCTGTTCCTCAGTGGTTTAAAAGAAATCAAAATTTGAGAGAGAAATTTATGTCCTACACTGCAACATATAATGGGTAGAATAGAAAACTTTGAATCTGCAATGCAAGTCTTATCAAAGAGATTAAGCAATAGCTTGGAAATATAAATACACAGAAGTAAAGAACAGAAGAGAAGCAAAAAACCAAAAACATTAAAAGAAAATATACTTAAAATCTAAGCAAAACATAATGATCCTGAAGACAGGATGCCCTGAGAACAACCTAAAGATTATAGGTTTTCTAGATGAGTGCAACAAGACAAAAACGTGAATACCACAATGCAAGAAATAATATAATAATGTTAAAAAGTTTAGTATCATTTAAAAAAGAAACATAAAATCCAAAGCAAGCAACATACGCAATGTGGATAAATGGCAACTTTTTTTTTAGCAAATAACAGGAGTATAGCAAAAGTCCTCATTTTCCCCACTATTATTTGATACAGTGCTAGAAAATCTAGAAACAAGTAAAACAAAGAAATAGAAGGTTCCTGTTGATATGGTATTCTTGGAAAATCCTGGAGAATTAGCAGAAAACACCAAACCCTCAAAAATCAGTAATATTTCTGTACAATAATAGTAATAAACCCCTAAAAACAAAAATAAGGAAGGAAATTTCATTCTAAAAAATTACAAAATGCAGAAAATATCTAGGGATGGACTGACTTCCCAAACCACACAAAAGACTTTTGTAGATTCATTTACTAAGTACTCCTTAAAGAAATAAAGAGCTTAAAAGACTCAGTGCTTTTGGTTAGGCCATGCCAATATAATTAAAATGACAATACTAGCAATTAATTTATACTTTTAATGTAATACCTATCAAATTGGCAATGGGATACTTTATTATTTCCCTTGATATTCTTGATCTTTTCTTCCAAATGAACTTTGTTGTAGTTTTTTCTAATTCAGTAAAAAAGTTTCTTGGTAGTTTGATAGGTATGGCACTGAATAAATTAATTAATTTGCTTAGGATTGTCATTTTTATGATGTTAGCTCATCCTACCCATGAGCAATTAATGTTTTTCCAATTGTTTAGATCTAGTTTTAATTGTGTGGAAAGTGTTTTATAGTTGTGTTCATATAGTTCCTGTGTTTGTCTTGACAGATTCCTAAGTATTTTATATTTTCTAGGGTGATTTTAAATGGAATTTCTCTTTCTAACTCTTGCTGCTGGCATGTGTTAAAAATATATAGAAATGCTGATGATTGATGTGGGTTTTTTTTTTCTATCTTGAAACTTTGCTAAAGTTGTTGATTATTTCCACTAACTTTTTAGTTGATTCTCTAGGATTCTTTAAGTAGACCATCATATCATCTGCAAAGAGTGATAGATGGTCTTCTCGTTCCCTATTTTAATACCTTCAATTTCTTTTTCTTCTGTAATTGCTACTGCTAGTGTTTCTAGTACAATGTTAAATAATAGAGGTGATAATGGGCATCCTTGTTATTGGGAATGCTTCTAATTTATCCCCAGGCAATGGGATACTTTAAAGAGGTTAATAAAATAATAATTTTTATTTGAAAAAAAACAAAGAACAAGAGAAATAATGAAAAGAAGTAGGAACAAGTGAGACTAGCACTCCCATATCTCACATGATACCATTAAAAGCCATTAAAATGATCCCAGTATTGGTTAAGAATATAAATAGAGCATTAGAATAGACTATGCAAGGAAGAATTGGAAATAATGTAACTCAGTAACCTAGTGTTTAATAAAGTGGAAAACATAAATTACCCAGGAAAATTCTTATTTGATAAAAGCTGATGAGAAAACTAGAAAATAATCTGCCAAAAAGTTAGGCTTAGAAAAATACCACCATGTTCCACAGTGTAGTCTAAATTTATGTACAACCTTAATATTAAAGATCATACATGCTATGAAAAATTAAAAGAGAAATAGTCCATCTGCATCTCCCAGGTATGGATGAGTAGGAAATATATTATTAACCAAAGATATAGAGGCATTACAGAACATAAAATAGATACCTTTAATTACATGAAACTGAAAAAGTTTTGCACAGACAAAATTAATGCATCTAGGATAAGAAGAGTAAGTGGTTTAATAGGTGAAAATATTTGTATCAGATTTCTCTGATAAAGATTTGATATCCAGGATTTATAAGCATTTATTAAATATACATGACTTAAAGCCATTCCTCAAAAGATAAATGGGCAAGGAATATGAACGTTTTTTACCATGTAAAGGAATACTCCAAATTACTTTTTTGGAGGTCATTTATATGTTATTTCTGTCATACTGACCATAAATATTTCCTCATCTACATTTTTTAAGGGAGAAAGCATAGGTATATTACATAATTGTGTAATTTTTTTTCCCATTTAACATTATTTTTTTATTTGGTCAATTTCAAACATTATTCCTTGGGTTACAAAAATCATTTTCCATTCCTCCCTCCCCTCCCCCAACCCCTTCCATAGCCATATGTATCACATGTGTCCTTGATCAGAACTTATTTCCATGTTGTTGGTGTTTGCACTAGGATATTCATTTAGAGTCTACATCCCTAGTCATATCCCCTTCGACCCATGTAGTCAAGCAGTTGTTTTTCTTCTGTGTTTCTACTCCCACAGTTTTTCCTCTGTATGTGGATAGTGTTCTTTCTCATAGATCCCTGAAGGTTGTTCAAGATCACTGCATTGCCACTAATGGAGAAGTCCATTACATTTGATTGTACCACAGTGTATCAGTCTCTGTACATTGTTCTCCTGGTTATGCTCCTTTCGCTCTGCATCACTTCCTGGAGGTTATTCCAGTTCCCATGGAATTTCTTCATTTTATTATTCCTTTGAGCACAATAGTATTCCATCACCAACATATACCACAATTTGTTCAGCCATTCCCTAATTAAAGGGCATCCTCTCATTTTCCGATTTTTTGCCACTACAGAGTGCAGCTACAAATACTCTTATACATGCATTTTTCCTTATTATCTCTTTGGGGTACAAACCCAGCAGTGCTATGGCTGGGTCAAAAGGCAGACCGTCTTTTATTGCCCTTTGGGCATAATTCCAAATTGCCCTCCAGAATGGTTGAATCAATTCACAACTCCACCAGCAATGAATTAATGTCCCCACTTTGCCACATCCTCTCCAGCACTCATTACTTTCCTTTGCTGTCATGTTAGCCAAACTGCTAGGTGTGAGGTGGTACCTCAGAGTTGTTTTGATTTGCATCTCTAATTATAAGAGATTTAGAACACTTTTTCATGTGCTTATTAATGGTTTTGATTTCTTTAACTGAAAATTGCCTATTCATGTCCTTTGCCCATTTATTAATTGGAGAATGGCTTGATTTTTTGTAAAATAGATTTAGCTCTTTGTAAATTTGAGTAATTAGACCTTTGTCAGAGGTTTTTGTTATGAAGATTGTTTCCCAGTTTGTTATTTCCCTTCTAATTTTCATTACATTGGTTTTGTTTGTACAAAACATTTTTTAATTTCATGAATCAAAATTATTTATTTTACATTTTGTTACTCTTTCTAAGTCTTGCTTGGTTTTAAAATCTTTCCCTTCCCAAAGGTCTGACATGTATACTATTCTGTGTTCACATAGTTTACTTATAGTTTCCTTCTTTATGTTCAAGTCATTCACCCATTCTGAGTTTATCTTGGTGTAGGGTGTGAGGTGATGATCCAAGCCTAATCCCTCCCACACTCTTCCAATTTTCCCAGAAGTTTTTATCAAATAGTGGATTTTTGTCCCAAAAGCTGTGATCTTTGGGCTTATTATAGACTGTCTTGCTGAGTTCACTATTCCACTGATCCTCCTTTCTGTCTCTTAGCCAGTACCAAATTGTTTTGATAACCACTGCTTTATAGTATAGGTTGAGATCTGGGACTGCAAGGCCACCTTCCTTTGCATTTTTTTCCCATTATTTCCTTGGATATCCTTGATCTTTTGTTCTTCCAAATGAACTTTGTTATGTTTTTTTTCTAATTCAATAAAAAAGTTTTTTGGAAGTTTGATGGGTATGGCGCTAAATAAATAGATACGTTTGGGTAGGATGCTCATCCTACCCATGAGCAGTTGATGTTTTTCCAATTGCTCAGATCTAGTTTTGTGTGAAAAGTGTTTAGTAGTTGTGTTCATATAGTTCCTGTGTTTGTCTCGGCAGATAGATTCCTATGTATTTTGTATTGTTTAGGGTGATTTTGAATGGAATTTCTCTTTCTAATTCCTGCTGCTGAGATGTGTTCGGAGATACATAGAAATGCTGATGATTTATGTGGGTTTATTTTGTATCCTGCAACTTTGCTAAAGTTGTTGATTATTTCCACTAGCTTTTTAGTTGATTCCCTAGGATTCTTTAAGTAGACCATCATATCATCTGCAAAGAGTGATAGCTTGGTCTCCTCATTGCCAGTTTTAATACCTTCAATTTCTTTTTCTTCTCTAATTGCTCCTGCTAGTGTTTCTAATACAATGTTAAATAATAAAGGTGATAATGGACATCCTTGTTTCACTTCTGATCTTATTGGGAATGCATCTAGTTTATCCCCATTGCAGATGATATTGGCTGATGGTTTTATATAGATACTGTTTATTATTTTATGAAAGATCCTTCTATTCCTATACTTTCTGGTATTTTCAATAGGAATGAGTGTTGTATTTTGTCAAAGGCTTTTTTTGTGTCTATTGAGATAATCATGTGGTTTTTTTTGGTTTGTTTGTTGATATGGTCAATTATGTGGATGGTTTTCCTGATATTGCATTCCTGGTATAAATCCCACCTGATCATAGTGAGTAACCCACCTGATCACTTGCTGGAGTCTTTTTGCTAGTATCCTATTTAAGATTTTTGCATCTATGTTCATTGTAGTTTTCTTTCTCTGTTTTTGACCTGCCTGGCTTTGGAATCAGTACCATATTTGTGTCATAAAAGGAATTTGGTAGAACTCCCTCTTTACTTATTATGTCAACTAGTTTGTATAGTATTGGGATTAGTTGTTCTTTGAATGTTTAATAGAATTCACTTGTGAATCCATTAGAAGCTGTGGATTTCTTCTTATGGAGTTCTTTGATGGCCTGTTCAATTTCTTTTTCTGATATGGGATTATTTAAGAATTCTATTTCTTCTATTAATCTAGGCAATTTATATTTTTGTAAGTATTCATCCATAACATGTATGCCATATAAATTGCCATATTAGTGGTCAAAGTAGTTTTTAATGATTCCCTTAATTTCCTCTTCATTGGAGGTGAGCTCTTCCTTTTCATCTATGATACTATTAATTTGGTTTTCTTCTTTCCTTTTTTATTAGATTGACCAGTACTTTGTTTTGTTTGTTTTTTCAAAATACCAGCTTCCAGTCTTATTTATTAGTTCAATAATACTATCACTTTCGATTTTGTTAATTTCTCCCTTAATTTTTAGGATCTCTAATTTAGTGTTCTTCTGGGGGGAGGGGGAGGTTAATTTGTTCGCTTTCAAGTTTTTTGATTTGCATGTCTAATTCATTGACCTCTATCCTCCCTAATTCGTTACTATATGAATTCAAGGATATAGATTTTCCCCTGAGTACTGCTTTGGCTGCATCCAATAGAGTTTGAAAGGATGTCTCATCATTGTCATTTTCTTCTATGAAATTATTAATTGTTTCTATGATTTGTTCTCTAACCAATTTTGGAGAGTCATTATTTAATTTCCAATTAACTTTTGATTTGGCTCTCCATGTACCCTTACTGATCATTATTTTTATTGCCTCATGATCTGAAAAGGTTGCATTTATTATTTCTGCTTTTCTGCATTTGTTTGCCATGTTTTTATGACCTCGTATATGGTTAATCTTTGTGAATGTACCATGTGCTACTGAAAAGAAGGTGTATTTCTTTTTTCTCTATTTATTTTTCTCCATATATCTATTAACTCTAATTTTTCTAAGATTTCATTCACATCTTTTACCTCTTTCTTATTTATTTATTTATTTGATTTATCTAAATTTGTTAGTGATAGATTCAGGTTTCCCACTAGCATAGTTTTACTATCTATTTCCTCCTTCAATTGTACTAGTTTCTCCTTTGGAAATTTGGATGCTAAACCATTTGGTGCATACATGTTGATTAGTGATATTTCCTCATTGTCTATACTCCCTTTTATCAGGATGTATTTCCCTTCCCTATCCCTTTCAATCAGGTCTATTTTTACTTTAGCTTTGTTAGATATGATCTCAACTCCTGCCTTCTTTCTATCAGTTGAGGCCCAATAGGTCTTGCTCTAACCTTTAATTCTGACTTTGTGAGTATCTACCTGCCTCAGATGTGTTTCTTGTAGACAACCTATGATAGGATTTTGGATTCTAATCCACTCTCCTATTTGTTTACGTTTTATGGGTGAGTTCATCCCATTCACATTCAAAGTTATGATTGTCACTTTTTTGATATCCTCTCCTACTTCTGTCCTTTTTTCTTTTGCTATATCCTTTTAAAACAGTGGTTTACTTTTAATCAGCCTCCCTAATCCCCTCCCTTAATATGCTTCCCTTTCTAGTCCCTCCCTTTTTGTTCCCTTATTGTTTTTTTAGAGTCTAAGTTCCCTCCCCCCTCTCTTTCCCTCCCTTTTTTTACTCCCTCCTCCCTACCCCCCTTAGTTTTCCCTTCTTACTTACCCTGTAGGATAAGATAGAATTCAAGACCCCAATGGATCTAGATGCACTTCCCTCTCAGAATTGATTTCACTGAGAGTAAGGTTTAAGTATTACCTATTAGCACTCTCTTCCTCTCCTTTTTATAAGAGTATTCTTACCCTCCCCTTCCCATTTGTATCTTTGTGTGATAATTATCCTATTTATTTTATTTCTATTTATTTATCTCTTGGTACCATTTTCAATTCCCCCAACCGTTTTTCTTTTTTTGCATATCATCTTATAGCCTTTAATGCTCCAATCTTTTCCTATGAATGATTCTTCTAATGACTATAATAATGAATACAATTTTTGAGAGTTACAAATAACATTTCCCCATACATTAATATATATAATTTGGTCTAATTGTATCCCTTAAAGAAAAGAATTTGAATTTAAAAAACAAATATTTTTCCCCTTTTCCCTCTCTTTCTTATTTACCTTTTCATGTTTCTCTTGATCTTTGTGTTTGGATATCAAACTTTCCACTTAGCTCTGGTCTTTTCTTTACAAATACTTGAAAATCTTCTATTTTGTTGAATGCCCATTCTTTCCCCTGGAAGTATATAGTCACTTTTGATGGATAGGTGATCTTTGGTTGAAGAACCAGTTTGCTTGCCTTTCTGAAAATCATGTTCTAGGCCTTGAGGTCTTTTAGTGTGGATGCTGCCAGGTCTTATGTGATCCTGATTCGTGCCCCTTGGTATCTGAATTGTCTCTTTTTGGCTTCTTGTAGAATTTTCTCCTTAGCTTGAAAGCTTTGGAATTTGGCAATTACGTTCCTGGGAGTTGTCTTTTGGGGATTTAGTTTAGAGGGTGTTCTATGAACTCTTTCAATGTTTATTTTCCCCCCTTGTTCAAGAATGTCAGGGCAGTTTTCTTGAATGAATTCTTGTAATATAATGTCAAGATTTCTGTTTTTGTTTTTGTTTTTTTTTTTCTTCTGGCTTTTCAGGTAAACCAATGATTCTCAAATTGTCTCGTGATCTGTTTTCTTGGTCTGTCATCTTGTCAATGAGATATTTTATGTTTTCTTCTATTTTTGTCAGTCTTTTGACTTTGCTTTACTCTTGCTGTTTTGCAAGATCATTGGTTTCCAGTTGCCCGAATCTGGTCCTTAAGACCTGGTTTTCTGTCATAATCTTTTGGTTTTCTGCTTTATTCTTTTGAATTTCCTTTTCTAGTTTGGCGTATTCTGCTTTTCGTGGCTTTCAGCTGTTTCTCCGATTGGGTGTTCTTGTCCCTCAAACTGTTATATTCTCTTTGAACTATTTCCCACTTTTCTTGCCAGAATGCTTCCATCTATTGGATAAACTTCAATTTAAATTCTTCAAGAGCTTGTGGACAGTTTCTTTTTTTTTTTTCAAGGTTTTGGCATTGTTTGAATTTCCTCCTGTATTTCCTCTGTAGCCTGAGTTTTTCCTTCGTAAAAATTTACAATGCCCTTTTATTGTTGTTGTTGTTTTTTTGGTGGTGGATGGAGGTTGTGACTCCTCGGTGCAATTTACCCTCACTGTAGAGGTTTTTCCTTCCCTTTTTAGTCTGCAATCTGAGTGAGATCAGTAGGCTCTCTGTGTATCGAGTGAAGGAGCAAAGATTTTGACTTAAGCAAACTCTTGAATCTCAGCAGCTTCTGCTGTTCGCTGCTCTTCTCTGTGCTTCCTTGCCGAGATCACCCACGATCTGTGCTCCCCAGCCTGCCAGGTTTTCAGGTACAGCTTCTGCTATTCACTGCCTTTCTCTGCGCCTCCTTGCCAAGAGCACCCACGGTCTGCACTCCCCAGCCCACCGGGGTTTCAGGTGTAGCTGCTCTCATGGGGTCAGTCCTCGGTATTTTTAGTCAGCTCCCAAGGACCTAGAGGTTCCGCTTGCTCACTCCAGAGGTGTCCCTCACTCACTCACTGATTCTGGCACATGCTGGCTCTGACTCTGGCTCCTTAGGTGGGATGGGGGAGGGTAGATCAGCTCCCATTTGGGTGGAAGCTTTTTAACCCCCTTATAGTGTGGAAATGCTCAAATCCCATGTACCTTCAATGCTGCACCCTACTATAGAATCCCTTAGTTCTTATGCAAATGGTTTTTTTGGGTCTTTTGAGATAGTCTGTATTGGTGGGGCTGAGGAGAGAAAGTGTCCCGCATTTAGACTGCCGCCATGCCGCCAGAAGTCTTGCATTTTCTTTTATATTTTTATAATTCAGAAATTGTTTTAATGTAATCTCTATTTCTCTCGTCTTTAATAATTTTTTGTTTAGTAGGAAAAAGTCAACTCCTTTCCACAATTGAGGGGAGTACCTTGTTCTGTTTTCTTCCATCTTTTTTATTTGTCTTATTCTCACGCTGGAATTTACTATGGTATATATGTTGTATATTATCTAAATCCATCTTCCAGTATAAATCCAACTTGGTCATAATGTATAATCTTTGTGATAATGTTTTTAACCCCTTGGTAATTATTTTATTTAAAATTTTTGTATCTCAGTTCATTATATATATTGGTCATTTTCCCCCCTGTTTTCGAGTCTTTCTATAACATTTTTTAAATTAGAATCTCTTACTATTTTTGAAAACAGCAAGGTAAACATACATTAGAATCACATAAGTATAACTAAAACAACTATTTTTTAGCTACCATTTATATAATGCCTACTATATGTGCTTTGCAAATATTTTTAAATTTTTGTTATGTATTTAAAGTTTTTTACATATAGAAATAAAAAGAGAACTAAGTAATTGACAAAATATTAATTACTTATGGTAGGATAAGTCAACAAAATAAAAATGACAGCACTATCTAAGTCAATTTACTTAATGCCATACCAGTACAACTTCCAGTTGTAGAACTGGGGGGGAAAAAGTGCCTACCCCTTTCCTTACACTTGGTAACAATTCTAAAAGAAAACGTAAAGGTTTTTAAAAATAAAGAAAAAATAGCTGATAGTTTTAGACAAATTGAGTTACCTAGACTTTCCTTAAACCCCTCCAATCATACTACCATACAAAAGCCTGTTCTAGTTTTACTTCTAGTTCTTAGGAACTTCTTCCTCTCTCCTAACTTTTTTTTTTTTAAACAAAGACAAAACCTGCCTTTGTATCACCCTCTATGGGCTTAGTGTTTTCCTCTGTAGCTATTTTGAATATTACTAAACCTCATTGTATGTAAACTAGTCCTTCAGATACTGGCCTTATAGCTACCTAGTTCCCTCTCATATTTCTAGATGCCCAAATTTTCCCTTTCCTGACATAAGTAATATTCCTTACATGACATCAGTTCCTGACCATCACCCTGTGATATTGAAATCGCTTTAAATGACTGATATATATAAAGGTCGCCAAGGAATTCACTAAAACCACTCTGGCTCAAGCTGAGCCGAAGTGGGTGTTAAGGCCTTGGATAGCCAAGGCAGGGAAAAGGATCAGTCCTTATCACTTACATGAACAATCTGAAGGAAAGCAGTCTGCGGGGCTCCTCCAACCTCAAGCACCAGCCTTGAACTGACTCTAACCATCCTCACAGGAAGTCCCGAGAACTCCAGAGGCTGTTCTCTACCTCACTTCCTGCGTCTCACATGTGCCAATGGTGGCTCTAGCTTGACCTAGGACCGCCCAGAGGTCTGTCCTTTTTTTTTTTTTCCACACATGTCTGTTGAAGGCCATATTCTCAAATAATTAAATCTTTAGTTTGCTGCAGCTCTTCCTAATCTTGTTACACTGAGTAGGGTGGAGAATGTAGTTTCCAAGACCTGATTCTGTTATTCCAAGTATCTCTATTGTTATTGATCAGGAAATAACTAAATCTGATATTCTAAAGAATGGTCTGAATAGGGTGGAGTAGTTTTGAAATTCACAACCCCTAGGAGGGAATATATAATTAGATATATATATATATATCACATAATCCCAAATCTTTGAGGATCCTTAATAATTTTTTAACTTACTTTCCATCTTTGAATCAATATTGTGTATTGGTTCCAAGTCAGAAGAGCGATAAAGGATAAGCCCTCAATAATTTTTTGAGTGTAAAGGGATCCTGAGTCCAAAACGTCTGAGAACCAAAGGAAATGGACCAAAGGAAGCTAGGAATAGATGTGATTATTGCTTAGTCTATCTCCCATGGACATGATCCATTTTTGTGATGTCCTTAAGTTGTGATTCTCAGAAGCAAATACAGTATTTGAAATATATGATCATTGCAGCAGATATTAGGCTGGACTGTATTCTGGATTTTATATTCATATTGCTGTAAATTAGCATTACTTTTAGGGGTTTTTTTGTTGATATGTGTATCACATTGTTATGCTAACAGCAACTATTTGTGCACATATGTATGCATTCATGCATATGTTTTCACACAAACTATCTCATAACTGTGAAACTAAATTTTGAAAACTCTGAAGGACTTTCCATTTATCTTTATTAAATGCCACCTTTCTAGTTTTGATCATATTTCCAATCTAAAGCTATGGAAGGAGTTAAAATATTTGTACAAAATAAGGTAAGGAGAATCTAGGTAGCTCTATGGATTCAGAGCCAGACCCAGAGACAGGAAGTCCTGAGTTCAAATGTGGCCTCAGACACTTCTTATCTTTGTGACCTTTGGCAAGTCACTTACCCCCCATTGTCTAGCCATGGCCACTCTTCTGCCTTGGGACCAATACACAGTATTGATTCTAAGATGAAAGGTAAGTTTTTGTTTAGTTTTTTTAAAGAAAGTAAGAAGGTAGAGAAAGAGGAGGGCATGTAGAAACATGAAGTAAATTATTTATGGGTCACCATTTTTATACTATAGAAATCTATAAATTATAAATATGTTTCTTAATTGAATCCCTTTTAAATTTAATTAACAAAGTACAAAATTTAAGTGCTATTTCCATGTCAGGTTTAAAACAGGAAATCACAGTGGCTGCATTCATTGTGTAATATAAAGTACTTTATATGTTTTCTGATCCCCACTACAACCTTTTTGAGGGTAGATAATAGAAACTTCATTTAAGGATGCAGATACTGAAAATCAGAGAGATTAAGTGACTTTTGCCCATAGTCATATAACTAATAAGTGTGTGATTCAAAGCTAGGGCCCCCTTATATTCACATATGCTATTTTTTCCAATCACCAAATTTCTTCATTATGAGCTTACTCAGCATATTGGAGAAACCGAGGCAGTTACACTTAAAATAATAATTTCTATTTCTGAACCACAGTTGCCTTTCATTATCAGTCTGTTAATTATCCATAATGAAATAATCTGTTCTTTCTGAGCTATGGGCTTGTGGAAGCCACATTGTATTTAATCCAGTTAAATATGACCTCAACAAAACCTTGTTGATGACTTTGTTCACTATGTAAATTGGACTAGCTCCTAATTCATGTGTAAATATAGATATATCCATACTTTTGTCTAGATATATGTAGCCATTCATCTAAAGATAAGTAATTCTTCTTCACAAATAATAAGGCACTCTCAGAAGCTAATTCTCTTAATCTCATTTTTATGTTCTCTGTGACTAAGGTATTTTAGAAAGATGTTGGTATTTTGTTTTTCCTTTTAGAAGAAAGAAAATAATACCTTGGAAAGTAAAATCTATATTATAGAGCATTTTAGGCCATGCTATTTAGTGTATGGACAAGAGATTTTAACCTAGTTTTTACCTCCTATTATAGTAAAGGGTCCTCTCTTTGTCAAACGTTAACTCATAAATTGCCTTAGCTATTATAGAAAGAATGAATAATTAAAAGCATTTATTAAGTACACAAGCACTATGCTATAGCATATATTTCATATGTACCTTTATATATGAAAAGCAAGACCAGTCCTTCTCTCCATGAACTTCTGATCTAAAATGGAGAAAAAGTACATAAAGATTTCCACTTCATCATCAGATGGAAAGGCATAATTGTCCTCAGGGTACAGGGGCAAAGTGAGGTGTTGTATCTTCTTTAATGTCATCTATTAATAGCATCATATTTCTGATGTTGAACTGTTTGGCAGGGCCAAAGGTCTCTTGTGGTTAGAACTTTCTTTTCCAAACCTTTAGTAAGCTACAGCTGCTGTGGAGGAACTTTCCTTTCCACAAAAATTCCTCCTTTGCCTTATTTCTAGTATGAAAACAGAAGACCATTGTTTCTAAGACAGTTGGTTGGTGTTACTTGATGTCTCCTTGTCATGTTCATGCTAGAGCTCATCACATATATGAATTGATAAGCTTTGTAATTGAGAGTTATTTCAGAACTCTCATTAACTAACATGTCTATCCTTTCCATTTGAAATATTCAAATAATGCTGATTTTGAAATCATTACCTACTGAGCATCTGATTCTTTCAATAGTATTTTGAAAACTTGATATTATACTTGTAAGAGGAGAAAAGTTAGAAAGTTTTTTTTCTCTACCTGTAATTAAAATAAGTTTTAAACTATCAATGTCTTAAAAGTCCCAGCAACTTTTATTTAAAGCCATTGTATCTTGGGTATATCATATTCACAATTATCTCTGTTATGTTAGAATTTAATGGATACTTCAAAGCAATGTACTTGACAAACCCTTTGGTGTTTGCTTTTTCTTCCAGGTACCTGAAAAGATTTAAGGTGATGAAGATCAAAGTTCTGAGAAGCTGGTGCCGTCAAATTCTGAAAGGACTTCAGTTTCTTCATACCCGAACACCACCTATTATTCATCGGGACCTTAAGTGTGACAACATCTTTATTACTGGCCCAACAGGATCAGTCAAGATTGGAGACCTGGGTCTGGCAACTCTGAAACGGGCTTCTTTTGCCAAGAGTGTGATAGGTATGTTTCCACTGTACCTTGGAGCCTAATTGGCCATTTTGGAGGTCTTTGATCTGGAGGCTTGGCACTCTGGGCAAATTTTTCATTAAGTGAAGTCAATTTTTCAAAAACTTACATAAGAGTATAAAAATTGTTTATGCTTATGAGGAGTAGAATTCTTATTAACTGTGCTGTTGGCATCTTGGATAATAATATTTCAAAAATTTATGTGGTGATCAACTGAACTTTTTTGGCTATTGTGTTGTGGTTTTTTGTTTGTTTTGTTTTGTTTGTTTATTTTAATTTTCTTTTATTTAAACTCTTACCTTCTGTCTTGGAATCAATACTGTGTTTTGGTTCCAAGGCAGAAGAGTGATAAGAGCTAGGCCATGGGGTTTAACTGACTTGCCCAGGGTCACACAACTAGGAAGTGTCTGAGGCCAGATTTGAACCTAGGACCTCCCTAGGCCTGGCTCTCAATCCACTGAGCCACCCAGCTGCCCCCATTGGCTAATGTTTTTGATGAGCAATTTAGTTAGTGTTTGAGCAGTTGTATGTTGGAGAAGTACAACGTGATATTAAAGAAAGGGGAATTTATATTGAATTCTGATTTTTAATTCTGTATCATATCATATGTTCAGCAACTAGTATAACTACAATCTTGTTGGAAAATATTGAAATCACTAACCTGTGATTTTTATCAACTAGTTTTATTCCTGTTCTCCAAAAGTATTTAAGAGTATGAAAAACTGTACTTTGTCTCTCTTTTGGAGCAAGAAAAAAGGAGGAAAGGACTCTACTGTCTATGATCATTCTCTATAATCTTAGTAGATTGCCATAATTTTTTAAATCCTTTCAAACTGGAAAACCTTAACTTAAAAATAGTCCTTTCTGAGTTAGACCACATTTTTAGATTTTGGAAACAGACAAGTAGACCATTTTTGGTTTGTTTTTTATTCTTACTTTCTGTCCTAGTAACAACTCTATAATTTAGAAAGGCATGGGCTAGGCAAATGGGGTTAATTGACTTACATGCCCAGGCTCACATAGCTAGGAAGTTTCTGAATCCAGATTTGAACCCAGGTCCTCCTGATGTTGCCATCTCCCACCCCCCTACACATGTGCCTTTTTTTCCCCCCATTTGCTCATGTCACCACTGGAATATTAGCTTGCATTTGTCATGTTGTCACTTTTGTTTTATTACTGATTATTAATTGGAGAATCTAAATTTTAATTTTTTCTAAAATTGACCAGAAAAATATTTCATTGACATCTTCAAATCTTTGGCTTGAAGGGCTCTTTGATTCATATAGTATAATTTGAAGAGTCCAGGATTAACCTTCCTTAAACAAACCTTGTTGAATCACACTCTCTGCTTATAACTCAATCTCTCTGTATTTCTGAGTATTTTTTTTTTGCATGTAGGATGCCCTTCACTATATTTCCTGTATCTGCAGTAGGTTTATAATGTGTACTGCAGGTGTGATGGTAAGTATGTGAAGAAAAGGGCTCTGGTGAGTGGCCCCTTTGGACGATTATATTTTAATTCATTCTTTGCAAATTTTTATTGGACACTGGGTTTTTCATTACAAGGCCTTTATAAAGCAGACCTGGACAGATGGAATATATAAATGGTTAGAGAATAGCTAGGAATCTTAATCAGTACTACTGCGTGGCAGCAGAGGGCAGCAGTTACTTAGAAATTTTCAGTGCATCATCTTTCATTGCAGGTAGGTGTCCTGCTTCATTTGTAGCCTTGGTGTAGTCCCTTACTTTTTCTCTCCATTTGTCTTCAATCTGAATTATATTAATGTTCAATTATAGCCATGGGTGTTACTTGATTTTTGTTCAGTAAATTCAGTTATGAGGCAGTAAAGCAGCAAATTATTTTTCCACTCTGTTCTTATTTCTCATAAAGGCCTTGCAGTGGAAGGCACCTCTGGATTGTACCTAATGGTACATTGATGCAACAGACTTAAATAGGGTTCCTCCCTCATTTTTTGCTTCCACTTTCTCTCTTCTCTCACAGGTTGGCCCCTTCTGCTTCTCCCTGCGGTGAGTAACGTCTGCTGCCTCTGCTCGAATTGAGACTGAATCGTTCTTTTAATTTAAGGTACCCCAGAGTTCATGGCCCCTGAGATGTACGAGGAAAAATATGATGAGTCCGTTGACGTGTATGCTTTTGGAATGTGCATGCTTGAGATGGCCACATCTGAATACCCTTATTCTGAGTGCCAAAATGCTGCGCAGATCTACCGTCGAGTGACCAGTGTAAGTTTTCTCTGACATCTTGACTGATTCTTGAGCTTTTGCCATGCATAACCCAGAATCTCAAGATGCATAATATAGTTCAGTACAATAAAGAAAAAATGTAAAAGACATGCTAAAAAAGTTTAGAGGGAAAATTATGACAGCTTTACTTCTAGAACAGCATAAAATAAAAAGAATTTGAAAAGTTATTCTTCTCTCCCTAACCCTAAGCACCCCCACCCTCCAAAGCCCAACTTCTACTGAATTTTTATTTAGCCCATTTTATGCCATGCCTTACTTATATTCAGGTAAATCCTGACATAAGGTAGAGTATCATTTGGAAAATACAAAAAAGATTACACAGAGACTATCACACTTTCTACATTGTTTAAAAACATTCTTAGGCAAATATCTTGGGTTTTTGGTGATGGTGGTGGTGGTAATTTTTCCTAAGAAATTTAGTTTGAGAGTATTCTTTTTTAATCTACAAATTAGAACTTTTGAAAAATAGCATATTTTTAGGTAGCAAGTTCAGGATGTTCTGCTCAAGATGTAGATGTGCTTGTCCAATTTCTTCTTAGTTGTTTAGCTTAATTCACTCAACAGACTTTTATTGATTTGGGTGCTAGATCTTAGTGATCATAAGTTAATAACTGACTAGTGTTTAAATTGCCCTTGACTACAGTGTTCTACTGGCAGGGCTTTCCAGTGCTAGCCAGTTGGAACATTTAACAAAATCATTGGGTAAACAATTACAAAACAAGTGAGGTACTATAATAAACACATGACAGAAACATCAAAATTAAACTAAATGATTCTATTACATTTTTGACATGTTAAAAAATGGTAACTGGCAATGATCAGCATTTAGATGTTCTAGCTATGAGTACTTTTATACATCTTTAATGAGAAAGAAAGCATTGTTTTTTATTTTTCAAAAAATATTGGTACAGGAAAATTTTAGAGGATTATACATCATGAACTCTTTGATATGTGAATTTGCTGTAAAAACAAGAGGTGGCCTGTGAATAGTTGCCATCTTGTGTTCCAGAATTCAGATTTTAGCTGTGTTGGAGAGCTTACTGGAATATAGAACTAGAGAAGTCTTGTAAGTAATTTGTTGCTTTTGGATGCAAAGAATTGTAGAATTGGTTGATTTTTCCCCCCTCAGTTTACCATTTAATTTTTTTAGTTCATTATCATCATTCAACAGTGCAACAGTAAACACCTTAAAAATTCTTAGTTAACATTCACATTAAAAGGTGATTTGCTTTTAAGATGTCTCATCATGTGAATTTATAATGTTGTTTCATTAAGTTAATTCTCAATTAAATGGATAATCACAAGGCTCAGTATTAAAATTTCTTTTCATGGCTTGGTTAAGGATGTCTTCTCAGTTTGATCCATGACTTCCAGATCTTCATTCATAAGCTAATAATAAGCATTTATAAGCTAGTTTCTTATTTTTATCTAAAATCAGATATGCTGTTAAAAATCTCCTTTTCCCAAATACCCCATTTTTTCCTAATGGTAACCCCATTCTGTCTTGATTGAAACCTAATATTCTTCATTGACTTCTTATACTTCCTTTTCTTCATAATTTCTTTATTGGCTTATTATTATTTTTTTAAATTATGGTATATTATAAAATGAGCAAATAGTTCCTTGTCCCAGTGAGCAAATCGATTCAGACTTGAAAGAAAACAATTAACTTACTATAGAAGTTATACTGATGAAATTTTCCAAGTTGTTTAATATAAAATGTTATGCTATTAATAAGCTTCTTGTAATGGGAAAGAGAATCTTATTTCTGTGACTATTTCTCCACTTTTTCTCAGACTTTTTACCTTTATAGAATCACAAAAGGTCATCTAGTCCAACCTACACTTGAACAAGAAGACCCTCTACAACATCCCTATCAAGTGTTAATCCAAGTTTTATTTGAAAACCAAGTTCTAGCCTGTCAGTCTTTTTTGATCCTGATTCTGCCAAGTTACTGTGTTAGCTAATCTTCCCAGCTTTGTGTCCAATCAGATTTAATAGTCATGCCATTCCTGCCTTTATCCAAGTAATTGGGAGCAGGGACATTTTTTTTTTTAACAACACAAGGCCAACACACAGATCCCTGGTGCACTGCACTGGACACCTTCTTCCAAGTTACACTCAGTATTCTACTTCATGATATTTTTTTCCTGGTAATCCATTATGCCTAGAATTTCAGTCTTTCAGAATATTTCTCTTTAGTTCAAATGCCTTACCATACTCTCTTGAAGGTAATACCTTTTTTTGTTTGTTTTGTATTTGTATCATTCCTTGGATCTAGTAAGTGCTTTTCTTTCGGCCCAGACATGTGATTTAATCAATATGGAGAATTCAGGGTAGAAATACCCCCACTTCAACTCTCCCCACCCCCACCCCTCCCCCCCAAATGGATGAAAATCAGCAGCTCACCTATAATTTGGTTTTACAGAGTTGTTTAGGAAGTTGAGGCTAAATGACTTGACCATTCATACAGCTAATATATGAAGCAGAACTTGAATCTACATCTTAATCACTCTGGGGCCAGCTCCCTCCATTCAGTAAATATTTAGTTGAGTTATAAAACTGGGATCCTTAATAGAGATCATAATGCTTCGTGACTGTATTAGCTTTACAAGTGAAGGAGATTTCATTCCTTCAATCTGCAATGTAATAGTGATATAGAAGACAAAAAATCTCAAGTTTTTAATCATGTGTTCTCATTATTGTTTTCAAAACTTTGAGGACAATACACTTTAGATAAAAAAAAAAAACCCAGAAACTAACTACATTGTAGATGGCACCTATGAGTCTATTGACCCTTGATCTGAGCCTGTGCTGGCTTTCATTCTATTAATAAATACCAGAAGGCCCTCACTGTTGCCATATTTTTTTTAAACCCTTACCTTCCATCTTGGAATCAATACTGTGTCTGAGGCCAGATTTTCCCATCTCTAGGCCTGGCTCTCAATTCACTGAGCTACCCAGCTGCCCCGCCATATTTTTTTAAAAACAGAGTTTAGGGGTCATTTTATGTTTGGAGATATGTTCCTCCCACCACCAGCTTAGTCATTCATGTATGCACCTTTTACCATTTCCAAGCAATCCCAACTACACTGCACAACACAAGTCTATTGCACTGGTATGTTCTTAAAGAAAGGAGTTTGTGGACCAGTATATACATTCATTTCCAATTGTGTCCCATTGGGTATTCAAATACCATATAGACCAGGAAAATGGACTGTGCGTGTCAGAGCTATATACTGAGACATTGTGTTCTATCTATCTCTTTTGGCCACCATCCACTTTTGATGTTGCAATATTCCTATTTTCAAACTGGTGTGGATTTCATTATACATTACAGACAATAGTGCTGCTGTTTTGCAGACTGCTATTAGAGATGCTTTACCTGGATTATCTCCTTTAGTTCTAAGTGTCTCTAGTTAATCTTAAGAAATCCAATTCCTGATTATTTCTCTACATAAATAAAGCCTGTCCCTGAATATCTCAAAGTAACATGGAATTTGTTAATTTTTATCACATGAACTTTAAAAAATAGTTCTATATAATTCTGCTGATACCATTATGGGATATTTAGGGCACATTTTAGTACTTTCTCCTTTTAAATAAGGTTTTCTTGGCCAGTGAGGTTGAGAATTCTGTAAAATTTATAAAAGAATACAATAATCCTTAGCTGTTGCACCCATCTTTGATTTTATGCAAAACTTCAAACATTATAACCTGTATGGACTTGGGAAGCTCATCACTTCTCTGCCCTTTAGTTTCCTCATCTAATGGTTCTAAACCTTGTGCTACTGTTAAGGGAAAGTGCACACTTGTAGAGTGTCCAGATATATTTGAATCTACCTTTGGTTCGAAAAGATAGCAGACTACAGGATTTCACATTTTATAAAAATGGATATTTCTGATATATGTAAAATTTTTTAAATTAAATCATTTTAAAGACACTAATGTTTTATCTAAGTTCTGTTGTTAAACCTTTCATAAAGAGAATAATTCATTGCCTTGATTATATTATATGTAAATCTGATTTAATACTAAAATTAGTTTAAAGTAAGTTATCAATAGTTTACATTTACATACTGGTTTTTTTGCAAAGCACTTTCACTCACATTCCTGTTAAATAAGTCATACAAACATTTTTATCCCCTATTTACAGATAAGAAACTAAGGATCAGGAGGTTGAAGTGATTTGTCCCTAGTTACAGGGATGTTAGGGCGTCTACCTCTCTATCACTCAGTTTACAGTGTTACTACCCCAATTATTTCTAATTGCTTCTTCCCTTTTCCAAGTTCACAAATGCTGTTAATTGTGTTCAGTGGTGAATCATTACATAGGAATTAAACCACACCATTCCTCATCTTTGTACATGCTAACAGATGGACATATAGAATAGTGCATTGTGCAGAAGCTTGATATTTTATAATCTTGATCAAAGTACATACATTTACATGTACTTGTCATTTTCTTTGCCTGAAAACAACTTTTTGTTCTTTTCATATAGAAGGCTGAATTCTCTTTTAAAACAAAACAAGACTTTAACAAGGACAGTACATTTGAGATAAAAAAAAAACACAGAAACTTAACTGCAATGGAAATTATATATAAATACTACCAGGATCCTGTTGACCTGGTTAGAGAAATGTTTTTTGTTGTTTGGTGTCAGATGTCAGTTGTCACAAGACCACTGTTGTCATTATTTGAAATGTACTTTCCATATTTCTAGCCTTACATAAACCTGAATTTGTGACTTCAGAGCATTCTACCTCCCCATTAAATGAAGGTACAGATAGAGTAAGTACTGTGCCTAAAGTCCAGTCAATATAGCAAGTGCAGAATTCATACCCAGGTGTGCTGATGTTAAAGTGGATGCTTTTGTTGCATTAGATATACAGAGAACAGTCTCTGAACCCTTATAAATAGTCATCATTGGTATATTTTTAAGAATTCTTGTCTTTAGAATCAAAAGACTGAAGATCCATCCCTGTTTTACATATCACCTGTATAACCTGAGAAAGTGACTTAATTTCCTTGATCCTTAGCTTCCTTATCTATAAAACTTCCTTTCCTTTGCCAAGGACATAATTATCACCTTTACCTCCAGTATGCATCTCACTGAATTCATCTTCAGCTAAAAAGCTGCAGATACTGTTTTTATGTGCAGTTTGTAAGAACTGAGCAGAATGAGATTGAAATTGCCTGGAAGTTTTACCCTGGGCTATATATAGACTGAGCCAGGTAGAATGATTTTTATTATTATAAGCAGGTTACCAAATGAAATATGCCATGGCTTTACCATGGTCAATTAAAGGAGGAAGAAATTTTTAAAAAAGAAAAGAAAAGAAAGGAAGTTAAACTCAGTGACCTGTAGAGGCCCTTTTCAGCTCTGTATTTATGGTCTTATGATCCTTTTCAGATTCCTTTGATGAATGAATGAATGAATAACAACAAACAAAGGAATGAAAGAAAAACCATTTTTGGTATGGGAAATAAAAAGCAAGACAGTCTCTGCTCCTCAGGAATTCATCCACTATTTGGAGAAGATAACAAAGTATAGTTCTAGAACCAGTGGAAAAGTCTAGAATTCGTAAGGGTATAAGTGGCCAATTAGAGGCTCCAGGGTTATAGTTGTAATACTATATTATTGTAATATAACATTGCCTGGATACTGCAAGGCATAAAATCAGGGCAGGTGACAAGGCAGGTGGTAATGCCTAGTGGTTCCCTCTCTCCTCAGAATTAATTGAGTTGTTCACTCCAATCTCATTCATGTCCTGTGAAAAGGCAAACAGCAAAAGTAACTGGGGATGGTAAAGTTGTTATAGTACCTCTGCTGGGGATGGTTCTCCTGGAGCAATTCATGGGTTCATCTTCATATCACATCCACTAACTTATTGTATGCTTCAAGGTCTCTTCTAGGTCACCTTTTCTTTCTCCATTCATTCATTCATTTAGTGATCTCATCAGCTCCTCTGGGTTGAATTATCTAGTTAGATAATTCCTAGATTTGTATACATATCTTAAACATTTCAAATTCAATATGTTCAAATTATAACTTATTGTCTTTCTCCTAAATCCCATCTTTTCTCCCAGTGCTCCCTACTGTTCAGACCCCCCACCATCTTCCCAGTCATTCAGGTTTAGGTGTCATCCTTGACTTCTCACTATTACTTACAATCTCCAGTCAATTTGCTGTCTAATTATTTCTTTTACCACATCATCTCTCATATATGCCCCATATCCCTCCATTCATAACCAGTTCAAGTCCCCCAATACTTCTTGCCTTAGACTATTGCAGTAGTCTTCTAATTGGTCTCCCTGATTCCTAACTCTCCGCATCCCACTCCATTCTACAAAGAGATTTTCCTAAAGAGTGGACCTTGAACAGAATCCTCAGGGGCTCCTTATTGCCTCTAGAAAATATATATTCCTCTATGGAATGTCCCAAAGTTTCAGTACAGCTTATCTTATATATATATATTTATATATATTTATTTATTCATTTATATATATATATATATATATATCTGTTATTGTACATAGCTTCTCCATTAGAATATAAGCTTCTTAATAACTTGAATTGTTTTTGCTTTTTATTATTTATTCTACTTTCTTATTTGTTGTAAATAGTAATAGCTAACATTTGCATGATGCTTTATGGATTGTAAACTGCTCTACAGAATTTTTTTTTTATCCTCACAATAACCCTGGGGGAATAAGTTCTATTATTATCCCCTTTTTACAGATGAAGAAGCTAAAGCAGACAGAGGTTAAATTAAATGACTTATCAAGACTCACATAACTAATAAATGTCTTGAGATTGCATTTGAACTCAGTTCTTCTTAACTCCCAAATCCAGCACTATCCACTAAACCACATAGATGCCTTTGTTATCCCTGATGTTTTTTAGTAAAGTTCCTGGCAATTGGTATTCAGTGGTTTTCAGTTATGGTCTGCTCTTTATGACCCCCTTTATGGTTTTCTTGTCAAAGAGTGGTTTGACAGTTCCTTCTCCAGCTCATTTTCCAGATGGGAAAAATGAGGCAAAGAGTGTTAAGTGACTTGCCAAGGGTTATACAGCTTGGAAGTTTCTAATACCAGACCTAAATTCAGGAAGATGAGTCTTCCTGACTCCAGGCCCAGCACTATGCATTGTGCTACCTGTAGTGGCAGTTTCTAAGTGTTCAATATGGTTCTTGATTGATTAATAGATTTTCTTCATTGTAAAACAAGGATAATGCTTGTATTAACTCAAGATAACTGTTAGGAAAATGATCTGAAAATTTTGGAAGACTATAAATGAAGTAGTAATGATTTTGTCATATTACATACATTGTTTTTAGCTTTTCTCTAAAGACTCAGAACTGAAATGGAAACTTTCACATTTTCTAATTTAATACAAAATTTAGTGTCAAAGCAGTAGCTTCATTCACTTAGGGAACCACAAGTTCTGCTCTTCGTATTCATGTTTTTTTCTTATGTGGAGCTTTGAAATTGACTAGGCACCAAGAATCCTGACAGACAAGTCCTTTGTGCTCTGCTAGAGGTAGATCTATGTGATGGCCCTTCCTTTTATAGTGTACATAATATATAAAGGACAAGATCACTACAAAATGTACTTGTTTCAGATGTAAGGCACTTTTCCAACCTTGCTTTGTTCTGAATATAACCAGTAACATTCATCAACCTAGTTATTAAAAAATGTTTTTGTGTGCAAAGATTAGTATTAAATTCAGATATTAAATGTAGTAAGCAAATAAAAATCAGACTTTAGAAATTTTGTTATTAATGTAGTAGTAATAGATCAAAGCAAGGTTTTGGAGTAAGAGAGAAATTCCCTTTTTTGTTTTGAACTTTGGCCTTTTTTTCAGACTTCAACTCATTTATTGGGACAATAAGACCAAGGCATCTGACTTAAAAGAACTTAGTTGGTGAGAGAAGAGCTTTTAGCCAGTAACAGTGGCTTTAGCCAAGTGTAAGCCAGTCATCTTTGAAAAGCTATTTCATAATAGTGTATTTTATTTTTAATCTTCAGCTGCCTGCCTTACCTCCTAACATTGATTTTTGGGAATGATTCAGTAACAGCAAAGAGGGATGTTTTCTTTGTGACCCAGTGTTGCTCCTAAAAGAATCCCTTAAAACACAATCAGTCGTGTTCCTTTTATATATGAATAATAGCACTTTTGAAGTTTCAGAAGCATGCAAGTAATGAGCCTTGTTATGTTACGGGAATCATGAGACCAATTAATTTCCTATAACAGTATTATTACTTAGCAAGGTTTCATAGGGAAATTGGAGGAGGCTTGTTTTCCATCAGGATCATAGGGTCTGTTCAAATTCCTGTAAACTAATGGTTCATACCAGCAAGTATCTGGCTGAATCCAGCCCCTTAACAACCCAGCAAGAAATGTGGAGATCTTAATTACTTTGTTTGTGTAATTTGACTTTGTCACTAATTCCATTAGCCCCTAGATTTCAAGGTCTGAATGTTCTCTCTGAAGGGAAAAAAATGGATTAAAGCAGTTAAGGTAAAATTCCTTTTAGTTTTTGCATAGCTAAGTGTGTAATTCACCCTGCTCTTTTACAGAAACATTGAAGCTGATCTCTGATTAGATATGGGCTTAAAGAGTTGGTAAAAACTTGGTGATTTCTTTAATAGCCTCGAATTATTTGTACTGTCTCAGATCCAGATCCATTGGAAGAAGCTACAATAATCATTAATAAAGGAATAGACTATAAGTTGTATTCTTGTGGATGATAGAGTTTTAACTATTTTCAAAAGAAATCATTCCATTTTTGATTTTTGCCTTTTAATTTTTGCATGTTAGAGGTAAAATCTTTTTCTCCTTGTTGAGGTAAGAAATATGATTATATAAGTCAACTAATATAATATGTAGTGTGCCCTTTTTTCTTAACCGTATAGTGATGGACTAGAATCCCGACTTATATAGACTTTGGAATCTCCCCTTGTCTTTATAACATGTTCAATGTGACATATATTAAATTTTTTCTAGTAGTATAATAAACTCTTTTGAGTCATAATTATGCCCAGCCCCATGTAACAGACATTAGTTTGCACTACAAAAGTAAAAGAAACCCTGTCGATTGATTAGAACCTATCTGAGAAGTATTTTATTGTAGGCACCTTTTAAAGGTATTTATTATAGAGCTCTGTTCCATTAGTGAATATAAAATTATTTAAGTTGGAAATAAGAACTACATGTAAGATGTTTCTTAGAATCTATATGAACTCTGAATTACTCTTAGTAAATCTGATTTTTAGAGGCAACTCTTAAGACTATAAATTATAGTCAGTGCTAATCTGCATGGTAGAAGAAGTTACTTCCCTGGGAGTTTCCTATTCAGTGGAATCATAGGTCTGATAGGAACAAATAAAAAACCCTAGATTTTATTTTTTTAAGGTGGGAAAAAAACCTCTGAGGCGTTAGGTTAAGTGACTTGCCCAGGACAGGTCTTTTTTACCTCAAAGCTTACTCTCAGTCTAATGCTTCAATGATAAAGGAAAGGAAGATTATAATAGACAAGTGAAATATACTTCATATTTCTGTTACAATTACTTATTCTGCTTAATATTATCCCAAAATGGAAGAGTAGCTGTCCTGGCATTGTGCAGTAAATACTGTCCATCCTTATCATCAAACATTAACTTGAGTACCTGTGGGAGCATTCTATTAGGTGCTGGTGATAGAGAGACACACAGGCCATGGTCCCTGTCCTCAAGGTCATGGTTGGACAACCTAGTTATAGGAATTCAGAGTCACTGAAACCTAAGTAAATTGAAGGTCTTTAGAGTGTCTATATGACTTGAATTAAGCTTTAAAGGAAGCATAAGACCAGAATGAGGCAAAAAGGAGTGGAAGCAGTCTTTAAAAAGAACAGCTTAAACAAAGGCAGAATTGAAAGCGTGAATGTTATATTCTAAGAGAAATTAATAGACTTGTTTATCCGAAAGATTCTTGTTTAAAAAGAATTCTCATTACCAGAGAAGATAAGAATAGATATCGTATTGTAGACGATTTTTGTTCTAAGCTAAGCAAATAAGATAAAGTAAAATGGACAGCTTCACTTTTCCTGCTCCAGTAACAAAATTTCCCCAATGCACCCCCTCTGTCCAACTCTGAAGTCTAGCAACACTGACTTCCTTGCTATCTACCATGCTTAGAACTTTTTACTTCCTCATCTTTACCTCTTAAAATCCCATCTTCTTTGGGGAAACCTTTCCTGATCTCCATTAATGCCAGTACCTTCCCTCTGCTGAATATCTCCAGTTTATGTTGTATATGTCCTTTTTTGGTACATAGTTCTTTGCATGTTCCTCCCTGTTTTACTGTAAGCTCCTTGAGAGCGAGGTGATATTCTACAAAATTTCTTTGTATCACCAGCACTTACTATAGGATAACTAAAGTATAGGCCCTTGCTAAATGCTTAGTGACTTGACTAATTTTTTTAAATTCTTGTTTCTTGTCATCAAGACTTTTACTATTATAGGGTTTGTAGAATGAGTTGGACTAAATAAATATAGAAGTCCCTTCTAACTTAATTTTAGTTTCTTCATATTTAAAATGGATAATAATGATAGCAGATACCTCCCGAGGTTGTTGTCAGGATCAAATGATATTTTATTTGTAAAGCATTTAGCATAGTGCCTGGCACATGGGGACCTATATAAATGTTAGCTGCTATCATTGTCATCATCATTATTGTTATTACCTTGGAGGCAACTAGATGGCACAGTGGTTATTGTGTGGGACCTGGAGTCAGGAAGACTCGAGTTCAAATTCAGCCTCAGATACTTGCTAGCGATATGACCTTGGGCGAATTACTTAACCTTGTTTCCTTCAGTTCCTCATGTATAAAATGAACTTGAGAAAGAAATGGCAAACTACTCCAGTATATTTGCCATGAAAATTCAAAATGGGGTCACAAAGAATTGGACATGACTGAGAGGACTGAATAACATTGTTATTACCTTTTACCTCCTTTTTGACCACTAAATTGATCTTTTTTTGTCTTTTCAGATTGTTTTCAGTTAAATGATTTTCTAGTTTTAGGTACATTCTAGTTTTTGAGATAATTATCTTTAGGAACCAGGGGGCTGGTTCTGTGGGTTAGGAGGTGGAGTTTAGAGTAAATAAATACCTCATTTTACCTGCCCTCTGGAACTTTTGTTGCTGGAGGAGGAGCAATGAAGCAGAATAGATTACTTGTTGCTTAGCATGTAATACTGTTCTTGGGTCTAAAAGAGAACAACCAGATTTCAAAGCAGAGCAAACTGATGTGTGAGAGTTGGGGAAGTATGGCTAATGTTAAACCAGAAACTGTGCTTCATTTCAACTTAGAAATCTGCTTTCCTTGTGCTGTGGGTTAATTTAGTCTTGTCTTAGTAGACTACTAAGAGATTTATTGTCCACATACCCCCACCCTATTCTGTAATTACAAGGTATCTTTCTTACCTTGTCTTTTCTGATGGATTTTACAAAGAGAGATTTTTGCTCCGTATTGGTCATCCTTAATTCCCATTGCTGCTGCTGCTCTCAAAAGGATTGTGCAAATGAGGTGGGTAATGGCATATTTGCAGCAATTTCAGAATGTGCTTAAAGTTCTGTTGAATTTATGGGATTTTGGCTGCCTTAAAAAATAAACTAATACAATTTTGTTAAACTTTCTGACTTGATTCCTATTAAGAAATTGCTGATTGATGTTTCTTAATAGGAAAAGTTCCTGGGGACTTTGGTAGACAAAAACAACAGTTAAGCAAATATTTGAAGTAGTTTCCTACGTAGTATTTTGTGTAGGGAGGCAGGATGGTTCTTAATTCTGAATGGTCAAGAAAATGTGTTGGTTTTTTTTCCCATCAAGATACAGTTAAAACTATTGGGATAACAGATTTGAACTTGAGGCAAAGTAAATGAGGCTGAAATTTCTAGGAATTGGAAGATTGAGCCATTTGGAGAACATCTGTTAGGAAGCACTTTTGTTATTCTAGTTGGTAATTTTGAGTCTGCATGAGATGTTTTGCCCAAAGGGCTTTAAGTGCATGGAATACAAAGCAAAGTGAGTCAATTTTTTATCCAAATAAAAGTAGTACATGTAAATATGTTTATATTCATGTGTTAGCTCTTGATTTGGCTACCAGCAAACTCTTGAGCAGCTCAAATTACTTAGAATTGTTCTGTATAATGCTTAATGTATGTGATCCTTTCCCAACGGAATCCAGAATGCATATGTTAAAGTAGTGACCGTGTCATTTTAAAATGTGAGATTTAGCTAAATATATAGAAGTACATAACTTTGATTAATGTGGGAAAATCTCAGTTGCTGGCTGAGTTTTTGTACCAAAGAACGTGGGTAAAGAAATTGCCCAATCTGAACCTGAAGTACTGAGTTGGCAAAGTTTTATAGTGGGTAGATTAGGATGCTTAACTGGGGGTGGTGGGGGGGGGTGTTGTAGATTTGGAGGCTGGGCTGCTTTATGTAGTTTTGCTTTTGTTTTGTAGCAAGTACTCTCTTAATCCTACTTAAATTCTATTCTTTTTTATGTAAGTGCTTGCATTTCTATAAGAAGATCTTGTTGCCTAAACTGGCTTTAGATAGAATAAGGTTGCCTTGGGGGCATACTTTCTGTTAAGAGATGTTGCATTAATTTTTCATTAAATTAGTCAATTTTAGAAGTGTTAAAATCATCTTTCATTTAAGAAGTGATTACTGGTAGATTAATCCAGATAGTTCTTGAAAATCTGCAAAGCCTCATTGTTATGCATATAGAGCCACAAATTTGGTATGTTTGGTGCCTCTTCACTAATTAGATGTTAAGTTCTTAAGAGATTTGTGAGTGGTTCAGTAGAGTTTATATCAAATCACCTCCAATTTTGACAATTGTGGATGTCAGCTTTCACCTGAACTTTCATAATGGTTTCTAATAGTTGACATGTCAAATTCAATGGTTTTTTTTTTTCTATAACCTGCTTGGATTTTTTTCTACTATCATGCTTTTGCTGCTCAATAAATGTTTTAAAAGCAATAAGATTATGGCTTTAAATGTTAGGGTAGAACGGACTTCCTAATGTGACTTAATAGTTTCTTGAGTTACCATCTATTTTGGCTATATAATCCTTTTGTATTTAAGTATATTATTGTAAGCAGTCTTAATATCTTCTTATTTGCAAAGTTAAGTATCTGAGCTATTTGGCTAATAAAGTGTGTCTTAAAAGTTTATTGGCATTTATAGAATATCTTTTTTTTTTAACCCTTACCTTCTGTTTTAGAATCAATACCAAGTATCAGTTCAAAGGCAAAAGAGCAGTAAGGGCTGGGCAATTGAAGCTAAGTGACTTGCCCAGAGTCACCCAGCTTAGGCAGTATCCAGTATTCTATTTGAACCCAGGACTTCTCATCTCCAGGCCTGGCTTTCTGTTCACAGAGCCACCTAGCTGTCCTCTTTAGGATATTTTGAGAATAACAATAAGGTCTACATATGCCATGGAACTTTATAATTTTTATTTCTAGAAGCAGAGCAGAACAACCTAATGGATTTGAACATAGATTGTGATTCAGCCATTAATTTAGTAGGTGAACCTTGAATATTTTACTCTATTTGTCTGTTTTTAAAGTTTAAATATTCTTAACCTCATTTGAGAAGAACAAAATTAAGGAAAGTATATTTGCTCTTTCTATACTTCAGTAGCACATGGTTTTGTCAGTATGGGTGTTCCTCTTCACCATTATATAGACAGTAACTCCTCTATAACTTAATATTTAGTTGTCTTGCTGCATTTAGACTGATTCTTGATTGACAGTTATAATAGTTGATGAAGAGTAAATGAAGCTTTATTAATTTGATAGTACCTTTAAGATTTTGTCCTCTAATAGAGCCTTTGAAATCCTAAGCTTGCATTCTTGTCCCAATGAGATATTTAATGGAGATAAGATATGTGTATTCTGAACATTACATATTTTATTGATGTCACATAGTTTGAGTATTGATTTATGAACAAGTCCCACTTGGAAATAAGTAACCTTTGGATTCTAGTGGCTGTTTTCACCAGTTGTTACTGTTTAGTCCATCTGACTTAATGACTCCATCTAGGGTTTTTAGACTGGTTTGCTATTTCCTTCTCCAACTCATTGTTACAGATGAGGAAACTGAGACAAATTTGAACTCAGGAAGTTGAATCTTTCTGACTCCAGGCCCAGCACTATGCCACCTAGCTGCCCCGCACTTTTGTTTAGCTGCTTTTGTGAACTCCGTTGTGTGAAGGTAGTTTCCTTTTTCATACAGTCTGCTTAGCTACTATATTGAGTTTGCCATGCTTCATTTTACTTTGGGAATTTTCAAGTTATGCCACCATAATATGTAGTTAAGGTTCAGTTTTCTTATTTATGTATTGATAAATCAGAACTATGAATAGTTGAATGCCCTTTCAGTAATCAGTGGAATTATCATTCAAAAAAACAACATAAAAAGTGAACCAACACTTTCCCATATAACTCAGAAAGTTTTAGCATCAATAATGCTTGTAGTCCTACACTATTAGTAGTGACATTTACTATGAATCCACTCCTGTCTTTTTTTAGGGAATGCCTCAATGATTATTCTTTAAGTTCTTTTATATTTCTCAGGTGTCAAGATACCACTTTTAAGTGGTCTTTTAGCCTAGACATAATTTTTACTCTAATCTTGGTTGGAGTTAAGTTATCACATGAAAAGAAGTAAGTTGAAAGAGAAATTTGACTTGTGCTGTCTAGTAAAGTAGAAATTCTGATCCAGTTAATCCATGATAAAACTTAGTAAATCTTTATTTAGATACATAGATTTTGAAGTTAGTTGTGGTACAAGACTTAATTTTTTGTAGCATTTTTTCAGTACACTGAGATAAAGTCACATGTCAAATCAACATTTGATGATGATCAGTATTTGATGAGAATCAATTTAATGCATATTTATTTTACTTTGATTCCATTGTTTTGAGCTAGTTACATATTATATAAATATTAGTTGCCCCATTTTAAGTTTATTGTTATTGTTTCTGATGAGACAAGTGAACTCTAAAAGATTTTACATTGATTTTTACTTCTAAACATGTTCTTATTTTATATTCAAGACATTATATAGCTAAGACACGATTTGGGGCATCATTCTACTTTCCCCACAATTAAGGTACAAATCTGGGTCCCTCAAAAAAGATAACTTTAGTAAGAGAAAGGAGGTAAACAAAAAGTAGAATTATCCCTATCTCCAACCCCCACCCCCAGAACATTTTATTGTTTCTTGCTGCTGTTATTCATTTTTTCCCCTTTTGGGAAAAAAAAGGAAACAAAGGAATAGATAGCTTGAAAAGTTAATAGACGTAAGTTATATTAAGAAATATATATCTAGAATTAGAGAGGTGATAGAATCAATATAAGATCCTTGGATTATTGTGGTCAGTTCTGCCTATGGATTTTTAAAAGGAGCTAACGAACATTTAGAAGAGGAGAATCAGAAAGTCGAATAATCCTAAAAGTCAGCCCATATGCGGATTGGTTAAAGAAAGAGAGTATGGTTAGACTGGAAAAAAGAAAATTCAAGAGTCATGTTATTCTGTGTTCAAGTATTTGAAGGGCTTTCATATGGAAGAGGGATTAAATTTGTTCTACTTAGCCTCAGGGAGCAAGAAGAGACTAGATTATAGTAGCATAATATATGATAAGCCCCAAAGACCCCAACTACTGGGTTAAAGACAAAAATCAACAAAATCTGCTAGGAAAACTTGAAAGCCCTCCAGAAAAAAAAATAGTTTTAGGCCAAAATTCTGAAACATTAAACTGTAATAAATTCCAAATGATACAGACCCTTGATATAAAAGGCTATTTTAAAAATAAATGAGAAAGGAGCAGCTGGGTGGCTCAGTGGGTCCAGAGCCAGGCTTAGAGATGTCATCTATGTTCAAATATGACCTCAGGCATTTCCTAGCTGTGTAACCCTGGGCAAGACCCTATTGCCTAGCCCTCACTGCTCTTCTGCCTTAGAATCAATACACAGATCAATAGATTAGAATCAGTATTCTAAGACAGAAGGCAAGGTCAGAGACAGAGAGAAGAGACATAACTCTCATAAAAATAGATAGGGGAAGAGTTTTTTGTTTTTTGTTTTTTTTATTTTTCTATTTGAACAAGTTTCTTTAGTCAATTTAGAACATTATTCCTGGGTTACAATAATCACATTATTTCCCTCCCTCCCCTCCCCCCATTCTTCCCGCAGCCATCTCACAATTTCATTGGGTATTACTTGTTCAGATCCTATTGTTCAGATCCTTGATCAGAACCTATTTCCATGTTGTTGTTTACACTAGGATTTTCATTCAGAGTCTACATCCCCAATCATATCCCTTCAACCCAGTCGTTCAACCCAACCTTCAAACAGTTGTTTTTCTTAGGTGTTTTTACTCCTGAAGTGTTTACTCTGGATGTGGATAGTGGTTTTTCTCATAGGTTCCTGAGTTGTTCGGGGTCATTGCATTGCCACTAATGGAGAAATCCATTACATTCTATTGTACCACAGTGTATCAGTCTTTGTGAACAATGTTTTCCTGGTTCTGCTCCTCTCACTCTGCATCAATTCCTGGAGGTTGTTCCAGTTCACATGGAATTCCTCCACTTTATTATTCCTTTGAGCACAATAGTATTCCATCACCAACATATACCACAATTTGTTCAGCCATTCCCCAATTGAAGGGCATCCCCTCATTTTCCAATTTTTTACAATTTGGAACTATGCCCAAAGGACTATAGAAGACTGTCTGCCCTTTGATCCAGCCATAGCACTGTTTGTACCCCAAAGAGATAATAAGGAAAAAGACCTTTACAAGAATATTCATAGCTGTGCTCTTTGTGGTGGCAAAAAAAGGGGAAGAGTTTTTGACCACTACAAGGGATAAAGAAGACCATAGGCAATACAATGGACAGTTTTCCTTATATGATATTGAAAACTTTTTGCACAAACAATATAAATATAATTCATATTAAAAAAGGAAAACAGTTAAATAGGGGTAAAGTCTTTATAATAAGTTTCTTTGATAAAAGCCTAATTTAAACATACAAGAATATGAACTATTTCCTATAAATAGTGAAAGGGTATGAAAATAAAAAAGAAAAGACAACCTGCTATCAACAACCATCTGAAAAAATTCTCCAAATAACTAATAGGAGAAATGCAAATTAAAACAACTCTAAGGTTCCTCTGTTATACCCAAATTAGTAAAGACAAGAAAAAAAGGAAAATAACAGTTATCAGAGGGACTGTGGGTGAATAAGCATATTAATTGACCATTAGTAAAGCTGTGAATTTATCCCACAGAAAAAGTCATTCATAGTTATATATTCTCAAAATACTTTTCCTTTTTTGTAAAGTCATATGTGCAAAAATATTCATAGCTGTACCTTTTGTTGAAGCAAAGAAGTGACATCTGGGAAACATATGAACAAATTATGTTCTATGAATGTAATCAATATTATTCTTTTCTAAGAAATGATAAAAGGAATATATTCAGAGAAACCTGTGAAGAGTCATATGAAATGAACAGGACCAGAAAAACAATGACCACAATATTGTAAAGAAAAACAACTTTGAAAGACTTAGGAACTTTGATCAATGAAATGAACAATCATGTTTCCAGAAGACTAATAATAAAGAATATTTCCCACCTTTTAACAGAAAGAAATATATTTTAAGATTTGGGCCATTGTGTGGATTTCTTTTGCTTGACTATGGTTTCTTGTTAGAAAGGAGGGTAGCGATTTTTGGTGGGAGAGAAAAATAAGAGAAAAAGTAGATAGTTGAAGTAATGTAGAAAAGAATGAACCTTTTTTTTTTTTAACCCTTTCCTTCCATCTTGGAGTCAATGCTGTGTATTGGCTCCAAGGCAGAAGAGTGGTAAGGGCTAGGCAATGGGGGTCAAGTGACTTGCCCAGGGTCACACAGCTAGGAAGTGGCTGAGGCCAGATTTGAACCTATGACCTCCCGTCTGAGAATGAACCTTTTTAAAATTCATAGAACAGAATGAAATTCAGAGGGGGACACAAATAAGCAAAACGATTTTATAACAAATGTAGATTTTTTTATATACTTAAAAATATAAGCTATTCAGAATGGAGGTTTGTGATTTCATATACAATTTTTTTGTTTTTGTATGAAATGATTGTTTATTGATATTTGTCAGGTTCAAAAATTTTAAAAATTAAAATTCTGAAAACAAACATTTGCTGTGTGTTGTAGAAAGGATTTATGTTCACATATAGGTTGGATCAGATGACTTTCTGATAATCCTTTCCAACCCTGATTCTACATTTTTCATTCATTACTGAAAGACTTTCCTGGAGATTACCAACTTGCCACTACTGATTTAGTGTCCTTAAACCCCTGAATATTGAAATAGCTTGATGGTTTTTCTCTTAAAACAAACTAAACAATGTATCCCTTTTAAGTGCATTTTATACACAGTGAATATTTTTTATTCTTCAGTCATTGTTTTGAACCTGACCCTAAGTCATGCAGCCTATGTGTTACTAAGTATTGTAATAGAATCCCCTTACTGTGCCTGCAAAATTGAACATGTAACTTCATGCCTACATATGGGTTAGCTATTCAAAATTAAGTTCTCTGGTGACTAATGTGCTAGTAAACAAGGGTTGTACAAAATATGTTCCAACCAATGAGATGGTTTATGCTCTTCTTCCCAATTACTTCCTTTACTGAAAGCACAAAAGGTACTGTTAATACAGCTAGTCTTGAACTCTTCCATAGTCATATAGAGGAAATAGTGCTTCATCACAAGTGGGAAAATCTGCATGGCGGTAGGTGACCCTGCTATCTAAACTGTATGACTGTTTTCTAGGGAAGAGCTGGAGTTGCAGGGACCCAGCTCTGGCCCTGCAAGGTTTAACCCCTGCAGGCATATCAGAAGAAAGCCATAAAGGTACAATGTGACTGTGTTTTCTCTACTTTCTCTACTTCTGAAGTAGATTTTTCTAAAGAAGGCAAGATAGGGTCTTAAAAGGAAACCCAAAACAGCTAAGTTTATTTGTATGAAAAAACAAACTATTAGAAAGGTTATGTTTTGTGTACTTTAATGTGCCCTATTCACACATGTATTTCAGGGGGTGAAACCAGCCAGCTTTGACAAAGTTGCAATTCCTGAAGTAAAGGAAATAATTGAAGGATGCATACGCCAAAACAAAGATGAAAGGTAAGTGCTTTTCTTTGGGAAGTAGGTGTTTGTATTATAGACAAAGCCCAAAAAATGTTTTAAGCTATTATGCCAGTTTGCCTAATGTTAAAAAAAAAATTATATCATTTATCTGCTAGAGAAATTATTCATTGATATTTTAGGATCAGTTCATTATTGAGTAATTATTCCTACCTATCGTCATACAAATTGACACAACACAATGATTTACCACACCACTATGGTATACCACAGGCAAATTATGCCACCTGTCTACCCCATTTCCCCTCTTCTCCTACTGTTATACCCCCCAGCCCCCAAATGACTACTAAATATCTACTAAATAGTAAGAAAGTTAATATCTTGCATTTTGGACATAAAGCAAAAGTGAATTTCATCTCCCCAAAATAAATGTGCAAAGGGACTATTTGTAAAGTTCAAGACTGAATGTTTTGTGAGGTTTTTAATTTTCACTTAAATTTAAAATTTTGATGGGTAAAATAACCTTTTGGCTCTCTAAATCAAAATTAACAAGTCTTGAATCATTATTGCCACTGTGCCAGAACAAAAAAGAACAAAACATCATTTCCTTTCATTAAAAAAAAAAGAAAAAGAAGAGGACTCTGCCTAAGGCTTAGGAGGAGTTCTAGCTTAGTCATTTGTACTGACAGAGGACTTTTCTCAGAGGAGTGGCAAATATATCTGCCATATGACTGACTCATCACCATTTGGGGTCTGGCTAGGATCCAGTGTCTGTTTTTGAGTCAGTTGAATTATTTGTGTATTGGTCTTGATCAGCCTAAGCCTGACAGTAGATCAGACGTGACAAATTACATTTTAATTTTTATCTTTTTCTTTTAAAAATACATTTTTATTAATAACTTGTTTTTGCGTCACTACATTTCTCCTAGTATCCCTTTGTCTCTCATTCTCAGAGCCATCCTACGTAGAAAATTTTAAAAGAAAAAGAAGAATGGGGAGCAGGGTCGGCAAAACTAACCAATAAATCAAAGAAGGCTGAATACATATACAGTGTTCCACACCTATGGGCCCCCCACCCCACCTCTACAAAGGAGCGGGTTGGGAGTGTCTTCTCATACCTCTTCTTTTGGACCAGTGCTTGTTCTTTGTAATTTTGCAGCATTTATTTTGATTTATTTGTGGTGGTTCTTTTTGTTTACATTGTTATAGTCATTATATTATAATGTTTTATCTTTTTCATGAAGATTGAAGGGATCATATGATATTTAATCTCTGTTCTCCTATTCTGAGAGCTTCTAACATCAAGACCTTTCAAACTGAGTTTTTAAATGTTAGGTTCCAACTTTTTTAAAAGAGCTACTTAAAATTAGAAAAGAGCCAGAAGACTGGATTCTTAATCTAATTTAAGGATTTTTTCCTATTCATTCCAAACTAAAATAATGTCAATATGGGGGGCAGCTGGGTGGCTCAGTGGATTGAGAGTCAGACCTGGAGACGGGAGGTCCCAAGTTCAAATCTGGCCTCATACACTTCCCAGCTGTGTGACCCTGGGCAAGTCACTTGACCCCCATTGCCTAGCCCTTACCACTCTTCTGCCTTGGAGCCAATACACAGTATTGACTCCAAGACGGAAGGTATGGGTTTAAAAAATAAATAAATAATGTCAATATGTAATGTAATAGTATTGGAATATGGTGTATAAGTGATATGAGATATCAATTAACTAAATATATGTCAGGGACAGTTAGGTAGGACAAATGGATAGAGTTCTAGATCTGGAATTAGGAAAAACTGATTATAAATTCAGCCTCAGATCCTTATTAACTATGTGACTTGGAGCAAGTCACTTAACCTCTAGCTGCACCAGTTTGTAGAATAGGAAAAATAATTACTACTACTTCCCCAGGTTGTGAGGTTAAAATGAGATAATACTTCTAAAGTACTTTAAAGTGCTGAATAAATGATAGATAGATAGATAGATAGATAGATAGATAGATAGATAGATAGATAGATAGATAGATAGATAGATAGATAGATAGATAGATGTACACCATAGCTATTATCGTTGATTTTGAATTGAAGTTGAATTTTAATTTCATATGCTGAGACTCATTCACATTTTTCTAATCAAAGAAGCCCCATGTTAATAAGTTGGTAAAGTAATCAAATATTTTTATGTTTGGGAAAATTTAAGGGAAACTATGTTAGTAAAATGTAAAATTTTTGAGGGCAAAGGCTTTCATTTTTATCTTTTATTGCCAGTGCCTAATACTTCCTTGCACATAGTAAGTACTTAATATTGGTTCATATATGTTGGAAACTTATGCATTGCTAAGTTTGGTAGAAAAAAATGAAGGATTTTATCACATTGAAAGATTGTTTTGCTTTTAATCTAATGCTTTATTCCCTTCTCTCTAGATATGCTATCAAAGACCTTTTGAACCATGCCTTCTTCCAGGAAGAAACAGGAGTACGAGTAGAACTAGCAGAGGAAGATGATGGTGAAAAGATAGCCATTAAGCTGTGGTTAAGAATTGAAGATATTAAGAAGTTGAAGGGAAAGTACAAGGACAATGAGGCTATTGAATTTTCTTTTGATTTGGAGCGAGATGTCCCAGAAGATGTAGCTCAAGAAATGGTAAATAGTGTTTATTCTGTGATCATTCTAAAAGTCTGTGCAAGACCTTGCAAATGACATGAAGTTGAAAGGGATAACTAATTAATATACTAGATAATAGTCAAAATTCAAAAAGACCCTGACAGCCTGGAAAATTGAAGTAAAAATATTTGAAAGGATAAATATGAAGTCATGACTAAGTGGCCTTGCAAGTTCAGTATGAGTCTATTCAAAGTAGAGCAACTGTAGCAACCAGAATATGGTACAAGGTCTTAAGAACATGCTATATTAAGATTGGTTGAAGAAAATTAGTATGCTTATCCAGGAGAAGATTGGAGTGACCCTAGAGCGATCTCCAAGTATTTGAAAGGCAGCCATATGGAAAAGGGTTAGCTCTAGGGGCTAAAATTAGGAGTACTTGATAGAAGGGGTAGAAAGCCAGATTTAGACTTGAAGTGAATGAATGAACTACCTTATAAGGCAGTTAATTTTCCTTCTCACCAGAGGTCTTAGAACAAAGACTTGAATAACCACTTTTCCTAGTATGTTATTGTAATTTCCTTTTGAATAGTTCTTTTTATTCCATGAATAAATATATTAAACCCAAAAAAGAAAGACTTAAGGACAATCATAAATATTGAAGCAGTAACCTTTGGCTAGGGCCAGTTTTAGAGAGCATACATACACACATACAAACATATACATAGTTGTATATTTGCTGTAGAATCACAAGATTTTTGAGCTGGAAAAAACCTTGAGATCACCTTTGTTGTTGTTCATTTGTTTCAGTTGTGTCTGACTCTTCATGACTCCATATGGGGTTTTCTTGGCAAAAGATATTAGAATGATTTGCCATTTCCTTCTCCAGCTCATTTTATAGATGAAGAATGGATACAAACAGGGTTAAATTACTTGCCCAAAGTCGCAAAGCTAGTAAGTGTCTGAGACTGAATTTGAACTCTCAAACACTCACTCCAGACCCAGCACTATCCACTGTTCTACCTTGCTATCCTAGAGATCACCTAGTTAAGCCCACATAGATTTGAATGGGACTGTACAAAAATATCTCTCCCACCAACTTAAAGGCTCCCATAGTGGCTCAAAATATCAACTTTGAAGTACCTCCATTAGACTGATGACTTTATTAAAATATAAAAACACTACATCAGAACAATCATATATTAGCCCTTCTATTAACCTTTAGCATATTTCTACTTATTAGTTTAGTAATCAAATTGGCTTTCTCATTGTACCTTATATGCTCTCTATTTCCTATTTGTAATTTTGTACCAACTGACCTCCCTGCCTGAACTATACCATTGCTTCCCCTCCTTAAAGACTCAGCTCAGGAACCACCATCTGTCTACATGAGGAATTTTCTGATCCTTTCAAGTGACTGGTGTCATGCCAACCAAAATCTTGTGTATATATAGATATACATATCTTGTTTCCCCTTAGAAAATGCAAGCATCTTTAGGTTATAAACTCGCTGTCTTAATCTTTATATCTCCAGCACTTAGCATGGTATCTAGCACATAGTAGGCACTTAATACTTTACTTGATAACTTTTTCAGACAGACCATTCCCAGTGGGAATGAGACACAGGGTTGGTTCATTTTAATGACAGAGGAATACAGGGGGAGGAAAGTCTAAGGTAGTGTATTCTAGAAGGGTAAACCTAATCTAGGCATTAAAGTGAGTTGAATACCTAAGGCAAGTTTTGCTAAATTCACAATTTTCCCTTAGACTAGTATTTGGAAAAATTCTTCCCTAGATCCTACCCCGTTTTTTTCTCTTCCTAATGTACCATGTTGTACTTTAGGTAGAGTCAGGGTATGTCTGTGAAGGCGATCACAAGACCATGGCCAAAGCCATCAAAGACAGAGTATCTCTGATAAAGAGGAAAAGAGAGCAGCGGCAGCTGGTAAGGGAAGAACAAGAGAAGAGAAAGCAAGAAGAGATCAGTCTAAAGGAGCAAGTTGAACATCCAACAAGTGTTTCTCAGGCTGGGAACAAATCAATTCCTTCTACCACTGGCACAGTTACTGTCTGTACCACATCAGCCTCAGTTTCTACCCAAGTAGAGCCTGAAGAACCAGAAGCAGATCAACACCAACAACTGCAATATCAACAACCTAGTATATCTGTGTTATGTAAGTATCTCTATAACACGGTAATTCTGCTGGTGATGTGGCACATTACATTTACATTTTTTGTTGTTTGTTATTCTCCATTCTATAATCTTTTCTTTTCTAATAGAGTTGAAAGTCATTGGCCTCTAATTCCAAGATAAACATTGAAATGAGTTCGATCTGGCTTCCCTTTCCTATATTTATGACTTTGAAATTGAACCCATTAATCTGCTGAATGCTACATTTAACATGCCTAGACTCAGTTTATTACCTGGATCTAACAAGCAACAACTCTAGTTTTTTAATTGAAGCACTAGTAAACAATGCATCCCTTATAAAACCTCAGGTTGCTGGAAGACTTTGAAAAGTATGTAAATTTAAACTAAAATTAACTAGATAGAAGGACAGCATGGGGGTAATGAGTAGAGAACCAGCCCCATAGTCATAAAGACCTTGGATTCAAGTCCTGTCCCTGACACATACCAGCTGTGAAACTACAAAATTCATTTATCTTGTAAATATCCCACATACTCTCTGTGAGAGAGAGAGAGAGAGAGCTAGAGAGTGCTTGACTTTTTTCCCAACAGTTGATTTACAGAAAACAATCACCTTGGTCATTAGAAAAAATTTTCTATTTTGACTCAATTCAAGTCACTGAAACAACTCTTTGCTAAACACTGTAAGAAGCTAGTAGTATGAAATAAAAACTTGAACTCACATTTGTTTGGCGCTTTGAAATTTACAAAATTTCTTCCTCCCCGTCCTGTGAGATGTATACAAATGAAGAACCTTAATTTGACAGAGGAAGTGATTTTGTCACTCTTTTGTCACCATGATTGCTTTTTCATTTTTTTTTATTGCATATGTTTAGTTTATCATAAGTTGCTTTGCATATTCCTTCCTTAGAAATTCTGTTAGGAGGGCAGCTAGGGTAGCACAGTGGATAGAGTGCCAGACCTAGAGTCCAGGAGGTCCTGGGTTCAAACCTGGCCTCAGATACTCCCTAGCTGTGTGACTCTGGGCAAGTCACTTAACTCTAATTGCCTTGCCCATAGCTCTCTTCTGCCTAAGACCAAAGGTAAGGGACTGGACTTTTTTTTTTTTCTTAAGTATTCTGTTAGGCATAAATTCCTACCCGACCATATATTTGCCCTTTCCCCCTTTTTTTGTTTATCCTTTTTACTACTTATCTTTTTTTAGAATTGCTTTATGGGGGCTAGTTTATAAACTATTTTATATACATATATATATAATAGATACATTATCCCTGGAGTCACTGTCTCTCTTATATGAGTCCCTTACTTCTAATGTGGAGATCATTTTGAAATAGATTTTAAAATAGTGGCACATTTCTTGATTTTCTGAGGTCCTTATATTTTTTTGTGGTTATAAAAAAATGGACTATTAAAGGTATTATCCTGTCATCTGCCTCAAAAGAGCTATTGGTTACAATACTCCCTTATTTGTATCTGTAAATAAATAACCAGGTATCCATATAGTAAGTGGGAATACTCAATTTTTTTACTCCAAATCAGTCTGCTTCACCAAATTGCCTTTTTGTGATAGAAGTTAATTATTGGCATAAGACAAGATAACATTCTGAACTTTTTATCTGTGTATAAAATTTCTTGTTATTCCCCTAAGCTGATGGAACAGTTGACAGTGGTCAAGGATCTTCAGTCTTTACAGAATCTCGAGTGAGCAGCCAACAGACTGTCTCATATGGGTCTCAACATGAGCAGGCACTTTCAACTGGCACAATCCCAAGCTATACAGCTTCTGTTGTTCAAGCACAGTCCCAACCACATGGTGTATTTCCTCCCTCCACAGTGGTAAGTAAAAGCATAAGAAACTATATGATTATATTTACGGTAGAAAAGTTCTCAGGTCCCAATTTTCAAGGTACCAACATATGTTAAGGGGAAAAAAGTAAGTCATGACATAATAAACTGTCACACACCCTAAAGAAAATAAAGCTTTTTTGGTATATAATCTGATTAGAGTGAATTAGATTACCTAATCAGTTTATAGCTTCCAATTATAGTGAAAAATACCTGAGTAAATGTATGACTGTAAAACAGTAATATACTTGCTTTTGCTGGTAAGGAATATTCAATCAAAATTATTCTAAGAACCAAAAACTGAAAAACAAGTCAATTTGAAAAAAATAGGTTTTTTTTTTCAGAAGTATTATTTGTTAAGCATTTTTTTTGTTAGATTTCTTGTTGTGGAGTCACAGGTAAGTGACTTATATAGAATGCTGCATGTGAGCTCTCCAGAATGAACAGATCCCATGTTTGCATTTTCATTTTATTTAGTGCTTGTGTTTAGTTTCATAAATTGCTGTGCATATTCCTTCCTTAGAAAGTCTGTTGGGCACAAATTCCTACCCTACTATATATTTGCCTCCTCCCCGCCTTCCCTATCCCCCACCCCCCAATTTGTTATCCTTTTTACTACTTATTCATTTTCAGAATTGATTTATGGGGGCTATTTTCTAAAATTGTGTGTGTGCGTGTGCACATGTACAGGCACATGAATCTCTTAATAGTCACATTACTATTATTAGTATCCCTGGGGTCACTGTCCCTCTTAACATTAGCCGCTTCCTTCTAATATGGAGTTCATTTTGAGATAGATTTTAAAATAATGGCACATTTCTTGATTCTCTGAGGTCCTTAGATTTTGCTGTGGATCTTAACAATGATATGTTAGTTCTATCAAAAAATTGACTATTAAGCTATTATTCTACCATCTGCCTTAAAAGAGCTATTGGTTACAATATATCTTTATTTACATCTGTAAATAAATAGCCAGGTTGACCACTTTTTTTTTCAGAAGGCTGTTAATGTTCAAGTTTGTGATATCCTTGACCTTCATCAAATGTATTTTTAATTAAATTGTAAAAAGTTCTTTTGTTTGCTATAGCATCTTGTCCCAAAGTGTATGGGGTAAGGGAGTATGGCTTATATAATAATCTATTCAGTCAGTCTTGACTTGTTTGACTCCCAAGTTTTATGGCCACAATAATATAAGGGAAAATGCTAACCTTCTGATTTTGAACAATTCAATTTCCAATTTGGGGAGAGGGAAAGGTGGTTGGAAGAGCTTCAGAAAGGTTATTTGAAAATTGTTCTTCTGCCCTTGAAGACATTTTTAACTGCCACAGTGTGCATTCAACTTTTTTGTCTGAATTGTTTTTTGGACATTAAAATTTAATTTTAACATCTTGTAGAATGTAAGCTCCTTGAGGGCAGGAACTGTTTAATTTTTGTCTTTGTATCCCAAATACCTATCACAGTGCCTTGCACATAGAAAACATTTAAGAATTTGTCAATAGTTTTACTTCCCATTGAGAAATGTGAGGGTTAAGTTCTTGGCTATAAGTCTAGAGTCTACATAGAAAAAAATAATTTGAAAAAAATTATCTGGCTAAAAAAAAAAAGGAAAGAAAAAAATCACCTGCTGTTAGTCTCATGTTCCCAAATTTATTCTAATTCATTTCTCTTAACTACATTTCTAATCTACTGGCTTCATTTGCCCATAGGATTATAAAACATTTGGAGTCCAGTTTAGAAATAATTGTGGTTTTTACTTTTGATTCATAGACATAGCTACAGTGGTTGTGATTATTTATTAAACAGGAATTTTTCTTTGCCTTCTAAAACTGTTTATATTAATATAGTAAGAATTTGACATTTGTGAAGTTTTGGGGTTTTTGTTTTGTTTTGTTTTGTTTTTAAAGAACTTCATGGTTTTTGAGTCTTACCTAGTTTAGATTAGTACATTTTCTCCTAAGAAGTTCAAGCCACTTAAATCATATTGATTCTTCCGATCTAACTTGTGAAGCATGGAAAAGACAAACATTATGTCTCTTTAAAGATGAGCAGTGACCATTTTGCTAATCCAGTAAAACATTTTGTTTATGTTTAGTTGTGTTTTTCCTTAGAGCTACAATTTTCCTAGTATGAGATAGCTTTCAGTCCCAACAAACACCAAAAAAAAATAAAAATAAAATTGTCAGTTTGATGCTTCCTATTAAAGAAGTATAAATTTCCCCCAAGGTATCCAGGACCATTGCAGACTTCATTCCTATGGAACAGACAATGCAGGTGTCTTTTTCTTGTCTGTTCTTGAAACAAACCTACAGACCCCTCAGGTGCATACTTACACTATGTTCCCTGCTTTAATACATATATATATGTTAATTAAAATCATTCCTGTGCATTCACAGATAAAAGGATAATAGTTAGAATATCCTAGAGGGTAATTGGGTATTTGCCTAATAGAATATGAGATAACATTTTATACATCTTCCTGTATGAAAGGGAACAACAGTGAGTTGTCACCCACATGATTTACTTTCAAGTGAATTTACCTATCCTGCTTCATGAGTAGTCCAACCAATATTGACTTGAGTATGTGGGTGGGGGGGTTGTTAACTTCTCATCTCAACTATGCCCCCATTTCTATTACACATTTGGTTGGGTTTTTTTTTTCTCCTAAGTATTGTATTTATCTTCATTTTTTGTTTTTTATTTAGCCTCATCGTGATCGTAGCATGTTGGTTTGTGTTCCCCATCTTTCTGCTGTTCCCTCTATGTCCTGCATCTCTCCCAGTGTTCCTTCTACCCCACCACCAGTGCTGTCTGTACCTCTTTCTCATTCCTACCTTCGGACTGCCCCTGAAGAAACATTTGCTGAAAAACTTTCTAAGGCATTGGAGGATATCCTGCCTATGCACTCTGCCTCTCCACGCAAGCACCGACGCTCCAGCCTGCCTTCCCTCTTTGTCAGTCCTGAATGTTTACTATATACTTCCTGGAAAATGAAGATAAGTCACTATTAAATACATCCAGGCTTTTAGATTCTTAATAAAAATGGAGCAGAGGCTGGAGTATGCCATTGTATTTCTGGAATGTGTTGCTTTTATAGTAAGTTTATTTGTAGGGTCATGATATAATTGCAATGAAACTTTGAAGACAGATGGAGTTTATATGAGAGCCTTCTTTATCCTCCATCCTAAGCTGAAAGGGAGAAAAAAAAATCTAATCCATTTCATAGATTTGAGGTCTATCAAAAAGCTCACTTATACCAAACTATTATCTTCCATCAACTTAAAGCTTATAACAGTGCCTGAAATTGACACTATTGGGGTTTCTCCTTTAGTATAAAATCTCTGTTAAAATACAAAGGTATTACCTGAGAGGCATAATACAAACTTCCTCCTTACTATTTCCACATATTCATTGATCAGTTTAACTCGATTTTTAACAAAAAATATAATGTTCTGCCTAAGGAAATGGAATCAGAACCAGTTGGTTTTTATTAAGGGACGGAGATTAGGGAAGATTTGAAAGGGAAGATGTAAAATATCAGATATTTTCCATTTTCCTTTCTTTGCACAAACAACATACATGTCCTAGCAGTTTTGCAGAGCCAACTAGATGGACTGGTAATTCTTTTTAAAGTTGTCTGCCTATTATGATTATCTTGTTTGAAAATAATATAGCCCAAATTCATAATTTTGGAACAAATCTCAGGTTACACTTGAGATACCCAAAGTTTAGATTTTCTCCTTGCTTAATTCTAAAAGAAAGCCATCATTAAAAGCTGGCTACAGTCTTTTATTTTCATAGAAAAGTTTTCCTAAATATTTGGTTATACTTGAGTGGGAGAATGTTTGGGTATTTCAGTAAAACAAAAAGATATTGTTCCCTTATAGAAATATTCCTCTTTGGCTTAAAGAAGAATTGAAGTTTGATCCTCCTAAAATTGACTTCCAGAGTATATGACATACATGGCTTTCTTCTACCTCTATGGAGATGCTGCTGCTTTTCTAGGGAGGGAGTGATGTAAGTTTTCTAATTTAGGCACCAATTTTTTTCATTAAGAACTACGCTCCAAAGAATATAACTGTAGTTGTCTTATCTCTCTCTTTTTTTTAAAGAATCATCATACTATAGTAAGTTCTTTCATTTCTATAAGATGATGTAGGAACCTGAACATATGTCTTCCAAGAGCTGACATTGTAGGCATTTCTATACCATTATTGAAATCTTAGTCTAATGAAAGAATACAGGGTGATATTTTTAAGTAAGTAGCAGATGGGATCACATTAATGTTTTGCTTTTTTTTTAATCTGCAAAAACATTTGTTTTGATAATTATGCTTATTTGAGTTTTGTCAGATATGATTTCTAGGATCAGAGGCATTAGAGTTCAAAAGGATCTTAAAGATATCTGACTTAACCCCCTGATTTTACAGCCTGAAGAAGAGGCATGACTCTCTTTAGGTTACACAAGAAGTCAGTTACAGAGCCAGGATTAGAACTCTGATTCTCTGACTCAAAATTCAGTACTCTTTCCTCTGCAGTTGGTCAGATTGCTCATTTTACATTTTCAATGCTGAAATCAAAAAATTGTTATTTCCTATTAAAAATGCCATTCAGGTAATATGTTATTCCTCAGATTATTATAGTATATGCCTATGATTGAGTACAAAATACTAGTGTCACAAAATTCATGGATGATTTTGGTCTTATCTAAAGTTTTTAAAATATATTGTGGTGATTAGACATTACTACTTATTTCATTCACAATCTCCTGACATCACCTTGTACTATTTTGGGCAAATATAATGAAAGGTATTTCTCAATCAAATAAGACAGGTTATAGTTTTGCCCTTTTAAGTGGATGTCAGAAAATGAGCTCCTTGAGAGCAGGGATTACCTGTTCTATCTGTATCCCCAGGTCTTAGCATAGTACTTTACATATAGTAAACACTTAAAATACCTTTTATCATTCATTCTTGCTCCATTAGTTATCAAAACTTAGCAGAGTTACCAGTGTATAGTGAATAAAGTGACCATTTGTAAACAAAACTCTAAAATTATAATCCTATAATCACCATGGAGGTTTTTTTTCCCCCATTCTCTGTTGATAAAGAAAAGAAAAGGTGGTTATGATCAGAAAAGCAATTTCTAACCAAAGCAAAGGCTCCCTTTTGTCTGTTTTGCCCTGGATGTATTTAATAGATATTTACAACATTTGTAGAACTTTAAAAAACACATTATTTATTTTTGAAATCTTAGTTTGCAGCAGCAATCTCAAGAGATTATACAGAGCTGCTCTTGAGCAAGCTATACATGTTTAATGTAATTTCGTGTCTAAATGTATGAATTACTTGTCTTATTCATGTTGATACAGCCTCAGTCCATGGTGCATCCGTGTGGGGGAACCCCAACATTCTCAGAACCACAGATATTTTTCCCAACCATTCATGAGCGTCCCGTCTCTTTTTCACCTCCTCCTACCTGCCCACCAAAGGTGGCTATTTCCCAGCGTCGCAAGAGCACCTCCTTCCTGGAATCCCAAACCCGCCACTGCCAGCCCCTGCTAAGGACTCTTGGCCAAAATCTTCGTCCTACCAGTAGTAGCCCAACTAATTGGACAACAGAGGGAGTGTCCATGTTGGGTAAGACAGCCAGTAGAGTTACTGGAGAGCCACAAGTTCATCCTGTGTTTGAACCAACTCAAATTTATAGTGACTGTAGACCTGGACTAGCACCTCCAGAAGAAACTCACTATTTGATGCCAGAAACAGTCTATCTAGCAGGGGTCCATTACCAGCCCCAGGTAGTAGAACACTATGATGGCATAACATACAATTCCCCAGTGCTGTCCAATCCTTCAAAGCAGATTCCTGAACAGAAGCTAATACAAAGTGTTCCTCCCTCAAGCTCTGTCTTTGAATTTCCAGCTGGTCAGGCTTTCCTGGTAGGACACCTTCAAAGTTTGAGGCTAGATTCTGGAGTAAGTCCAGCCTCTCCTCGGTCAAGTGTTTCTGCTCCTATCAGTGCAGATGCTACATGCTTGAAATTTCACCCAATTTTTGTTCCTCATTCTGCACCTGCTGTGTTAACTCATAGCAATGAGGGCAGAACTGGATGTGTTTTTGAATTTCACGTTCACACACCCAGCTCTTCTTCAGGAGAAGGAAGTGATGCTTTATCTCAGCATGTTTACCGGAGTCTTCAGGGTACCACTGACTTTAATCAAGAAGGGTTACCTCCTCAACCAGTTGGATTGCATAGTCGCTTACAGCCTGTGACTGAAGAACAATGTAATTACCCTGGACCAGAATTGACTGTTCCCATCATGGAGCCCAACAGACAGAATTGGCCAGTTGGAAGCCCAGAGTACTCCAGTGATTCATCACAATTGACATCTTCTGATATAGGAGATTTCCAGTCACCTCCCCCTACAGGGGGAACATCTGTACCTTTTGGCTCTGACTTCTCATTACCCTATATCCATCTGCCTCAGACAGTATTACAAGAGTCCCCACTTTTCCTCTGCTTTCCCCAGGGTACCACAGCTCAGCAGGCCTTATCAGCTTCACTCTCTTCAGGAGGATCTACACTCTATCCTCAGGTTATAGGACAAACAAGAATTTTTTTTCTTTAATGATGTTTTAAACTATTCTCTTAAGTACCATTATCATTCTTAAATTTTCTGTCCTTTATTCAAGGAATATTGGATTCTTAAGTTGAGAAAACTTTCACTTAAAAAATGTTTGCATTTGTAAATTGAGTAGGTTACAAGGCATATTTCCCCCATGCAAAAATGAAATATGAGAAGCTGCTAAATATACCTATTAACACATATATCTTTTTCAAGATGGAAACACATAAACAGTAATAGACTTTAACAATTTTTTTTTGCTAGTGATTCACTTGGTCAAACCCATTATCTTATATCTGTGTTTACTGGAAACTCTGGTTTGGATTGGGAAAATGCAGGCTGCTACAATTGAGAATTGAATACCCTTTTGGAAAGGTTGGTTAAGTGTACCAGTAGACCTATCTGATAATGAAATATTTCTTACAGTACTCATGTAATAAAAAAAATGGAGAATTTTCCACATGTCACAGAAAAATTAGTAATTATAGCTTTATGCTTTCTTGTGCATATACTTTTAGAGAGACTTTTTTTTTTAAGGAGAAGGGTTATGGGAATACCAGTTTTTATATAGTCTGAAATCTTTAATTGGTTTAAAAGGGGCTATAAAATAGCATTTTTTAACATGCAACAAAATTAATAAACATTTTTAAACCACCAACAAAACCAGTCAGTATAATCCATAAAGTGATAATCTACCTGGTATGCTAAGTTACAAAGAATTTTTGAGCTATAAATAGTATGTAATTGTACCTTATTAAGCCATTGAAAAAGGCACGTACGGTCACATTTTAATGAATTTCACAAAATTAAAGTATGATTATATGTAATGACCCTTCCACATAAGACCAAGATCAAGGTAATCCAAAATGGGAGCAATATATCACATCTTAAGACATTATAGATTTAAGACATTTCTTTTAAATACTACCCTTTTAAAGCATAAATCATGATTCTTTTATTTCTTTAATTTCCCCCAGATCTAATAATATGGAAGTGTAGTTTTTTAAACCCTTACTTTCCGTCTTGGAATCAATACTGTGTTTTGGTTCCAAGGCAGAAGAGTGATAAGGGCTAAGCAATGGGGGTTATGTGACTTGCCCAGGGTCACACAGCTGGAATGTGTCTGAGGTCAGATTTGAACCCAGGACTTCCCATCTCTAAGCCTGGCTCTCAATCCATTGAGCTACCCAGTTGTCCCCTGAAGGTAGTTTTGATAGAAGTAATCCAAAGAAATTTCCAGAGCCTTGTGACCTAGAACATTACTAAAAATCAAAAAAGTTAAGGAAATTGAAATAGATTAATGAAGCAACATTTCCCACCATTTTATTTCATCTTGGAAAATCTGCATTAGAAAAAACCATATAGGAAAGGGTTGACTTTTATAAAAACCCTATATGTGCTGGATGTTTAGGAGAAATAATGTAAAATCTAAATGGTTTTTTTGTTTGTTTGTTTCTTGACCATCATAATTCTTTCAGTTTTGACGTTAGAACGTTAGTTGGAAGGGTTATAATATCTAATACTTTTATTATTGAGGTACAATTTAAAAGAGGAGCACCAAAAGAAAATACAAATGGGATTAGCATCACAAAAATAATAAATACCATTCCTTTTCCTTAGCTTCCTCTATATAAGCATGCATCTCTTATGTACTGATTAAAACTTCTCATCCTGGGGGCAGCCAGGTAGCTCAGTGGATTGAGAGCCAGTCCTAGAGACAGGAGGTCCTAGGTTTAAATCTGGCCTCAGACACCTCCTAGCTGTATTACCCTGGGCAAGTCTCTTTACCTCCCTTGCCTAGTCCTTAATACTCTTCTGCCTTGGAACCAATACTTAGTGATGAGTCTAATGTGGAAGTGTTTAAATTTAAAACAACTACTTCTCATCCTTATTTTAACTTGAGACTTTTTGAAAACTAAGACATTTCATATATCTGCAAAAGATGATTCATTGATAAACTAATGACATTTTTGAGATAATGCGTTAGCACTTATCACTTGGTTATCCTTTCCTAAATTCCTAACTTAATGGTTTCACCCACTCTCTTTTTCTTGATTTTTTTTTAAATATAAATGTAATTCAAGGTGTTAATCTAATCCTTTACCTTTTTCTTGCTTAAAAAAATTACATCCAACATTCTATCATAGGAATTCTACTTTATATTTTTCTTTATTACTGTTACTTAATTACAATGTAGGATACTGGTCAGAACCTTAGAAAATACTGTTAACTTTTCAGCCATAGATCATTTGAAGTGTCAGAATATATTCTAGAAAGTAATAAACCTTCTCTAACACCACACTTCTTTACTCCCCAAAATTATCCTGTGTGACTTCCCCCAGAAGACTCTGTATATGTTAAGTAATCAGTTGGAAATATTCCATTCTCCTCAGCTACTCATATAAACTTTGATATTTGTTACAAAAACAAATTTTTCTTTTAAGATTTTTCTCATTTCCATTATTGTCTACACAGGCACAGAGCCAGAGTCATCTGGCTTCTAGTAACTTGACTGGTATTCCATCTTCTCAAACAGCACAACATGTTCAGCAGGTATGAATAGCTTTTAATACATATGTTTATTTTAAAATTATAAATAAGCAGAAAATGATACTACAGTTCTACACCAATTCCTCAAAAACTTTAATGAATTGTATTCCTTTTTTTTTTTCAAGTAACAAGCTTAGTTAGAGAGGAAAGCAATAATTAAGACATAATTTTACTGTTAAATATCTTAAATGTAGTCAGAAACAACTCGCAAGCATAATTTAAGATGATTCTATAAACTTTAGTTAATACTTCATATATCCCTCATATGTTTTTCCATGTAAATGATTTTTCCAAATAGCTAAAGTTTAGCCCTTATACCAAAAGGGCAGGTTATCTAAAGCAGGACATTTTAGGTCCTGAAATCAATCAAATAGGAGATCATGGAGAATTCAGCAGACTTGGAAATGGCAGAGTTGGTCAGTAGGGCTCATTAGTCAAACCCAAATATTTGGAATCATTATAGAAAGCATACGGGAAGATCTTTGGCAGTATTTTGCTGTAGTTTTAAACAAGATGGACATGTGCATTGCTGGCTATATTCAGTATAATCAGCACTGGTTTTCTAGGTGCTGAAGCCAGCATTAGAAAATGAAGCCAGAGTCAGGGCTGGGGCAATCCCAAGCCTTTTATAAAGTAAATCAGTTTCCTATAGTATTTCTGGATTTGGGGTTGTTATTTTTTTAAATTCTGTCTCAATTCATAGGACCCTATGCAGAAATAACACAAAATAGAAATGCATCCTGTTGAGTTATACACCAGTGCATTTTTATAAGGAAATGTCATATGAGCCATTATTCTTTTTTTTAATGCCACATTTAGTATGATTTTGAATCTTTTATCAAAATTTCACATTTCCTTTCCTATGTACATTTGATGCTACTTCCTTCATTTCCTTTTAAAGATGATAAAAAACTAAATAACTAAGGTCAAGAACTATATGTTTGAGTAAGGATCTGCATGAGTACTAGAGATTCTCTTTGTGAAAGGCCTGACTTCACTTTCAGGTTTGGGGCAGTGTTCCAAAACTTGAATAAATGAGATGTTGATGTACTAAGATGTGTATAATTTACTAATATTTAAATTAAATATCTGATTAACTATTATTCACAGTGATGAAAATGGTTTACAGTGGTCTGGTTTGGTACATCTAAATATTTTTCACCAACAGCTTTATAACCTATACATACTTACGTTTCAAAAGTCTTAATTGTTCACATGCAATATACAAAATCACATCATTTGTGTGAGAGTGTTTTGTTTTTCCATTTGATTTTGAGACTAGGTCTCCCAGAATGGAAGATTAGTAGTCTCTCATGGGCCCAATCACACTGTTAATAGATATAAATACTTTGACCTACTCTGTTTCCAACCTGTTCTCTTTAAGCACCCTCTGCTTCAGGACTCGCTGTATTAGTCCTGGATTTAGTGTGAACACTCATTCCAATTAGCCCACTGCAGCTTTGAATATCTGAGCACCAGCCTCGGCCTCCCTGGTATCTGGGATTATAAGCATGTGCCACCATTCCTCAATGCATTACATAGTGTAAGGAGTTTATTTGGTTCAACCTGTACTTGATCAAATTTTACAGTCTTCAATATTGTCAAAGGTTGTCAATTGAGCATTTAAATCAAAATCTTCAGGAAAGGGGAATCCAGCTTTTAGATGGTTTTGATTGTTTGGAAATCTTTCCTTAAACCAAGTCAAAATTTCTCTCTTTGTACCTTCTATCCATTGTTCCTGCTTCTGCACTCTGTACAGAAAAACAAGTCTAAACCTTTAAAATACTTAAAGGCAGCTAGATTCCATGTCCCTCACCAAGTCTTTTCCAAGCAAAGCTACCCAAATTTCTTTAAATCTCAAATACCATCTTTTTTTTTGTCCTTACTGACTTGGCTGGTCATCATCTGAATAATTATTTTGCTTGTCAGTGATCTTCCTAAAATATGATGCCAAAATGTAACCATTTTCCCAGTAAAACAATCACCTTTCTCAGAGTATCCTAAGATATTAGCTTTTTCCTTCCTTATAAACCATTGATTCATATTGAGCATACAATTCACTAAAATCCTTAGAACTATTTTCATAAATTTATCTAACAATAACTTACTTATTCTATAATTATAAATTTGAACTTTTTAAACTGAATGTAATACTTTGCATTTATTTCATCTAGTTCATCAGGTTCAGATATGAGTATTAACTATATAGAGATGGTGATGAAACCAATGAGAACCAATGGTATCAGTACATGAGAAGAATATAAAGACAAAAGAGAAGCAACCCAGAACAGGACCTTGGAATATACCCACAATTAGGGAACATAATCTGGCACAGGAGCTTGAGAAGGAATGGTCAGACTGATGGGGTGGGGAGAGCCATATTACAAAAACCCAGAGAGGAAAGAATACCTAGGAAGAGATATTGTCACATACATTAGAGACATATTATTTGAGGAAAGGCCTTAGATGAATGTAGTTAAAAAATTATTGTTAACTAAGAGAGAAATTTCAATTGACTGGTAAGGTGAGAAAAGTCACATTGCAGAGAGTTAAGACAATAAAAGAAGAGATAGAGGGAACAGATTGTAGACAGCTTTTCAGAGAGGTTGGGTAAAAAGGGAACAACATGGGTAGGAGAGAAAACAGATGTTTATTTATTGAAAGAAAATTTTAAAAAATTTAAGGGAAATGATATATAAGACAATAGCTTATGAGCATCATATGTTCTATTGAAGTTTTTTTTTTTTTTAAGAAAGGGGGGCTACTTTGTAGGGGACAGGAAAGAATCAGTAGAGAGGGAGAAATCGAAGGTTCAGGAGAGGTTTGGAATAATAATAGGGGCAATCTTTTTGAAGAATACTGAAGGAGATGGGATCCAAGGGTATGTTAGTTGGGGTTGACCTTTACAAAGAGACACATCTTTCTTAGATATTAGAGGAAAAAAAGACATAAAGTTAGTGGATGTCAGGAGGTTTTAAGATGAGGGGAAAAGAAGAAGAGGGATCCCTTAATGAATGACCTCTATTTTTTTCTCATTAAAATATGAGGTAAGGTCCTGGTATGGAAAAGTTTTGATCAAGTGCTGGGTTGAATATGATAAAATAAAAAATTTGCCTTGCTGCGCAGTAAAGTAACATTTGTCATGGACTCAGTGTTCCCAGTTACATCACTTCTTCAATTCTATTTGGTCCTAAATGTATAGGAGCAGAGGGGGCAAGAAAAACCCACATTTAGGGTTTGCCAAGGCATAAGTAACATTAGAATAGAGGAGCAAAGGAACAAGAAGAATAGTACAGAATTGAACTGGTTAACTAAAGAGTGATATTTCAGAAAGGAGGAGAATGTATCTAGTGCTAGGGTAATTAATGCCTTGGTAAAATACAGAGTAATAAAAAGATTGAAGGTCATATAACTAATGGGTTATTTTGAGGAGAAAACTATTGGTCATGTGTTCTTAACTTACCAGTCATTCTTGCTTTTTAAAGAGAATTCAATTTATCTTTATGCATGAAACTTATCTAAGGACCTTAGGAAGAACATTTATTTCCTTGAAAATATGCAAATAATGACCTGGATTAAAAACTCTTCCTTTTTAACTACAGGGTGTACAACAGGCAGCCCCTCCTCAGCCAACAGGGCAATATCTTCTTCCCCAGTCAGCAGCATCTGGTATGGCTACAACAGCACAGCCAGTGACTCAGCCTCAGCTCCCGCAGGTCTTGCCAATGCCTCAAGTATCAGTTGGGAAGCAGGTAAATCATTAAGTTCTGATATATGCAGTTACCTGCATGCATCTAAGGCCTTAAAGAATTTGTGCCTTCTTTCCTCATGATGAAATGCCTGCCAAAGAGAGTGTTTTCATCATCCCAAAGTAAAGTAGAAGTTACTTTTATGCATTGTTCATGTGGACCAAAAAATGCTGACAGCAGGAGCAAAGGGGACTTCAAGAACTTTTGGAACTGTCTGCCTAAAGCGAATGTGACAGCCTCTTAATAAAGAAGGAAATAGTGTGGTAGAACTTCTGTAAGATTGTCTGGCAATGTTTTTAATGATTTGGACTTAGAATTACCTTGTCTAATATTAATTTGTTTATTCTATATATTGGTGGCCAAAATATCTAGTGCTATAGATTATGAACTACATGGAAATTTTCATGTTTAGAAGCTAATCTACTTCCTTCCTGATACTTTATTTCCAGGACCATAGTCTGCATACAATGCATTTGTCCTTTGCTTTGGTTTTTTCTAATTGCTTCCAAGCATGCCATCTTAAGAATCACACTAAAGAAGCCAAAGTTAACTTTTGTTGCATGTTCTAGCTTTTTTTTTTTAATATTTCATTAATGTTTGCTATGCTTTGTGATAATTCCTTTTACTATATGTTGGCATAGTGGCTTGTCACCAGTTTATTCTTTCAACAGATATTGAAAACCTACTCTGTGCAAGGTACAAGTATTAGAAAAGATTCTAAAAACAATGTGAACACAGTCATTGACTCCTCAGTGGAGACAAGAATGTTTTGCTTAAAGAAGAGTTTTGATTTAGTCAGTCTAATTGTATTTACAAGTCTGGTCAGTTTCAGCAAATTATCTGTGAAAAGATGTTATTTTTAGTGTCTCACAAGAAAACAACAAAATTTCCTACAAATGTAATTTTGGGACAATAGCCTCTCTGCCAGCTACTTTTCTAATAGCGGTCTCCCTTGTTCTTTAGTGACATTTGTACTGGGTTGTTTTTTGTTTTGTTTTGTTTTGTTTTTTAATTATTTCCTTCTTTTGGCTAATAAGTAAATCTTGCTTTTGGCTTCCTTTTTTAAAAAAAGGTCTATCTATTTTTTCTTTACTTTCCCAGCTTCCTGTTTCCCAGCCAGTATCGACCGTTCAAGGCGAACCTCAGATACCAGTTGCAGCACCTTCCCTTGCACAGCCCTCAGTTACCCCATCTCTCTCTGGTGCTCATTTCCTCCCCATGGGCCAGCCACTTCCAACATCCTTACTCCCACAGTTCTCAGTCTCTCAGATTCCCATGTCAACTCCTCTTGTCTCTGTGGCTCAGACAGGTTTCCCATCCCTGCCAAACTCTATGGCATCTGGCATTAACCAGCCCCTGCTCACCTTGGCCTCATCTGCTGCAGCAGCTGCTATCCCTGTGGGATCAACTGTGGTCCCTAGTCAGCTTCCCACCCTTTTGCAGCCTGTTACTCAGCTGCCAAGTCAGGCTCACCCACAACTCCTTCAGCCAGCAATTCAGTCCATAGGAATACCAGCTAACCTTGGACAAGCTGCTGAGACTTCACTTCCCTCTGGAGAATCTCTATACCAGGTATTGTGCTAGAGTGAGCAAAAAGCCAGGGTCAGCTCTTCTATAGCCCAAGCCTGACCTTATACATGATAAGGCCACAAGGGTTTGGCTACAGTAATCATACACCAGGAAACTTTAACTTTTTCTTCCATGCAGTATAACATGTCAACAAGGATTATTGATTCCAATTGTAAAAATAAAGCAACAATATGAAACAACATAAGCATTTCCTGCACCATATTCTGGAAGGAGAGGGAGCATCCTAAGTGTACATCTTATTGCAGTCATTTAAAAAGCAAGGCAAAAACTTCAGCATTCAACTTAAATTGTTGAACTGTGAGAAGTGGATAAACTAGTATTCTGATTGAGAATTCACTAACATCTGACTTGTTTCAAAGCTAGAAAATATCAAGTTTTATAACAATAGTAAATTAAATAGTTAACATGATAATAAGAATAAAAGTTCAACATCTGATCTTGTATCTATCTAGTCTAATAGCTAAAGCTAAAGTGGAGTTTTATTGTGTTCTTTATCTTTGAAATGAAATATTTCCTGAGTAGATAGTGATCACCCTAATAGCATATAGTTAGTAACTTAGTACTATCTCTATCTCTAAAGTCTGTTTCCAAAATTGGTGAGAAACTTTCCAGAGGTTTCCCAGTAGGGACATTAATTATTTAACTTTTGGAAAGCTAATGAAATAACAATGACAGACCCTGGGTGGTCTCCTATTTGAGATAATCAAAAGATGTAACTATTGCTTTTCCATAGGGAATCTGAAGATCCTTCCTTTCTCTTTAAAAAAATCCATGTTTGTCCAGTCACCTAATATTACTCTCCAAAATGGTCTTTGGATGTGGTGAAAATAGAGAAAGAGATTGTGCTTTAACTCCTCCCTGCTATGTGTGATTATTTTATATCTGTTGCTGGTTTGCTTATTTGATGACCCAGCCTGCACTAACTCAGCTCCCTCATTTCTGTCGCAGGGTTTCCCACCTCGACTGCCACCTCAATACCCAGGAGACTCAAATATTATTCCCTCCTCCACCGTGGCTTCTGTTTGCGTCCCTTCTACAGTTCTATCCCCTCCCTTGCCCTCGGAAGCGTTGGCTCCATCAGGGTACCTTCCTGCAGTTGTGCAGCCTTATATGGAGCCAAGTGTTTTAGTTCCTGTGGGTGGTCTAGGAGGACAGGTTCAAGTACCCCAGCCAGCAATGAGCTTAGCACAGCAGGCCCCCTCTGCACCCTCCCAGCAAGCAGCTCTGGAGGTAAATGAAATCTCTGCATGTGTGTGTGGGAAGCATAAATCTGATGGGATAAAAATTATGGCCAGTGTAAATTTGGGTTCTCCGTTCTTGGAATTCATTTGGACACCATTACCAACTAACTTATGAATGACTTTCTCTTACAGCAGAATGACATGCCAATGTGGGGGCCTTGTTGCCACTGGCTGTTCTGTTGGGAAGTGAGTGTGCCTCCGAGAGGCTTAGACCTGTTAGCACTTCACTTCTTGCTAGTTCTGTAGATCTTATTCTTGTCTTCTCACCAACTCTCTTGCCATTGGCAGTCCTGAGAGTATCTCATCCTGCTGTGCTCCCAGCAGCCCCTTTGTCCTGCTGGGAGAGAGATCTGAATCATCTTTGCACTTTGCTCTGCCTGCCCTGTTGCACATTCTCCTGGTAAGATGCTGGCTGCATGGCAAGTTGTAGTGTCACACTGTCTAGTGGACATGATGGCTGATCTCACTGTGCAGTCTACACCAGAGACTGGCCAATAGAATCCTCCTTTTGAGTTGTAAAACAACTATCTAGATGCTGGATGTTGAAGACTTTCCTAGTGAGGTAGTGCTTCTAGGACTTAGGGGGAGGAATAGAAGAATTCTTAAGGGTAGCTTAGTGGGTAATGAAAGAAAAATAAAATTTTGACCTATGGCACTCAGATCATTCTTTCTTTTCACAGAGTACTCAAGGAGTTTCCCAAGCCAGTCCTCCAGAACCTGTGCCATCATCACAGCCACAGACTACCACATTGGTATCCTCTATAGATAGGTAAGGGTACAATTAGAAATTCTCTTTTTTTTAAAATTATGGGTGGAATGGATTCCACTTGCATGTTTAGGTCTTACCATTGATATAATTTCAGGATTAAAAACAGCTTCATAGATCTGAGTTACCATTCTTTTTTTTTTTTAGTGCACACTCAGATGTAGCTTCAGGTATGAGTGATGGCAATGAGAATGTTCCATCATCCAGTGGGAGGCATGAAGGGAGAACTACAAAACGTCATTATCGAAAGTCTGTAAGGAGTCGTTCCCGTCATGAGAAGACTACTCGCCCTAAGTTGAGAATTCTTAATGTGAGTATGAGCCTCTCAGACCTCATCCTTTATTATAAGAAGTTAGGGCTAAAAGGGACTTTACAGATTATCTAATCTAGTTTTTTCATGTTATAGTTGAAGAACCTAAGGCCCAGAGAGATTAAATGGCTTACCCAAGATCATACATTTAGTTAATAACAGGTGACAAAAGAGAATTAATTCTCCTGATACCCACTGCACAATTCTTTTCACTATATCATGCTGCCTTTCTTGAGTTTTATAGCAATAGTTTAACTGCTTCCCCTCCTCTTACTTGAGCTATAGACCATCCTGAAATAACATGACATTTTTGAGTAAGCTGAATTATACCACAAAAGTTCCATAGGGTAAATTTATCCTTTTCATATAGCTATACATTTAGCATTATCAAAGTATTTAAAGACTAGTATGATATCAATGATACCTTGTCAAACTTCTTTGGTTTCTCTCTAAAAATAGAAATCTCTAAAAATAAAAAATGAAGTCAGGCATTGAGATTGTCTATATGAGAGAGGCTGACTCAAAATTAAACTATGTTTATGAAAAATTCATCACCAGGTTTAGCCACAGGATGGATAATAATTTTTCTTGGACATAGTATCTCTCAGAAACTATTTGCTAAGACACAGAGTCTGTTGTATCTATCAGTAGAAGGAAGAGCCCACATTGGTAAAATGAGAAATTCTTAAAATCTCAGAGTAGGCAACTTTATAATCCTTTGTTTTGTCCAAGTAATTTTCCTTCAACCACATTTCTAGAGAAAATTACTTCTATTTTTCTTAACCACATGTGTAGAAAAATAGTTCACGTACTCATTTTAAAAGGAGCTGGTGGCCTAAGTGTTCATTCCTCCCAAACCATGCAATAAAAGACAAGTGAGTAGTTTGAGGACCAATATAATTACACTATACTGGAGGTCATATTCTTCTCACTCCACAAAGAAAGGAACAAAACTGGTATCTGTTCTACTTTGAGGAATAGTGGCAACACTATTACACTTCAGCTTTGAAAATAAGTTGTAATCTATACGCTTTTTCATCTTGCCACACTTATGTGAGAATAATATTTCCAATACATTGCTCTGACTTTGATCACATATTGACCTTTTTCAGAAACTTTTGTGGCTATCAATTTCCTCTAAGATGCAATACAAATTACTTGACCAAGTATTAGGGGGCCTCTCAGAATCTGCCTCCTTTCCATTCTATTTAACATTACCCTCTACTCTTTGTTCTCACCAAAGGGAACTAATAGCCATTCCCCTGAAAGCATTCTCTCCTCTGCTAAGTAATATCTGTGTAGTCTTGGGCAAAATGCCTCAGGTTCTTTATCTGTAAAATATAGGGGTCAGAGTAGATAATCTTGAAAGCCTCCACTTCTAATAATAAACATTGTTCTACAAGATGTTCTTATTCTTTCAGGTGTCGAACAAAGGAGACAGAGTCGTGGAATGCCAGTTGGAGACTCACAACCGGAAAATGGTTACATTCAAATTTGACCTGGATGGTGACAATCCTGAGGAGATAGCATCAATTATGGTATAGTTGATATTAGTTGATGTTCAGAACCTTACCTTGTTAGTTATAAGCTATGTAAACTCCCTTGAGAGCAAAACCAAGTACCAGTGAATTCAGTTATCTCTAATGTTCCTCAAATTTTTCTCTGCTTTTTAGGATCTTTGTCATAGAGAATAGAATAAAAGATCTATCTTCCATTTTCATTTTGTGCTTATCACATTCTTCAGGTCTTTAGTTTGTGCTTTTACCTTGTCATGTAGGATTGTATGTGGTTAGTTTAAAAACAACTTAAAATTAAAACATTAAAATGGATCAAATACCAAGTTATTTGGAGTACAAGTAGAATTGTGATTTTTTTTTCCCTTCCTAGAAAGAATTCTCTTTGTTGTAACATGTTCCAAAGCCTTAAACTTGGTTGTCAGGATTCTCATTAGCCTAATTTCCTTACTCTGCAATTCTCTTCTCAGTGGAAATGGAGAACAGCTATTTGCCAGAATGAGTACAATTCTCTTAGCTATTACCTACTATTGTACCATTTTTGGACACTTGATAATGAAATTCTGTGACCCAATGAATATAAAGACTATAGTAAAAAACAAGTTTTCCAAGGTAATAAATTAAGAATCGAAACCTCCTGTTTTTAGAATAAATATCAACCTCTTAAATATTTTTACTACTTTTTTAGAAGCAAATATGTTTTAGCAGTGCTAGAACATGTGGAGAAGTCAAAAGTTTGTCCGCATAAATCAATTTCAGTTTGTTATCCCAAAGCAAATACAAGTTGCCCATAATTAAGAATTCTTGGTTTATTCTTCCATGAAACTAAAAGTTTGATTTAAACTGCATCTATAATGAATAAAAATAAATGAAGCTTCATAGATGAACCTTTTCTGTGCTAGAAATTGGAATTGGAATTCATATCTCAGCTAAATAACTTAGTGGTATGCAAGCTATATTATTGTCCCTCCCTGATGATAAGCCTTCTTCTCACTTCTTCATGATCGTCTTAGAACTGAGGATGGTTACTTTTCAGAATTGAAAAGTTCTTAAATCCAGGAATTCCAAGTGAACTTTATTTTTTTAAATGCCTGTTGGTTTAGATACACAAGAATCATTGGCCCTGTTCCCAGGAACACCAAAAATTATGTTTCTTTTATAGGTGAACAATGATTTTATTCTAGCAACAGAGAGAGACTCATTTGTGGATCAGGTTCGAGAAATCATTGAAAAGGCTGATGAAATGCTCAGCGAGGATGTCAGTGTGGAACCAGAAGGTGACCAAGGATCAGAAAACTTACAAGCAAAAGATGACTATGGTTTTTCAGGATCCCAGGTAGGGTTGATCTATGAGGATTATCAAAAATATTCATAGAATGTTACAGATACGGCTGTTTGGCATCTTTAACAACCTAGGAACAGTAATATAAATTTAAGAATTGAACTTTTTGTTTCCTACTTGTTGAAATGATTATTTATATAATCTCAACTGGTCCTCACTGTAGCAGGGCACCACTTTTATAACCTCCTCCTCCCAAAGTAATTCACTTTCCTCACCATAGCAATTTTCATAAACCTTTTTGTATCTTCTCAAACCTAACATGGTTCTCCTTTTCCCCTTCATGTTTTTAGCTGCACTCTTGCCTCATATTTCACAAAAAAAGAGAGAAAGAGAAACCATTCACAAGAGCTATCTTTCTCCCCTCCTCCTCATCTCACATCACTAAGCTATTTCTACATTTTCTTCTCTTCGCCCCTGTCTCACATGAAGAAGAGATAGCTTCCCTACTGTCTTAAACATGCCCATGTCTCCCCTACTCTCAAAAAACTGTCACTTGGTCTGACCATCTCTTATATCTCATCCTATCTCTCTTCCCTCTTCTGACTAAACTTCTTGAATAGGTCATCTATAGTATAATGCTTCCATTTCCTTTCTTCTTGTTCCTTTCTGTTCCCTTCTTAGCACTGCATTCTGACATTCAGCATTGTCACTCCATCAGTACTGCTCTCTCCAAAATTACCAATGATCTCATCTTAATTACCTAATTAATGACCTTTTCTCAGTCTTCATCCTTTTTAACTTATGAGGCTTTTGACACTGTCCATCACCTTCTTCTGGATACTCTCTTCTCTAGATTTTCATGCCACTGTTTTCTCTGTTGGTTCTCCTACTATTTGTCTAGACAGTCTCCCTTGCTGTCCCTTTATCCAGGTCATGCCTCCATAGGTATCTACCAAGACTGGATCTTGGATCTTCTTGAACCTCTATACCATTTCATTTGGTGATTTCATCAACTGTCATAGATGCAATTATCATCTCTATTTAGATGATTCTAGCCCTGATCTTACTCCTGACTTTCAGTCTTGCGTCTCCAACTACCTCATTAATATCCTGAACTCAGTATGTACAAAACTGAGTTTGTTATCTTTTGCCCCAAACCCTCCCCTCTTCCTAATTTCTCTCTTACCTTCGTCTTTTCCGTCACCCAGACTCACAACCAAGGTCTCATCCTATACTCCATTGTCTCTTACCTGCCTTATCCAATCATATCTATTTTTGTAACATCTTTAACATAGATTCTTTTCTCTATTCTGACACTGCCTCCACTCTAGTTCAGCTCTCATCATCCCACACTTGAGCTATTGCAGTAGCTGGTAGGTAGGTAGTAGGTAGGTCTGACTGTCTCAAGCTTTTCCCTACTCCAATCCATCTTCCATTCATCTGTTCATTTGGTCTTCCTAAAGTACAAATCTGACCATGTCTGTGTCTGTCTCACACACCCAGAGCACCACCATTCAGTCACCTCCAAGATTATATATAAAATCTTTTATTTGACTTTTAATTCCTCTATAACCTGGCTCCCCTTCCCAGCTTTCCAATCTTCTTATTCCTTACATTCTACCTTCCCTAACTTTATTCTGCTCTATATGCTCCTTGCTTTTCTAGCTGTTCCTCACACAAAATACTCCATCTCCTGACTTAAAGCATTTTCTCTGGCTGTTCCCAATGCCTCGAATTCTCTCCCTTTTAATCTCGTCAAGAAGCCTTTTCTTATCCCTTTTGTTGTTGTCTCCCTGTTAGACTGTCATTTTTCTGTGATCAAGAACTCTTTATTTGTATTATGAGCACTTTAGCACATTGCCTGGCATGGAGGTTGGCCCTTAATAGATGCTAGTTGACTGACTTACCAGTTAGATAGATGCTAGCTGCATTTTTCTGAACCAAATATCCAAAGATATCCACACAAAGCCATAACTGGATTTAATCAACACAGTAAATTCATTGCATGAGACTTGGGATGAAGAGTACAAGTAAACTGATTTTTTTTCGTGTGTTGCAGAAATTGGAGGAAGAGTTTAAGCAGCCAAATCCTGCATCTTCTATACCACAGAGAGCAGGTAAGCTTCCTTTCATCTTTCCACATTGTGTTCTGGTTTGGGTATTTGCCTTCTCAGAAAACTAGCTACCCAGATGTTCTCTCTGTGCTTTAATAATGAAACTTAGTAGCTTCTTTTGGGTCAGGACTGAGCCAGGTGAATAATGTACGATTTTTCTTTCTTATTATTTAGGTGTTCCTTCTAATTCTTTAACTCAAGTTGTACATTCAGCTGGACGGCGGTTCATAGTGAGTCCTGTACCAGAGAGTCGATTACGAGAATCAAGATTTTTTACTGCTACATCCAATGAAATGTCAGACACGGGTGAGTTTTTCCAAAAACAGTTTGTTTTCTCATTTTGTATTTGCCTCTAATTCAGTAAACAGAAAACTCAAAAGTAAGAATAGCAAATAAGCCTAGGACAGAATTAAAGTGGGCAGGTTAATGAACTCCTGATAATTTCAAGTGGCTAAAACAGAACAAGAAAGAGAATCTTGGTGATCATATTACATATGGTAAATTGTGAGTAGAGTTCTTCCATATGATTTTACATAGTTATAGCCTGAATTACTTCATCCTTATTTAAGGTTGGGTGTCCAGGCAAGATGACTTATGTAATACTCTGTTTAAATCTCTTCTATTTTAATATCTGTCCCCTTAGCAGAATGTTATTTTATATTTATGTTGGTAAGTTTAGTAGAGCTTAGGACATCTTGTTCCTAACCTTAAAAGAAAAAAAAAACTAACTTTCCTTTTTTATGTATTTGTGTGTTTGTTTTCCTTTGCAGCTGCTGTTGCTCCACCCCATGGTCCTGTAATGAATCTTTCTCATTCTGCTTCATCCCTTAGTTTGCAACAGGCATTCTCTGAACTCAGGCATGGCCAAATGTCAGAAGGACCCAGTACAGCTCCCCCAAACTTCAGCCATGCAGGACCAACCTTTCCAACTGTACCTCCCACCATGACTAGCATGGCCATAGTCTTCCCTCCCACAGCAACAGCTGTGCCTTCAGTATCAGTCCCTGCAACAAGTAGCCCTTTTAATAGTGTTTCTGCACCAGTCACTCAGTCTGTGGTCACCATGCCTACTGAAAAGGTAATTGCCGGAGTTGCCTCCAGTGCAGGTGTATTAACTTCAGGTTCTTTCCCTGTACAAGTGTCTGGACCACCATTAACTACCAGCGTGGTTTCCAGCATTACTGCTCCTGCAGCTGTGTCATTGTCTACTACAACTGAATCAGTTCAGGCCCCACCATCTGGTGGGGGAGCTATGTCCAGTGCTGGCCCTTTTCCTCCTACAGCAGCATCAGTAGCTCCAGTTCCTGGAATAAGCAGTGCTGTTCCCCCAGGTGCTATCACCCCAGCTATGACTTCTCAGCCTGCCCAGAAGATTGCAGCAAGTGTAGCTATAGCAGCCACTCTGGCTTCAGCATCTACCACCACTCCATTCCCAAGTATAGCTTCACAGCCACCGCTTCAGCTCAGTAGCAGCTCTGCCTCTAGTCTAGCTGAAACAGTGGTGGTTAGTGCACTCCATCCCAAGCATGATGGCACACACTCATCAGACAAGCCACCCCTTAGCAGTGTAGTGGGGCTATCCCTGCCCCTCTCTGTACCCTTGTCTTCCTCAGGAGCAGGGATATCTGATTCAACTAGTCAGCCCAGTGCACTGCATCCCTTGCAAGTCCCATCTGCTGCTGCTTCTACACCTGTCCTTTCACAGGCAACAGGGATAATTTCCACCCCAATACTACCCCAGGTCCCTTTACCTGGTATCCCACCCCTAGCACAGCCTGTTGCTAATGTGCCTGCTGTACAGCAGACACTAATCCATAGTCAGCCTCAACCAGCTTTGCTTCCCAACCAGCCCCATACCCATTGCCCAGAAATAGATACTGATACACAACCCAAAGCTCCTGGTATTGATGATATAAAGACTCTGGAAGAAAAACTGCGGTCTCTCTTCAGTGAACATAGCTCTGTTGGAGCCCAGCATGCCCCCGTCTCACTGGAGACTTCATTGGTAGTGGAGACCACAGTCATGCCAGGCATCCCAACCACCGCTGTTGCACCAAGCAAGCTCATGACTTCCACCACAAGTACTTGCTTACCACCAAGCAGTTTGCCTCTAGGAACAACTACTGGTTTGTCAGTTGTTACACCAGTGGTCACACCCGGGCAAGCTGCCACCCCAGTCAGCTATGTTCCAGCCCCAGCCAGCATTGCAGCAGGGTTGAAACCTGGAACCCCTCCCTCAAAGCCACCTCTTACCAGGGTACCGGTAAGGTTCTTAGGGATTTGTTTTACGTAGTTTCTTCTCATATTGCACTGAAATAATGGATTTTTCTCTCGAGTCTAGAGTTAAAAGTTTTTATGTATAATAGCCATAGATCCCCAACAAAGTAGAGATGTGGTTATGAAAATGGCTTCAGAGGCTAATGTAGTTCTGCTGACAGATTAAACTCAGTTTATGTGTTTGGATTTCATTAAAAGCATACACACATGTATTAGTATTAATGTTTAAATTTTATTAACTTATGGGAATTAAACCTTGAAGTTTTCTAAGTATATATAAATATTAAGGTTAGATACCACACAAATATTTGTTCCGATTAGTTCAGATGAAAGGAACATTTCCCCCAAGAGGGAAATCTTCTCTGTCAGCTACAATGTAGAGAAAAGGAAAATCACTAGTATATAAAACCAGCTACTATATAAGCAACACATTTTCTTCTCCTGCTGGAAAATCAAGATTTAAGATTTAAAGTGATTGAATATCTATGATCAAATTAGTACAAGAGTCAGACACCCCAACCCTACCTCCCAACCCCGGATACTTAGTAACAAAATTACTAACTAAAATATACTTACTGATTCTTCCATGATGGGTTTCCCTCATAATGGCATCTCTAATATTTTGGCAGTTTTCATATAATCTGCCTGGAATTCTTCTAACTACATTGCATGTTCTGGTCATCTTTTAGTCTGATAATGGCATAAATCTTTGTAAAAATGGTAGACAGAGACTTGACTCAGACTGAAAGTATCTTGTTCCTAATATGAAAGAACTTTTCTTCTCATTTTCATATCAGGTTTTCCGCTAATTTAGAACCAACTAGAGAGAGTTTACCTGCTTTAAAAGAATTATATTTGTGTTAACATAAAACTACAAAATTAAACTGCAAAATAGATTATCTTAGATCAGCTAGGTAGTTACCACCACTCCTGGATTAAACCCTGGTTCCTTGTCCTCTTCCATAATGAGAGATCTGCATATCACTAATTACTTTTTGAATTTCCCATAGTTGTCTTGTAAAACTGTACAAAGTTCTGTTCACCTTTGTTCTTAACTAGAATTAATGCCATGAATAACAGAACTGACATGAATTACCCAGATATATAATAACTACGTTATTCCCCAGTGGATCTTTCCTCTACTGAATAATGTACCAAAAAATTACACAATTTCTAGGTTGTTGTTTTTTGTAATCTTTTATCAACTCAGTTAGGTGTATTATTCCTTAGTATACAATATTCGTAACCTCCTCTGACCCATCTTCTACTCATGTCTGATACATTCAAATTTCCATTCATTGTCTGTAGGTGCTACCGGTAGGTACCGAACTTCCATCTGGTACCCCACCCAGTGAGCAGCTGCCGCCTTTTCCAGGACCTTCACTAACACAGGTGCTAATTCCTTCTTTTTCTCTTGCTTTGTCTTTTAGAGTGCATGGTTAAATTCTTCATTGCATGGTATTTGCTTCTCCCATTTTTCTTTCTCTCTTGACTGAATAACTCCCTTCAACTACAGATTTTTGAAATAGTCCCTGAGCTACTGATCTACATCCCATCTAAACTGAGATGTAGTTCTTTTATTTGGAATATTAGAGACCCTAAATAGGAAGATGACTCTGAGATACTTATTTCAATATAGTTTTGAGTCTGTTTTTAAAAATTACTTCTCAGAGCCCAAAATTTTACTGGCAAATTCTTTCCTTCCACTTGACCAAGGTTAAGGATATCTAGCCTTTGAGACGGGTTTTTGTTTGTTTTTTTTGTTTTGGTTTGGTTTGGTTTTTTGCTCATATTAAAAAAATTTAATGGGTTCTTTCAAGTCATTTCAAACTGGTTCAGCATAACACAGATGTGCCTCATGGATATACAGACTCATAGAGAGAATACTGGTGTTTAAAATTTAAAAGATGTTTCTCTTGTCAAGGAGCAGCTTGAGATTATTGAAAGCATTGCAGTTTCTTCTTGCTATTGAATTCCAGTCCCATCTCGTAGTTAATCTACTTGGTCTTTTCCCAATATTCTACTAATTCCAATTATAGTACTAATAGACTAATTTAGTAAGCTGTCTATTTGATCTTCCTTTGAGAAGTTTTTGATAATTTCCAAAACTTGATTTCTTTGTCTTTGGTGACTATTCATTCTCTAAAACACAGGGGTCAGCATACCAACAGGTCAGATTCAGTCCTCTGCCTATTCTCATATGGGCCAACAGCTAAGAATGATTTTACCTTTTTAAATGTAGTAAAACTTTATTTTAAAGCATAAAAACCATTCTTAGCACCTACGTAGTAGTTTGCTAACCCCTTGTTCCAGGAGAACAATGCTACAAAGCTTTTCAGGGCTGAAAGAACATGAAACTATTTAATGTTTTTATTAAAAGGTAATTTAAATCCTAACATATATTTAGAGTCTTGCTACATATGCCGAGTAGGTCATATAGGAACTTCTACTTTGATATATAAAACTTGTAGACAAAGGAAGTAATTAGGCAATATTATGTATATGTGTCCAGTCATTCTTGGCAGAATTTATGAATAAGAAAGTTCATAAATTTTTCTTTTAAGTTCATCAACATTTAAATTATCATTTTACCTGTGATGATGATGGATGAGCTTTATTTGATATATCAATTATGTGCAGTTGGAGGTCAGTTGAATTTAATTACTATGTTGCTCTAATTCTCATTTTATGATAAATGTACTTATAAAAGAAGAGAAAATCTACCATTTCCAACCATCACCAAGTTTAATTATTTGAAGTCTTTTAAATCCATTTGAAACTCCAGGTATATTTACTAAATGAGAATAGAAGTAGGAATAGTTAGGGATAAGAACTAGGGATTCTGGTTGGAAGAGGGGGCAAAGGAGAAGGCTGAGGGAACTAGGACTGGGGTTAAAGGACTAAGGGACATTGAACTGAGAAAGAATTTTAGGATATGATGAGCTAGAGAGGAAGTTGGAAAATTAAGAAGAGAGAGAGCAGTCCAGTATGAGAGATTTTTTCCCTTTGTTCCTTCCATTCCTATTCAGTGATAGGATTGAGTGATAATTGAGAAATGAGACTCTTAATATCAATATTTGAAAGGTGATACAACTGAGCAGCAAGGTAAAGAAAAGCAGTAGGCATCCCCAACTAGTTCAGGTTTCTATTATATAAAGGGAAATACCTGAGGAATTCTTTCAGCTTTCCTAAGCAGTCATACATATTTGTAATTTGGATATTGCCTAGTTTGCCTTATATTTAGTTTCAGTTCATTTAGATCTAAGTCTTAGATTTCCCCAGGCTACTCCATTTCTTTTGAAGTAAGTCTTCTGTGGTGATAGTGATAATAACTCCCATTTGTATAGTGCTTTTCTCTCACAGCAGCACTGTGAGGTAAGTAGAAGTGTTCTCTTCACCTAAAATATGAGGAAACTGTGGCTCAGAGTTTGTGACATAAGACCATGTAGCTAGTAAAAGTAAAAACTGGGTTTTAAAACCAGGTTTCATATTTCCAGTTGTTAGCTAAAAGCAGGGTGGGAAATAGATCTTCTTGTTAATGGGGAAGTAATGGTTGTTTCCACATTGCTTCCTTGAAAATGATTGTCTGGATAATGTATTATTAATATTCCTCCTCAAATAGATTGATAAGACAGAAGTAATCGCTTCCTCTTAGAGGAGAAGTGGCCTGCATATGTTACATAGATATATGTTGTCAGGCATAAGTTTGTTAGGGGTTATTTTTGCTTAACTGTACCTACTATTGTGAGAGAGGGGGTGATATTGACAAGTGATAGCAGTTTTTTAAAGCTATTTTTCAGAAATGATGTGCAAATGACAGTACTTTCACCCTATAGTTAGGGTTTTATAAAAGTGAAGAAAAAAAGTAAATGAAAATAGGTAAGATGTGATAAAGATCAGTTGTGTAAACATTTCATAGTTTTCTTGGAGAAGGGAAGAATAGAAAATCCATCTGGGTACAGAAGAAAGAAGGTGATAGAACATGCATATAATCAATCTGATTTATTACAACCCTGAAAAGGTGATAGAAATTTAATGAATTTGGAAACAGCTTAACAATATGAAGATCAAATCGATCTTTGTTTCCCTGAACAAATACTGCATTTCATTTCCAAAACCTTCATTTAAACTAGTATATAAAGTAGTTATGGCTTACTTACAAAGTAAGTATGCCTCATAAATTGGCTATTGATTATGCTAATGTGTCTATAAGACATTCTTATTAGTGGGTATTTTTGCTTCAGTCTCAGCAACCTCTAGAAGATCTTGATGCTCAATTAAGAAGAGCCCTTAGTCCAGAGACTGTCCCAGTCACATCTTCAGTTGCTGTAAGTTGAAAGAGCTTCAAAATAGCCTGTCTCCTTCCTTCCCAGGATACTGTGTTCCCAGAATATATAATGTAATTCAAACAGGTTGAAATAAATATTCTTAAGATTTTAGCAGAGTGTATTTAGGTCACACATTAAATAAGAGTGCTGGGCCTGAAATCAGAATATCTGAATTCAAATCTAGCTTCAGATACTTATTTGCTTTGCAACCTTGGAAAAGTCACTTCCTATTTGCCTTAGTTTCCTCATTTTTAAAATGAGCTAGAGAAGGAATTAGCAAAACACTCCAGTATCTTTACCAAGAAAATCCAAAATAGGGTCATGCAGAGTCTGACAGAACTGAAAAACTACAATAAAAACTACATATAAGTGTGATACATGGTAATGATGATGGGGCAAATGGTTGGAAATCTTTGATATTTACCACATTGTATAATTTTGTACTATTTATTCAGATAAGCCTCATTTCACTAGCTAGTTCCCCCCAAAAAATCCCTATCTAGTTTTTTTGGCATACATTACTTGAATGTCAGGGGTATCCTGCTCATATATATGTTTTTTACATATCTTAAGTTGAAGTTTTTACTTAATATTTGTCCTAAAGGAAAGTACTTCTCTTTGAATGAATTTGAGATACCTTCTGAAGCAGGCTAAAGAATTTATCATGAAAAAGCTTTAAAAGCTCTTTACTTCTCCTAAAAATTACACTAAAATGATTTAATAGAAAAGAGATATATTATCCCTTTTAGTTGATTTAATGACAAGATCAAGTTTTCCATTGCATGTTTCAGATCAAAATGGCACATTTCTGTCTTCCTAAAAAATCAAGAAAAGAATGTATTGATTATAGTTACTAGATTAGAAGTTTTATTTATCTTATATCTTTTCAGAGTAGCTAAGTGGTCAATCCTAGACACAGGAGGTCCTGGGTTCAAATCTAGTCCCAAATATTTCCTAGTTGTGCAACCCCGGGCAAGTCATTTAACCTCAATTGCCTATCCCTTAACCTCTCTTCTGCCTTAAAACTGATATTTAACATGGATTGTAAGACAGAAGGTTATGTATTGGTTTGTTTTTTTAAGGGTCATCTTCTCATCTGTAATGACAAGATTTGATTATTCTCATGGTCATAATTTATCTTCTAAATCAAGTTTAAAGTTGAAATGTATTTATTTAATTTTAACAAACTAGCAAAAAACAACCAAAAACTCAAGGTTTTTTGTTTTGTTTTGATTTTTGTCTTGCAGCCCACATCAGTAGTGGCTCCAACATCAGTTGCCGGAGCAGTGCCAGTGGTAGCACCAGTTCAGAAAGGTAGAGTATGGTATCTTGGGGACAGTGCAATTCAAAAGCAAGCCCCTATTTAAGCCCTTGATCTTCTAGTCAGATTGGCAGCAGATTAGTAATGCAATTCTTTAAAAATCTTGTGCGGTTTGAAATTGAGGTTAACAAAACTAGCAAAAGAATCAGAGGAACATTAAAAGCTATCTCTCACAAACTGATCACCAGGATTAGTTCAAAAAAATAATCAAATTCTTTGAATACAATCAACTTTAAGCTTGTCCTATATTTCAGGCACTTCTGTATTTGTTTACATAAGCTGACCATCCTGGAAGACCTCTCAAAACTATAGACTTAGTCTAAAAGGAATAGAGAGATGAACTTCAAAATAATTCTGGTCCAGAAGAATGTTCTTGTTTCATGAATCCTATATCTAACTACTCTTTGAGAGCTTAACTTGTGAATACAACATTGCAAAAAAATTAAGATTAGTCTAATTAGAATCATCCCTTTAGTCATAATTTAAAAAAAAAAGAAATTTCAAACATCTTTCATCATTTTCTCTGCTTGCTTCAGCATCTCAGAGCATAGAAGATAATACCATAATGAACAATGCAGAGGCCAATGTTCTTAAGATGGGCCGATTTCAGGTAAGAAATTAACTTTTTAGTAACTTAGAACTCTATATGAGAGGTTATATAATTGTGACATGATTTAGAATTATAAATTTGAATAAGTTGATGTGAAAGCTTCACAAGCATATTCTTCAAAAACCCAGAGTTAGCTGTATACCAATGATCATGAATTTTCTTGAGACTTTACCAATGGTCTTTCTAGGCTAGAGATTTTTTTTTTTAATTTCTAAAGAATCACTTCTCTAATATCATGCAAAACCACACCTAGAAACCAATACAGACTCCTCAGCTTATCGTTTACAATCTGGCTCCAGAATAGCTTTCTAGATTTGTCCTATTAATCCCACTCACACACATGCTATATTCTAGCCAAGCTGGTCTTCTTACTGTTTCCCCAATCTGGTATTCTGTCTCCTACCTTATACAGACTGTCCAGGTGTGGAATATACTCCCTCTTCACCTTTGCCAATGAAGGAGGCATCTTTGCCTTTAGGGCTCAACTCCACTTCCTATGGGAAGTTTTTCCTTAGCTCCCTTCCTTCTCAAATTATCTTGTACTTCCTCATCTGAGTACATGGTGTATTTCTTCCTCTTAGCACCTTTTCCCTGCCATTCAATTAGAACTTCTTGAGGGCATTCCTAGTATCTAGTATAGTGCCTATATTATATTAGTGGGTACTTAATAAATGCAAAATGAATTGTATGGTGTTTTTTTTTAAGTCATTTCTTGAATTTTAGCTTAAAATTACCCTGCTGCTCTGGGCATTCCTTCATAGAAAACACTTTCTTTCAGAAGCATGGAACAAGATTCAACCCTTTCTTGTATACAGTTGTATATTGTGTACAATTGACTGCAAAATGGAATTTCCTACTCTTGTATGAGTGTGCAGCTTTGTGGCTTGCTTTGGTTTGTTTTTAGTCTATCCTGAAGGGTATTCTTATTTTGATTTTTTTTAACTGTCAGGTATCAGTTGCAGTAGATGATTCCTTGAAGGAGAGCAAAACTAAATCTGAGGAAGTAAAGTCTGTTCATTTTGAGTCGAGCACTTCAGAGTCCTCAGTGTTGTCAAGTAGCAGTCCAGAGAACACTCTGGTCAAGAAAGATCCTGGTGGACTCGCCACAGCCCTCTGTGGTACCTCCTTGGATATAGTGGATGGTGTTCCCTCTCAGAAAACTTCTGCTACACAGACAAAGCCAGAAGCTGAGCAGCCCACCACTGTTGGCCGTTTTCAGGTGACAACTACAACAGACAAGGTTGGTCGATTCTCTGTGTCAAGAACTGAGGACAAGATGACCACTGTGGTTGAGAGTGAGCCCCCTGTGGAACGCCCTTTGTTGGATTCTGAACAGGTTGTTCCTTCTATTGTGGCACCAAAGAAAGAAAGGCCTGAATTATCAGAGTTAAGCCATCTTAATGGGCCATCTTGTGACCTGGAAGCTGCTTTCCTAAGTAGGAATATGGATGATGGTTCAGGTAGCCCACATTCTACTCACCATTTGGGCTCCAAGGGTAGCCTTCCAATCCAGAACCTTAGCCAGAGCCTTAGTAACTCATTCAACTCCTCTTACATGAGCAGTGACAATGAATCAGACATTGAAGACGAGGACTTGAAGTCAGAACTACGTCGGCTACGAGAAAAGTAAGACTACTTTCTTCCCTTATAAAAGATGTAGAATCAGAGGCTTAGAACTAGAAAGAATTTTAGAATTTTAGAATGTACTCATCTAATCTAATCCAAACTATGAGACCCTAGGGAGCTTTAGTAACTTGTCAGGGTCACACAACTACAAAGTAGAAGGGAGAAGTTCAAAATGAAAATCTCAAATTATAAATCTGCTTCTAGATTTTTCTTCTAATACTATATGTGTAGGGTATCTCTTATCTAATAAAAGATAAGAATTTAAGCATACTAGAGAGAAAGCATTATCAAAATATATAGAAATATTTAAAATACAGAAAGTTGTTTAAATTCTCTTATTCACAAGTATACTCTTGATATTATAAATACTTTGAGTCTTAATCATATATACTTGTTTAGCTCCCACTAGCCTGCCTTAGACTTCTTTAAAGATACTTGCTATGTACCAAGCACTGTGCTGAGCATTCTACAAATATTTTCTTGTTCAGTCCTCACTGCCACCCTAGGACAGTGATGGCAAACCTTTTAAAGATGGCATGCTGTCCCCTACCCCACCTCCCAGGAGCCAGGCTCCCAGCCACCTCATACCCATGGGAAGCTGCCTCCTGGTGGCAGGGCCTGAGCGATGAGCGAGGGGAGAAGACTAATAGGGTTTGGGGGGGGGGGGGTTCTTATTGGAATCTTGTTCAAATGCAGCCCTATGAGCTCTCTGCTTGGCTTTGTCACAGAGATTCAATCTCAGCACCTTTTAGGCTGCTTATATTTGCATCATAATGGTGTGCTGGGAATGGGGCTGCCTCCTGTTGGACTACAGCCCACATGGAGTTGGGAGGCCAGGGCAGAAGGGATGCATTGAGCCTTTGGAGGGCAGGGTCACCCCCGGGGGGGGGGGGTGTCTTTTATGGGTTGGGGCCTGGGACTGGGCCCAGTGGTGGGAGAGGAGATGTACCCCACCACCCCCTACTGCCCCTTGGCCCAGACAGGAGAGGAGAAAGGGTGGGCAATGGCCTGTGTGCTCTGCTCAGGGGAGGGAGTAAGCATAGAGGGATGGGGGGTGGCACCCTGGAGAGGTGGAGGAAACTGCCCAGACAGTGTGCATGTGTGTGCCCACAGAGAAGTCTCCATGTGCCATGTATGCCATAGGTTTGCCCTCACAGGTTTAGGAGATAGGTCCTTTTTTTATAATTGGGGAACCTGAGGAGACAGGTTAAGTGACTTGCTCAGTGTCATACCACTAGTAAAGGTCTGAAGCCAGATATGAACCCAAGTCTTCCTTACTCTAAGCCCAGCACTCTATCCACTGTGCCACCTAGTTGCCTGTGTAATAATAGCTAGCTTTTATATAGTACTTTAAAGTAGCAAAATGCTACAAATATTATATGATTGTCAGTACAACCCCGGGAAATAAAAGCTTTTATCCCTATTTTTCAGATGAGAAAACTGAGACAGGTTAAGTAACAGAGGCCTAGGGTCACCTGAAGCAAGATTTGAATTCAGGTCTTCCTGACTCCAACTCAAATCAAATATTCTAAAGCCGTGTTGGTGAACCCATGGCACATGAGCCTTTGCGTGCTCCTCTCCTCTTCTCCACAGCACCTGAGGACATTTTTCACATGCCCCATTCCTCTGTTCAGCAGTCCAGTGCAAGCATAATCTCCCCTGTCTGGGGTAACGCAGGGGGCTCGTAGGCAGCTTGAGGATGTAGTTTGGGCATCCTGTCTGTAAAAGGATCACCATCACTGCTCTAAAGTGACTCACTGTTGGGTGTTCTATATATCAAGGGCTCTTTAGATAGCAAGTGGCCTATATTTACTCTTTTTGTTCTTAGGATCCAGGAGAAACAACCATACCTCTTGTCTTCCTTTGTTAGAGACTAAGAACTTTTAAATTGGGGTAGGAGGAGATAGGGAAGAAAAATTTTTGAGTTTTCATCATCGTGGAAATTATTTGGTTTTAGGGGAAAGGTGAGTGGCTAGATTTTGAGAACAAGTAAGTATTTACATTCAGAATAAATACAAGGACCTAGATTCATAAATATAAATGAGATTGCCATTTGTTGTCATATTAAAGTGGTTTTATATTAGTGAGTTTGGAGGTGAGTACATTCTTATGTCTGGACTTTATCCTTAGGCACCTTAAAGAGATCCAGGACCTACAGAGTCGCCAAAAACATGAAATCGAATCTCTGTATACCAAACTGGGCAAAGTTCCCCCTGCAGTCATCATTCCCCCCGCTGCTCCACTCTCAGGGAGAAGAAGGAGACCCACTAAAAGCAAAGGCAGCAAGTCTAGCCGCAGTAGTTCTCTAGGAAATAAGAGCCCCCAACTTTCAGGTAAGGAGCCATGGAATAGAATAAAAATGTGTCTTTTCTCTTAGATTTCTCTTTCCACCCCCTTTTTTTTCCTCCTTTAGTGTATGTAAGCGACTGAATTATAGAAATGAAGCTATCACTTCAATATTTTGGTTGCTTTCAGAGGCTGATTTTTTAAAGATAACTTTTGCATATTATTCTCAGTTCCCTCTTTCCTGCCTTCATTTTACCCTTGGAAGTGGTCTTAGTGAATGACCCTTTTAGCATAATTCACACTGAGACCAGTTTAATGTCTCCAGTAAAAAAGTCTACTTGAGAGCAGTCAACAGCTTTGCCACCAACCAAAGTGTTACTCATGTTTGCCCAAACCTTTGGTTCAATAGGTGTTCTGTTTTTTAAACATGCCTTCTTTTCATTGAAAAAGTGTTGAGCAGAAACTCTCATATGCTTACACAAGATAGCCATAATTCCACCTGGGATTTGACTGACATGTCACAGACAACTGTTTTGGGTAGATAGATAAGTTATAACTCTTATTTGGGATTTAATTTAATTTGTAGTGTTATCAAAGGAAATAGCTAAAATATTTTGAGAATGAACATTATTAATACTTATATGTTAGATATATATTATAGAAGTTAATATAACATATATTAAATATACTATATAAGAATAATAAAAGTTATATCACAAAACAGAAAATCATCAGTAGGCCAGCTATTTTCCTGCTGGATAGTTTTTGCTTTACACTGAGAGTGATGGTTCGTTGTACATGTAATGGCCATTGTTCCATCTCCACAGTGTTTGTGATGATTCCCTGTAAAGAGGGTTAATCTTCGTGAAATTCCCAGGAGGATTATTTAGCTTTAAAGGATCATGCTTATGAAAACAACTGTGTTTCTTTTCCATCTTTCTCATAGACATTCTCCCTTAGCCTTCTGTCCTTCAGGTCTGAAGTGTTGTGACAGTGTTGAAAACTGTTATAATAGTTCTCAAAAACATTAACTCATTTCCTCAACATCACAGGGTCAACTCACAGTACTTACTGATAGGAAAATGCTTAAGTAATACCATCTGCTAACCTTACCTGCATTCCAAGTAAATTCATGCTTGACAGACTTGTTGAACGGGAGATGAATACCCAGGGATGAGAAAAGGAGGTCATTTCCGGGATACTGGACCCAGCACTTGTGTGACATCTGCCAAGGAATTGAGTGCCAAACATTTTCTGCATTCTGTGGCTGCCCATACCATTTTGCCACACAGTTACATCTGACCTGGCATGTGCCTGCCTAAGTAGGAAAGCTAGGCAGAGCCTGCTTTGGAAATCTAATTATATCATATTTCAGTGCTTTTCTCAATAGGGAAAAAACAGAATCTTCTTTTCAAAACCTATTCAGAGTCAGGTTTGGTTGTTAGTTAGAAAACTGTGTGCTCCCTTTGTCCAGCTGCTACCCTTTCTTACTTGACTTAGACAGGTGAACCACTCTAGGCAATCTGTCTTAAAAGACTTCTCTTAGGTGGCAGTATTATGAAGGGAACTCACTGACAATGTCAGTGATGTAGGGAGAGCAGAAGTTACTTCCCACTTCACTCTTGGCTTCTTTTCCAATCAATAAAAGCTGTTGTTCTTTCTTATTCTACAGGATCTCCCATCCCCATCTCACCCTATGGACACTGTTCCCCAGTCAAAACACAAGATTTTTTTCTTACAGTCCATTCTCATTTGTCTTTTTGTAGCCTACCTACTCAGTTCCTATGGCGTACAGTGGGAAGACTGAACTACTAAGAAAATTCCCCTTGTTTCCTGATGCCACTCTGTCTTTTCACAGGCAACCTGTCTGCTCAGAGTGCAACTTCAGTCTTGCACCCCCAGCAGACACTCCACCCTCCTGGCAGCATCCCAGAGACTGGGCAGAATCAGCTGTTACAGCCCCTTAAACCATCTCCCTCCAGCGAGAACCTCTATTCAGCTTTTACCAGTGATGGTGCCATTTCAGTACCAAGTCTCTCTGCTCCAGGCCAAGGTAAGAAATCAGATGGCAACCACCATCTTCTGACAGCACTAAGGTGGAGGAATTGCCATAGCCTTGGTGATGGACCAAATGCTTCAGAAGACTTCAGGGTCACAGCTTGGACTGAGGAACTTGAAAGCAAAAGACCAGCTGGCCAGTACACAGTCTATGTACAACCTGCTCAGGAGTCTTAGCCTTAGGACAGTGTGAGGTGATGAACAGATGATGAGGTAGACTTATTACAGCGAGATCAGTCAGCATCTGAGTTAGGCTTTTGTTGCTACCATCTGGTCAAAGAGCCTCTTCAGGGAATGCCATGTAGTGATCAACATGAAAATTCACACGTCTGAGACCTTTGTGAAGGAGGTATCACTGCAAGCAAGTGAGGGGTTGGGGGCCCAGGACTTAACCCTTGAAGACATATCAAAAAGAAGACTGGGAAAGTGGTCATCCCCCAAAATGCAATAGACTACCAGGGAATAGAACATTATTTCCTGGAAGATGATGCATAGCCTGGTCAGGGCAGATTTTCTTTTCCTCTGCTTGGGGTAAGGGAAGCATGCTGGAGGAGTTATTATGTTTTCTGTCCAGAGCCCATTTTAACCACAATGATTTTGTTTTATTGTACAAAACATTCCCATTGAAAGGGGTTTCACGAATAATAGAAATAAGATATAAAATGCAGTGTGGGATGTCTAAGAAGGAAGAAAGGGACAAAATAGAGATAATAGACTTGCTTCTAGAGAACTCAGAAGCAAGGATCACTGTGCCCTTTCTTCTCTAAGAACTTTTTCAGGAGAATTGAAAGAAAACTTTGAACTGAGTACCAAATCTTACTGAGGTGATTGTACTCTCTTCTTAAGGAGCAAAATAAGCTAGCATTATTCTAGTGAATAGTTTTGGATTTTTGCAGGTAAAGGGAGTGGAATTCCTGCTTCCTTTTCTATCTAGGGGCCCTTCTCCTGAAGCTTGTTCTCCTTTGTGCCATCTTAGTACATTTCACCACTCCAACCTCAAGTTTCTAACATCTTGTAGTTGTGTTCTGTGTTTCTCTTCCTTTCTCTGTTTCTCCCTCTTCTCCCCCACCTCACAGGCTGTGCGAAGTTTAACTGTGCGTCTGAGCGGGTGACATTCAAACCTGGTGGCAGGAGGACCCGATTTCTGAGTACGCCCTGCTTGGCTCTTTGTGTGTAACACCTTTACTCCTTCCTTGTTTTTGTTTTTCTGCTGCTTGGATCTAATATTTCATGCAGCTCATTCTCATTTGTCTCTTTGTATCCCGTGTACTCAGTGGCTTGGCTGAACTATTGTTACACTCAGAAGTTTGGGTCCATTTGTTCTTACTGAAATATAAAATTCTATGGAAAGAGCATTTTCTTTTGAACTTGGAGATGAACTTATCTGGATCTGAAAGATTTCTTCATATTAAATTTAGCTAGTATAAAGAGCTTGTTCAGCAGAACACAGAGCACTTAGGCCATTTTTGAAAGAATGAACCTTGGACCTTACAGAGGTTAACTTCAAGCTCCATGACCTTGACATTAAAGGTACCGGAAAGATAGAATAGTTCTATCTAGTAAGCACATGAACATAATTAGGTTATATTTGTCATAGGAACATGATATATCTTTTCCTGTTTATTTTGTCTTCTATTTCACAGTATATTGAAGTATTCATGATAAGATTTAAGTTTCAGTTCAGATTGAATAATCACAGAGTACTAGTTACTGTATATAGAACCTTGAAGAAACATAAAAACCTCTTTTGCATAGCTCCTGGTGACTGCTTTACTTTTCACTCCAAACTCAATAATTCATAGATACTTTAATTATGACTCCCGTTTCAAAGGAAAACCAATGCATACTTGTTATAGAACTCCCTTAGTAAAAGTGTTTCATCAGTTGGAGATTGACCTCCAACAAAGAAAGGAGGACTTCCTCATTCAAGGTGGCAAGTTATTGCAGTCATTGAGAACTGCTTTAGAATATGCTTTTTGAAGTTTTTTTGGGTATTCCTTATAAGGAAAATCAAGGGAAAAGCCCTTGAGAGAGTTTAAGGAAAGGTCTTGTCTCTCAAGACCTCAAACTTCTGATGTGGTTATTGGGGGTGTTTTTAAATGCATGTGCTAAGGCTGCAACATAATGCTTCTGAGTGTGCTTCAAAGGTTGACAGACCCTTCTGGATGGAAGTGTTATTGCCCCTCCATTGTCTGTAATGACAGGGTATGTAAGGGAAGTGCTTTGATTCACCTTCATGCATCACATTTAACTTCATTCCCCTGCATTCGTCCCCAATACCTATTTAATTTCATTCCCTTGCATTTTGCAGCCCATCTCCTCTTACTTCCCTACCCATCTTTTCCTTTTACTTAGCAATAGGATAAGGCTTTGGTAGGGGGTTGTCTAGACTTCTCCTTCCACAACAGATTTCAAAGTTATTTGGCTTCCAGGGATAGAATATTTTGACAGTACTTTGATAAAGGGCTTTGATTTAGGGGCTCAGAGCAGTAGTTTCCTTAAAGAATTGATATTAATAGAGTGCTTTAAGGTTTACAAAACACTTTATGTGTTTAGAATTGATCCTTACAAAATCTTTGTGGGATAGGTCAACAGGTATTATTTGTATTTTTTTAGTGAGGGAAACTGAGGGTCCACAGAGGTTAAAATGATTTGCCCACAGGCACACAATAACCACATGTAAGTGATATAATTTGAACCCAGATTTCTCCTAGCTACTACTTTCTATAACACTATATTTTCTATCCAACCAGATCGAGAGTTAGTAAGCTTGGTTCAATCATTATCCACATAACTTATGTTTCTAGCATAAATAAAGAGGCAGAAAGATGTAAAAGTTGGGTAGTTTGGAGAAAAATGTGGAAGAGATTCAGGTCTTAATGTCATAAAATCCAGGGGAGGATCCATTTCTGTTATTTGGGGATCATTTTTAATACATTCCATTCTTAGCACTTCCCTTGAAAAGATAAAGGAGTGGGTCTAAGTCAGTTGAATATGCATTTCTGTGCATGGTCTGTGTGAGCAGGCCCCATGGGGCAAGGAAGCTAAGGTTATATATAAATACATATATATATATTTAAAAAAATATATATATATATAGGGGATTAGCTAGATAGTGCATGGGATCTTTGCATCTTTTTTGTCCTATAAGAATAGATAGCTTAGTAAAAGCACGGTTTGGCACAGTACGTAGATTGCTAGTTTCCCAGAATCCTTTAACCCTTCCCTTACAACTTAATTCTTAAGATTGCAATAGTGAAGGTGGGAGGAATCAAATTGATGTGACTTAATAATCAAACTGGAATAGTAAGGCTGCTATAAAGGCTTTGCAGATTCTTGATTGCTAATACATTCAATTGGCTATATGTTAACTACTCAGCAGGAGAAACAGAGAGTGGAACTGGATCAGTGGGTGAAACTCTGCTTTGGGTGTTTGAGCCTTAAGCAGTGAGACTTAGGTAGATAGATAACCATCTCTCAGCTCCTAGACAGTGCAGCTTCTCCCTAACCAAGGATTCCAGTCCATAAGATAGTCACTCAAGAGAGGTCTTTCTGGGGTGGGTAACTTAAAGAGGTTCATTTGATTTGAATACGTAGGGTTTTGGTCTTGATTTCCAGAAGCTACACTTTGATAAGACTAAAGCTTTGCTCTCTGCCCCCTTGGGACATCAAGGATCCCTGCATCCTACTGCCCCTTCTCTTACTCCTGGTTTCTCTTGCTGGGCCATTTAATGCTGTTTGCAGATACTAAGTATTTTGCACTGATGTTTCTTTAACACATTGCTCTTTCTTTGTGCTTCAGGGAAGATGGTGAAAAAAGTCTGTCCTTGCAACCAGCTCTGTAGTAATTATCTCTTTCTGTTATTTTTGGTCTTTGATTGTAATGCTGTTATCCATTAATTTTCCAAACCCTGAAGTCTTATCTCTTTGAATCTGACTTCAGTCTTGCATCTGTTTGTCTCTATCCCCTCTTATAATGTGTTTATTAATATGCCTAAGTACCAACAAGTAATTAATCATTGAGTCTGAAAAATTACCTCCAGTTCTAGACTATCACGACTTGCCAACCTCATCTGATCCTATCCCCAAAGCAAATCATGGTTTGGCAATAACCAGGGAATTATGCAGAAGATCAAATGTATATGGTCGATGTGGAGAAAAGATATCTGCCACACTAGGGAGATAGACTATAGATTACCCTTTGACTTTAATGAATAATGTTATTTGTGGATTTAGTTCCTTGCAGGTCAGAAATGGACAGGTCAGGAGACTTTAATTAGAATCACTGGAGATTATGATTATTAGTACTTGGTAAGGAGATACTCAGATAATGAAGAAAGAAGGATTAATGAGATTTAGATCTCTTCACTACTCCTCTGCATTCCCAAGGATTACTAAGGCTCAGAGGGAATTGCCAGAAATCTGAAGATTTACCTATCTCTAGCAACAAATTGGCTGGAACTGAATCACAACAGAAACAAAATCTATGAAGCCTAGTGTGAAGAAAGAAGTTCCCAGTAGTCAGAATTGGGACTGTATGTGATAGCTGGTTTTCAACAGTCAGATCTAAGGGATCTTCCCCATGTCACAAGCTAGTATTCTAGACCCAATGTAGGTATAGTGAAAGAGAATGAAATGAACCTTCTGTTTAAAGAGATTGCATGTTTCTAAGGGGTTATAGCCACCAGTTAATGAAGAGGTATCACACAAAGCATGTGGAAATAAGGAATTTTTTAATGTAAATAAGGAATGTGACTCTTGTTTGTTTGAGCTTCCCTGTTAAATTATTTTGGCTTTTGATAGCTCCTTCACCTCTAACTGAACGTGAATCTGTATTGTGCTTGCCTTATTTACTGACCAGGGCCCCTCTGAATATTATCCCATTAAATGTCAACCCTCATGCATGTGACCTTGAATTTCCACATTACCATGTCCACTCATCCTCACTGCATGTGACTCCCTCTCTAGCCCTTTCTTACATTTGCCTTTGGAGAAAGTTCCCCCGAGTCCTCTTCTTTTTTGTTCAGATTCTCTGCACTCCAAAGAAAATACCACCCTTCCCTTCACATGGTTAATGCAGCAGGGCACCTTAGGGCACATCTTCTTTGCTGGGGCAGAGCCCTGTACTATTCTCCCTATGTTGCCACAGCACTGAGAAGCATGATACCTTCCCCATTCAGAAGCTTCACTGAAAGGTCAGCTCTGATCCTTTCTCAGCAATGCTTGTGGGGCCTATCTATTCCCTGGGTCAGTCTTAAGGCCAGCTGCTGACTAATTAAAAGGGCTTGTTTTCTGGATTGCTCCAACTGATGGCTTTCAACATCTGAGTTCATGCAGCAGGAAGTTTGCATGCACTTATGGATGCTCATGACATGGAAGCAAAGGCCAGATGGACATAACCACCCGCCTAGTAGTTGGGTGTCTGGACAGCCTGGTGGCTTGGAATCCCATCCCTATACTTTACATAGCTTTAATTTATCCTGCAGTTGCAAATGTGAGATCTGATAAGAGTGAATATGAGACAGTGACTCTTCTCTCCCTCTTCCCTAATACTTGCCTCTTCGAATAATCTTCAGTGTGCCCTCCAGCAGAGCCGAAATCAGGCAGGACACGGATGCCTTCTTTCTCATCAGCCATACAAATAAAAATACCTTCTCCATAGCCTCAAAGCTTCCCCATCCCTTGTGCACACCTGCCCCAGGCTGAATGTTCCTGCTGCTTCAGTGTTGAAGAGCTTGCTGCTCTGGTTTGGGGAATGAACAGAAGGCCATTGGCAACCTCAGAATAGAGCCTCTTCATGAGCTAAATGATCCACGTCCCTATATTTTCAAACCCTAACTTGGCTTATCATTCCCAGAAAGAGAATAAACATTTAGTCTCTTCCAAGGATGGTGTCCTTACAAACCTATGTTTGTGGGCCCAGGTGAAAACTGTGTCCAATATGATAAAGTACTATTTAATGGAGCCTCTTCTAGCTCTGGGGTGTCCCAGGGAGCCTAAATGTTGAAGTGGCAGTATCTACATGGGATTGTAGATAACCTTGTCCTCCTAGGCCAAGTCATTCCCTCCTTCCTCCTCCTCAGCCTTGCTTTCCCCTCTTTAAGGTGACTGGAAACCAGAGCAGCTGGCCCCTCCCCTCCCCCCGGACTGCACATTCCTCTCCCTCTTTCACAGCATGGGGGCTAGGAGCAGAGTATCAGTAGACCCTAGCCTTGACTGCCCTTGGGTGATGTGAAAAACAAACACTCTTTCCATTTGCCTGTTGTGCCGGCCTAGGCAAACACCCTCATCCACAATCACTCCAGGTACTCTGGTAGCTCCTGAAGAAAATCCTTCCTCATAATTCTGTTTAGCTGAAGCATACGGCTTAAATAAAACCCAGGAATCTTAACCACTTGCCTTTCTTTCTGCATGGCTTCCTAACTCATCCTTTCCCTATGCCCTCCATTTCATCATTCTGTGACCTTTGACATTCTCCTGAAATTGCAACCTAAATACAATTTTTGTGAAGCCCTTTGTTCTTTTCCTTCTAACCCTAGGGACCAGCAGTACGAATACGGTGGGAGGAGCAGTCAATAGCCAAGCCCCGCAAGCCCAGCCACCCAGCAGAAAGGGCACATTCACAGACGATCTACACAAGTTGGTAGACAACTGGGCCCGAGATGCCATGAATCTCTCAGGCAGGAGAGGAAGCAAGGGACACATGAACTATGAGGTGAGACTTTGTCCTTTCCTTCCTAACCCATTTCAAGCATTGAAACTAGTTAATAAATGCCTAAAACAGAAATCCAACCCGATTGTTACTCACTAGTGGTGGTTCCAAAAAGTTTTTTGATGTGGACTTCTTTATGGTCAGATTAATCTTGCTGCTTTTTTTAAGGACCAAAAAAAATTGTTTTTCCTTGGTATATATCAAGTTTTCTTTTTCCCTCCATTGGTAACAACCTCACTGGAAGATGGGTAATTTCAATTCTAGAGAACCCTGAAGGATTCGTCACTTCAGTGAAGAAGGAAAAATCCCCCATCTTTGGGATGTAATAAAATAATTCTTTCCAAATGGTAAAGACTATTTTTCTTGAAACTTTCTAATGTTGTCTCTTGGGCTTTATTTCAGGGCCCTGGAATGGCACGGAAATTTTCAGCACCTGGACAGCTTTGCATCTCCATGACCTCTAACCTGGGTGGCTCTGCCCCCATTTCTGCAGCATCAGCTACCTCTCTAGGTCACTTCACCAAGGCTATGTGCCCCCCGCAGCAGTACAGCTTCCCAGCTGCCCCCTTCAGCACTCAGTGGAGTGGAACAAGTGGCCCAGCACCACCACCCCTCAACCAGTTCCAGCCTGTAGGGAGTGCATCCTTGCAGAGTTTCAACATCAGCAATCTGCAGAAATCCATCAGCAATCCCCCAGGTTCAAACCTGAGGACCACTTAGCCAGACCGAGACAGGCCTGGGGAAACTGTGGGGAGGGGAGGTAGCCTATATACTAACTACTATGCTGCATATAAACTGGTTGTTTCTTGCCAGAAGAATGTTTCTAACCATCATACTTAACCCTCAGGATGGAGAATCTCCTTTCTTCCCCATTTCTTGGAGGGAAAGGGAAAAAGCAGTTTTCTTATGAAGGGTCAACTTCATATTGAGCTTTCTCGCTTCTCTGTATCCAGCAGCCAGGGCAGTGAACAAGAGAGAAGTCACTGGGACAGCCACTGGAGATCTCCTTCTCAAAAAGCAACCCCCCCCCAGTGCTGCTCTGAGGGGCAAAGTCCTAGCATGAGGCTTAACAGTACACTTGATGTCTCTTCCCTACAGTCACCTAACCCCAACCCCACCCCTTCAAGAGTCCAGACCACAGGATAAAAATTTGTCAGGGTCTTTCTTTCCCATCTCTCCCTTTCAGCTCACCTTCTTTGGAACCCAGGCACTGGGGAGCTCAAGCAGAATGGAGTTGCAGCTCTTGCTTTAAAATAGGTCATAACTGCTTTTAAGTACAAAATAATAATAGCTTTGACTGCAGCATTTAAATTGTTTTTTTTTTAAAGTTCCCTGCGGACATGTAACTTTGCCATCAGTTTTGATGTGGAAACACTGTGATATATAAATGTTGTTGGACAACAGTAGTTAAGAGTGGAATATATAGAGGGTTCAAAAAAGTTCAAAAAAAGCTAGCTATATCCGTATACTTATTGGAGACACTTTAACTTTTTCCTTTGTATTTCCATTGTATTAGATAAATAAATGTGAATGTAAAATTGTAAAATTACCGTACTTGAATACTTGTCTGTTCTCCCAGTATTGCTTGCTGGATATTTTAGTGCCTTGGACTTCTATTGCTTCTGCAGTTAGCATCATCTTCCCAGCAGACCCCAGCCAGAGGACAGATGCAAAGAACCCATAGGTCCACGTGACCCAGGATTAAGTATGCTACAGGAGAAACCAGTTCAAAGGGTGCTTTTAAACCATCCAGGAAATTTGCCTGAAGCAGGTCTTGAAAGAGTGGTAGGAGGGGATACGTTGAGAAAGTTGGTTGGAGGCAGGAGTTAGAAGTGGGGAAAGTGATATTAACTATTGAGCAGTTAGGTTGAGGTCCTATGGAGTGGTATGTATGAAGTGGTAGAAAGAATGAAGAGTGAAGAGGAAGCTTATTTATAGACAGTGACATCTGCTAGCCAAGCTCATTACTTCTATCTATCTATGAGCCTTCCTTATTATTCCAAAGTAAGGCAGACAGACGAGAAGGCATCAGGAGAGTATTGTCTAGAAAAAGTTGAATCTGAAGGTTGGCTTGGGTTCTTATCTATCAAGTGGTCCTGAAGTGCTGGAGTAAGATGAGGAGGAAATTTAATCAAGGGGGAATCTGCTGGGACTGCTTTCCTTTTTCCGGTGTACCAGAGGCCTCTTAACCTGGAACAATAACCATTGCTGCCATTGGAGGCCCTGAAACCACTGGTATCTAAGCCACATCTATTTATGAACATTGCAGAAAAGACTGGTTTTTCCCATTCCTCCTCTCTGAGATGCCCAAGTGCTATCAAAAACAAAACTTACTGTGCCACCTTTTATACATTTCTACATCTACTTGCAATTTCCTCTCATCTTTTCATTCAGAAATAAGAATTCCCTGAATAATACTGCAACCAAACAGTATTACTCAGTGCTGCATCCAGCTATGCTGGGGGTGTGCCACATGTCCTGATGTTATGCAACTCCAGAACATTCAAGGCTCCAAGAAGAGGGGGGGGGGGGGGGGGCAAAAAAAAAAAAACATGCCTAATTATTTGGTATCTCTGCTGTCAATGGAGATAAGGAAGGTATTTCTGTGGGTGCTTCTCTGCTTTCATAATATAAGGGGAGAAAATGTTTCCAACCTCTGATCCAGCTTCATACAGCACAGAGGACACGCACCTTGTAAAAACAAAGACTTGATCATATATGGCGGCAAGGGTTGCTATCCTGTATGTTCCTTGAATGATCTATTTCCTGAGTTAAATGAAATATGGCTCTAAACCTGCAAATAAGACAAAACAAGTAGCTGGATGATCTAGGGAAGCAGAAAAAGGAGGGGTGGGGTTGGTGAACCTTGATTACCATATGTTTCATTTTGTTTTGTTTTCAATTTTGAGAAAAAGGCCTTGCCTAGAGTGGAGAGGATGAGGGGAGATCGTAGGGTAAGGATGAAATTAAAAAGATCCCAATGACTGAGCAATGAGCCATCTAATAGAACAGAAATAGGAGAGATGACAACATTCTGCCAGAAGAACTGGGCAGCCAAATGCAGCACATAGTTATTTAACTCTATTGGTTTAAAAGTTTGAGGGGCTTTTCACTTACAAAAACATTTACCAGGTTCAACATTTACCAAGAACTGGTTTTTATTTACTATTGATTTCCCACCTGTGGACGAAATAACTGAAACCTAGAGGAATAAACTAATGCTACTGAACTGTTTAAATTATTTTGTGTTAATAGTACACTTAGAGTATCTTTTTCCACATTTAAAAAAAAACTGTTTCTTAATTACAAATGTTTTCTTTACATTATTTAACAATGTACACTGTAAAAAAAAATAAAATTAATTCAAACCTTGGGGGTTTCTGAGCAGCCGTTAATTGTATATTTTGCACTAACTGGCCGTTGCGCTTCTTGTAAGATTGCGCTTTGCGCTGCAGTTTGTTACCTTTGTAGACTTATTTAATGAAACCATTCAAATAAACCGAACTTGCTTTTGTGGAGCTGTGGTTTCACTTGCAGCCTTTTTTCCAGTCGGCCTAAGACCCAAGGCCCCAGGCTAATCAACATCTCTACTTTGAGCAGATCAAACTCTTGCCTAAGATGACACTAGAAATAGAGGATTTCCTTTTGGACACAGGTGGGCAGGCATGTAAAAAGAGTGATTGGCAAGAGGAAGCTTATGGGGGTGGGGGGCAGAAAGGGAAGAGTCAGGAACTAAGAGGAGGAGGAAGAGAATGCCCATGGCATAAGTTTTCCACACTGTATGCAGGCACTGTGTCTTGGCTAACAAGTTTTATTGTGGGACAGCCAGAGAGGGAACAACAAAGTATCTGCTGACAGTTTCCTTCTCTGGTGGAATGTCACCCTGAGGCAACATCCCCCCACACAGAGGGGATCTTGCTGTTAATGGAGCAGGCTTACAGTCACTATTGTGGAGGGATAAAAACATCAGAAGAGCTACATATAGTATTGCATGATGTGTTGTGTTTTTTTTTTTTAAGCTATAGCAGGGTTGAGCTTTCTCCCATAACAATTGCCAACTGTGTGCTAGATAGTGGGGATAAGAGTCCCTGCCCTTAGGGAACCTCCAAAGTTGGGGGGCAGGGGGTGTTCAGGGAAGGCCAAGGTTGATTTGTGACAGGAAGGACCTCATAATGCCCTCACTGGCATTTATTTAGCACACCAACATTTGCAAAAGCACATTATCTCACCCGATCCTTAAAACAAGCTTCTGAGATGGGTGCAATTAGCAACCAAAGGGTTTGTGGGCAACAATACCTGAAGAGATAACAGCTGATTCTTTTTCTTTTTTTTTTATTATAACCCTTACCTTCTTTCTTGGAATCAATACTGTATATTGGTTCCAAAGCAGAAGAGTGGTAAGGGCTAGGCAATGGGGGTTAAGTGACTTGCCCAGGGTCACACAGCTGGGAAGTGTCTGAGGCCACATTTGAACCTTGGACCTCCCATCTCTAGGCCTGGCTCTCCATCCACTGAGCTACCCAGCTGCCCCCCAGCTGATTCTTCTCTTAAAGTACAGCTGAATGAAGGGAGGGAGCAAAAGTAAGAAGTCAACAAGTATATGTTCCTAGTGAATGTCATGTTTTAAAAAGTAGATTGCGGAAAGTCTGAAGATGGGGAGTTGCTGCTGCTGAAATGTTCCATGCCGGCTCCCCTTACTATGTAAGAAGGCAACCAAAGATTCCTACTGGAGCCTGAACTGCTGTGGATATCAGTCTGTCATTTTTATCCACAGACTACGCTTCCAGGTATTTGATTTTCAAGGTATTAAAGGAAATAAATCTGGGTGCCACAGAAAGGTGACAATCTCAAATGAAAGAGAATAGCCTGAGGAGAGCAGAAGTATTAGGCAGCAGAGGTGGGTTATCTTTGCTTCCAAGCCGTATTACCAAACAGTTGTATCAAAATGGCTTGGAGAATGCTTAATTAACAGAGTGCTTCCCCTGGAAAATAAGCACTGCTAGAGGCTGCCAACTAATAACTGATAAAACCTACATTTTATTAACATTCTTGTAGCACTAAAAGGGCAAAGGTTCAAGGAGAGTATTTGCCTTCACATCTAATGACCCCTTATCTGGGTAGCTTTGCTGGTCTTAAACCAAGATGAAGTTCTGACTTGGGTTCCTTCCATAGCACGGGGGATTCTAAATATGCTGCTCACTTTCTCCTGAGTTTTGTCGGCAATCTATGCAGGAGGCAGGCCCTGAAACCTGCTTGATTTTTAAAAAAGCGTCAAGATTCATGGAGTGGGACCTCAAAACCATCACTTTGGGGAAATGCCTTGATTAAAGTCTGTGAAGTCCAAGGGAGTAAGACTCATGATATCCCTGGGAGAGAACTGTAAGGAAGTGAATTCTAATTCCAAACTCAAGGCCATGACAGAGGTAAAGTCCTCTTCAGTACAGCCTCCTGGTATTTTCCAAGGTCCTTCTAATGGCCCAGGATCAGAAGGGTTCCAGGCGCCATTTAATGGGAATCCAATTTTCTTTTCTTCAGGCCCTGGCTCTTCCTATAAGGGCTGTTTCCTGTGGAAAATTCAAAGGAGCCGATTAAATGTGGTGGCCTGAAAACAATACATTGATTACACAAAGGCAGCACTATCGGACATGAATTGACTCCTCTTGGCACTACTCTAATCTCTAAGAACATAATGGTAAGAATTCTATCGTGTAGCTTCAGACCCAAGCAGCTAGGTTAGGGATACAAAGCCAAAAGGCAAACATCCTCACGCCCTAGGAAGATGGAGTTCTCTCCAGGAACATAAAATGCAGAGCTGGGTAAACAAACTGCCTGCTCCTTGTCCCCTGGGGAACCCCACTCAGGCACATCCACTCTGGCTCGACTCAGGATTGGCATGAAACGCCCTTCAGTCTCAGGACTGAAGCCCAGCCCTCCTGGGACGCACGCTTTCCCTATTCTGTCAGCTACCTGATACATAAGGCCTCTGGTGGCTCAGCTTAGGAGGCATCTTGCTCAAGGCTGTCACGTGATTCTTCGAGCCAGGTGTGGCAGGGGGATGGGATGAACTGGCCCCGGAGCCCAGCACGGGCTTAATGGCATTTACGTCTGCTTCATCTAAAGGGAGATCCCACATTTCAGGATCATCTATGGAGACACAAAGATCACAACAAAATCCATCCACAAGAAGGTAACAGGTTTCACACATCCAGCACACAGAAGCTAAACTCTTAGCTTTTGGTTCTTTTGAGCAGTTCATTTGCTGCTCCCAGGAAGAACTAAAGCTCTAAGTCACACTGACAGGAAACCGTGAGAAAAGGAGGTCTCTACATATGTATTATTCATTCAAATAAGTGTCTGCTCTCTTTTTTTCCCCCCATCTGGCTATCCTTTTTGGGAACAAGAACAATTTGAGCCCTCCTTCTTCTTGCTTACTTTTTCTTTTTTAATTTAGCCCTGACCTTCCGTCTTAGAGTCAGGACTGTGTATTGGTTCCAAAGCAGAAGAGTGGTGAGAGCTGGGCAATGGAGGTTAAGTGACTTGCCCAGGGTCACACAGCTGGGAAGTGTCTGAGATCTCCCATCTCTGAGCCTGGCTCTCAATCCACTGAGCCACTTAGTGCCCACCCCTCATCATTTCTTATAGCACACTAATATTCTATCACAATCATATGTCACAACTTGTTCAGCCATATGATGGGCATGCACTCAATTTCCAATTCTTTATTACCATGAGAAGAGCTACTATAAATATTTGTGTACTTCTAGGTTCTTTTTTTTTCTTTAAATCTCTGGGATACAGATCTAGTAGTGGTAGCCAGATGAAAGGATATGCAGTTATATAGTCCTTTGGGCACAGTACAAAATTGTTCTAAATAATGATTGGATAAGTTCGCAATTCTGCCAACAGTGTCCCTACTTCTCCACCTCCATTCTAGCATTTGTCATTTTCCTTTTCTGTCATATTAGCCAATCAGATAGGTATAATTTCTCTAATTACTAGTGAATTGGAGCATTTTCCATGACCATAGATAGTTTTGATTTATTTTTCTAAAAACTGCCTCTCCATATCCTTTGACCATATATTAACTGGGAAATGAATACTTAGTTTTTATACCTTTTACTCAATTCTCCAAATATTTGAGAAATGAGTCCTTTTTCAGAAAAAACTTCCTGTAAAAAATTTTTTTTCCAGTTTCCTGCTTTTCTTCTAAGTTTGGTTGCATTAGTTTTGTTTGTGCAAAACCTTTAAAATTTTTAATTTAATGTAATCAAAATTATCCATTTTACTTTCCATGATACTCTCTATCTCTTTTTTGGTTATGAAATCTTCCCTTATCCATAGATATACCAGGTAATTTTTATCATGCTCCTCTAATTTGTTTATATCACTCTTTGTGTCTAAATCATGTACCCATTTTGACTATCTTGGTATATGGGATGAGATGCTGATCTATGCCACGTCTCTGCCAAATTACTTTTACCTCTTCTCTCTAAACCAATTCTTACATCTTTTCTTTCTTTAGTTTTGGCCACAACTGAGATTTAACTGGTTTAGGAAATTCTCCAGGAGGAAACAATAAACCAATAGAAAACTGAGATATCACACAGATGGTGTGTCAGAGACAGAACTTGAATTCCAACTGTGGTCTTATAGAATCTGAGGCCTAGTCTCTACACTCTCTCTAATATCTATAACCAAGTTAATTTTTCCATTGTGATGAATATATGAATGCTTGGCCTTTGGAAATTAGGATTCCTGTACCTCCATAATCTAGTGCTCCTAACTTTTCCTTTTTTCAAGGCACTTTTTAAAATTATTAAAACCCTTACCTTCCATCTTGGAATCAATACTGTGTATTGGTTCCAAGGCAGAAGAGTGGTAAGGGCTAGGCAACAGGGGTTAAGTGACTTACCCAGGGTCACACAGCTGGGAAGTGTCTGAGATCAGATCCAACCCTAGGACCTCCCATCTCTAAGCCTGGCTCCCAGTCCACTGAGCTACCCAGTTACCCCCCTCCAAGGCACTTCTAAAAGTAAGTAAAAGCAAATGAATTTTTCAGTCTTACAGAAGAATCTTTACCAAAAGTCTAAGTAAAATGCTTTGGATATAATAAGTTCTTAATAAATATCCATTGATTACTGATTCATTCCACTGCCTGTTCACATTGTGAAAATCCTAATACATTTCTTCATAACAGAATTTAGCTACTGACCTTCAAGGAATTCTTCCTCTGGGAGTGGCCCTGGAATAGCAGCCATTGGAGTGCTGTGCTTCAAAGGAGGGACCCCAAGTCCTTAGTTTGCACAAAAGAGAAAAAGTAGATCAGAGTCAAAGCTGGAAAGAATCTTTTGCAATTTAGGAATCTGCCTTTAATCTAGAACCCTGACTAAAAAAACAGGTGCAGGAAAGTGAGTTTTCAAGATAGTTTCCCTCCCAAAAGGAAAACAAGCAAGTTATTTCTTCCGTCAGCAATGAAATGAGAATGATAATATTTTTGAGCAGGAAGAAACCTCAAGAGAAAAGCTTCTTCTATTACCTAATGCCCCTGAAATAAAATTTAAGGTTTAAAGAGAAAACCCAAATATGGAGTTCATTTATAAATCTCAAGATATATAAAGAACTCATAAAAAACTGAGTTACGGATCAGCTGGAATAGGCCAATTTTCTTTCTACCTCATCTATTTCTGAATAAGTGTTCTAAAGAAAGCTCAATACAGCCATCCCCACCACTATTCTCTGCTCCTACTCCTGTGCAACCAAAAATCTCTCCTATTTAATTGAGGGTGCCAGCATCTTCCCAGTCTCCCTCATTCTTAACCACTCTCCAAATTAAATTCTACCACTATATGCCTTTGATCTATCCCATCTCTCCACCAATCCAGTCATCACCCTAGGAGTTCAAGTCTTCATCAGCTCTCACTTGGATTACTGGTCTCCCTGCTTTTCCATCTCTCCCTTCTCCAATTTCACCTCCATAGAGTTAGCACACATGGGTCTGATTATGCCTTCCTATGTTCTCCTCAGCCTTCCACAACCTAGCTCCAAATGACTTAGCAGTCTTTTTCCATATTATGCCACTTCATACACTCTTCATTCCAGTCAATTTGAATTACTAGTTATTTAGTTGTTCCACAAACCAGGCATACCATCTCTCATCTCTATACATTTGCATAATGCTCCCCACCCCCCCACTCCCCAAACCCAAAGCCTAGAAATGTGCACCTTCCTGAATTCACCCTCTGAGAATGCTTAGCTGTGTTCTAGGCTTGGCTTACATATGACCACTCTCCTTGCCTCCCTATACCATTACTGTTAGATTCTTTTCATACTGGAGACTATCCCAATGAATAAAGGCACCCCTAAAGGCCAGAACAAATTTCTGGGTACTGTGCAAAAGAAAAAAAAATCCTGATTCCTGTAAAGGATAATCACAGTCTTGGATTTCAATTTCTTCAGAAGAAATTCTTTTCAAGTATGGGTTAGACTAGTTTCTAAGATCTCTTCTGACTCTGAGAATCCTATGCTTCCTTCCCAGAATCTTTCTCCTTACTTACACCTGTATATTTAGTAACACCTGGCTTTAAATTGACTTTATATGACCATACCTTCCTTTACCGAGCTTCCTACCATTCCTTCTCCCTATGCCTTACCCCTCCTATTCTTTACCTTCATTGTGACTGCTCATTCCTCTACTCTTCCTACTTTCTCAGACCATTCCCCAGCTTACTCCTTCAATCTAGTGACACTGGCTTCCTGGCTCTTCTCTGAATAAGACAAGCCATCTCCTGGCCCTGGACTTTTTCTCTAGCTGCCCTCAATGCACTCTCCATCCTCTGCTCAGAATACTGACTTCCCTGGCTTTCTTTTAAGTCCCACTCTAAAAGTCCCATCTTCTACAGGAAATCTTCCCCAAGCTCTGTTGACTCCAGCACCTTCCTTGTTATTTCCTACTTGTCCTGTAGATAGTGTGACTGTATTTATTTGTTTGTGTGCCATCTTCCCCATTCAGTTGTGAGTTCCTTGAGGGCAGAGACTGTTTTTGGTCTTTGTGTAACCCCAGTGCTAAGCACAGGCTCTGGCACAGAATAGGCATTAATAAATACTAATCGATTCCTTTTTCCAGCCAAACTCCTAGAAAAAAAATCTATCTATGACCCCTTTCTCTCTTCTTCCTCTTTCTCAACCCTTTGCAATCTGGCCTCCAATCTCATCACTCAAATGAAATTGTCCTCACCAATATTAACAATAATATCTTTTTTAAACCCCTACCTTCCACTCTAGAATCAATTCTAAGTATTGGTTCCAAGGCAGAAGATTGACACAGGCGAGGCAACAGGGGTTAAGTGATTTGTCCAGGGTCACATAGCTAAGAAGTCTCTGCAGCCACATTTGAACCCAAGACCTCCCATCTCCAGGCCTGGTTCACCTAGTTGTCCCCTAATGTTTTAACTGCCAAATCTGATGATATTTTCTCAGCCTCCTTTTTGACATCTTCGCTGCATCTCACATTGATGCCCACTCTCTTTTCCTAGATGCTCTCTCCTCTCTGGGCTTTCATGACACTATTCTCTCCACCTAAACTATTTGACCTTTCCTGAAACTCCTTTGCTAGTTCATTATCTATCTCACACTCCCTAACTATGGATGAAGCCTTTCCTTATCCGTCCAACAGTTAGTGTACCCCTACTTATCTTAAGTCTTTACATATATCTTGCACATATGGATATGGGCTTTTTGCTTTTCCTTCAAAATGTAGGCTCCTTGTAAGTAGTTTCCTGGTCTTTGTACCACACAGTCCAGGGCTTAGGACACAGCGGACAAAGCAGATCCCTGGAAGAGATGTGACCTCCCATCATCCCTGTGTACCTCCTCTCTTTGTCCTCAAGGACTCTGTTACTGGCTTTTCTGGTCTACTGTGTCTCTGAAATTCCCCTGAAGGAGCTGCTATGTGATCCTGCTGCTGCTGCTGCTGCTTTTCCATCTGTTCCCGGAACTCCTGCTGCAATTGCTTTTGCCGAAGCTTCCGCTGGTATGTGGCATCCCCCTCCAAGGACAAGCAGATGTTTCTGCTTTAGAAGTAGGAAGAGATAAGAGGTAAAAGTCTGTTTCTATATTACATAGAGACTAAAAGAATTCTGGTGATAGGAAATGGAAGTTCCCTAGTATAAGTAGCAGACAGGGAAAGGGAGACAAAGGAAGAAAGATGAGGTCCCCTACCATGAACCATTTCTTGGATCTCCCTGTACCACAATGGCAGGAGATTCTACGCAATCTGGTCCACAAGGAGATACCACCTCCTGCACCTGTTGGGGTACAGGAACCACATTTTTTAGGCAGCTGTGATATCTTGTCTGCTCTACAGATGGTTCAAAGTCTTGTCTTTTGATTTTTGTTAAGTCCAGTCCAGATGGGCACTATTAAAAAAAGCAAAAAGAAGACAATTTAACTCAAGGGTCTCATTAAATATTCTGTTATAAGGATTTGATGTTTTCTTCAAGATATGGAGATCTATTTCTCCCCCTATTGCCAATAACCAAGTACTTACTAAACAACATTGCCCTAACTCTCATACCTCCACCTCCCTCTCTGCTTATACTCACATGATTTCATTACTACTAGAGGAAACCACATAACCCTGTCTGCCACTACAAATTCACATTTTCTAATTACAACCGGACCATCACTGCTGCATTACAATTCATTTCCCTTTCTCTGGTTGGCTCTCCCTAATCCTGCAAATACCAACTTTTCTAAACCTTCTTCTCTGATCAAGTCCTTTTCCACACTCACCCCCTGGTTCTCAACAAATGACTTTGCCTCCTACTTTTTTCTTCTTTAAACCCTTACTTTTTCATCTTAGAATCAGTACTAAGGCAGAAGAGTGTTAAGGACCAGACAAGGGGATTCAGTGTCTTGCTCAAGGTCAACAGCTAGGAAGTCAGATGTCTGAAGTCAGATGTGAACCCAGGACTTCTGTCTCTAGGTCCAGTTCTCAATCCACTGAGCCACTTAGCTGCCCCCACCTCTTATTAAAAAAAAAAAAAAACCAAGGCCACTAGGGCAGGAGAGCTCTCATCTTCCTAACTCTATACTTCATCAATCCTGTTAATTTTCACCTATCCTCATCTCCTTTCCTCAAGAGGGGAGGGAGGAAGTGCTCCCATTGGGCTGCTGGGTGGAGGGGCAGATAAAGTAAAAAAATGTCCTCAGCACAGATGAAGAGGGGGAGGGGAGCCCAAGAGCTCTGTTCCCCTCCAGCTCAGCCAAGGGGTAAATAAAGTGAAAAAATGTCTGCAAGCATGATAGAGAAGGGGAAGGGAGAAGCTCTGACCAAGTACCTCTGCCTTTCTAGTAAGGAACTGGGGGTTGGGGTGGTGGAAGGGAAGGTACAGGAGTGGCTGGCTCATATGCCCACAGAGAATGCTCTACATGCCATCTTTGGAACTTGTCATAGGTTCACCATCACTGTTCTAGACTTTCTGAAGCATTTGACAATGACAAGCTCCTCCTTCCCCTGGATATGATTGTCCCTCATGTCTTACAAACTTTATCACTCTCCCCAAAATCTACTTGTCTCACCATTCTTTTCCAGTCTTCCTTGCTACATCATTATCTATCATCTGATTCCCAAAAGTGTAACCCTAACTCCTGCATCTTCTTCTGCTCTTTATACTCTCTCTCCATAGGAGAACTCATTTGTTCCCATAGGGTCAATTATCTCAGTGCAAATGACTTCCAAATATATATTCTAAATTTAATCTCTCTCCCCTCTGATTCTAGCCCTATATCACCAGTTGTTGATCCCTCAATATGTGCTAAACCTATTATCTTTTCTCTTATAACCACACTGATACTTCCAAACTTCTCAATTTTTGTCAAGGTTAACAATATCAGTTACAGTTAATAGTTGCCTAAGCTTACAATGCAAGTTATCTTTGAGTTTTCCTTCTCTTTCACCTCCCCCATATCCCATCCACTACCAATTTTTGCTCATTATACCTAATAACATTTCTCTAGGTTCTCTTTTCCTCTCACCTCAAGAGTTATCACACTAGTTCAATCCTCATCTTACCTGGACTATTAAAATAGCCTCAGAACTGGTTTTTCTGCTTCTTGTCTCTCTCCTTTCTAATCCATCTTCCATAGAGCTTCCAAGACAATCTTCTTAAGGCATAGGTTTCATCACGTCATTCCCTTACTCAAAAACTTTCAGTGATTCTCTATTGTCTCTAGGATAAAAATACAAGTCCTCAACCTGGCACTTAGAGGCATACTCAGTCTTGTACTAACTTAACTTTCCAGCCTTATTTCAAAAAATTCACTTTCACTCATTTTAAATTCTGGGCAAACTGTATGACTTGCTATTCTTCTAACTTTACCTTTCATCACAAATATATATTGGACTAAACAGTTGCTATGGTCTCTCCTAGACTCTCTAATTCCTATATCTCTTCCTGTTCTTACATGTAGTCTCCCATACTTCAAATGTACTTCCTCCTAATGTCTACATTTCACAATCAATCTTCCTTTAAGGTTCAGTTCATGCACCACCTCCTCAAATTACCTGTATTTGCTTACTTCTGTATATTTTATATACTCTAGTAGAATGTAATCTTACAGACAGATTACCTCACTTTTGGTCTTTCTTTCCATATACCTAGTATAGTAAATGCTTAAAAAATAGTTATTGAATGTCTTCCTTGATAGAAACACAGTAGGACAAAATAGGCTAAATAATTAAAGGCCATTACTATTATATCTATATTCATAGTAGACAAGAAGTAGTTTTTCTCAAATTTCATACTGTAACCTAAAGAACATTCATTCTACAATGATAACATAATTAATTTTCTAATGCTATCCCTCTCCTAGCTGGCCATCATATGTTTTGTTCATTAAACTCTTGGATATAAAATGTCCTGTCAAAGAACTGTTTTAACTACATGAAAGGAAAATCTTTTTCTCCACTTCAGCAGTGTTCCTAGTTAGTGTGCCACCAAATCTCAAATTGGTCATCTCAAAAAATTCAGTTTTCACATTGGATTCTCTCTGGTACAAATTATAATGGGGGATGTTGATGTCCAAGGATCTTGTTTCGACTCTCTTCCTCTTCCCCCTACACATTATCTGTCCCTTTATATATCATTCAAAAAAAGAAAGGAAGCTTATCTCTGGTTAAGATAATCTATTAAAAAAATATCTGGGGCCACTGAAGGATTCTTTTAAGTTTCCCCTTCTTCCACTATTACCATAGTTAAAAATATTTTTTTTGTAAAGATCTACCACCTTAGTCTTCTCATCAACTGACTTTGGAAACTCCCCAATAATACAAAAACAATGAGTCATGAATCCGAGTTTGCTATAAAAGGCCATTCTTCCCCTTCCCATCCATAGCACAATTTCTTACACACCTGTCGTGGAAGCTTGTCTAAAGATTTCAGGTAATCCTTATCCAAGATACAATTCCCAAGAGCATTCCCAAAACACCTGAAAACAAAAAGAGAAATGGAGTATGTGAGCCTGCAGAATAAGACTACTGCTTTTGGAGAGTAATGATAATAATAGTGTGTTTCTCTCACAACCACACCTATAGGTAGGTAACGCAATTATTCATAATTCCATTTACAGATACTCTGAATTCCAGAAGATTTAACCTACACCCCAGGAAGTCTACTGCCAAGGAACCATTATATATTTTAGAACATGGAACCTGAGATACAAAGCCCTCTAATTTCATTATAATACTCAGTTCTAAGAACTGTAAGCAAACTTTGAAGGCAGGTATTAGAACTAAGCAATCTTTGATTCAAACCCATCTAGCTTACCTGAGAGCTCGCTTCAGTCCATCTGTCACTGCCTCTTTTCTTGCCTTCTCCAAAGACAGGGCCTTTGACTTTAGGCCCTCACTAACACCATAACCAACATCTTCATGATATGAACCATCCTGGGTTAGAGAAGTTAAAACATAAGAGACAGTAGACAGACTCTGAGCCACAAAACTGTCCGTGTTATAAGAAACAATATAAGACTTCAAGTGTAACCTACTGTCATGCAACCAGGCCCAGTAGTCTGAGAGCTCTGGAAGACACTGTGGGATTTTAATCATGTGCAATAATCCAGAGAGCTTTCCACTGACTCCAACCCTACCCACAAAGTTCATGCAAGAGGCACTTCCTTCACTTTTATTTTTAAAAGCTGATATTAATATCAACTTTTAGATTTACCAAACATTATATATAATTTATTTAATTTGATCTTTGTAATAACCTTGTGGATTATATATTATCCACATTTTATGGAAAAGGAAACTGAGAGTAAGAGACTTTAAGTAACTCATAGTCACAAACCCATAGTCACAAAACTTTCCTTACCTTTAGCTGGACCCTCACAAATGCACAGACCCCCACATAGAATTTGCCATTATTGAGGTCAACAAAATCTGACAAGAAGAAAGAGATACTTGAATTATACAGAAGGCCAAACTAAATCTCTACTATCAATTAGATCCCACTTTGCATCCACACTCAATCACTCTAGAAGTCACCAACTCCAATAAGAAAAAGTATGAACCATAGGCCTTCACTGCCAAGAACCACACTCACCCACATTTTGCTGTGTGATAGAATGAGCCCAGCCATTGTAGCCAAACATTTCATTGGCCAGACTGATGACCCTATGACCTTCAATGTAACATACCTGAGAGAAAAAAAATAAAAATCCATTGAAATACTTCAATACAAAACTAAATCATATCTGAAAAACTTAACTCCTGAACATTCAAGACAAGTTTCTTTAAAAGGTTGCTTGATCTGACAGCCATTATTTATAGCCTGCCAGAGTGACAGTGAAAATTCTAATACGAAATCATCTCTAAAAAAGTGGTATACACTACATCATTCCAAGGGGATAACCCTGAGTTCTTTTTTCTTTCAATTAAATTTTAATTTATTTTATTACTTTTTTGTTGATTGACTACTTTTTAAATTTTTTTATTGATTAATTAATTTAGAATATTTTTCCATGGTTACATGATTCATGTTTTTTTCCTCCCCTCCTTCGTCCCCCCTTCCAAAGCCAATGAGCAATTCCACTATAACCTTGAGTTCTTAAAAGCTATGCCTTCACAATACAGTCATCCTTCACTATATTATGGTTCACTTATTGGGGCTTCACTGTATCACAAGTTTTAAAAAAATATATCTAATTCTGTATCACAGTTACACTTATGACAGAATACTAATGGCTAATGGAATGAAAGGTGATCAACCACAGTGCTATGTTCTGTATCCTGGGTGCTGATTGACTCAGTGACTGTAGATTAATAAGAATGTGGAAAAGGTTTATAGGAAAGATATATAAATAGTAAAAGAAATATAACACCACTACTTCACAGATTTTCAACTATTGCAGGGGTCTCTGGAATGTAACTCCCACAATAGGTGAGGGATCACTGTATATATATGTCATCTGAGGGCCAACCTAATTATATCAGGAAATATTCATCATCAAGGTGCTGGTAAATAATTTTAGCCACAGCAACTCATGAGGACCCCTATCTAAGTTAGAGAGTGATAATAATCTGAATCAATAGAGAGAATACTCACCACTAGTAAAAATACATATTATAAAATATTAATATTTTCCTTAAATACATGTAAAAACAATTTTTATCATTCATTTAAAAAATTTTTTTGAGTTTCAAATTCTCTTCCTCCTTTTCCCCTTTAATGAGAAGACAACAAGTTTGATATACAGTATACATATGGAGTCAGGCAAAACATTTCCATATTAGTCATGTTGTGAAAGAAAACACAAGGCAAAAAAAATTTTAATAAAAAATAAATAATTTTTAAATGTATGTTTCAATCTACATTCAGACTCCATCAGTTCTTTCTTGGGAAGTAAATGGATAGATAACAATTTTCATCATATAGTCTTCCAGAAGTGTCTTGGATCATTGTATTGCTGAGAATAAGAAAGTCATTCACAATTGATGATCATACAATTTTTTTAAACCCTTATATCTGGTCTTAGAATTGATACTAAGTATTGGGTTCCATAACAGAAGAGCAATAAGGGCTAGGCAACTAGGATTAAGTGACTTGCCCATGGGTATAAAGCTAGGAAATATCTGAAGCTAGCTTTGAATCCAGGCCCTCCAAATTCTAAGCCTGGGACTCTATCCATTGACCTACCTCATTGTCCCAGTCATCATACAATATTGTTATTACTGTGGACAATGTTCTCCCTATTCTGCTCATTTCATTTTGTATCAGTTGATGGAAATCTTTTCAGGTTTTTATGAGAGCATCCTGCTCAACATTTCTTAAATCACAATAGTATTCCATCACAATCATATACTACAATTTATTCTGCCATTCCCCAGTTAATGGACATTCCCAAAATTTCCAGTTTTTTTGCCAATACAAAAAGAATTGCTATAAATACTTTTGTACATAAGGGTCCTTCTTTTTTTCTCTTTGGGATACAGACCTAGTAATTGTATTGCTAGATAGAGCACTTTTATAGCCTCTCCTGGACAGTTCCAAATTGCTCTCCAGAATGACTGAATCAGTTCACAATTCCACTAAAAATGCATTAATGTCTCAATTTTCCCACCTCTGCTCAACATTCATCATTTTCCTTTTCTATCTTTGTAGCCAATATGATAGGTAAAGTGGTACTTCAGAGTTGTTTTAATTTGCATTTATCTAATCAATAGTAACAGAGCATTTCTTCACATGATAATAGATAGCTTTGATTAATTCGCCACCTATTCATATCCTTTGACCATTTAGCATTTGAAGAACAACTTGTATTCATATAAATTTGACTCGATTCTCTATATGTCTGAGAAGTGAGGCTTTTATCGGAGAAACTTGATATAAAATTTTTTTTCAGTTATGATTACTGTGTATTTCCCTCCAATCTATTTCTCCCCATTTATCATAATCTCTCCTCTCCTTTCACCCTGAATACTGTCAAGTGTTTTGCTTCCGACTACTGCCTCCTCCAATCTACTCTCCCTTCTATCAGCTATCCCTCCTTCCTTATGCTCTTCCCCTCCTTTCTCCTTGTAGGGTAAGATAGATTTCTATACCCAATTGAATATGCTTTACAATTGAGTACTCTCTCTTTGAGACAATTCAGTGAGAGTAAAGTTTAAATGTTCTCCTCCACCTCCACTGTAAAAGCTCTTTCACACCTTTTATGTGAGATAACTTCCATCATTTTATCTCTCCCTTCCCCCTTCTCCTAACTCATTCCTTTTCTCACCCCATAATTTTATTTTATTTTTTTTAGCTATCTTCCCATCACAGTTCACACCCATGCCCTCTATGTATACTTCTTTTAACTACTCTAATATTGAGAGTATTCTTAGGAATTACAAGTATCATCTTTCCATGAAGGAATGTAAACAGTTTAGCCTTATTGAATCTCTTATTTCTCTTGCCTTTTTACCTTTTTATGCATCTCTTGAAAGTCCTCTATTTCAATAAATATACATTCTTTCCTCCCCACCTCCCCCCCAAATCCCATGATTCTTGGTTGTAATTCTAGTTCCTTTGCCTTCTAGAATAGCATATTCCAAGCCCTCTGATCCTTTAATATAGAAGTTGCTAACTGTTATTTTGACTGTGGCTCCATGCTGAATTTTAACTGATTGCAACATTTTTTTCCTTGGTCTTTAGAATTTGGCTATTCTATGAGTTTTTATTTTAGGATCTTTTCCAGAAGATGATGAATGGATTCTTTCAATTTCTTTCTTGTCCTTTGGTTCTGAAATATCAAGGCAATTTTCCTAATTTCTTGGAAGATGTTTAGATTCTTTTGATCATGGCTTTCAGATAGTCCAATAATTCTTAAAAATTATCTCTCCTGGAACTATTTTCCAGGTCAGTTGTTTTTCCAATAATATAGTTCACATTTTCTTCTATTTTTTTCAATCTTCTAATTTTATCTTATTGGGTTTTTTTGTCTCACAGTCATTAGTTTCCACTTGTCCAATTCTAATTTTTAAAGCATTTTTTTCTTAAGTAAGCTTTTGTATCTTTTTTTCCAAATTGACATTTCTGCTTTTTTAAGTTCTCTTTGAATTTTGGTTTATCTTTTTCCATGTGGTCAATCCTGCTTTTTATGAAGTTTGACACTTCAATAGATTGTTGTGCCTCTTTTACCATTTGGTCTATTCTCTTTTTTTAAGATTTTTTTCTTTTTCTTTTGTTGTGCCTCCTTTACCAAACTAAACTCTTTTTTTTTTTAAATGATTTTCTTACATCACTCTCATTTCTTTTTCCAATTTTTCCTCTAATTCTTTTATTTCATTTTAAAAGTTGTTTTTTGAGCTCTTCCAAGGATTCTTTTTGTACCTATGAACAAATCACATTTTTCTTTGAGGTTTTGGATAAGGCAATTTTGATTTTGTTGCCTTTCTCTGAGTTTGTTTTGATCTTCCCTGATACCATTGCAACTTTGTATGGTCAAGTTCTTCCAGCCTATTTCTTTTTTTTTTTTTTAAGTTTTGGAAAGTTTTATTTAATTAATTTAGAATATTTTTCCATGGTTACAAGATTCATGTTCTTTCCTTACCCTTTCCCAATCCCCCTCCCATAGCCGATGTGCAATTCCACTGAGTTTTACATGTGTCACTGATCAAGACCTATTTCTATATTATTGATATTTGCACTATGGTGATCATTTAGAGTCTATATCCCAATTCATATCCCCATCAACCTTTGTGATCAAGCAGTTGTTTGTTTGTTTTTTTCTGTGTTTCTACTCCCACAGTTCTTCCTCTGAATGTAGATAGTGTTCTTTCTCATAGGTCTCAGAATTATCCTGGAACATTGCATTGCTGCTAGTATAGAAGTCCATTACATTAGATTGTACCTCAGTGTATGAGTCTCTGTGTATAATGTTCTCCTGGTTCTGCTCCTTTCGCTCTGCATCAATTCCTGGAGGTCGTTCCAGTTCGCACTTCTAGCCTATTTCTTGACTTTTATCTATGTTAAAGTTGGAATTTGCTCCTAAGGTGAGTGGAACACTGTCCCACAATTCAGTTGTTTTTGTTTGTTTAGTTTTTGTGCAATTATTTTCAGAGCTAGTTCTGAGTATCTGCAAGTGTTTAGTTCTTTCAAAGTGGAATGATCTAAGAAGAGGTATGTTTACTACTCTCCTGGCCTGTAGTCTGGTCTGGGAGTGACCATAAGCACTCTTTTCTACCTAGGAACTGTGACAGGGAAGCTTGATCCCCTGTGGTAGCAAGCTAGGTTTGCTAATGCTCTTACTCACCCTGGGGCATTGACCCAGATCCATATAAGAACAATACAATAGTCTTACACTAAGGGCCAACAGAGGGACCCCCTATAATCTCCTTCTGACCAACCCCCTAATCATCTGTGGGTTGAGAGCTCCAGAAATGACTGCTGCCAATTCAGTTGGTCCCCAGACCCACTACTATCTTGCTGGCGTGTTGCCAGTGCTATACTCCACTTTATTCTCACCCAAGTATGCCAGAACTTTCCTATGAACCTTCTAGGTTGTCTTGGGTGGAAATTTGTTTCACTCTGTCCTTTTTTCAGTTCTTCCACTTTAGAATTCATTTTGAGGGAATTCAAGTTGTTTAGAGGGGAATTTAGAAACGTTCAGGTGAGATTCTGCCTTTTCTCCACCATCTTGGCTCCACCACCCCAATCCCCAAGCCAATATGCATCTTTTAAAGTACTTGTTTTCCCTTGCTCCTTCAAAGTTGCTGTAGCCAAGGAAAATCATCACCTGATATACAACCTTCTGATCTCCAAATTTAGCTAGGATTTCAGATGACAGATATACTTAAAGTCTCTCTAGTTTAAAAGCTGTCAAAATCAACAAGAATACAACCATTGAATATCTGGTATAATTCATTGAAATATGTGAATGATCTGTGATTTTCTTGGCTTAGTTGTTCCTTCTTCCAATACAGACCAAAACCCCTTTGTGAGTTAGTAGATAGTCTTCAAAAGTTACTGCAGCTTCTTTCCATTTTAGTTAGGTTAGCCCTTAGATGACAGACAAGAGACTATTGTCCGGTCCATACTTAAAATATTTCCCAATTGGCAGACTACACACCAAAGTTCATTCCGCTTTGAAGACAAGGGTTATAACCTAGATATTATTTAATAAGGCCCTGGACTAGGACTTTCAGGTAAGATACTTGTATAGATTATATGTATGTATGTATGTATGTATATGTGTAAAGACAGGTGTTAAATAAAACAAAGATACATCAAATGGAAGTCTCATTTGATTTTCACAATAACTGAGCAGGGGAGGCAGAAGGAAAAAAAATAAAAGGTCACATATCCTTCAACTGCTAGTATAATACATCTTCCAAAAGAAGTACTAAACAGCCAGAAAAGAGATTAAATATCAGAAGCTGAAGTAGATAGTAAATAGTAAGAAGAAATGAAACAAAGAAATTAAGAGATATCCAGTCAGGTTTCAAAGACCACAAGCCTCTTTCTCTGAGGAACCAAAAAATATCTACGATCAAAAAAGAAATGGTCATCTGGGTTTGTTTGTACACAGAAGGCACTAGAAAAGTAAGAGGAACTTCAGAGAAGTCCATGTTTGCTGAGGTCATAGAGATGACAACTTTTCCAATATGATTTTTCTTTTACCTTCTGGCCACCTCCAGCTTGTCGACTACTGATGTATTCAGGGCCCAGCCTTTGTCTCAGAGCATTCTGGATGGCCTGGTATTCATCTGCTGTGTACTGGTACTGAAAAGGTAAAGCAGGTAAAATTAAATTAGCTTTTTCAGTGTACTCTCTATCATTCATCATCCCCAATGAATTGTTTTTAAGCAAAAAGGACAAAACTAAAATCTCAAACTTCAGAAAAAAAATACACTCTGAGAAATAAAGGTGAAGAAACTAGAGTTTTTCCTTTCCATACACACAATTTATTCTTCTCTTTCCCTTCCTAAATGCACTTTACATCCAAAAAAATACACTTAATTAATTCATAAATCCTTTGAAGACTATGTACAAGTCCCTATTAGGTAGTATGGAAGAAGACAAATAAAATGTGGTTTCTGCCCCCCACTCCACCCCTCCCCCCCAAAAAAATTATGGTCTGGTAGGTACTACTACTGCTTTTATAAATAATAAAAACTAACATGTATATAGTGTTTACTATGTTCCAGGAACTTTGCTAAGCACTTTTTACAAATATTATCTAACTGGATCCTCACAACAACCCTGGGAAGCAGGTGCTATTAACATTCCCATTTTATAGATGAAAAAACTGAAGCAAATAGGTTATGTGATTTGCTTAGGATTAAATAGCTAGTAAGTGTCTGGGGCCGGATTTGAACACAGGTCTTCCTGACTTCAAGTTTAGTGCTCTATCTACTGCACCACCTAGTTACCACTTTGTGAAATAAAATATAATAAGTGAGATTTTTTTAAAGTGACAAAGGAGTTCAGAAAAAGGAGAGATCATTTGCAACAGACTGGAGAAGGCTTTATAGAGGCAGTGCTTATATATGAAAGATGAAAAGAACTCAAGAAGGTTGAATATAAGGAATGGTATGAATAGGTGACAAGTATAAGAAAAAAAGGGACAAGTTTGAGGAACGGAATAATCCAGTATGGCTAGAAATACAGTATAAAAGAACACTGCTAGATGTGTGTCAGGTTGTTAACATACTTGGATATAGTATGGATTTTATTCTAAAAGCAATCAGAAGTCAATGAAGATGCTGAGACAGATTAAAAGAATCAGATCTATAGTAACAGGAAGGAAGGGGATAGGGTTAAGGAAGTAAAAGTCCCATTTTCCAAACCTGGCCGTTCAGAATAGCTTCCCACATAAAATAACTATGGCAATGGGGAAAACAGAAATAAAGAGGCAACAAGGAAATAACTTCATATTTTCCTTCTCTTGACATGACTTCATCTTTAAATTAGCTTTATCTTCAGCATAAATTAAGTGGGCACATATACTGCCCTATATATAGGTTTTAACCCTCATCCTCAAGCCCTTGCTTAGACTTTCATAATACATTCTAATTACCAGCCTTGTCTACTCACTGTGACATATTTGTAAGATGTTGAAAACCCACACCTAAGAATAATAAGCTCTTTTTTTCCCCTTTAAATCCTTACATTCTGTCTTAGTATTATAAAGACTAGGCAATAGGGGTTAAGGGACTTGTCCAGGATCACACAGTAAGGAAGTTTCTGAGATTAGAGAATATACTCTTTCTTTATCTCTCCTTGTTTAGACAATTTTTTTTTTAACCTTTACCTTCTGTCTTAGAATCAATACTAAGCATTGGTTCCAAGGCAGAAGAGTAATAAGGGCTAGGGAACTGAGGATTCCCTACTTGCCCAGGGTCACACAGGTGGGAAGTGTCTGAGGTCAAATTTGAACTCAGGACCATCCATCTCTAAACCTGATTCTCAATCCACTGAGCCACCCATCTGCCCTTATATATACTATTACTGCTTTATACTTGACAAAAGTTTGGGATAAAGCATAACTGCCCTTGCTTTTTACATAAAGATATATAGATAGATGGATGAATATATACATACATACACATTGGCTGAGAATTTTTTATATTCAGGGCTAACTCAACAGAGATTTTCTCTATAATTAACTATGCTTTCATTGCCAAGGTCGAAATATCAATAAAGTTTTACTCAATGACTAAAGTTTGGGTTTTTTTTTTTTTACTAAATTTAATTGTGAAATGTGGAGTTTTTCCATAATGCAAGCAAAGATACCTACAAACCCAAGTAACAACTAATCTTGGTCACCATAAAATTCTATTCCCAACCAGCCTCAGAAATGCACAAACATCCAAGTAGAAGGAACCTGAAGACTCACCTGCCCAAAACACAACACAGAATTTTCATTGGGAGTTCCAGGAAGGCTCTCATGGCTTTTGAAGCTTGCTCTCTGATTCTCAGGCATTTTGATTCTGGTTTCTCACTAAGGAAGCAATGGTATAATACAAAGATCTTAACAAAAACTGAAGAAAGAGAAAGAATTATAAAACTAGGGGAAATGTCTTCCTGTCCAATCTTCCAGTCCTTTTCCATTTACTCTACCAGAACACAGTTATTAATTCTAATGGTAATTCAGAAGTCAGATTCTGCCAATCAAGGAACCAAGAGTCCTCTGGATTTTGCTTCTACCTTTTACCTTAAAAATCATGTACCTTAAGGAAAGAGGGGGTCTCTGTAGAAGATAAGACTTGAATCATATCCAGATATGGGGAACAAATTTTAAGTGGTATTTTACACCCTCTGAATCAGAAACTGGTCCTTTCAAGAAGGTTGTTACTTAACTGCCTGAAAAACACAACTCATAATTACCCCCAAGGCCCCAGTCCACATACAATTGTAGACCACTCTCTAATTCTTTCAGAGAAGAGTTTGGGATAATTAAAAACACTATGGATGTTCTGAAATATAATCCAGACTGGTGTCCTCCTATTCAAACCTGGGCCCAGTTCCCTACAATACTTATTCAAGATTAGTCCTAATGAACTAAATAAATGTACTGCCATCCAACTGCATGTGATAATCTGGGCAACATATTTTTAATCACATAGTTTTTCCTCTGTGGACTTCCAGGAAAATCTCATTTTAGTGGCTGTGGATTTCATTTTAAAGGGTTCCATGAATTGCTCATTGGCTACAGGAGTGGGTAGAGATGAGGGGAGGGAAAGACCATGAATCATGTAACCATGGAAGAATAGTCTAATTTAATTATATAAATAAGTTTAAAAAAGGAAAAAAAAGAAAAGAAAAGGGTTCCATGGCTCCTCAGAATTAGTATTATGTTATCCATAAAAATAAAAAATAAAGAAAAAACCACCACCTCTGGAGAATCTACTGTCTATTTTAAAAAATCCCTTTTTCTTTTGGACTTTGTATAGGGCATTTTTTATGTTAATGGTCAACACTTTTAGCAAACATTTTTCCTGCTTTTTACCTCACATCAGAGGTTCACTAAATAACTTTCTGGTTACAAGTACTAAGAAGTTTTGTATGGTCTTTTACTACCAAATCAAATGCTTTTTTTTGTAATAAAACAATAACCTCAGTGGAATCATAAAGTCTTAATATAACTTTAGTCAAATATATTTCTAAGTCAAATGTGATTTTATGTAGAAAGTCATCTACAAAAGCAAGCTAGTTCCCTTCTCATATTTTCATCAAGGATAACCATAATGTATGTGTAAATAATTTTCATAAAGATTTTTTCTTTTTTCTTACAATTAAGGCAAGAGGGAGAGAAAATTGATTTTTGGTCATTGAAAATTTTACTTCTCTGCAAACTGATATCTTCCCCAGTCTTTCCCAAACTTCATCATTAACTGCCCAATGAACATTTCAAACTAAATATCCCAGAGATATCTCAAACTGAACTGATCATTTCCTTTCTCCCCCAACAACCTACTCCCCACCCACCACACAGTGACCTACTTCTCTTCCAAATGTCTTTATTTCTGCTAACAACACTACCATTCTTCCAGTCTACCAGGCTAAGTTTGGTGCTATCATCAACTCCTGAATCTCCCTCTCCCCACATTCAGTCGTCAGATCTTGTCCTTTCCATCTCAGCACCATCTCTCTCATACAACCTCTTCTCTCAAATCACACAATAACCACTTTATTTCAGGCCCTCAACATTTTTGGCCTAGACTATTGGCAATTGGGTTTCCTGCCTGGAATCTCCAGTCTATCCTCTAAAACACTGTTAAATTGAATTTCATTAAGGGTAGATCTGACCATGTCATGTTTTTTACTCAATAAATTCCAGTGACTTCCTACTGCCCAAAGGAAAATAATTGGAATAATGATAGAAGAATGACTGAACTGTTCAATATCCTTTGATATAATGATCCCAGTATTGGAACTATACTTAAGAACGCAAAGACAGAAAAGTCTCAAGTGCAAATATTTATAGCAGCACTTTTTTATGGTCACAAACTCCTAAGACACAAGTGGGAGACTACAGGGACAGAATATTACATACTCTATCAGTCACCTTATTTGGTTATTTTTACTTAACTATTTTCCTTTGTTGCAAAGGAGGGTTCAGTTCTGGGGGTGGTAGACATATATCCAGGAATAACTATGACATAAAAACAAAAGGCATAAACAAAATTAACTTTTAAAAAATTAATACATTTTTTTAAAAAGATCTTACCTTCTATCTAAGAATAGAAACTAAGTATTGGTTTTGAGGCAAAAGAGCAGAATGGTTAGGCAACTGGGATTATATGCCTTGCCCAGAGTCACACAGATAGGAAGTGTCTGAGGTCAAAACTTGAACCCAAGACCTTCCATTTCCATGCCAGGCTCTCAATCCACTAAGCCACCTAGCTGCTCATTTAATACACTTTTTAAAAAATCTGTAAAAATGTTAGAAGCTTACTGTTGCATGAATTATTAGGTTTTTGTGTTTGAATGCTGATGGTTATTAAACTAATAACTTGGGTTTCTATGAACCTTACCATTAAAAATGTATAAAAGAAGTCTAGGCAATTGGAATTCAGACCAGGTAACAATCAGCTATCCTTAAAAGTTAAATTTAAAATAACCATCATTTATGTTTCTCCTTCAAGAAGCCAATGAATGAAATTTAAGACCCTTCATAACTTCACTCATTAGTCATTAGACTCTAAAAGTCATTAGAAAGATGACTTGAAGGAACTTAGCTTTCAGTCCAACTTCATAATTACAGAGAAGGAAAATGAAATTCTGAGAAGTAACCTGTACAAAGTGTTATTAGCTAGTTGTTATACACAGCTACTTAGAGGCAGAAATGGCTAATATAACACTTTAGTGTTTGAAAAGCATTTTACATATACTTAACTCCTTTGATCCTCAGAATAGCTTTAGGAGGTAGGTGTTGTCATTATTTCCATTCTACAGATGAAAGAACTATAAAGCAGCAGATTAAATAACAATTTATGTCTGAAGCAAGATTCAAACTCAGGTGTTCCTGACTCCTTAGTCTTGCTCTCTAAAGAACCCAAATCTCCTAACTTTAAATTCAAGGGTATTGCAACCACATCAATCATCGGAGGTGCATTCCAAAATTCCCTCTATTGTTATTTTACGATACGGTGCCATGTACCAACATGCTAATAACAGGATTAATATTAATAAAAGCATTGATGTTTAAAAAATTCATAATAGCAATAATAATGCTATTCCAGCTTAGGCAGAAAATCGGAGTAAATATTTTCCTATAGACTTTTGAGAGCTAAGTCATCTTGAAACAATACCCAAAAAATATCTTTTATGAAATCCCCTGCTCCAGATTTAATTCCTGTTTTCGTGGTGATGGTGTTGTTTTGGAAACTGAATAAGTTTTTATTTTTAATTGAACCTTAGGATAATTGTTTTAAAAGTGAAAGGGTCACCAAGTCGAAACCCCTCATCATTCAAATGAGGAAACTGAGGCCGAGAGAGGTGAATCGCCTTGCCCAGTCTCACAGCTAGTAACTGTTCTGAGTGGGTTCCGACTTCAGACCAGAGCCAATCCTGAAGGGTCCCGGTCCCCAATTCCACCAGCCTGCTGCACTGACCCCGCTCCAGGGACCCGGGCATCAGCCGCCAACAGCATAAGAGCAGCCAGAGCCTGAGCGCTGGACCTAGCCTGCCTGCAATTACGGCACTTAAATCCCTCTCTCAAAGCCTTCCCAGGACCGAGCTGGTGTGGACTCCTAAGGACGGTGCGACTAGCCAGCATCGCGCCCATTTAGGGGCAAGGCGCCGCCTCCGCCACCTACACTAATTTCCCTCCCTCCTACATCACCCCTCAACCCAACACCGACTCGGACCCTACACAACCCGCTTCCATAGACTCACTTACCCGCCTCTCGGATGAACCCAGTCCCACAACCAATCGCAGACGACCGGGCACCCAGTGCATGCAGGGAGAACAGTTTCAGGCTAATAGGAAGCAAAGCAGTCGGAGAAGGCGGGGCTAGCGGGAGGAAACTGCAAAGCACGCCGGGAGGAGGGAATGACTCCGGAAGGAGGCCCGACCTGATGAGGGCCGGGAACAAGAGAAGGAAGCGAATGTCCGCATTACGCGGCAAACGCCAGTGGGAGGAGCCACTGGGAAACAAAAAGACAACCTCTCCGTGTCAGGATGGATGCCGACAGTTTGGTCTGTGAGTAACCTCTGGTACTGCCACCTGCAGGTTTGGGCGGCCTGGTTACCCCAGCCACCGCATCCCAAATCCTGCATTTCTGAATTCTGTCATCGCCTACCTCACTCACTTCTGTAGCGCTTTGAAAGCACTTTACTTGTGTTATTTCTTTCGAGACTCCCAATACCATCCCCACGTCGGGGTGGAGGACAGATCCTATTATTATCCCCATTTTACAGCCGGGAAACCGGCAGACAACTTGTCTTGCCCTGGGTCACACAGGTATTAAGTGTTTCGGGATTTGAACTCAGGTTTTCTTGACTCCAAGACCAGCCTCCCTATCATCTCAGCCATCTATTTATTATGCTCATTAGGAGAGGCAAATGAAACAATATAATGTGCTTTGTTACTATAGGATAATTAGTAGTAGTAGTAGTAGTAGTAGTAATGATTGTGATCTTCTCTCTAGAAGACTCTATGGCTCTACTTCCTGTTAGATTAATGAGAATTGTTAGTCCAGTTGTATCCGACTTTTCTTGACCCATTTGGGATTTTCTAGGCAAAAACACGGGAGTGGTTTGCTATTTCATTCTCCAGTTCATTTTACAGAATGTTCTTTATAAGGCAAATAGGGTTAAGTGACTTGCCTAGTATCACACATTTAAGGAAGTGTCTGAGGGTGAATTTGAATTCAGGTCTTAACACCAAGCACGGTACTCTGCTCCACCTAGCTACCCAAGTCTCAGTTACCTCTTCTTTAAAATGAGGCCTGCCCTTTGCAGCTCTAAATCACATGATTCTGATTTCACTGAATCTTAGTTTCTCATCTGGAAAACCAGGATCCTGTAGCCATTCTTTTTATCTTGCTTCTCACTCCAATCCTACTGTAAGCACCCTAATTCAAGTTCTCTCCTCTAGGAGTTCCATTTAAAAATCATTCTAGACAATATAAAATACTTGGGAATCTATTTGCCAATGCAAACACAGGAATTACATGAAACAATTACAAAACACTTTTCGCATAAAGTTAGATCTAAACAATTGGGAAAAACAATTGCTCATGGGTAAGCTTGGCTTATATAATAAGAATTACAATCCTACCTAAATTAATTTACTTATTCATTGTGGTACCAATCAGACTACCAAAAAACTATTTTATAGAACTAGAAAAAATAATAATAACAAAATTCAACTGGAAGAACAAAAGATCAAGAATATCAAGGGAACTAATCAAGTTCTCACCTCTTTACTACCCCAGCCCCTACCCCACTCCCACACACTCATCTTACCATGTGTTACCCTAATCTTTCCAGAGCATTCTGATGGTATCACTCCTAATTATCTCATTAGGGTAGAATGTTAAATCTTAATGTTTAGGAAGTTTTTCCTTACTTTGAACCAAAATTTAACATTCATTCCTATTAAGATACACTGAAGGGGGCAGCTGTGTAGCTCAGTGGATTGAGAGCCAGATCTAGAGACTGGAGGTCCTGGGTTCAACTCTAGCCTCAGATACTTCCCAGCTGTGTGACCCTGGGCAAGTCACTTGACCCCCATTGCCTAGCTCTTACCATTCTTCTGCCTTAGAACCAATACTAAGGCATAAGGTAAGGGTTTTAAAAAAATAATTAAACAACTGGTTCTAGAAGTTTTCCAGTAGTCAAAGTATAGCCCATTGGCCTATAGTGTTGCAAGTTCCACTCTTTACCTTTTTGAAAATTGGTACTTGTGGATTTCTCCAGTTCAGTGGCACTTTTTTGTCAGGAATCTTTCAAAGATCAGGGAAATGGTAGTCTGCCAATTACTGAAGTGTCCTAGAATGTATTGATCTGTGCTGGTAACTTGAACTCATTAAGAGCAGCTAAATATTCTCTAGTGGTCTTCCTATTTTGAATTTCTGTTCCCTTTATCCATATTTTTTCTTATCCTTTCCCATCTAAAGGTTATATACTGTTTGGCAGAAAAAAATAGAAGTAAAGTTGGAGTTTCTGATACCTATGAGACATCCAGGTAAAGATGTCTAGGAGGCAGTAATAAACTGAAACTTAGGTAGGGCATTTGTGAGGTTTTTTTGGGTTGTCTGTATAGAGATGGGTAGTTAGTGGGATCACCAGGTAGAGAACATATAGAGAGGGAAGAAAGGACAAGCCAGGACAGAGCCCTGTCACAGACTTATACATAAGGTGCAGATGATAGATGATGAGTCTGCACAAGATCATGGCAGGGAGGAGGAAGAGTCGCATAGCAGTTGACTAGGAAGGAAGCAGTGACATGAATAAGCTTCATGGTCTGGAGTGGTTACCCACCTTTTGCCACTAAAGAGTTTTTTTTTAATCAGGCATTCAAGGTAGTGCATAGAATAAGTTTCGAGGAAATGCCTACCCCACATTTCTCTGATTCTTTTTATTTCCTTTTCTTTTGCTTTTTTTGGGAGGAGGGGGCAACTTTATTGCTGGTTCTTCTCCCTTTCCTCATGTCCCACTATTGCAAAAGAACAAAATCTTAGTAACAAATATGCAGAACCAGACAAAACAAGTTGATACATTACATCCAAAAATGTATGTCTTATTTTGTACCTTGAGTTCATTACCTCCTTGTTAAAAGAATTAGGCAACATGCTTCATCACTGGCCCTCTGAAATAGTATAGGTCATTATTTGGACACAATTCTTAAGTCTTTCAAACTTACTTTACAATGTTGTTACAATGAAAATTGTTCATCACATTCTTACCTGGGCTCTTACTCCAAAATGGGTTTTGCTATTCCATAATTTATCCCTTTTTCCCCAATTTTTTTTAGTTACATGTTCAAGCAATTTTTGACAATTGTTTTTTTGACATTCTAAAATTCAGATTTCCTCCTTCCCTACTTTTCCCCCAATCCCTAAAGTGGTGAATCTTGTGATATAGGTTATATCCATACTTTCATGTAATATATATTTCCATATTGCTCATGTCATGATAAAAGTAGCATATGACACATACAATGGATATCACATGAAGGAAATATAGTGGAAGATGGCATGTTTTGATCTGCACTCAGTCTCAAACAGTTCCTTCTTTGGCTGTGGAGAGCATTTTTATCATGAGTCCCTTATGGTTATCTTGGAGACTTGCTTTGCTATTCATCATATTTCTGTTACTTTACTCATTGTTCTCTTAGTTTTCCTCACTTCACTTTGCAGGTTTTTCTGAATTCATCCTGTTTATTGTTCTTTATGTTGCAGTAATATTCCATTACGACCATATGCCACAACTTATTCATCATTTCCCCAAGTGATGGACAGCTCCTCAGTTTCTAATTCTTTACCATTATAAAAAGAGTTACTAAAAAATATATTTTTACAGGTAGGTCTTTTTCTCATATCTCTGATCTCTTTGGGATACACTAATTTATTCTTGATTACATTAACCACAGTATTTATTTGAGACCTTAAGAGCCAGATTACAGAACTGAGATATGAGGGAGAAGAGAAGATAAGGCAGAGATCCATGATATCTTTTTGTAGGCATTGTCTGAAAAAGGGAGGACAAACATAAAATGATAATCTGAGGAAAGAGTAGGATCTAATGAAGTTTTTTTTAAGTATGAGGAAGACATGTCTTGGGCATGTTTGAAAGGAGTGGAAAATGAACCAAAAGGGAGAGAATGAAGATGAGAAAGGATTGATTTTTTTTAGGAAGCAAAGAGGAAAGCACAAGTAGAGCTGTTGGCCTTAATAAGAACTACTACAGGGAAAAGGTAGGAATGAAGGATATCAAGGGGTTTTGACATGAAGAGAAGGGGAAAGGAGCTAATTTTTTTTCCAATGGCCTCATTTTCGTCAGTAAAGCATATGATGAAATCCTCATCTAAGAAGAAGGAGGCTTGAGCAAAAATGAGAAGGTTTGATAAGTCAGAAATGGAATTATTGGGGGGAGCCAAGATGGAAACTTAGTAGCAGCAAAAATATGAAACTGCTCTGGATATCCTTCCAGACCAATCTTTAAAGGACTTGAGTCAAAACAGCTTGGAGGAGCAAAATAATTTAACCTACCTAATCCAGTAGACTAGCAAAGAAGAAAGACTCAAAAAGCTTATGGTTCACAGGCAAAAACCACCACCAACAACAACAACAAAAAGAAAGAGAACAAAAGGCTGAAAATATGAATAAACAACAGAAAAAGAAGGTAACTATTGAAAGCTTCTTCAGAGATAAAGAACAAACAACAGAGATGGCAGAGGATTATAGGATCCAAGGAAATCCAAGTAATACCTCAAAAAAACCCTGAAAATTGGGATCATACTCTGAAAGAACTCAAAAAGGAATTAAAAAACAAAATAAGACAGGTTGAAGAAAAAAAGAAAACAATAACTTAAAAAGCAAAACTGAGCAACTAGAAAAGGAGACACAAGAAGGTAAAGAAGAAAAATGTGTCTTAATGACTGAAATTGACCTACTGGAAATAGAAACAAAAAAATCAAATAAAGAAAAGAGTGACTTGAAAAGAAGAATAGAACAAATCGAAGAGAATCAAAACGTCATGGAGGAAAATCAGTCTTTAAAAGTTAGAATAGGGCAATTAGAAGCTAATGACTTCATGAGACATCCAGAAACAATAAAACAAAATGAAAAGAATGAAAAAATAGGAGAAACTAAGAAATATCTCATTAAAAAAACAACTGACTTTGTAATAGAGGCTCCTTTACTAGAGTATTTAAGGCAAGGGAAGTGCTGGAACAGTGACACTAGGAAATAAAGTTAAAAAGAGAAACTGAGATTCTCACTCCTCCCCCACCCACTTCCTGTTTCTTTCTGTTGATCTTTTTTTTTTTTAAACCCATTACCTTCCATCTTGGAGTCAAGACTATGTATTGGCTCCAAGGCAGAAGAGTGGTAAGGGCTAGGCAATGGGGGTTAAGTGACTTGCCCAAGGTCACACAGCTGGGAAGTGTCTGAGGCCAGATTTAAACCTAGGACCTCCCATCTCTAGGCCTGGCTCTCAATCCACTGAACCACCCAGCTGCCCCCTCTTTCTGTTGATCTTAACAGCTCATCAGAGATGGTAAATTAACAGCAGCTTTCAATAGACTAATTTCACAATATAATACTTTCAAAAGGAGATTTATTTTCAAGGAAGGAAGTTAAGGAGTTGGGATAGGGTAGAAGGAATTTATGGTTTCCCTAATCTATTATAAAGTTCAATAGAAGGAAGTAAGGTTGATTTTTCTTTGAGGGTATATTGTTAATAAATTGAAAAGGATCTTCAGAGCTATGCCCCAATCATTTCCAATGTTAAGTTATTAGTCAGGAATTCAGAGCAGTGGTCTGCTGGCTCCTCTCTTACAGTTCAGGATAGCAAGAATGAAGTTTCATATGTTGACTTTCTTAACTGTCTCCCTGACCAAATTCTTCTCTGGAATCTTCCCTTCTCTCCTTGATTAACAGTCCTTCAAGCTTCCATTCCTTGCATCTGCTTGCAAGTCTCTCTGTTGTGGTAATCAGTTTCTTACAACTTAGAAAAGAGATCCAGGAGAGACAATTTAAGAATTATAGGACTACTGCAAAGTTATGATGAAAAAAAAAAAGCCTAGACATCATATTACAAGAAATTATCCAGGAAAACTACACTGATATTCTTTTTGGGGGGGGGGGGTACAGATTTTATTTTTTTATTATTAATTAATTTAGAATATTTTTGTATGGTTACATGATTTATGTTCTTTCCCTCCCCTCCTCCCTTCTCCCTCCCATAGCCAATGTGCAATTCAACTGGGTTTTACAATTATCATTGATCAAGACCTATTTCTATGTTGTTAATATCTGTAATAGAGTGATCATTTAGAGTCTACTGTGACACAGGCTGGCACATAAGAAAAAGGTCAGGCTGCAGGGTGTGTGGAACTGATCACTGTGACAGGGGAGGGGCCCCTGGAGATTGGAATCTGGAGGAGGAGATTATTCTGACTGGGAGAGGAATTGGTCTCTCAGTCAGGAGAAGCAGAAGAGAGAAGGTTGAATAAGACTTTCTCCTGAGGATTACCCATTTTTTCCTACTTGTGACTGGAAATCCTTCTCCCCAACACTTACCAATTGAAGGGACCCAGAGGAAAAAAAAAACCTGAGAAAAGGCAATTTGAATCTCTGTTAGACTTTACCTCAGCTTCTGTTGCCATGGGTCTAAACTGTGGCCAAGGGGCCAAACCCACAGTCAGCCAACCTGACTATCAGGACTTAGGTTGCCAAAGCCTGAGTTCCCCCCCAAACTCGAGGAGGGGGAAGGGTTTTAAATAGATAGGGATCTCCTTTTTCCACTTTCCCTTTCCCATCAGAATTTTCTCCTCCTCCAGGTTCCAATCTCCAGGGGCCCCTCCCCCATTGTGGTGATCATGGTGATCAGTTTCACACACTCTTCAGCCTGGCACTTTTCTTATGTGACATCCCCACTACATCCCCAATCATGTCACCATCGAGCCATGTGATCAAGGAAATGCCTTTCTTCTCTGTTTCTACTCCCACAGTTCTTTCTCTGGATGTGGATAGTGTTCTTTCTCATAAGTCCCTAAGAACATTGTATTGATGCTAGTAGAGAAGTCCATTACATTCGAGTATGCCATAGTGTATCAGTTCCTGTGTACAATGTTCTCTTGGTTCTGCTGCTTTCACTCTTCATCAATTCCTGGAGGTCATTTGTCCTGATATTCTTGAGCAAGAAGGTAAAATATAAATTGAAAGAATCAACAGATCATCTCCTGCAATAAATCCCCAAATAACAAATCCCAGGAATATTATAGCAAAGTTCGAGAGCCTGTAGGCCAGTGAGAAAATACTGCAAACAGCCAGCAAAAAAAACAATTCAAATATCATGAAGTCCCAGTCAGGATTACACAAGATCTGGCACGTTCCACACTGAAGGACCATAAGACTTAGAATATGATGTTCTAGAAGGCAAAGGAAATTGATTTACAACCAAGAATCACCTACCCATCAAAACTAACTATATTCTTTCAGGGAAAAGTATGGTCGTTTAATAAAATAGAAGATTTCCAAGCATTCCTGAAGAAAATAACAGGCTTAAACAGAAAATTTGATATCCAAATGCAAAATTCAAAAGAACCATAAAAAGGTAAATAAGAAAAAGAAAAAATTTAAGGGCTTCAGCAAGGTCAAATTGTTTATATTCCTATATGGAAAGATGCTATCTATAACTCCTAAAAATAGTTAACATTATCATAGTAGTTAAAAGAAGTATATAGAAAGAGGGTGTGGGACTAAGTTGTTTAGGATGATATATAAATTTTTTTTTAAATATTGTAAAATAAACAAGAATTGTTCTAAGAGAAATGGGAAGGAAGAAGGAATATAGGGTAAACTATATCACATAAAGAAATATGTGGGTAGGGGGAATACTATTACAAGGAGAGAATGAAGGTGGTGACAAGTAATACTTAAAACTTTACTCTCACTGGAATTGGTTCAGAAAGAGAACATCCAGATTATTAATTGGAGTATAGAATATTATCTTACCCTATAGAGAAATAGAAGGGATATAAGGAAGGGGAGGTTGGGAAGGGAAATAATATAAAGGAGGGAAAAGTGAGGGAGTAATTAAAAGACTATAGAGAAGTAGGGGAATAAGAAGGTAGGTGGTGGGAAGGGGAGTAAAATAAGGGGGGGGATGGGGAGGGAGCTAGTAAAAAGTGTTTTAAAAGGGAATTTAGAATGAAAAAAAGGTCAGAAGCTGGGTAACCCTTTAATAGCATGTTGTAGCGGGGATTCTTGGTTGGACCAGAAAGGACCTAAGAGATTCTTTATAATGTCCTTACTGATTAAATATTAAGCATACTTTAAATGAGTATGTCAAATGTGCACCTGAAGAGATTTAAAAGACATAAGAAGGTATGGGGGGTGGGGGGACACCTTATCTAATTATGGAAACTAGCAAAACACAATGTGGAGGAAAAGAGTGAAAGGATTAAAATAGATAAATAAAATAAAAGATTAAAATAGATAATCAAGATGGAAGGAAATATACAGATGGTAATGATAAATGTGAATGGGATGAACTCACACTTAAAACGGAAGTAGATAGCAGTGTGAATTAAAAATAAGAATCCTACCATGTTTTGTTTACAAGAAACACATTTGAGGCAGGTAGATACACACAGAGTAAAGGTCAGAGGCTGGAACAGAATCTACTGGACTTCAACTGAGAAAACAAATCAGGAGTAGCAATTATAATCTCAGACAAAGCTAAAGCAAAAATAGATTTGATTAAAAGACATAAGGAAAGTAATTGCATTTTGATAAAAGGCAGTATACATAATGAAGCAATTTCAGTATTCAACATATATGCACCAAGTGGTATAGCATCCAGATTTTTAGAGGAGAAACTAAAAGAGCTCAAGGAGGAAATAGATAGTAAAACTATACTAGTGGAGGACCTCAAACTTCCCTTATCAGAGCTAAATAAATCAAACCAAAAAATAAACAAGAAAGAACTAAAGGAAGTGAATGAAATTTTAGAAAAAGTAGAGCTAATAGATATCTGGAGGAAAATGAATATACCTTCTTTTCAGCAGCACATGGTATATATACAAAATTGACAATGTACTAGGGGAAAAAAATCACAAACAAATGCAGAGAAGTGGAAATAAAAATGCAACTTTTTCAGATCATAATCTGATAAAATTATAATTAATAAGGGTTCAAGTAGAGGCAAATTTAAAATTAATTAAAAACTAAATAATCCAATTCTTCAAAAATGGTGATACCAAATTCTTTTTATGAAACAAATATGGTACTGATACCTAAGCCAGGAAGACTAAAAACAGAGAAAGAAAATGATAGACCAATCTCTTTAATGAACATAGATGCAAAAATCTTAAATCAAATACTAGCAAAGAGACTATAACAATATATCACAAGGATTATTCACCTTGACTAGGTGGGATTTATACCAGCAATGGTCCAATATTAGGAAAACCATCCACATAATTGAGCATATCAATAATCAAACTAACAGATCGTAAAGATTAAAATTTAGGGGAGACGGGGAGACTGAGGCAGGTAGAAATTAGTTTCTCTCTGCAAGAAGTATTATATTTTTTAGAGGTTTGTTAAAGGTTAAAGATTAAAGAATATACAAGTAAGAAACATGTGCCTAGGCCAGAGGCCTAGACAAAATAACTTCACATCACGCAAGAGACACGCCTGCTGCAAAACAGAAGTCCAAAAGACCCAAGAGAGAGACCCTTCAAAAGCTTTTGAATCAACTTAAATACCTTCTCGATCTCGGCCCAGGTGAGATTACAAGGCATTCTGGGGAAGTGGAGCAAAGGCTCGTGGGGATTGTAGTCCTGTATTCGAGTCTATTTTTTATAAGATATCACATGATTATCTCAATAGAGATAGAAAAAAAAACCTTTGACAAAATACAACACCCATCCCTACTGAAAACATTTGAAAGCATAGGAATAAAAGGACCTTTCCTCAAAATGATTAATAGCATTTATTTAAAACCAGCAGCAAGTATTATCTGCAATGTGGATAAGTTAGAAGGCTTCCCAATAAGATCAGGAGTGAAACAAGGATGCCCGTTATCACCACTATTATTTAATATTGTACTTGAAATGCTAGATGTAGCAATTAGAGAAGAAAAAGAAATTAAAGTAGGAAATGAGGAAATTAAACTATCATTCTTTGCTGATGATATGATGGTTTACTTAGAGAATCCTAGAAAAATATACAAAAAGTTAGTCAAAATAATAACTTTAACAACTTTAGCAAAGTTGCAGAATACAAAATAAACCCACATAAATCATCAGCATTTTGATGTATTGCCAATAAAAATCAGTAGCAAGAATTAGAGAATCTCCATTTAAAATCAGTCTGGAAAAAATAAAATATTTGGGAATCTATCTACTAAGAAAAAGACAGGAATGTATACAACCTAGTGGAATTATTTGTCATCTCCAGAAGCAGAAAAGCATAAAGAAAGGGAGAAATCATGAATCATTGAATCATGGAAAAAATTTAAAAAAAATTTTAAATGAGAGGTGGAGTCAAGATGGCAGCATAGAGGCAGCAAAAGTTCAGACCTCTGAAAACCCTTCCTCGCCAATTAAAAACCAAATGCTCCTAGGGGACTGAAATCCAAATCTAACTACAGGATAGAGCTAAGGAATCCTCCTGCTGAACTCAACTTAAAAGACTGCTCTGAGAACTTTGCTGACTAAGCTCCAAGGGTGAAGGTTGATAGAAAAGCCCAAATCCACAGATCCAGCACATAATGAGAGGAACAAGACTACAGGCAACTACAGGGGGAAAAGAAGGGGGAAATGTGAGCAAACAACAGAAAAAGAAAAAAGAAATTGCAATCAACAGCTTCTATCCAGGCAATGAACAAAGAGTAAAGGGAACAGAGGAAGATCAAGGAACACCAAGCAAAAACATTCTAGCAAACTGGACACAAGCTTCGGAAGAACTCAAAACAATTAAGAGAGGCTGAAGACAAATGGGAAAAGAATTTAAAAATCAAGATAAGTCATCTGGAAACAGAAAATAGTGTCTTGAAATCCAAAATTAATCAGGTTGAAAATGAGGCAAAGTAGATGAAAGATGACCTCCAAAGAAAATCAGAACAGAAGGAAAAGGATGACCAAAAATCCAAGGATGAAATTCAGTCTTTAAAAACCAGAATACAACAGTAAGAACCAAGTGACTTCACAAGGCAGTAGGAAACTATAAAACAAAATCAAAAGAATGAAAAAATTGAGGAAAATATGAAACACATCATTCACAAAACAGAAGATTTAGAAAATCGTTCCAGCAGAGACAACTTAAGAATCATTATTCTACTGGAAGACCATGACAAAAGTAAAAAGCCTGTGCATCATCTTACAGGAAATTATCCAAGAAAACTGCCCCAACATTCTATAACAAGAGGGAAATTGGAGGTTGAAAGAATCCACATATCACCTCCTGTACTTAATCCCCAACTGATAACACCCAGGAATGTTAAAGCTAAATTGAAGAACTACCAGACCAAGGAAAAAATATTACAAGCTGCTAAGAAGAAATCATTCAGATACCAAGGAACCTCAGTGAGGATAACACAAGATCTGGCTGTATCTACACTGAAGGACCAAAAAGCCATGGAATATGATATTCCAGAAAGCAAGGGAACTAGATCTACAACCAAAAGTCAATTACCCAACAAAACTGACTATATTCTTACAGGGGAAAGTATGGTCATTTAATAAAATAGAAGAATTTCAAGCATTCGTAAAGAAAAGACCAGACCTGAACAGAAAATGTGATGCCCAAGCACAGAACTCAAGAGAATCATTAAAAGATAAATAAGAAAGAGGAAAAAAACAAAAATGAAATAAAAAAAAGACAACTTTTTTTAAGGGACCCAATAAGTTAAAAGGATATATATGTCCCTACAAAAGAAGAGGGTATTGGTAACTCTTAAAAATTGTTATTATCACCTGGGTAGCTAGAAGAATTATACTCAGAAGGAACAGTGACAAACTGTATAGTATGAAATGCCAAGAAATAAATATGTATATAGATATATGTATGCATAAATATTGAGAAGGAAGAAATTTGGGGAATGACAAAAATGGATCTGCAAAGCAAGGAGAGCTCAGAACACAGAGGAAACCAGAGCATCGGGGGAGGAGAGGGAGAGAAGAGGGTGAGAATTCCATGGAAACCTAGAGGAAGGAAAGTCAGTTGGGACCCCAACTATTCTGGACTTCACATCTTACTTCTCTTTCAGTGGAAAAGGGTCTGAAGACACCATTTCATCCTCTTCCTAGTCATCCCTTTTCTATCTCTAATTGGAGCTCAAGAAGACTGTCTTGCCCAGAAAGACTCATAGCAGTGTTTGCTGTTATTTCTTCCCTCAGGGGAAGATATTTTTGTTTCCTTTGAAAAGATTTACTTTCAAAGCTTTCAGTCAGTATTACAACTCAAATTTAGGAATACCTTTTTCCTGCTTCCTAGCCTCACCCTTATCTCCTTCTCCCCAAAGAATAAATAGATCCTTTAAGTAAAGAAATTAGTCTAAAGGGTATTTGTTATTAGAGGGAAGAATTTTATTTACCTTCTGTGAGGAAATCTCCATTAGGCTTACTTAGTGAGCAAAGAACAGGAAGTAAGGAGGGAGGGGGACTTAGGATTCAACTCTCTTCATCCAATTACTTCCTGGTGTGACATCTTTTGGTTTCCCCAATTATATCTCACCCAATTCTCCCTCTAAGACTATATATATGCATATATACACACATATGTGACAAGGAAATCACTTTAAAAGACTGATATATATTAATTTAAGGTCGCCAAGGAATTCAGCTATGTAATTCCTAAATGAAAACTCAAGTCAGCAGTCAACCTTTTATGGAGTTTAATTACAAACAGGATGAAGAAAGGTATTAGAGATAAAGAGACAGAGGGAGAGAGAAAGGGGAGAGAACGGAATAGGGCTTAAATACCCTTTCTGTTTAGGCTGGGCCAAAAGGCCCAAGCCCTTAGATAGCTGGGGCAAAGAAAGGAGATCAGTCCCTATTACTCACGTGACCAAAATGGAGAAACAGTCTCAGGGACCTCCACCTCCAGCTTCCTTCAGAGCCGACTCTCAAAGCACCACCTCTCCAACCAACCACCCTCAGTCCTCAGACCCCTCTATCTTTAAGGAAACCATCCAAGTTCCCTCCCCTCAGTTCTCACATCTACCAATCACTGTCCATGTCTTCCCTGTGCCAATGGTGGCTCTAGCTTAACCCAGGACCGCCCAGAGGTCTGTGGCTTTGCACATGTCTGTTGAAGGTCATATTCTCAATAATTAAATCTTGATCCTTTGCTGCAGCCCTTCCTAAATCCTGTTAGGACTGAGTGGGGTGGAAATTGTATTTTCCAAGACCTGGTTCTGTCATTCCAAGTATCTCTATTGTATCAATTCTAAAATCAATCATGACTCAAAGAGATTCCTGTTCTATGCTTAAGCATAGGTCAAAGCCCTTTCCACTGTTCAGCAAAAGGTTTCTGTCCTAAAGTAATCTTAAGAAGGGAGGAGGAAGAACCTCCCATGCCAATGGGGTTCACATTCCAATAGAGTTCCCACTATCAATAGGAAATTTTTCAAGTATGAAATTTCCCAATAGTGAAATTTCCAACATTTATAAGTCTAAGAAATTTTAAGGTTTATACACACACACACACACACACACACACACACACACACACACATATACATACATATATATACAACTAGAGTTTTAAAAAAAGAGGTTAATACTAAGAGAAATGGGAAAAGAAACAAAATGGGGTAAATTTATATGTCACAAAGAAGTACTTGGGGGAGGGAGAACATCAATACACTGGAAGGATAAAGAAGTTGGAGATAGGAAATACTCAATCCTTACGTGCATTGAAATTAACTCAAAGAGACTCCCCTATAGGGAAGTAGAAGGGTAACAAATGGACTGGTGGGGAGGGAAGCAATACAAGGGAGAGAGAGGGTGGGGGGGGAGCAGTTTAAAAAGACTGTAAAGAAAATAAGAGGGGAATAAGAAAGGAGAGGGGTAGAAAGGGAAGTAAAATAAGGGTGAGAATTAGGGGGACTGTTTAAAAACAAAACACTGGTGCAGAAGGAAACAGTGAAAGAAGAAAGGGCAGGATAGGAGTGGAAATCAAAATGCTGGAAAATACACAGCTGGTAATCATAACTCTGAATGTGAATGGAATGAACTGTGAATCTTAAAAAGTACTCAGACTGTACCTTAGAAGATTTGGTTAAGCTATTTCCCTATTGTAACAATGGAGATACTTGATCAGGAATGTATTGGGAACTTTTAAAATTACTCCACCCTACTCAGACAGTGCCTTAGGGGAAGATAAAGTTATAAACTCCTGATTGAACAATGAAAGTCCCCAACTCATACCTTATAGTAAAGCTAGAACCTTAAGCTAGGTCTATTTTTAAATCTAATACAAAAAACTGTTGAGTACCAGTAAAGGTTAAATTAGTACCTAAAAAGGTCAAGTAACTTACAAAAGGAAAGCTTAACAAAGAGGCGTGAAGTACTCAGAAGATTTAATCTAACCAGAGAAGGTAAAAACCAAAGAAGGTGAAAACAAAGAATGGGCAGTCCTGGGAAAAAGCGTCTACTCTTCTTGGTAGATGTGAAAATTTAGGGGAGGTGACATAAGAGAAAAATCTCTTTAAAAGAAGGTGAAAGAACAGTTCAGGGACAAATAAATTCAGTTACAATTGAATTCAGTTTGTAGAGTAATTTCAGTTCGGAGGGGAAGAACCCAGCTTGGAGACAGTCTTGTGGTGAGTGATAAAGACTGACTCCCTCTCTCTTAGGCTCAGGCCTAGCCTAGGCCTTTTTCTACTACTTGGCTCAGCCTGAGGCAGGGCAGTATTAATTAATTCTCGCTCTTTCTCTCTATCTCTTTCCCTTAATTCCTTCTCTCTTTATTAATTAAAATCTCCATAAATCCCAGCTGACTTGGGTGTTTTCATATTTGGGAATTTCCCATGGCGATTACTTATTTTAGGTTTTAAGTCAAAACACTAAAAATTATCCTTACAGAATTCATCCATAAAACGCACGCAAATAGCAGAGTGGATTAGAATCCAAAACCCTACCATATGCTGTCTACAAGAAACACAAATGAGGAAGGTAGACACACATAGGGTAAAAGTAAGCAGATAGAGCCAAATCTATTGGGCATCAACTGAGAAAAAGAAGGCAGGAGTCGCAATCATAATATCTGACAAAGCCAAAGTAAAAATAGATCTAGTCAAAAGAGATAGTAATTACATCCTGATAAAAGGCAGTATAGACAATGAGGAAATATCAAGTACTCAACATGTATGCACCAAATGGCATAGCATCCAAATTTCTGAAGGGAAACTAGTGGAAGTCAAGGATGAAATAGAGAGAAAAACTATACTAGTGAGAGACCTGAACCTTCCTCTATCAGAACTAGATAAATCAAACCAAAAAATAAATAAGAAAGAGGTAACAGAAGTGAATGAAATCTTAGAAAAATTAGAATTAATAGATATATGGAGGAAAAAATTTTTTAATTATTAGATAAATAATATAATTTTTTTAAATGGAATTAGGGGGACTTCCGGTTAAGATGGTGGCTTAGAGAAAGCTAAAGTTCAGATCTCCGGAAAACCCTTCCCGACCAATCTCAAACTATAAGCTCCTAAGGCGCCGAAATTCAAAACGATCAACAGCATAGACCCTGGGAACCCTCCTCCTGGACCTGGACCCAGATCAAAAGGTACGGCTCCCCTCAAAAGCCAGAACCCGAGATCACTCGGACCTAAGGGGTAGGAGCGCAGAGTCCAAGGCTCCGGGAAGCCGCAGCCCGGCCCGGCTCAGAGAGCAGGGTCCTCGGAACAACAACCCTCAGGGCCTTCTATCCGAGTCCCAGTGAAAGTCACTGCCTGGAGCAAGACCGCCTCACGGGCTGGATCCTGCTATCCAAGTCTCAGTGAAAGTCCCTGCCCTCGGAGCTTGGGGAAGCTGCAGCCCATCCCCCCGCAGGCCGACCAAAACAGCCTCACGGCCAGCGATTCTGAAGGCAACTTCCAGAAAGCAACGTGGTCCGACCCTTCCATTCCAGTTCCAGTGAGGCATATTCAGTTTAACCCAGGGAAAGCTCATAGAACCATCTGCCCAGGACTAAAGCCTCTGAACACCAGACAGAGATAAGAAAAGCTAATCCTCCACATTGAGAGATGGCAAACTCCACAGAAGCACAGAAGCCCCAAAATACCAAGAAAAATAAGAAGAAAGGGGCGACTTTGGACACATTCTTTGGAGCCAAAATACAAAATACAGAGCAGATAGAAGATAATATACAAGAAAATGCTCCAAAACCTTCCAAAGGAAATGGAAACTCTCCACAAACCTATGAAGAATTTGAATCAGAAATGACCAAAAAGATGGAAGCCTTCTGGGAGGAAAAGTTGGAAATAATGCAAAAGAAATTCACGCATCTACAAAACCGGTATGATGAAACTGAAAAGGAAAACCAGGCTTTAAAGGCCAGAATCAGGCAGCTGGAAGACAACGATCGTGTAAAAGAGCAAGAATTAATAAAGCAAAGCCAAAATACCAAGAAATTAGAAGAGAACATAAAATATCTCACCGACAAGGTGATAGATCTGGAAAATAGAGGGAGAAGGGATAATTTAAGAATAATTGGACTCCCAGAAAAGCCAGAAATAAACACCAAACTGGACATGGTGATACAAGATATAATCAAAGAAAATTGCCCAGAGATTCTAGAACAAGGGGGCAATTCAGCCACTGACAGAGCTCACAGAACACCTTCTACACTAAACCCCCAAAAGACAACTCCCAGGAATGTAATTGCCAAATTCCAAAGCTATCAAACAAAAGAAAAAATCCTACAGGAAGCCAGAAAAAGACAATTTAGATATAAAGGAATGCCAATCAGGGTCACACAAGACCTTGCAAGTTCTACTCTGAATGATCGTAAGGCATGGAACATGATCTTCAGAAAGGCAAGAGAGCTGGGTCTCCAACCAAGAATCAGCTACCCAGCAAAACTGACTATATACTTCCAAGGGAAAGTATGGGCATTCAACAAAATAGAAGACTTCCAACTTTTTGCAAAGAAAAGACCAGAGCTCTGTGGAAAGTTTGATACCGAAAATCAAAGAGCAAGGAATACCTGAAAAGGTAAATATTAAGGAAAGGGGAAAAATGTTATCTTCTTCTTTTACTCAAACTCTCTTCTATAAGGACTACATTTATATCAATCTATGTATACTAATATGTGGGGAAAATGTAATGTATAAATAGGGGGTAAAGAAAGACCAAATAGAATAATCATTCTCACACAAAGATTCACATGGGAAGGGGAGGGGAAGAAAACTCCTATAATAAGGAGAGGAAGAGAGGGGGGGAGTTACTTAAACCTCAATCTCAGGGAAATCAACTCTGAGAGGGAAAAACATCCAGATCCATTGGGATCTTGAATTCTATCTTACCCAACAAGGGTAAGGAGAAGGGAAAACCAAGGGGGGGAGGGGGAGAGGGAGAACAAAAAGGGAGGGAAGAAAAAGGGAGGGACTAAAAAGGGAAACATCAAGGGAGGGGACAAGGGGGACTGATTCAAAGTAAATCACTGGACTAAAAGGTAGAGCCGAAGAAGAAAAGGTTAGAATTAGGGAAGGCAATCAAAATGCCAGGGAGTCCACAAATGACAATCATAACTTTGAACGTGAATGGGATGAACTCACCCATAAAACGTAGACGAATAGCAGAATGGATTAGAATCTAAAACCCTACCATATGTTGTCTTCAAGAAACACACATGAGGCGGGTTGACACCCACAAGGTCAGAATTAAAGGATGGAGTAAGACCTTCTGGGCCTCAACTGATAGAAAGAAGGCAGGAGTGGTAATCATGATATCTGATAAAGCCAATGCAAAAATAGACCTGATCAAAAGGGATAGGGAAGGTAATTATATTTTGTTAAAAGGGACTCTAGACAATGAGGAAATATCATTAATCAACATGTATGCACCAAATAATATAGCACCCAAATTTCTAATGGAGAAACTAGGAGAATTGAAGGAAGAAATAGACAATAAAACCATACTAGTGGGAGACTTAAACCAACCATTATCAAATTTAGTAAGTCAAATCAAAAAATAAATAAGAAAGAGGTAAAAGAAGTGAATGAAATCTTAGAAAAATTAGAATTAATAGACATATGGAGAAAAATAAATAGGGATAAAAAGGAATACACCTTCTTCTCAGCACCACATGGCACATTCACAAAAATTGACCATACATTAGGTCACAGAAACATAGCACACAAATGCAAAAAAGCAGAAATAATGAATGCAGCCTTCTCAGATCACAAGGCAATAAAAATAATGATTAGTAATGGTACATGGAAAACCAAATCTAAAACCAATTGGAAATTAAACAATATGATACTCCAAAACCGTTTAGTTAAAGAAGAAATCATAGAAACAATTAATAATTTCATTGAGGAAAATGACAATGGCGAAACATCCTTTCAAACCTTTTGGGATGCAGCCAAAGCGGTAATCAGAGGTAAATTCATATCCCTGAATGCTTATATTAACAAACAAGGGAGAGCAGAGATCAATCAATTGGAAATGCAAATGAAAAAACTCTAAAGCGATCAAATTAAAAACCCTCAGCAGAAAACCAAATTAGAAATCCTAAAAATTAAGGGAGAAATTAATAAAATCGAAAGTGATAGAACTATTGATTTAATAAATAAGACAAGAAGCTGGTACTTTGAAAAAACAAACAAAATAGACAAAGTACTGGTCAATCTAATTAAAAAAAGGAAGGAAGAAAAGCAAATTCACAGCATTAAAGATGAAAAGGGGGACAGCACCTCCGATGAAGAGGAAATTAAGGCAATCATTAAAAATTACTTTGCCCAATTATATGGCAATAAATACACCAATTTAGGAGAAATGGATGAATATATACAAAAATACAAACTGCCTAGACTAACAGAAGAGGAAATAGAATTCCTAAATAATCCCATATCAGAAATTGAAATCCAACAAGCCATCAAAGAAATTCCTAAGAAAAAATCCCCAGGGCCTGATGGATTCACCTGTGAATTCTATCAAACATTCAGAGAACAGTTAATCCCAATACTATACAAACTATTTGACATAATAAGCAAAGAGGGAGTTCTACCAAACTCCTTTTACGACACAAACATGGTACTGATTCCAAAACCAGGCAGGTCAAAAACAGAGAAAGAAAACTATAGGCCAATCTCCCTAATGAATATAGATGCAAAAATCTTAAATAGGATACTAGCAAAAAGACTCCAGCAAGTGATCAGAAGGATCATTCACCATGATCAAGTAGGATTCATACCAGGGATGCAGGGCTGGTTCAACATTAGGAAAACCATCCACATAATTGACCACATCAACAAGCAAACTAGCAAGAACCACATGATTATCTCAATAGATGCAGAAAAAGCCTTTGATAAAATACAACACCCATTCCTATTAAAAACACTAGAAAGCATAGGAATAGAAGGGTCATTCCTAAAAATAATAAACAGTATATATCTAAAACCAACAGCTAATATCATCTGCAATGGGGATAAACTAGATGCATTCCCAATAAGATCAGGAGTGAAACAAGGATGCCCATTATCACCTCTACTATTTGACATTGTACTAGAAACACTAGCAGTAGCAATTAGAGAAGATAAAGGAATTGAAGGCATCAAAATAGGCAAGGAGGAGACCAAGTTATCACTCTTTGCGGATGACATGATGGTCTACTTAAAGAATCCTAGAGATTCAACCAAAAAGCTAATTGAAATAATCAACAACTTTAGCAAAGTTGCAGGATACAAAATAAACCCACATAAATCATCAGCTTTTCTATATATCTCCAACACAGCTCAGCAGCAAGAACTAGAAAGAGAAATCCCATTCAAAATCACCTTAGACAAAATAAAATACCTAGGAATCTACCTCCCAAGACAAACACAGGAACTATATGAACACAACTACAAAACACTCGCCACACAACTAAAACTAGACTTGAACAAATGGAAAAACATTAACTGCTCATGGATAGGACGAGCCAATATAATAAAAATGACCATCCTACCCAAACTTATTATCTATTTAGTGCCATACCCATTGAACTACCAAAATACTTCTTCACTGATTTAGAAAAAAACATAACAAAGTTCATTTGGAAGAACAAAAGATCAAGGATATCCAGGGAAATCATGAAAAAAAACACATATGATGGGGGCCTTGCAGTCCCTGACCTAAAACTATATTACAAAGCAGCAGTCATCAAAACAATTTGGTACTGGCTAAGAAACAGAAAGGAAGATCAGTGGAATAGACTGGGGGAAAGCAACCTCAGCAAGACAGTATACGATAAACCCAAAGATCCCAGCTTTTGGGACAAAAATCCACTATTCGATAAAAACTGCTTGGAAAATTGGAAGACAGTGTGGGAGAGACTAGGAATAGATCAACACCTCACACCCTACACCAAGATAAATTCAAAATGGGTGAATGACTTAAACATAAAGAAGGAAACCATAAGTAAATTGGGTAAACACAGAATAGTGTACATGTCAGACCTTTGGGAGGGGAAAGGCTTTAAAACCAAGCAAGATATAGAAAGAATCACAAAATGTAAAATAAATAATTTTGCCTACATCAAACTAAAAAGCTTTTGTACAAACAAAACCAATGTAACTAAAATCAGAAGGGAAACAACAAATTGGGAAAAAATCTTCATAGAAACCTCTAACAAAGGTTTAATTACTCATATTTATAATGAGCTAAATCAATTGTACAAAAAATCAAGCCATTCTCCAATTGATAAATGGGCAAGGGAAATGGATAGGCAGTTTTCAGATAAAGAAATCAAAACTATTAACAAGCACATGAAGAAGTGTTCTAAATCTCTTATAATCAGAGAGATGCAAATCAAAACAACTCTGAGGTATCACCTCACACCTAGCAGATTGGCTAACATAACAGCAAAGGAAAGTAATGAATGCTGGAGGGGATGTGGCAAAGTAGGGACATTAATTAATTGCTGGTGGAGCTGTGAACTGATCCACCCATTCTGGAGGGCAATTTGGAACTATGCCCAAAGGGCAACAAAAGAATATATACCCTTTGACCCAGCCATAGCACTGCTGGGTCTGTACCCCAAAGAGATAATGGAGAAAAAGACTTGTACAAAAATATTTATAGCTGCGCTCTTTGTGGTGGCCAAAAATTGGAAAACGAGGGGATGCCCATCAATTGGGGAATGGCTGAACAAATTGTGGTATATGTTGGTGATGGAATACTATTGTGCTAAAAGGAATAATAAAGTGGAGGAATTCCATGGAGACTGGAACGACCTCCAGGAAGTGATGCAGAGCGAGAGGAGCAGAACCAGGAGAACATTGTACACAGAGACTAATACACTGTGGTATAATCGAACCTAATGGACTTCTCCATTAGGGGCGGTGTAATGTCCCTGAACAATTTGCAGGGATCTAGGAGAAAAAACACCATTCATAAGCAAAGGACAAACTGTGGGAGTAGAAACACTGAGGAAAAGCAACTGCCTGACTACAGCGGTTGAGGGGACATGACAGAGGAGCGACTCTAAATGAACACTCTAATGCAAATATTATCAACATAGCAATGGGTTCGAATCAAGAACACATGTGATACCCAGTGGCATCACGCGTCGGCTACAGGGGGTGGGGGGGGAGGAAAAGAAAATGATCTATGTCTTTAACGAATAATGCTTGGAAATGATCAAATAAAATATATTAAAAAATAAAAAAATAAAAAATAAAAAAATGGAATTAGGGAGAAATTTTGGAACTACTTGTAACTTGCCATGGGAAATTTATACCTTTCTACCTAATAGTGGTATCACACAGGTCAAATGGTATATATAGTTTAGTTACTTTGGAGGCATAATTCCAAATTGCTATAGTGAAGGTCCATTTGAAGTTGGATAATGTGAATTTATAAAGCTCAAAATACCACTTCCCACAAAAGGCCCTTCCACTATTCTGTATTCATCTTGCACATTCTGATATTATATATTATTTCCTTCATTTGAATGCAAGATTTTTAAGGGCAGGAACTGCTTTTGCTTTTTCTTTATATCCTTAACACTTAGCACAGTGTCTGGAATAGTCTATGTGCTTAATAATTGTTGATTGACTAGTTGATTTTTCAGAAATCTTAAAATCATATTTTTAGGAAGCTTTCTCAGAAAAATTACCCATGCACTTCTAGTTTCAGGCATAGGAGTGAAATAAATATTCCTTGAGTTATATTTCTTAGACCAACCACTGAAATAAGATTATTTTCTTAAGATTGATACCTCTTAAATTCAAACCTCCTGTCATTCAGAGAGACTTCTATGGACAATTTTCAGTTGCATGCCCAATTTGTTGACCCCCTTTTTCTCTTTTCTGTTAATATAGATAGTCAGGGATATAAATTTTACCCTGAGTACTGCTTTGGTTGTATCCCATAAATTTTGATATGTTGTTTCCTCATTGTTATTCTTTTCAATGAAATCAATAATTGTTTCTATGATTTGTTCTTTAACCCACTGGTTTTGGAGAATTAGGTTAATTTTAAATTTGTAGGGACAACATTAAAAATATTGTGAGTTAACTAACCATCCTAGTTACATTAATTGTGGATTTTCCCCCAATTTCCATAGTTGCTAGTCATGTTACCAGAAAGTTAACATCATACCATTCACTAGGTGGCAGCTCTCATATGATCAGTGCCCAAAGGGGGGAGAAAGAAAAGAGCAATCATCTTGATCCAGAATCATCAGAGGCTTCATTGGGAAAATTTCCCTTACTGAGACCTTTATCTGTATTGCTAAACTAGTTTTGTTGTTGTTGTTCAATTGTTTCAGTACTGTCTGATTTGGTTTTCTTAGCAAAGATACTGAAGTGGTTTTTTATTTCCCTCTTACAATCATTTTACAGATGAGGAAAATGAGGCAAATAGAGTTAAGTCACTTTCCCAGGGTCACACAGCTAGTAAGTTTTTGAGGCCAGACAAACTCAGGTTTTCCTAACTCCAGGCTTAGCACTCTGTCCTCTATACCACCTAGCTGCCTTTGCCATCTGCTTGGGTTTTCATTTATTTATATCTATCTCAATCTGTCTTGCTTTCAAACTGCCCTCTCCACAAAACTGCTTAACTTCTAGTAATGTAAAAGGAATTCCTGTGAGGGAAATCTTTGTCAAAATCCTGTATAAGCCTTCCAGAATCTAGGTAGAGAGAGTCATTTCCTTTACTGCTCATGCTTCTCTACCAAATTATGTAATAAAATTATTTCTAAAACTATTTCAGATTTTGGGGTTTGTTCTCATGAACCCCCCATGAATTGTGAACTTCTTAAGGAGAGGCACTTTTCATTTTAGTCTTGTATCCTTAACACCTAGAATAACAACAATATCAATAGCTAGAATTTATTTAGAGAACACTTAAAAGATTGAAGGTTGCTCTATCCATAGGATGTTCCAAAAATCTTAATACTGTTTTAAGCAATTAAATTAAAATTGAACTAAAAATTATGGAACACCTCGTGTATTGTCTCATGATCCTGATAACAACCTTGTGCCTTATTATTCTCTCCATTTTACAAATAAGTAAACTGAGGCTAAGAGGCATTGACTGAGTAGCCCAAGGGCACACAGTAAATATTTGAAGACTTCTTAACTCAAGAAATGCTTGTTGATTGTGTGATTTATGTTAAAAACAACCATTCTCTGGATGGCTACTTATTAATCTTAGATAATTTACTTTTCAGAACTTTTGAGACTGAAGCATTCCATTACTCTGATCTTCAGTATGTGAAAAAGAGATTACTATACCAGAGAGATTTTGGCAAGCAAATTCAAGAGATGGAATTTTGAAGGAACTGTCAATCAACCAGAAGGAAGGAAGATTCCAATAGAATCTGATGAGAAGGCAGTTGGGAAAACCAACAGCTGAACTGAGAGACTTTCTTCCTGCTGACTGGAAGGAAAGAGGCTGAGAGACAGGCTTGTCTGGATTCCTGGCTACTCATTGACTTAATATTGAAAAGGTTGGAGCTTAGCTCTGAAGAACTTTTTCAGTTTATCAGCAATATCCCCTCATAGACAAAATAACTTTATTTCCCTGTATTGAACCCCATAGGAGATTAGGGAAACCTTAATTTCCCTCTTCCCTCTCCCACTTCCCTTAATTCCCTTAAATTAAGAGTAAGGGGATGGAGTGCAAACCTTAGCCTTTCCTCTAACTTATTTCCTGGTGTTATCGCTCCAAAACCTCTCTGCTACCATAAATATCTTAATAGGAGCATCTATTACAAGTATCACCTACAAAACCTGGATCAACAGTTCTAAGCATCACTTGGGGTTTCTGAGAGAACACATGTACCCACTTTCCCTGGGACTCTATATCTAGTGGAGAATATACCACAGACTTTTTTTGGGAGGGGAGGTAGATATTTTGTGCTAACTGTTCTTACTATGCCACTTTAGTAAATACTCCTTTCTAAAAGTTAATTAAGTCTGGCTGACTAATTGATTTCAACTGATAATTAATAGAGAAAGCACATAGGGGTGACTTGTGAACTTTAACACTGGAAAAAATACTTCCTAAAGTCTCAGGGCTACCTCCAGGCTAATTCTCAGATTCACTTTCTTGTACTAAATTTTCACCATTTCTTCTAACATGAGTCTCTTTTACACCATTTCTTCTATCTCCACGTACCAAACTACATACATTATAGGCCTGGCTTCATAATTCTTTCCTAACCATGTCAGAATATTTTGGTTTGGCTCCTGATTTAATAGCCTGTTGCATTTCCTCTAAATCAGTTGCCTGTTGTGTGGATTTTAGCTTACAGTGAGAAGAGCAAGTGGAATTTGCTTTCTGTATCTATCTTGTGTGGTTTTATTCTTATTTACTTCATATTTCTTTTTCAGAAAAGTCTTTGATCAGGTGTCCTTTCTTATGTTAGAAAAAGCATTGTCTAGTTTCTCTCTATTATTTTTAGTTTGTAAGTAGGTTTTGTCTAAGTTCTAACAGTGTTCAGCTTCTTTATTTCCTCAATTTCCTTGTCTCTTAAATTTTTCTCTGTTACCTCTAATTTTTCCTTTATATCTTGCATTTGTTTATGTCGTTCTGAATAATTTTTATGAAGGTAAGTCAAGGTTTCATGTAATTCAATCAGAGTCACAGTATCATACTTTGGGAAGTAATGTTGAAAAATTTTTTTCAAGTGAGGTGTGCACCCTTTCAAAAACTGTCTCCTCACGTGGTTTATAGACTCCTCATTATTTGCCTCTAAACCCATAATTGATTCAGCTTTTTCAGAGATGATCTATAAATGAAGCTGGATGTTTCCCTTGTATTTTGTATGAGTTTATCAAATCTTGCACATGCATTAGCCTTCAAGTAATAGAGCTTAATAGCTTGGAGCAAGTCTTCCCTACATTTCCTCAAGTAGGTCATGCTTGTGGGATTTGCAAAATCAAGGTCTTCCTTTGTTCCTCTGTGGGTCAACTAGTCAGGTTATTTTCTGACCTGATCTTTTCAATGAATTGGTGATGCTCGTGCGGGCTAAACAATTCAGACAAGAGAAATTCTACATCTTGGAAATCTGGCTCAAAGATCCTGAAAGCACGTTTCAGTTCTTTCTTTGTCTTATAGGACTGATAGATACCTTTTGGAACCCGTTTTTTTTTCAGGGAATCAAGCTCCTGGGTTGTAAACTGTCTATGCATCTTTGAATGTAACACACCAGCTGAACTTGATAACTTGGTGACATCCTTTATAGGAAAAATTTTCTCATCTTCACTATCAGACTTAGTGTCATTGTCACTGTCATTTCCCTGTGCATTAACCTTTGATTTCTTTGCCTTTCTGTCTTTCTCTTTGGGTGCACTATCTGACTGGCCATTGTTCTTGTACTTAATCTGATCTAGCCCTTTAGCCTTGATAAATTCTTCAAACATGTTCTTAATAACATTTTCCAAGTTAGTATCCACCACCATTATCTTTACTACCTTTTGGAGGATTACAAATCTATAGATGTTCTTCAAATAGGTCAGAGTCTGTATCGCCACCATTGAGATGATATAAACCTGAGCTATAATCTGCCAGAGGACAGTTTCCTTTTGGAATGGCCATTGTAGTATGAGCATCGTGAAGTTGTCAAGGTATTCCACTGATCAACAATCATGGTGGTCATTTTACTATATAGGATGTTATATATCCAGTAAGCCATAATGTCTGCCAGCACAATGAACCCACAGAGCACTTGCTTAAACATCTTGCTGTTAATTTTGGAGACTGTAATTTCAGTCAGCTCGGGGTGTAACAGATGTAATAAATGATATTAGAGGGGGTATATTTGATGGATACTAGATAACTACTAGATCAGGTATTTATCTTCTCTTTGTCTTATCCTTCTCCCTTTTATACCTTCCTCCCTCTTTCAATCTCTCTTCATCCCTTCAGTTTCCTCTTCCCCCCTTCTTCTTCAGCCTCCTTCCAAGTCAGTCAGGGTGAGCTATGATATTTCAGAGGAAAGAGTCTTTTCTCTTCTTTATCTCAAGTAAGGGTTTATTGGGGCAAACAGGACAAGATGGAGGATGGAGGTAAGAGGGTTGGGATTTCCCTATTATCTACAGGGAACCTTAGGTTAGAGGATATTGAGAGAAATGGCAATTCAGTCACTACCATGAAACAGAGCAAGTCAGAAAGAGATATATGGACTATTGTCCTCCTTCTTCTGCCTTCAAATCAGCCAGATCACCTCAAACTTGATTATCCCAAGTCCCAGAGTTAAATCCAGCTTTTTCCTTCAAAGTCACCACCATCAGCCAAAAAGACCTCAGCCAAGTCCCAGAAAATCAGTCACCATTGGCTTGGCCCCAAACTGCTTTTTCTCAGTAACATTCCAAATGGAATCTTCATTTGACTGACAACTGACCCATCTCCAGCTTCTGTCCTTTGCATGCATGCCTTTCCAGTATCCTTCTTCCACATAGTGAAAGTGGAGGTTGAAAGTGTAAACTCAGAGCTATTTGTGCTACTCTTGCATTTATTTTGTATATAGCTTATATAAATGTATTTGTGTGAGGACATGTTGTTACAGAGGATAAAATATAATCTTCTTGAGGGCAGAAACAATTGGGTTTTTTTTTGTTTGTATTATCTGTGCCTCACATAATGTCTGACCCATTGTAGAGACTATAAATATTTAATGATTGTTTACTTGATTGCTCAGAGAATGAAACAAAATAGCAAAAGGAGGTCAGTAACTTGAGGTTTAGTAACCTCAGTCCAATCAGACTAACACATATTTTGCTTGCAATGTGCTTTCCTGAAATCCTCATTTTCTTCTACAGCTGGAGGATAGGGAGAAATCCCTTACCTGACCTCAGCTGCACTCCAGCTTGAAAGTCCAAAAATTAGAAAGCACATGAAATAAAGACTATGATCAACCTGAAGAGGTTCTTCTAACAAAGGACCTTACTATCCCCACCCAAAGATCATGCCCTATGACACTCAGTGGACAAATAACTTGAAAGCAAATGTAGTCACTAGGAAATAGAGTAATTTCAACCTGGTATTAGAGAGATAGATAGTAATAATATCCTTTAGTGCTTGTCAGATTGATTAGCATTTTGCCTATCTACCCCAATCATCCTAATTTTTCCTTGTCTAGATAAATAATAATTATTTGTTACAGACATGATGTTTATCCTTAACTGTCACAATAATCACTTTAATCTTAGGAAACAATATATACATTTACATCCCTCATATGAATAAAAACCTCTTTTCACTACTAAAAAAGTATGTGGGTAAGATTAGTTCATTTCTGGCAACATTGGGAAAAGCTATTTTGTTTTTTTTTCCCAAAAGGTAACTTTAAGCTATATCAATATTATGCTAAAGTTTGTACTGAAAGGAAATGGGTAAATAATGTGATGTTTATTTGAAGAAAGTGCCCTGCCAGGAGTAATGACCTTGTAGGTAAGATAGGGCCCTAGGTGGTGATTGGAGATAGGGAGCAGAGGAGTGACAGGGAATTTTTATTTTTTAGAGGAATAGAATCAGAAAGCATGAAAAGCCTAGAAAAAATCTACATGTTCAATAACTAGAGAATGACTGAACAATGGCAAAATGATGTAATATATGACTGTGCCTAAAAATGGAAAATACTTTTAAAAAAAGAAAGAAAATTTTTATGTAAAAATGTGTCCCATGGGGTAGCTAGATCACAACACAGTGGATAAAGCATCAGGCCTGGAGTTGGGCGGAACTATGCTCAAATATGGCCTCAGACACTTCCTAATTATGTGACTCTTTTTCTTTAACCCCTTTTGCTTAGTCCTTAGTTTTCTTAGAGTCATTAATAAGGCAGAAAATAAGGTTGTTTGTTTGTTTTTAAAGACTGTTCTGTTGCTAAAATGTTTTTAATAAGATGAAATTCCCATGGTTATAAATTTATCAATAGTTTTGCTAATTACTGCTTCATTATGTATTTCTAGCTAATTACTACTATGATTATTTCCTTAAAGTGTTGATCTTTCTCTATTGCAATTTCATTTTTATTATGTAGATTAATTTATCTGATATTATCATTTTTATTGGTTCAGCCCAGCCATGAATATTAAGTAGTTCTACAATTATTTATCTAACAATTTTATCTTTCAATTCTTATTTTGCTTGCTTTCTCTACCAATGAGAAATTTACTCTTCAGAAGGGTAAATATGTCTTGATCTAAAAAAAATTTTTTATCAGTTCCAAATTGACTCCCTCCCTCCAATCCCTCCGTTACGCTTTGAAAAGTCAAACAATATTACATCAATTATATATGTGAAGTCATGCAAAGTATACTTCCATATTAGCATGCTCCACAAAGCAAGAAAATTTTTAAAATGGAAAAAAGATTCTTTAATCTGTACTCATAGTTTTCAGTTTTCTCTCCAGAGGTATATGGAACTTTTTATCATGAGTTCTGTGGAATTGTCTTTTTTTTTTTTTAATTTTTATTTAGAACATTTTTCCATGATTACATAATTCATAAACCACACACACACACACACTCCCCCCCCCCAAAGCCAACAAGCAGTTCCACTAGTTTATACATGTATCATTGTTCAAGACAAATTTCTATGTTATTCAGTATGAATATATGCATATATGTAGTAGAGTGATATGTTAGCATCAAAACCCTAATCAGGTCCCTATCGCACTACATGATCAAGTGTAAATTTTTCTAATGCATTTCTGGTTCCACAGTTCTTTCTCTGGATGTGGATAGCGTTCTTTCTCACATGTTCCTCTGGATTGTCCTGGGTCATTGCATTGCTGCTGGTAGAAAAGTCTATTACATTTGATTGTGCCATAATGTATCAGTTTCTGTGTATGATGTTCTGGTTCTGTTCCTTTTGCTCTGCAACAATTCCTGGAGGCCATTCCAGTTCACATTGAAATCCTCCATTTCTTTATTCCTTTCAGCACAATAATATTCCATTACCAACATATACCACAATCTCTTCAGCCATTCCCAATCGATGCACACCCCCTCATTTTCCAAATTTTGCCAGCACAAAGAGCGAGGCTATAAATATTTTTGTACAAGTCTTTTTCCTTATTATCTCTTTGGGGTACAAACCCAGCAGTAGTATGGTTGGGTCAAAGGACAGGCATTCATTTAAAGCCCTTTGTGCATAATTCCAAATTTTCCTCTATTGGATGAATGGACCAATTCACAACTCCAATAGTGTATTAGAGTCTCAATTTTGCCACATCCCCTCCAACATTTATCACTTTCCTTTGCTGTCTTATTGGCCAATCTGCTAGGTGTGAGGCGATACCTCAGAGTTGTTTTAATTTGTATTTCTCTAATCAGGAGGGATATAAAACACTTTTTCATGTGCTTATTGATAGTTTTGATTTCATCATGTGAAAACTGCCAATTCATGTCCCTTGATCATTTGTCAATTAGGGAATGGGTTAATTGTTTTGTAAATTTGACTTAGTTCCTTATATATTTGGGAAATTAAACCTTTGTCAGAGAGTTTTGTTATAAAAATGTTCTTCTAATTTGTTGCTTTCCTTCTAATTTTGGTTGCATTGGTTTTGTTTGTACAAAATCTTTTTAATTTGATATAATCAAAATCATTCATTTTATATTTTGTAATGTTCTCTAGCTCTTGCTTGGTCTTAAAGTCCTACCTTTCCCACAGATCTGACCGGTATACTAATCTATGTTCACCTAATTTATTTATGATTTCATTCTTTATATTTAAGTCATTTACCCATTTTGAATTTATTTTGGTATAAGGTGTAAGGTGTTGATCTAAACCTAATTTTGCCCATACTCTTTTCTAATTTTCCCAGCAATTTTTGCCAAATAGTGAGTTCTTGTCCCAAAAGATGGCGTCTTTGGGTTTATCAAACTCTAACTAGCTTACTGAGATCATTTACCCCTAGTCTATTCCATTGATCCATCCTTCTGTCTCTTAGCCAATACTATATTGTTTTGATAACCACTGCTTTATAGTGCAGTATAAGATCTGGTACTGCTAGACTCCCATCCCTTCACTTTTTTTTCCCATTATTTCCCTTGATATTCTTGATCTTTTGCTCTTCTACATGAACTTTGTTATAATTTTTTCTAATTCTATAAAAAAGATTTTTGGTAGTTTGATAGGTATGACATTGAATATGTAGATTAATTTGGGTAGGATTGTCATTTTTATTATATTAGCTGTAAGGATAATTTAGTGTCATGACCTAAACTATATTTTATTTTTGATTGCCAGGGGATATCCCAAATAAAATACCCAAGTCAGTTTGGAAATCTATGGTGGTTTAATCAATATAGAGGGAAGAAATCAAGGAGAAGAGAGAGGGAAAGGGTATAGGATTTCTCCCAACTGGCCTGTGCCAGGGGGAATTCAAAGTCCTCCACCACAAGGTTTCTGAAGAAGATTAGAGGCTTCTCAGTGAATAGTGTTTGGAAGATAAAGGAGGAAAAATCAGCCTAAACTCCAAGAGAGCTCAGAGAAGACTCCTCCCCTGAACTAGGTTACTAGGCTTTCTCCAGTATGGTATCAAGGAAAACTTACCACTAAACTGGACAATAGCTGCCGCCACACCGAGATGCCAAAAGGCTCAGCACACTGCTGCCAGCCACTTCTCCACCGCCAAAGAGGCCAGAGAGAGGAAGTGATGCAAAATATATAGACGGTTTTACATCACTTTCCTGCATCTCACCTGTACCAATGGTAGCTTAAGCTTGACTTAGGACAGCTCAGGGGTCTGTCAGCTGTTTCTGATTTGTCATTTGCCAGCACATGTCTATCATAGGCCATCCTCCTAGATACTTAATCCTTAAGTATGGGTGTAGACATTCCTGATTTTGTTAGACTAAGTAGGGTGGAGTAATCTAAAGTTCACATAGCTCATTCCAGCCAGGAGCAATGAATGGGTTTTTTTCACTTGTTTAGATCTAGTTTTAATTGTGTAAAAATTGTTTTGTAGTTGTATTCATATAATTCCTGTGTTTGTCTTGTCATACAGATTCCTAAATATTTTATATTGCCTAGAGTGATTTTAAATGGAATTTCTCTTTTATAAGGAATTAAAATTAAGGGTTTGACTAAATATATGAGAATTATAAGATCATACTGTGGTTTCTTATTTAAAAATATTTTAGCTCAAGTCAAATTGACTTTCAGTCAATTTGTCAGCTTTATTTACCAAGATGTGGAATGAGTGAAAGTAGAGAAATGTAAAAGAGGGTAGAGTAAGAAGTCTAGCCTATCATCCTAAATGTTTCTATAATCCCTAGCTCAACCCATCAAGAGCTTGTTAACCCCTCAGCTGGAGGACTCAATGGTGAATTAAACAAAGCCACAAGGCCTCCTCCAAGAAGGGAAGACCTTTCTGGAACTAATCTCTCCAGAAGCCAGGAAAGGAAGGTCAGCTTCTCATTCACCCAAGCTGAAGTTCCAAAGATGAAAATCCAGGAGCAGTCTTACCAAAAGCAGTCCAAGAACCAGAGTCCCAGGTCGAAGTCCCAAGTTGTAGCTCCAAGCCACAGTTCTAGTCCAAAGATCCTCCAAGACCAAAAATTCTGGCAGAAGACCCTCTTGGAAAGGAAGGTCAGGACTTTTATAATCCTTTTTCCACATGTGAAACTGGACCCCTGGAGAGCTCGTGCAGGAGACCTTAGACAGCTTTCCTTTTAGAGGGTCACTGTGGTGAGTGTAAAGGCTGATTTAGTTTCCTTGCCCTTTCTGGAGTTGTGAGCCTCCAAGAAAGGCCCATCATCTTGAGATTCCTTTTCCCTGATTAGGGCCTTAGAATTTCTACCTGGCTCAGAGGAAGCCAGAGTTTTCTCTTTCTCTCTCTCTCTCTCTTCCTTAATATCTTCTCTCTATTGTAAAATAAACTACCATCAGTTTCATTTTACTTTAATAATTCATTTTGGGATTTAGTCATTAAATCCCTGGTGACCACCAATTAAATATTCAGGTCCAACTATAAAAATTAACACACATCACTTTCTTCCCCTTCCTTCACTTTGCAGGAACCAACTGCAGTCCATCAATTTGCTTAGCACTGCCCAGGGTCGCTTCTGCAGTTGACATCCACTTTAGCAAGTGGCTTGTGGACCTCCCCTATTTAAGGTTAAGTAGGGTGGTTTTCAGTTTTTGTTGATTAATTTAAAAATAGGCAAGAGGAAAGTTATGCCTATTTTCACACTTTCTAAGTCCTGTTGCTGAGTTTTGTTGGAAATATATAGAAATGTGGATGATTTATGTGAGTTTATTTTGTACCCTGTAACTTTTCTAAAGTTGTTAATTATTTCTACTAGCCTTTTAGTTGATTTTCTAGGGTCATTTTTAGATACATCATATCATCTGCAAAGATGTGGAATTGTCTTGGATAATTGCACTGATCAGAATAGTTAAGTCTATTTTCTTCATTTCAGTTCATATACAAGGCTTTCCAAGTTTTCTGAAGCCATCTCTTTTGTCATTTCTCACACAATAATAGTCTATCACAATCATATTCTGTAAATTGTTCAACCATTCTCCAACTGATTTCCAATTCTTTTCTAACACAAAAAAGAATTTTTACAAATATTTTATACATATAGATTTTAACCTCAGAGTATTATTGCTAGGTCAAAGAGTATGCACAGTTCTGTAGTCCTTTGGGCAGAGGTACAAATAATTAATGCTTCAGAATGGTTGGGCCATTTCACAACTCCATCAATAGCAGATTAGTATATCTATTTTTCCACATCCCTTCTAGCATTTGTTATTTTCTTTTTCTGTCATGTTAGTCAATCTGTTAGGTGTGAGGTGGTAACTCAGAGTTGTTTTAACTTGCATTTCTCTAATTATTAGTGATTGAGAGCTTTTTTTTCATTTGATTATAGATAGCTTTGATTCCTTCTTCAGAAAACTGACTATTCATTTTGAAAAGATCAAAATTAATATTACCTCACTTCTACTACATTGTTCATACAATGTAACTGATTTTTTGCTGTATTTTATAACTGAGTCTACATTGCCCAAAGCCACCTTTCTGTGCCCTTGAGTTGAACTCAAGAATTCAGATTTTCCTCTGACATGATTTAAAGGTGTAATTAAAAGAAAACTTCTTATCCCTCACACCTTCAGCTCCTAGAAAGTCCAGGACATCTGTTTCTTATTTTTAAAGATTTTCAAGCCTATCCTTGTACAATTAGGTTTTATTGTTGTTGTTTTTTAATCTCCTCTAAGGAGACAGTAAGTTTGTAAATTTTGATCTCTTAGCAAAGATTACAAGATGTGGGATGGGTCACATAAAATAATATCCCTTAATTGATGGAGAAGGATGGTTACTGGCTCCACATGGCTTTGAGCCCACTTTCTTTGAATATTGATCATGTTTTCCCCATCACCATGATGCTATCTATCCTCTAATCAGTCAAATTGTCTTCCCATCAACCCAACTATGTATTTCCCAAAACTATGAAGTCTAAAAAACCCTACCTCAGGGTCTTTGGTTAGTGAAAGACCACAGATCCAATTTATTGATTACTGCTAGCCTGTCTTATAAATTAGTTATGCTCAGACCATTGTCCCTCACTTTACCTTAATTTTCAAATATAACAATTGTAAAAATTAAAATTAATGTATAATAATTAAAATTAAATTTTTTAATTTATAATTAAATTAATTAATTTATAAAAATAAAAAAAATAAATAAAAAAATAAATATAAATAAAAAAATTAAAAAATGTAAAATAATTAAAAAAAAAAAACACCAGCCCATGACTAATAAGCCTGTTCAAAAACCCCATTTACCACCATTGTGACAGGAAGCTAAAGAGCCTGGGGACCTGCAATGTCACCGCCTAATATCCACTTTCAACAAGAAATACGTAATGACAGGAAGTCAGTGGACTCCCAGGAAGTGTAGTTTTTAGGGTAAAAGATTTCCAATTACACACAACATACTTTGATAATTTATTAATTGGGTAATGGCTCTTATTTTTATAAACATGGCCCAATTATTTATATATTTAAGAAATGAGGCCTTTATCAGAAAAACTTACTGTCAGATTTTTCTTGCTTCCTACTTTCCTACTAATTTTGGTTACTTTCATTTTATATATGTAAAACTTTTAATATTTATCACACAGTATTGAATTTCAGACAGAAGGTAAGAATTTTAAAACAAAAGAAAACAAGAAAACATAAAGAAAAGGATCAATATAATATCAGTGCCAAGGCTACAGAGTGGTAAGGGTTAGGCAATTGGAATTAAGTGACTAGCTCAGGGTCACACAGGAAGGCTAGATTTGAACCCAGGACCTCCTCTTTCCAGGCCTGGCTCTGTGGCCCTGTGATAAATATTGGTAGATAAAATCCACATAAAAGCACTTTATAGGTTCCTCAATAATTTTTTATTTTTTGAAATTTTTATTTAATTAGTCAATTTAGAAGATTATTCCTTGGTTACAGGAATAATATTTTTTACTTCCCCTCTCTCACCCCTTCCAGTTGCCAACACACAATTCCACTGGGTTTTACATGTGTCCTTGATCAGAATCTATTTCTATGTTGTTGATGTTTGCACTAGGATGATCGTTTAGAGTCTACATCCCCAATCAAACCTCCCCAGCCCATGTGATCAAGCAGTTGTTTTTCTTCTATTTTCTGCTCCCACAGTTTTTCCTCTGGATGTGGATAGTGTTCTTTCTCGTAGATCCCTCCGGGTTGTTCAGGATCACTGCATTGCCACTATTAGAGAAGTCCATTACATTCGAGTGTGCCACAGTGTATCAGTCTCTGTGTATAATGTTCTCCTGGTTCTGCTCCTTTCACTCTGCATCAGTTCCTGGAGGTCTTTCCAGTCACATGGAATTCCTCCAGTTCATTATTCCTTTGAGCACAATAGTTCCTCAATAATTTTTAATAGGACAAAGAGTCCTGAGACCAAAAGTTTGAGAATTGTTATTTTGAGATTGGAAACTATTTTTACCAACACACACTACAATGGGGTGAAAAAGGCTGTCTGGTTCTCTATTGGAAAGAGAAAGAATATATACCATGATCATTTCCTAGACTTGTTAGAGAAAGAGAGTCATGGAAACTGAAAGCCAAACAAGTTAAAGCCTAGGGAATTTGGTGATTGAAAGTACTGTGAGATCTGTAATATTTAGTTGTTGGGGATTTCTGTTTCCTTGGAGATAATTTGGATACTGAACATTGTCACAGTTATTGGTCCATTTTCTTTACATTTTCAGTTTTGCTGGCATTTAATTATTAATAGCAGTGTGGTAGTATACTGAGGCCATCCCTACTCCCTCTTTAGGCTGCATATCACAAAATAATTAGGAAAATATTTTTGTATAAAGTCTTTGGCCTCACCTAAATGAGAAATACTTATCAATCTTTCTTTAACTGTGGATTCTGAAACGAAGCCCTATACTAAGTTGTCTTTCCCCCTATCAATGTTGCAGCCACTTTCTGAGTGGTTAAAAAAGGAGAGGTGAAAAGGCTTCTAGTGTTTTGGGGACATTGCATATATTGTCAGACTTTTGCTATATATTGATCAGTTTTGCCTCTTACTTCTTTTTCTTTAAAAAATACTTGTTATAAAGGGTAACTCTTGGAAGAGGAAAAGATAGAATGGGGAAACTTGGTAATGTAAAAAATGATATCAATAAAAAATGTCTTTTTTTTTAAAAGAAGCTCTAATGGAAAAATGTGGTAACCAGATTTAGAGTGGGATTGTGTTTATCTAATTAAGAGGCAAGTGGGTTTAATAGTGATCTGAGTTCAAATTGGGCTTTAGACATTTAGTAGCTATAGGATCCTGGACAAATCACTTAAAATCTGCTTGTCTTAGTTTCCTCATCTGTACTATAAGGATAACAGCACCTACCTTCAAGGGTTGTTGTGATGATCAAATGAAAGACTAATTGTAAAGCACTTAGCACAGTTCCTGGAACATAGTAAGTGCTATATAAATGTTAGATATTATTATTCATTGAGATAGGTAATTATTAGTTACCTATCTCAAGGCTTGACTTGATTGAACAGTTTAGGAAAACTATCTTCCAGAATGTACCTTTGAACATTTTAAGAGACTATTGATGAGTTTGATGAATCAAACTACTCCCTGAATTTTGTTAAGCTGTTTTATCTTATTGTGAAATTTTGTCTTTGTATGTGAACACTGTAAGTTGTAACTAAAAAGTGACTTGTGTCAAAAAGAGATTTTCAAAGGCAGGATTTTCTCTTTCTCTAAATAGAAACATTAACTAATTAAGTTTTTTAACTTGGTAGTGTACTGAATTTTTTCAACAAAAGTGATGAAGCATTTTATTTCCTCTGTATTAAATGTGAATTCACCATGTTCTTTTTGATTTAGGTAATCTATTTTTCTTGTCTATTTTCTAAAATCATATCTGCCATTGGTTTGTCAATTTTGTTCACACTTTTAAAATTAGCTATTTTATCTTAACAATAATCTTTTGGTTATTTTACTTTGATTTTATATTTAAAAATTCATTCTCCCTTTTTTATATTGCTTAAGAATGTTTCCAGAAATTGCGTATCAGCTAAAGGAAGGGGTGGTGGGAGGGGAGGGGAGGGAAAGAATATCATTCTTGTAACCAAGGAATAATGTTCTAAATTGACTAAGTAAAATTAAAAAAAAAGAATGTTTCCAGAGATATAAATTTCCTTCTAAAGACTATTTTAGCTGCATTACTCATGTAAAGCTCTCTGGGCTTACTCCTCAAATTAACTCTCAAGCTGGCTCTTTCTAGTAACGATTATGTCACATTCAAGTACTCTGTTAATACACAGGCCTAAAATTCAAATTCCCTTTCCACGCCAGGACAATAATAATAGCAGTGATAGTGATAGGGAATAGGGCATGAATCTGTAATTTCATTGTAAAGGGAAATCTCATATGAGGAAATTCCCTTGACCAGTACCAGTCCTCACCTTCTCTACAATTTATAGTTTTAGAAATTTGCCTCAAACACTGAGGAATTAAGTGAACCTTAACTTTAAGTTAAGTGAACTTTAACCCAATTTGTATTAATTTTTCAGAATCAAAGAAACAAAGAATCTGAGGGTTAGAAGAGACCTCAGAGACTGCCTAATCCATTTCATACCCAACAGGAATCCTGATTAGAACCTTTTTGGCAGATGGTCATCCAGATTCTGCTTGAGGACCTCCAAGGAAATAGAAAGCACTATCTCCCAAGATAGTTCATCCCATTTTGGGATAGCTCTAATTGTTAGGAAGATTTTTCTAACATCAAACCTCAATTTGCTACTTCTTTGCAACTTCCACACTTTGCTCCTTGGCTCTGTCCTTTGAAACCAAAGAGAACACATATAATCTTGCTTTCACATGATAATTCTCCAAATATTTGAATACAATTATCTTGGTCCTCCTCTACCCCACTTACCTCTCTCTGTTCTCCAGCCTAATTATTCTCTGTTCTCTATCCACTCTGCTGTGTTGGGGAAGGCACAGCCAAGGGAGCTGTTCCTCTCCCCATCTCCACCATGCCTGAGGACAGTTTTCACATGCCCTGACCCTCTGCCCAGTTGCCCAAAGCGAGCACTTCCTCCCTCCATTCTCGGGGTAATTCAGGAGCTCACAGACAGCTTGAGGGCACAGTTTAGACACGTGATCTCAAAAATGTTCACCAATGCTGCACCTGCTGCCTCAGATTAGATCACAGGATTCTTGATTCAGGTCTGGAAATGATCTTAAAGTTCATGCATTCCAACCCCTTCATATGCCTGAAGAAATTGAGATTTAGGGAGATTAAGCAATTAAGCACAAAGATATGTTAGTGGCAAAGTTAAAATTCAACTCTAGATTGCCTGTCTCTAAATCCAGTATTTTTTTTTAAATAGAAGTTAGAACTGGAAGATACCTTTAGAGACTGTTTTTTGGAGAAAAGTGATAATTTACTCTGGGTCCTTTTGATTCCTAGTCCAGAGCCCTTTCCACAGCCCCTGGACCTGATACTGAAAGATCAAATTCCACTACTTTACTTTGAAAGCCACTAGATTTAATATATGGGGTATATAGGGAGGACTAGTACCTCTGGTGTGAGAGCTTGCTGAGCCCTTTTCAGTGCTGCTTATCCAACTTTGATGTCCCCAACTCTCATCTGTAGCTCCAAGAAGCTGTAGCATGATCAGTGGGTACATTCGTCTAAAACCATCTTATAGATAAGCTAAACCAGGTTGAGAGTAAACAACAGGCTTCAAACCCATCAATGAATTAGAGAGGTATTTACCCCAAATATGTGAAGACTTCCTCTGGCATAATGACTGAATGAGATCAATTTGATCCCAAGGTCATGAAGGCATCTGAAGTTGGTGCTATGGGAGTGCTTAGACTTTGAACAGACATTGAAGAAACCAAAGTCATCCATTGCATCACAGATCATCTTCACTTGTCTGACTTTTGTTTTGCCTCTTAAATGACTGTGGAAGAGGATGAGACTGAAGATTTATGCAATTCTGCCTCACTTAGATTGAATTTACTTCTAGTCAAGATGTCACTCTGTGATGTCATTGGTACTTTTTTGAAAACAAAGATTGAATAGCAATACTTTGGTAATGTGAGCACTCTCTTTCATAAGTGCAGATTGTGACCTCTTTTATCTTTCTTATCTTGTAAGATTCTTACCCACATCCTGTTACATGTCTCACTTGATAAAGATACTCAGGATCACCAAACCAAGTTATCTCTATAATTATATCTATCAAATAATTTTGTATGATCTTAAGGTAATTGTGAGAGCTACTTTGCTGGATGAGAAATGCTAAGCCTATTTTTATGCTCTACTTAGTCAAATGTCCTTTTGTAGTATCTTGAATATTCCATACTTCTTGGTCATTTGTATGTGATATAGTATGAAGATATAGTATACAGGGGAAAATCATGAGTAAAAGCCTGTTTGCCTGTTTTGTTTCTCATGTTTTTAATCAAGGATACCCTTCTAAGTTCATTCTCAAAAAAAGATAATTCTTCTAGAAATGAAAAATAATTTGATTAATGGATTCTTTATAGTCCCCTTTTCCTGGAGCATGCTATCTGTAATGATTTTAGTTCTTTGATATCTTCCTTTCTTGGAGATATCTTTAGAAATCAATCATTTAGTGCCTTTAAAATTGCATCATTTCTAATGCAGATTTATTTTGTATGTTTTTTGTTATGACCAACCAATCTTCCCTTGTGCATCTTCTTAAGTGCCATTGATATTTGTACAATTGATTTAGTTCTTTGTAAATTTGAGTAATTAAACCTTTGTCAGAGGTTTTTATGAAGATTGTTTCCCAATTTGTTGCTATTCTTCTGATTTTGGTTACATTGGTTTTGTTTGTGCAAAAACTTTTTAATTTGATGTATTCCAGATTATTTATTTTGCATTTTGTAACTCTTTCTAAGTCTTGCTTGGTTTTGAAGTCTTTCCCTTCCCAAAGGTCTGACATGTATGCTATTCTGTGTTCGCCTAATTTTCTTATAGTTTCCTTCTTTATGTTTAAGTCATTCACCCATTTTGAATTTATCTTGGTGTAGGGTGTGAGGTGTTGATCTAAACCTAATCTTTCCCACACTGTCCTCCAATTTTCCCAGCAGTTTTTATGAAATAGTGGATTTTTGTCCCAAAAGCTGGGATCTTTGGGTTTGTCATATACTGTCTTGCTGAGGTCGCTTGCCCCCAGTCTATTCCACTGAACCTCTTTTCTGTCTCTTAGCCAGTACCAGATTGTTTTGGTGACCACTGCTTTATAATATAGTCTGAGATCTGGGACTGCAAGGCCCCCTTTCTTTGTATTTTTTTTTCATGATTTCCCTGGATATCCTTGATCTTTTGTTCTTCCAAATGAACTTTGTTATGGTTTTTTCTAAATCAGTAAAAAAAATTTTTGGAAGTTCCATGGGTATGGCACTAAATAGATAGATGAGTTTGGGTAGGATGGTCATTTTTATTATATTGGCTCACCCTACCCATGAGCAGTTAATGTTCTTCCAATTGTTCAAGTCTAGTTTTAGTTGTGTGGAAAGTGTTTTGTAGTTGTGTTCATATAGTTCCTGTGTTTGTCTCTGGAGATAGATTCCTAAGTATTTTATTTTGTCTAAGGTAATTTTGACTTTCTTATAATTCTATATCATAATGTTTTATATGTGAATTTGTTATTTAAACAAAGGTTATTCTTAGCTGCCATGCCATTTGATTTGAAAAAGAGATTGCTGAACCAGGTAGCTTCAGGTCCCTTTTGCTCTTCATACTATGGTGACTGTTTAACTGGCTAAACTTCCCTAAGGAATAGTCCTCCATTAATGTCCTTACTTTTATCCATTCTCCATCTTTCAAAATTAACTTTTATTTTAATAGATCAAGTCAGTGCTGTAATTGGATTCAATACCTTCTTATCTATCCTTTCTTCTAGAGGTTGATAATCTGTTATATGTAGCTAATTCTGAAAAAATTAACATAATGATAGCCAGGTATTTTCTGTGCTTAAGAGTAAATTTTGTTGTTTATGATGCTGTTTGATGCTAGTTGTATGTGGTGTCTTTCTACTCTTCTTGAAGAAAGTAGCCATGGTATTTGGACATAAAGCTTGTGAATAATCCATAATTTGCAAATCTTTTATTTCTTAGTCCTGAACCATATTTTCAATGTTTTTCACCATTCTTCCTTGTGGTAAAGAAGTCACCAACTATCAGAATAAATACTGTTGACTTAGGATCATGAGATCATAGATTTCTGGTTAAAAGAAGCCTTATAGATCATCTCCTCTAACCCCTTCAGTTTGCAACTGGGAAAACTGGAATTCAGAGAAGTTAAATAACTTCAAACCAGGTCCTCTAATTCCAAGAGCAATGTTCCTTGGAGGATCTTGTCAAACTCTTGGTTTGACATTGGTAGAATGTCTATTGTTTCTTCTTCATTTTTTGGAACTAATATTAGTAGGCTAAAATTGCTTTTAAAAGAGTAAATAAAATGACCAAATGCTCCAATATTTCTTGTTGCTTTGAGGCATAGAAAAAAATAAATTTATTTCTTTATTAATTTTGCTGAGAATTTGTGAGATATCTTTACATTTAGTTTCCTATGATAACTTATTGTTTCACTTACAGGTAAAAAGTATGTATATGACTCAGCCCAATAGATTGTTTATTAAAATAGTTTTATATTTAGAACATTACTAGTTAAATTAACTTTCAGATGATGTAAAAAAAAAGATTCTTCTGTACTTTCTGCTGTTCTCTAACTCCATTTTCTACTTTTGTCTGTTTTGCAGATCACAATAACCAAAGAATTTGTCATCTAAGTGGCCAGTATAATAATCATGAGTATCTTTGTAATTGTTCTTCTTGTATTCAGATAGTAGCCATTGTCTGTTGTCAAGTCTTTAAAGCCTTTCCAGTTTGGTAGAACCTATAAAACTTGAGATCTCCTGGTATAGCTTTTGATAATCTGTGGTCATTTTCATTCAATCATGAGATAGCAAAGTAGACCTTTTGTAGAAATCCCATTCTCTCCACTATCTAGTTTCTTTTAATACTCTGGTGAAAATACTGTTGCAATCTGTCTCTAATCAATTCAGATGTTCTTCACAGGCCCAATATCTTAGGAACATTCAAAAGGGATTGTACAAAATTCCTGTTTTGCCTCTGGGTCTCACAATCTTAGGTCCCCTAGTAGTCTGATAATTTTATAGTGGCAGAAATTGTTTAAAGTTTCTCAAGGACACTTCATATACAAACTTTTCTATTCTGTCCAAATTTCCACTATTACTAATGTGTTCTCAATCACATCAAAGTGATATTCCATTTGGGTTCTTGACTATTATCCCACTTTGCTAATTAGAGAGCTCAACATTTTCTATTTTCCATAATTCTATTTCTTGCCCTATCTACCAATTAGAAACAGTATACTTATAATTAAAACAACCCCAACATTCTATAAACAATGTTGTTGTTCCTTCCTCCCCCCCACCCCCAAAGGTTTCCCACAGCTTTTGGAATTATGGAATTATAGTTGGGAACAATGATTAACAAGGATAACTAGCAGTTGTGGGTAGTTTTAATTTATGTCTTTGAAAACTGGCAAGGAATAAGGAAGTAGTTTGGAACAGTAGTGAGAGCATTACATTTGGATTTAAGAGACTTGCGGTATCTTGGATAAGTCATTTCACCTTTAAGGGCTTCAGTTTCCTCATTTGTAAAATGCAAAAAAAAATATAGACTAGATAATAGCTAATATCCTTTTTGGGTCTAAATTCCATGGACTTATTTTCCCCTTTGTGTACTCTATGTTGCAGGAGAAACTGGATTATTCCCAATTTTTCTTCCCTTCACCCTTTTCTATGCCATTGTTTAATGCACTTTTTTACCATCTCTTTCCACTCTCTGTCTCTGCCTATTGAAATCTTTTCAATATTTCAAGGCTCATCTCCATGAAGTCTTCTCTGATTTTGGATCTAGTTCTAAATTGTGTGATCCTAAAGAATGTAAGGTGAAGCTTTAGAATGGCATTTGGAAGTGGGACATTGGGAGGGGGTGGATAAAGGTGATAGTTTAGAATAACAGTTGGAAGTAGGTGGTTAGAAATGCAAGTAGATATTTGAAGAAAGGAAATTGCCAACTGAGTTATATTGGGCAGGACCTTGCAAACTTTTAGATCTGTTATCTCCTCCACTTGTCATTTTGTGAAGGAGGTTCTGATGCTTTTCATTTTCTTTCTTAATTAAAACAATACCTCATCCTTTGAAATGACTCAAGATACATGTAAGGATGCATGTTAAAAACACATATGTAAAAGGCATCAATGTGTATTTACTTATTAGTTCAGTGTATAGGCATAGAGGACACAAATAGAAATCACCTAATGCCATTAATTGGTTTTGTGAGAATATGATACTAGGTCAAATTATTTTATAACAAGAATTAGGTAATGAAAAATTGTAGAGTTTAGAGCTGGAAGAGACCTTTAATGTAGTCTTACTCTCTTATTTGTAAACTGAAGCCCAAGGTCACAAAAGAATAGAAGGATAGGGAATAAAATAGTAGAAAATTAGAAGAGCTCCAAATCCAGAGTTCTTTCTACTCCATTACCTTTTTCTTATAGAGATAATCTTATACATGACTAATTACCATGATAGAAAATGTATTAATGGCTATAGCAAAATGATGTTGCTTAGGACAGTATAATATGAAGCACATTACAATTATTTTTCTCTAAAGTTCAGGGCACATATGGGAGAATAAAGAATGTATGCCATATATTGTATCTTGAGCCTAAAATGGCAAAGATTAGACTGAGATGAGATTGAGTTATGAATAACTAATATAATAATTTAAGATCTTTGAAGAATTTTCCATTTATTACATGATTTAATCCTCACACTAATTCTGTAAAAGAATTTGTAGATGTTATTCCAATTTTATAAATGAGAAAGTGGCCTCAGAAAGTAAATGTATATATTCATGGTTACCCAGCTGGTAAACTCCAGAGTTAGGATTTTAACTCACATATATATAACTATAACCCTAGTAGCATTTCATGACTATCATAGATATGAATATGTCAGGAATTGCCTCTGACATGCAATCTACTCTCTTTATTCACATAAAAAGACACCTTTATTTTTATAAAACTACATAAGTGGATAAAATACCAATTTCTATTATAAACAAAGTGAGACATAAATTACAGCAAGATGTTGTAATCACACTTGTATGACTGAAGTATTCTTGTTATCAAGGTAACCATTACTCAGATTTTCTCATTTAAATAATTTTTGTGTGTGTGTTTGAGTTTGTTTGGTAAAGATTATCTCATCCACAGGTTGTCTCAGGGCTTATTCATAGCTGTGGCTCATCTGTTGCCCATTCTAGCCTATTTTCAACTGCATGTCAGCAAACTTATAGTACTTAGTCAGGGCTAATAGTACTCAGAATCATACTTCTTGTTATACTGAGAACTTATTGCTTTAATAAGCTTACCTTGGCATGAAAAAAACTAGTTCTTAGACAAAAGGCTATCTGGCTTATTCCAAATTCAAGGTTACTAGACATTGTTTGTTAAATGCTAACTCACTGATAGAATCTCTAAATGTATATAATTGAAAATCTGTTATCCTAAAAAAGAACTACATTTCCTGGGAGCCCACTGACTCAGTGGGCTGTCATTAAGTACTTCCTGTAGACAGAGGATATTAGCAAGTGGGCAGTCCTCTCTGGTTTCTTTTCTTGGGCTTGCAGCCAGCATAGTGGCGGTGGTAAGCTAAGCTTGGGAATTTTAAATGGGCTAATCAGCCATGGGCACATGGTCTTTATTTTGTATCTTCTTTATTCCTTGATTTCTAATGATCATTAATAATCTCCTAAAATATAACTTTTTTATTATTGACATTAATTTTAATTTTTACAAATAGAAATAAGTCTTCTCTATCATTACTCCTCTTCCTTTATTAAATTCCGCTATCCCATTTTTTCTCAACCATATAAATCCTATTAAAACAGAATATGGTTTTATAGAAATGTTCATTGTCATCTTAAAGAAAATAAAGTTTAGACCCTTTAGAAGAAAATGAGAAAAGAGGGTAAGGGGACAAGAATCTATGTGTCAGGCAGTATGTTAATAATATTTTACAAGTATTACCTAGCTTGATCAAAGTGTTGGTAGAGGAAAACCATTTGAAGCTTTCAATAAACGAGAGCTAATTTTTCAGAGCTTCTGTCTGGAATGTGGATTACATGTTATATCAACAAGGTATGAACACTCACCTAGAAAGGACAAAAGTTCTCTGATTGGTCCCATCCATATATAATGTCTAAGATCTAAGAGCTTTCCTAGGATTTGAAAGTTACTCTCACAAATTTGTTAAGAACTCGCAGTCATTGTTAACATTGAACAGTTGCCTCAACATTTCCCAGGACTAATCTATGCTGATATATACAAGCCTTTCTTTCCTTCAATATAGGTGCCAGTCTAGCAGACATAGAAGCTCCCATTTTGCCAAGAAGGAGCTAGTCACCAAAAAGTGGCAGAGGATTGACTGTCTCTTATTCCTCCATACATGTGATGGTTTAGGCTTTAAAGTAGACTATCACTGAAAAGTTCAAAATGTGAGTATGGAGTGGTTTGGAAGTAGTTGCAAGTATGGACTAACAATAATCCATTGACATACTTTGACTAATACCATGTGAGATGCTACTTGCCAAAGATGCGTAGCAGTACTAGGCAACTATGGCTTTGGCATCTACTACTGTCAAATGTCAAAGCTTTGAGATACTAGAACTATGGTTATAACTAAAAAAAGAAGTGATAATTTTATGTAATAGCTAGGGAGTTGGTCTATAAACAAATGACAGCAATGAGAGTGTTTGAAGATTCCACCATCCAACATACCAGAAGCATATGTGGATTCACTCTTCATTGAACCAATATCATTGTATCTTTTTTTCTGAGGATAAATGGCGGCTAGAATAGATGGATGATGAGGAGCTACAAGAAGTAATACAAAACAAGATGTAAGTCAGTGTTGTAAAAAGGCCCAAATTCTAGTTCCTTGAAGACATCTTACGTGTTGAGACAATGGCAGAAGGTGGAAATATGCAATACAGAACTGAACCAGACTATCATTAATTCCATACATGATACCAGGAAGCACTTGGTGCTACCTAGTCCATATCACTCTGGCTAGTAAAGCTTTTTATAGAGATATATAGCACAATGGATAGAGTGAAAGATCTGGAGTCAGGAGTACCTGGATTCAAATCTGGCCTCAGACACTTCCTAAATGCATGACCCTGGGCAAGTCATTTAAACCCAATTGCCTAGCCCTTACTGCTCTTCTGCTTTGGTACCAATACTTAGTTTTGATTCTAAGACAGAAGGTAAGGTTTAAAAAAAAAAGAGTAAAAACATGGGCTCAGGGATAGGGTGAGGACATGAAAGAGTTGTAACAGAAAGGAAATGGGTTATTTCACTTATGGGATCACAAGTGTCAGGCAGACTCCCTCTCCTCTACCATATCTTTATCTGAATAGAGGAACTAGGGTGAAAGAGAAGAAGTATAAGAAGATAGGATGGAAGGAAATTTGCAATTAATAATCATAACCATGAATGTGAATGGGATGCCCATCTTAAACTACTACCCACCTGTCCTTTCAAAGTACAGACTAGACATTTAAACAATTGATAAATGCAAATTTAAGGTGAAAGTCAAATCTAAATTTATTATTTTTCTCTCAAATGATGAGGCTAAACTTATAGGAAAAAAGATACCTTGAAAATGGGGATAAAAACGCAAATTGAAAGATTGCGGATTGGTTTCTGTGAAGAAGGGGGAGAGACAGGAAATGGGGTATAAAAAAGATCAACATGGGCTGGAGAGCTTGGCCTTCTACCATTCTTTTCATGGTGTTTGGAGAGATTGGTTCTGGAGATTCCTGCCTTGGCTTTGGAGGAGACTCTTTCCCTGGATCCTGTGTCATCTTATTGGGTGAGTGGCTTGGGCTGTAGAGGAGGCTGCACTGGTGGACTTCTAACTGAAGACTCCATGTGGAGGTTGAGACCTGAGGAAGCCTCCTGCTGGGGTGCTGAACCAGACTTCACTTCATTGGAGAAGCTCTTAGACCTGATAGGCTTGTTAAGAATCTGTCTCTTTATCTGCAGTTCCTACTCTTTCCACCTCTTTGTAAATAAAAGCTACTAAAAGTCATTTTGACTTAAACTACAATGCTTTAAAATCAGCAAACACAATATTACTTTATAACTCTTATTGAGCCCAAACCCCCAATTTTAGTCCTTACATATTCAAGGAAACAGTCATGATTTTCCAAATATTTCTCAAACAATTATACTAGCAAGATTCCCAAGACATCCTTCCTCAAACCAAAGCCCTCTGTAGCCTCAGTCTTTTATGGTCATTTACTCATGATGGGATACAAAGCCACTGGTTTGAAGCTGAATGCCTTTTACTCCCCCCCACCCCAGCCCAGCAGGTGGTTGTGGGATGAGAGAATTTCTATTCCCATGATCAGAGTTGCTGTCAGGAATGTAGCAAAGGAGACATACTGTCAGTATGCTCAGTTAGAATTCTGAATATATATTCTCTTTTTTTTAATTACTATATTAATAATATATTATTACATAACATATGATAAAAAGAATAATTTCCCCCAATATCTTCTCTCTCTATCCTGCCCTCTAAGATGGCAAGGTTATACTTGTATGATCCTACAAATGTATTTCTTCATTGGTCATGTTATGGAAGAAGATTATATATCCATGAATTTTTCTTGCCATTGCTATAGCTATCATTTCTAATATTATATTGAATAGTAATGGTGATAGTGGTCATCATTGCTTCAACCCTAATCTTATTGAAAAGGCTGATTGCTTATTTCTATTATAGATAATGCTGGCTTTTTATTTTAAATATATACTAATTATCATTTAAGGAAAGTTCCATTTATTCTTATGATTTCTCGTGTTTTTAATAGGAATGGCAGTTGTGTTTTGTCAAAGGTTTTTCCTGTATCTTTTGCTAAAATCATATGATTTTGTTCTTTTTGTTATTAATACGATCAATTATGTTTATAGTTTTCCTAATAGTGAACCAGCGTTATATTTTTGTATTCTTGTTATAAATCAGGTCTGATCATGGGTTATAATCTTTGTTATATTGCCTAGTCTCCTTGCTAATATTTTGTTTACATTTGTGTGTGTGTCTATATTCATTATGAATATTGCTCTTTAGTTTTCCTTTTCTATTTTGACTCTTCCTGGTTTAGGTATCAAAGACCATATTAATGTCATAGAAGGAATTTGACAGGATCCCTCTTTAAAATTTACTTCTAAATCTATCTGGTCCTGGAGATTTTTTCTTTGGGAGTTTATTTATGGCTTGATCAATTTCTCTTCATATTACAGAGCTCTATTTCTTGCTCTGTTAACTTGGACAACTTCTAGCTTTATAAATATTCATTAATTTAGAGCACCATTTTTATTAGCATACAGTAGTTCTAAATAACTCCTACTAATTTCTTAGGGAGGAGGGTGTTATAGGCAAATCAAAGCTGTTATTGATAAGCTAAAGCTGTTATATTAAACCTATTTTGTAGACTGTTGTTAGGGGGTTAAACTATTGTGCAGGCAGTTGATAAAAGTCCTAAAACAGTTTGGTACACCATTGAAATTGTTTATTCTATGAGGAAAGGTAGAGATAGGAAATAGGAGTTAGGAAAAGGATATTCTATCTTTAAATCTTATACTAAATCTTAAAACCTAAATCCAATACTAAAATATCTAAATAAACCCCCCAAATCTAACTGCTTTCTTTTCAGTTTCTTCTTACCTGTCATATAGGCCTCTTTAACCTTACTCTTACTATCTTAAAATAATATTTTCTATCTAACTAAGCTATGCTAATAGATGAACATTTAATTGATAATGAACTCCTTAACTTCTTATCTGAAACTCAAAAGCTGCCAGAAGCCAAGAGAGAGAACATTAATAGCTCAGGACTTCTGTTCCCCCAAATCCAAATGATCAAACTCTTATCTGAAACCCAAAAGCTGCCAGAAGCCAACTGTCAGAAAGACCTCTTGACAGAGAGTAAACCTCAACAACTCAGAACTCCTTTTCCCTCCGTTGCAACTGGAGAAGCCTCAAGGAGAAGTCCTTTGGACATTTGGATTTTGAAAAAATTCCATGCTGGAACTACATTCCCCAGCATGCCCCAGGGTGCCCTCCCCTTTACTTCCTGGTGTAGAATTGGTCTATGAATGGATCAATCCCATGCTAGGGAGGGACCCTCCCACCTACTTCCTGGTGTGGGATTGGTCTATATAAGGACCATTCTCATGCCAAGGAGGGCCTTGGAATCTGACTTCATTTGGTTGAGACAGAGTAGTCAATTTTAGGCTGGTGGAACTAGTTATTCTTTTAATAAAAGTTTTGTTAGATCAAAGAGATAGAGTTTTTTTTTTCTGTATTTCAATTGGCAACCCCAAGGCACCCCAGAACCTTTAAAGTAAGCAAAAAATCTCCCCCTCCCTGAGTCTCTTGGACTCTCTGCCCTTCTCACCCATGCAAAAGGTAGGAAGCCGCTACTCTGGCTTCCACTCAATCTCCTGTTTTCATCCCTTGTCCCTCTCACCTTTCCTCCTTCCCATTCTTCATTCATCTCTCCTCCTCTTCCTCCATCTCCTCCTTCTCTTCAGACCCCCCATGGAGTTGAGCTGTTTTTCCCCCCACCAGCTCCTCCAGAGACCCCCGCTGAGAGCCACCTCTGTGCTCTTTTTCTCAACATCTGGCATCTCTCTCTCTCTTTCTCTCTTTTTCTCCCTCCTTCCCTCCTTCTATACCCCTCTTTCTTCCTCCTTTCCCCTCTTCCAGCCTAGCCTCTCTGGCTGCTCTCTCTTTCTCTCTCCTTTTTCCTCCAAGCCTAGCTTCAGACCTCCTGCTGAGACCACTTCAGTGCTCTTTTCCTGCCATCTTATCCTTCCTCCCCCCTTCCTACCTCCAGCCCAGCTTCTCCAGATGCCCTCTTCCCCTCCCCCCAGTGTAGTTCCTCTGTGGAACCCCTGCTGAGCCAAGCTTTTTTCCCCCACATCCTCAAGTTGACCCCCCCTTGCTATCCTGCCATCCTCCCTCCCTTCCTCCTCCACCTTTTCTTCCATCCTGCTACCACTGCTACCTTCCACACTCGCCCCAGATCTAGATCTCCCATGAACACTCCATATCTGGATCTCCTCTGTACTCTAGATCTTATTTTTCTTTTCTCACCTACCTCTTGCTTCTTGCTACTGTTTCTCTCTCTTCCTTGCTCTCCTTTCTTGCCTTGGCGCTGGGCTGAACCTCTCCACTGTAGGAATAGGTGTAATGGAAAGGAGAGCTAGAACACAAGAGAAGAGATGATTGACAGCCAAGCTCTTACAAGCACAGAATTCTAGAACCTTCCTCTTCTGCCTTGCAGGATCTCCTGTTCCTGCTTTCCTTATAACAATACATATGATCCTGCATACCAGGATGTACAAAACTTGCTCCAGGCCTTTTTGACTGAACGGGAGAAAAGCAAAATTATTTCTACTGTTCATAGAGCCTGAGGAAAAAATGTGGTTCAGTGACCAGAACACAACCAAAAATGGAATATAAATGATGAAGAGGAATAATTGCCTTTCCAGGGAGGCATTGCTAAAGGCAATGTGAGAATTCCCCAGCAGGCCAGGTACATGGACCAAGTTTGAAAGCCTTAAGCAATTGGAGGATGAATCACCCTCCCAATTTATCGATAGACTACTTGAGCTTGGAAGAAGGTACATAGACCTTGATATCACAAAAGAAAGGGCAGTATGGCAAATAAGGAGGCAGATTGTGAATAACTGCTCCAAAGTGGTCCAGGAATATTTTAAGAATAACTGCCCAAACTGGCATAATATGGACCTTGAGGAATTGCTCAGGGTCACAGCGTATACATCAAAAGAACATGAACAAAAAAATGTTGAAAGAAATACTTTGGCAGCAGAATTACAGAAAGAATTAAAATCTTTAACAGAAAGACTTGACTAACAAGCCAAAGAGAAAGAAGGTCAAGCAGCGGCCATTGCCCCTTTGCAGGAATCCACACATTAATTGCTCATATGCTGTTTCTGTGCAAAAAGAGGTCACATAATGATGAATTATAGGAATTGGAAACATGGAATTAGGAATAATAACTTCAGAAATTACAACTTTAGAAATAATAACAATTATAGAAATAATAACAATTATGGAATTAATAATCCACATCCAACTCCAAATTAGACAAACAATAACCCACATCAAAATACTCAACAACAATATATCCAAAGTGGAGCTTGTTCACTCTATACTTGGTGTGAGACTGCACCTCAGGCTAGTGGAGCCCAAGGTACCACCCAAAGATCTTTATTAAGTTGTGAGGAGGGGGGATAGGGCACTGGAATCAGAGGGTAGAACAACCTTTGATTTCCCAGACCCTGATGTCTTAATGCCTGTTATCCCTAACCCTCCTCCCCCTAGTGATGAACATCATCTCCTGGACACCAGGGCCTCCAAATCTGTATGGATGAGTACACCTGATTCTGATTGTAGTTCCATTGGCTCAATAAATGTAAAAGGGTTATCAAGACCACCTTTAAAGGTCCCAAAGATTTTTCTTTGGATGGTGTCTGTAGGACTCTTAGCAGTGGAACATACTTTCCTTCTAATGTCTAACTCCCCTATAAATCTCCTGGGGAGAAATCTTTTCTGCAAACTTTAAGCCACAATAACTTGCTCTCCAGATGACTCTATATCACTGGAATTGCCTGAGGAACCTTTGAATTTTCTCCCTATATTTTTATCAAACAGTCAGGGAATGAAGGATCCCATTTTCAAAATCTTAGCAGATATTCCTGAATATCTCTGGGCAACATCAACTTCTGATATTGGCCTCCTTAAGTCAGCTGTTCCTGTTCAAATTAGGACAAAATCTGGCCCACCTCTTTCTATTCCTCAGTACCCTCTCTCAAAGGAAGCAATTGAGGGAATTAAACCAGTGATAAATTTGTTAATTGAAAAAGGCATCATAGTTCCTGAAAATCTTCATATAATACACCCATCCTACCTGTAAAAAAGCCAAAATTCGGCCCCAATAGAAAAACCTGTCTATAGATTTGTCCAGGACTTAAGAGCTGTAAACAATCATGTTATTAAAAGACATCCTGTGGTCTCTATCCTTAATTCAATTCTCTCTAATATTCCTAGCACAGCTACTTACTTTACTGTAGTAGACTTGTACTCAGCATTCTTTTCTATTCTGGTTCATGAGGATGCCAGATATATATTTGCCTTTACCTGGAAAGGTTCTAAATGGACTTGGGCTCTTTTGCCCCATGGGTTGATGGATAGCCCTACATTATTTTCACAACTTCTAAGTGAAGACATAGACAATATTAAATTTCAGTACAGCAGTTTGATTGAATATATGGATGATTTGGTACTTTCTTTGAATAAGTCTTACCCATTGCTTATTGTTTTATAAACATGTTACTTTATTTTGTGAAAATCATTTGCACTCACACTGTGGATCATGGCTAAGTTAAAAAGGAAATGGATCTAAATTTTTGGGTAATTATCCTTTACCTCTCCTTGAGTGACACTGATTGTAAGATTTATATTTTTGATTGTCACTGCTTGTAAGATATATATTTTTGATTTTTAAAACATTTTTTATAATTGCATGTGCAATTTGAGTTTTCTGAAGCACATATCATCAATATTAAAAAAAAATTGTTTTTTGCTTTTACACTAGTGTAGGTTTAGTATGTCCTAGCCCTAAATGTAAATGCATGCCTAACAATCTTAGTCTGTGGAACCTGCCACTGGTTATTTAACTGTTATGGGACTTTGCTTCATATATATATGTCTGATTCAAGGAAAAGGGTTCAAAAAAATAAAAGGAGCACAGATTTTACTTACACAGTGCCAAGGAAGCATGGACTTAACCTGAATAGTACCAAAAGAACACACAGGTCAAAAAAGAAACCAATCCAGGTAGGACAGATGAAATTCTGCACCAATGTGAAAGAACTTAAACTGTGTGTGAGACTCAAGGTTGAAGCACTTGACATATGTTAAGACACAAAACTCCTTGTACCACACTCCTTGTGAAATACTTTCTATCAAGTACATAACAATTGGCTGTTCTGGCTCTTCTATCCCTTAGAGATGATGAAAGATCAGACCAAGGAATAAAAATCTAGTCCCTTTTCCATCTTTCATGCTGTGGCGTTTGACTGTGGTCTTGGTTTCTGAGTGGGTAAGTGCATGATGTTGGACATGGATTGCTTTAGTCAGGCCATGATTTAAGAACATGTTGTGATTTTGTTTTTCCTTATTTAGGATTTTTTTCATATAACATTTGGAATTTTTGTGATATTTTTTGATAATTTTATCTGGCAATGATTCATATGCCTCATATCTCAGTCATGTATCCCTGTGTGATTTCAATGCTTCTTTATATCCTCCTGAGGGGGATTTGTGTTGTTATCTTATTATGAAAAGTTTAAGTTATTTTAAAAAGTAATTTTAGGGTAAGAAATTTCCTGCCTCCCAGAATCCAAAAAGTGAACTCCTTGCAGAAAATACCATAAGGATGCCTGTAGAGACCACAAACTGCACCAAGAGAAACTGAGAAAATCTTTTGATGTGCAAAATTGAACTTTGGGGGATTGAATACATTTGTTTTATATGTCCTTTTATGTTGTACCAAATAGGACTGCCCTCTGGTTGCTTTTGTTATTTTTTCCCTTTTGTTTCCTTATCCCCAGGTTGTTGTATTTTCCCCTTGTAAAAATGTATGTATCTTCAGTTTGTTATGTTTGAAATGGTCCACGGGCAGACTGGTCTCCAAAAGGATCATCGCAGGGTATTATGGGTTTTGTGAAGACTTCATGCTAGAACTACATTCCTCAGCATGCCTCAGGTTCCCTTCCTGCTACTTCCTGGCATGGGATTAGTCTATGAATGAATCAGTCCTGTGCTAGGGAGGGACCCTTCCCATCTCCTTCCTGGTGTGAGATTGGTCTATATAAGGACCAATCCCTCACCAAGGAAGGCCTTGGAATCTGACTTGATTTGAGATTGAGTGGGGATAGTCAGTTTCAGGCTGGTGGAACTTGGTTTTTCTTTTAATAAAATTTTGTTAAATCAAAGACAGAGTTGTTTGTTTTTGTTTTTGTTTGTTTCCCCCCACCCCCACCCCCGCAGCATTTCAGACTGGAAGTTCAGGACTTTTTAGTCCTTTTTCCACATCACTTCCCTTCCCCCTCCCTACCCCCACTTCATGGAAACCAATCACAGTCTTTCAATTTGCCTAGCACTGCCTGGGGGGGCAGTGGCCTCTGTAGTTATCACCCACTCTAGCAAGTGACTTGTGAACTCTTAAACTTACTTAGTGACTGGTAAGGTACCAAGTAGAGGTACTTAAGTTTTTGGTTTATTAACTCAAAAGTTGCTGCTTAATAGACAAAGAGAGTTTAATTCACTCTTCACAATATGGGAATAATTTATAAAGTTCTTATTATGTGCCAGGTAGTGTGCTAAGTATTTTTACACATATGATCTTATTTGATCTTCTCAATAACCCTGAGAGGTAGGTAATATCATAATCCCAATTTTACAGTTGAAAAAATGAGGAAGACTTGACTTGATTAACAGAGCTTTAAATATTAGCTGTCTATGGCCAAATTTGAACTCAATTCTTCCTTACTCTTAGACTAAAAATGTATCCACTGAGCCATCAATTGCCTTTATTTCTTCTTCATCAGTTATGAATTCGTCTTTTCCACTTTTGATACTGGTAATTTGATTTTCTTCTTATTTATTTATTTCAAAAAAATTGTTTTCTGTACCCATTTATCAGTACACAGGTGGCATGGTGTACTCTGGAATTATTGTTGATCACTTCACAGATAAAGAGTTCCTATTTTTCCAAAGTCATTTGCCTTCATCATATTTTTGTTTCTGTATAAATTGTTCTTGTTCTGTTCATTTCACTCAGCATCAAATCATACAACTCTCCCTAGATTTCTCTGAAACTATCCCTTTTCTTATTTCTTAAAACACCTTGGTATTCTTTTCCCCATTTGACTAGCATTTTATTTTTTCCAAATTATACATAAAAACAATTTTAACATTCATTCTTCAAACTTCTGAGTTCCAAACTCTCTCTCCCTCCCCACACTGCTCCTCATGATTGATTATAGATTATCCATCTCATTTCCCTCTTAATTGTGTTATAAAAGAAAACAGACCAAAAAAAAAAAAACCAAACAAACCCCAAACCAAAATAAAAACCACACAAAAAAATAGTAGAAGTGAAAAATAGCATGCTTTGCTCCACATTCAAATTTCTTCAGTTCTTTCTCTGAAAGTGAATAACATTTTTCATTGTGAATCCTTTGGAATTGTCTTTTTTTTTAAATTTAAAACCTTTACCTTCCATCTCGGAGTCAATATTGTATATTGGCTCCAAGGCAGAAGAGTGGTAAGGGCTAGGCAATGGGGGTCAAATGACTTGCCCAGGGTCTCACAGCTGGGAAGTGTCTGAGGTCAGATTTGAACCTAGGACCTCCCAACTCTAGGCTGTGGAATTGTCTTTCATCATTATATTGATGATAGCTAAGTCATTTACAGTTGACCATCATTCAACATTGCTTTTACTGTGAACAATGTTTTGCATCAGTTCCTGTAAGCCTTTCCAAGTTTTTCTGAAATTGTCCTGCTTTATCATTTCTTAAAGCATAATAGCACAATTGCAATACTATGACACACCTTGTTCATGCATTTCCCAATGGATGGACATCCCCTCAATTTTAAATTTTTTGACAGTTCAGAAAAAAACTGATATAAATATTTTATACATATTTTTCCTTTTCCCACTTGTTTTTTATCTCTTTGGGTCAGAAACATAATAGTGGAATTGCCAGGTCAAGGAATATGTCCAATTTTATAGCCTATGGGTATAGTTTCAAATTGCCTCCAGAACCCTTGGATCATTTCACAACTCCAGCAGTAGTGCATTAGTATCTGAATTTTCCCACATCTCCTATATCATTTAGCATTTTCCTTTTCTGTTTTTTTGGCCAATCAGATAGGTGTGAGGTAGTACCTCAGAGTTGTTTTATTTTTTATTTATTTTTTTTTTTAAAGAAACCCTTACCTTCTATCTTGGAATCAATACTGTGTATTGATTCTAAGGCAGAAGAGTAGTAAGAGCTAGGCAATGGGGTCAAGTGACTTGCCCAGGGTCACACAGCTGGGAAGTTTCTGAGGCCACATTTGAGCCTAGGACCTCCTGTCTCTAGGCCTGGCTCTCAATCCACTGAGCTAGCCAGCTGCCCCCTCAGAGTTGTTTTAATTTTCATTTCTCTTTTTCTTTTTTCTTTAAACTCTCATCTTCTGTCTAATTTTTCTTCTTTTAATAAAGAAGCTTTCAAGTTTATACTTGGATTATAATTTAAGTTTTATTACTTTTTTTTTTAAAAACCCTTGCCTTCTGTCTTAGAATTGATAGTAAGTATCCGTTCCAAGGCAGAAGAGTCATAAGAGCTAGGTAATCGGGGTTGAGTATTATACCCAAGGTCACATAGCTAGGAAGTGTCTGAAGTCAGTTTTGAACCCCAAAACTGTCTCCAGGCCTGGCTCTATATTCATTGAGTGACCTAGCTGCCCTTTGCATTTCTCTTTTTCCAATTTTTCTTCTACCTTTCTAATTTGATTTGGAATGATAAACAATGAAAGGAAGAGAAAGAGAGAGAGAGAAGGAGAGAAGGAAGGAAGGAAGGAAGGAAGGAAAGAAGGAAGGAAGGAAGGAAGGAAGGAAGGAAGGAAGGAAGGAAGGAAGGAAGGAAGGAAGGAAGGAAGGAAGGAAGGAAGGAAGGAAGGAAGGAAAGAAGGAAGGAGGAATGAAATCCTTTATATACAAAAATATAGTGGCTCTTTTTTTGCTGACAAACATTACAAACTGAGGAGATGCCCATCAATTGGAACAAGTTGTGGTATATTATTGTCATGGAATACTATTATGTTATAAGAAATGATAAGCAGATGCTTTTAGGAAAAACTGGAAAGACTTTCATTAACTAGTGTAAAATGAAGTAAATATTGTAGGAGATTATATATAGAAACAGCAACAGTATGTGATGATTAGCTGTAAATAACTTAGTTATTGTCAGCAATACAATGATCTCAGACCACTCCTGAAAGACTTATGATGAAAAATACTATTTATCTCTAGAGGCAAAATTGATGGACTATAGATCAAAGAATCCTTTTTTTTTACTTTATTTTTCTTGTTTTCTTTTTTCCTTTTGATCTGTGCTTTACTTTACAACATGATTAATATAGAAACTTTCTGAATGATTGAATATGTAAAATCTATATAAAATTGTCTTCTTTCTCAATGGGGGAAAGGAGGGAGAGAATTTGTAACTCAAAAATTAAAAAAAAAACATGGTAAAACTAGTTTTTATATATAGTTGGAAAAATAAAACATTAATTAAAAAAAAGAAACTTTGGATGTTGAAGAGGATGAGAATAAGGGATCAGGTAATGGGAATGGGTTGCCCAACACGTTTCAAAAGATGTTCTCTAGAATTGAGAATCATTAGGATATAGAGGGTATGACCAGGCATAAGATTGTTCATTATTGAGTGAAGAATGCCACTCTTCCCAATGGATGTTGGAGATCAGGCTAGAGGAAAGAAGAGGATGAGATAGGAGGCCTTGTTTCTAAGTCAGAACTCAAAGGCAGATAAAAGCTTTCCACGTGAGCAACATAGCCTTTCTTTTTCAACCTGATGGTTTTGAGGGAGACATGTTGTCATTCTCTGGGTGGGGCCTTAAACAGTTTCCACTTGGGCTAACCTTTGGTTCATGAATACTGACCTTTGTTCTTTGTATTGTTTTTTTCCCTTGCTTCTTAGGTGGAGTATTAGACTTTAAATAACAACCTTGTGAGCTTCAAAACATCAGGAGAGGGAGTTGCCAGAGGTCCAGGAGCTGGAGTCTATGCCAGATTTTTACAGACAGATGAGCCCCATGAGCACCAAAGACCTAAGCAACATGCCTGACCCAGCATAGCAATGAATGGAAGGCAGTCAAGAGGGCATGCCTCATCCATTGGCTCTGCCACATTTGGAAATTAACTTATTGGGGTGAATGCTTTGAAACAACTGCTTTTAAATTGAGCCCAGTCTTCCCAGGGACCAAGGTAGTATAAGAAAGACTATATCACCAGATATTGTGTGGAGATATTTTATAATAGCTATTCTTGCTATATTTTTTCAGTATATATTCTTTTGTAAAAATTAATGGATGTTATATGGTTAAATGACAGTGAGGCACTAATCATTGAAGGCTTTCAATGATGTAAGGGAGATATTAACTATAACTGACTATTGATAGTGAGGAGAGCACACAAGGATGGGGATTTGAATTAACAGCAGTAGAGAATCATCTCAGCCCCTATGGCATACTCCTAAAACCCTAGTGGAAAATATTGCTTTCTGGTTATAATTGGGATAATGACTCCTTCCACTCCCTCCACCCCCAGTTTGTACAAAGGTTCCACTTCACCCTCTTAAGAGAGGAGTCCGATTCTAGAGCCAGAGCTATGAATATTGTTCCTGATGCCTCCTTGGTCAAAGGTGAGGTGGAACAATGAGCCCTGGGTGAATGTAAGGGCAAGTAAAGGAAAGATTTTAAAGTAGGTTGCTAGTCTGTGGCCTCTGCCAAGTGGTATTTAGCCACTGTGCTTGATGTGCCTTTTTACTGGCCATCTCTCATGTTTGGCATGCACTCTTTCCTCATTTCTACCTTACAGAATTTTTCTTTTTCTCCAAGACATGACTCAAGTCCCACTTTCTAAATGAAGTCTTTTCTGGTCCTTTCAACTACCAGTGCTCTCTATCAAATCATCTTGTATTGAGTCATTTTTTATAGTTGTATTATTTATAGTTATATGTTTATTTATTGTTTCCCCCAATAGAATACATTTCTTCCAGGAAGGATTGTATCATTCAGTGTATTCATAACTATTCCCAATACAGTTTCTGGCACCCAGTAATAATTTAATAAATATTTGTTTATTATGTGCCCTTTTTTCCTATTCTCTCAGCCATCACTTAGAAAATTTGAGACTCTTATCTCCTCTCTTCTGAGATACTGCAATAACTTCTCTACTCTCTAATCCATCTAATCCACATAGTCCTGCCAAAAATCACCCTAAAGCAGATATCTAATGACGTAACTTTTCTTCTTAGGGATTTCTAGTCATTCTCTCCTATCCCTAGCATTTTTTTTAAAAGCTTCAGCTTGGTATTTAAAACCCTGTATATTTGATTCCCATCTTTCCAGACTTATTTCATATTATTCCCTTTCATGCATTCTGCATTTCATTGACAATGGTCTACTAGTTATTTTTCTAACTTGGCATTTTCTCCTCCATCTTCCACTTGTGCCCTATTCCATATACTGTCTCATAAACTTGGAATAATGTCTGATTTCACCTCCCCTTCTTAGAATCTCTAGCTTTCTTCTGAGCTCATTATAGACCACCTATGTCAGTGATGGTGAACTTTTTAAAGACCAAGTGCCCAAACTGCAACCTTGCACTGTATGCGAGTCCCTCTTCCTTTTCCTAGACAGGGGGGATAGGAAATGCTCCTATTGGACTACACAGCAGAGGTGCAGGTGATGGGAGAAATGTCCTTAGGCATAGTGGAGAGGGGAAAGGAAACAGCCCCATCTGGCACACATGTCATAGGTTTGTCAACACAGATCTTTCCTAATCCCTTTAGTGCTTTTCAAATAATATGGTAGTTATTGATTTGCTTGTTTGCATACCTTATTAGAGCATAGGATCTTTGAAAGCAAGGGCTATTTTTTGTCATTGTATTCCCAGAATTTGTGCATATTGCACATAGTAGGTACTTAATTAAAGCTAGTTGAGTTGGATTTAAATAAGGAAGGTTCTTGCCAATATAACATAATAGGGGCTAGAACTCTCCTTGGTACAGAATCTCATTAGGAGCAATCAACTTCTTTTCTCTTCATCCTTTAAGTGAGCTTTCTGAAAATGGCCTCAGGGTAATTTTAAGAATTTAGCTCAGAAGTTTGATGGGCAAACAAGGGATAGAAGAACAACCAAGTAGTGCTGGTGGAAGGAGAATATATAGTGTTTGGGAAACAGGGGAAGGAAAGAGGTAATGTGGTAGTAATTATTCATAGTCTATATGAAAGGTTAGAGGCAGAAAGTCATTTGGATATGCGATAAACCAAAATAAAAGTGTTGTGCTAAAGATAACTAACAGATGTGGGGTTTTTGAGCAGTAAAACAACAACAAAATCAAAACGCAAACCCTCATAACCTTGTCTCATGCAGATCAGGGCAGTTAGTCAAGGAGTCCTCTGGGAAACAGAATAAACATGTCTATTAGTGGATAGTTGAACTCTGGAGGCCAAGAGCAGGGACCAACAGACAAAACTGAAAAAGAATGACCATTATCTGCAGGAAGAGAGTTAGCTGAGAGCAGAGAAGAAGAAAGTAGAAGGTTTGCGGAGGGAGGCACCATCTATTAGAAAGAAATGGAAGAAAATAGGTAACTAGTTGTCACAGAGGATAAGATGTCAGACCTGGAGTCAGGAAGACCTGAATTTAAATCCAGCATCAGGAGCTTACTAACTGTGTGATCCTGACATGTAGGAGAGAGAAGAAAATGGAAAGAAGGCAGGCTGGTACAATATCAGAAGACTTGGGTTCAAATTTTGCCTCTTTCTCTACTTGTGTAACCTTAGGCAAGCCATTTCACCTCTCAGGGTTTGTTTCCTTCTGTGGCAATGAGAAGATTAGACTCAATGATCCTTTCAAGCTCTAAATCTATGATGGATGGCCTATGAAAACCATTAAAGCAGAGCTAGGTGATAAAACACAAAGCTGCTGCAAAGGACAGAGCTGGCATTTGATAGCAGAAGAGAGCTACAGGAAAATAGCAAAGGTCAGCAGGTGGGGGTTGATATTGGAGGGGGAAAGTGATAAACAGAGAAGTGCTGTAGGAGGAAAGCATAAATAAAAAACTAGGGAATAAATCCTAACAAAATCCCATTGATTTGTAGGACTGAGAGTGCAATATAGTTTTTTGGGGGGAAGAGTTGTTCACCAATAGTGGTTTTTTTTTTAATTATAAAAATTATTCTGAGGTTAAAGACCATAAAAATAGTGTTTCTATACATGGAGCAGAACATACCAAAAAATGATTCCCTATGAAGTAGTTGCTTATTTTTAAAAATGTAGATAATAAATTCTATTTGCTAATTTCAAAACTTTCACTTCTCTATGCTTCTTTCCTTCTGTTTTCTTCTGTATATTTAAAAAAAATTTTTATGGCCCACTTATTTTTGGCATCACTATTGCCAATTCTTCCCTCCTTGCCTTTTATTTAACAATGTTTGTGACTGCTTTTAAAAATTTGATACTGAAAGAATAAGAAAATATCTCAAGACAGTCCAGGTCAGATTGAATACTGAGAGAAAACTAAACCCCTTGTAATATATATGTAGACAAGCAAAATGCGTCTACAGTGGTTATATCCAGAAATGTGTCTTTTTCTGAATTTTGGGTCCATTATTTCTGTCAGAAAGATAGCTTGTACTATTATTAGTTCTTTGGAATCATGGTTAAGCATTGAATTGATCAGAATTCCTAAGTCTTTTCTTTTTTTAACCCCTGCCTTCCATCTTAGAATCAATTCTAAGTGTTGTTTCTAAGGCAGAAGAGAGGTAAGGGCTAGACAATACAGTTAAGTGACTTGCCGAGGGTCACACAGCTAGGGATTTTCTGAGATCAAATTTGAACCCAAGACCTCCCATCTCCAACCCTGGCTCTCTATCTCTTGAGCCAATGAGGTACCTATAATTCCCAAATCTTTTAAAGTTGTTTTTCTTTACAGTCTTGCTTTCTTTGTACAGATTATTTTCTTAGTTCTTTTCCAATTCATTCTATATCAGTTCATGGTACTTCAGGTTTTCTGCAATCATCTGTCATTTTTTACAGAGCAATAATATTCCATTACATCTATGTTTTACAATTTGTTCAGTCATTCCTTAATTTAGAGGAACTCTAAGGCATCCCCATTAGATTCTAGTTCTTTTCTTCTTCCTCAAAATCAAGAAATTTGCTTTGTAGCTAATCTGTCCTTGGTATTATTTTCCTTCCTACAACCTCTTTCCTTCCCCAATTTTGCTTGCTGAGACTAATGTTTTTCTACAAAAATTGTCTCTATATGTTTAACCTTCCTTTGTGTCAGATATGAGTAAAAATCATTTGATACACATTTCACCTGCCTCTTCTTCCAAGTCTTCTTACTCATCCCAGTTATAAAAGCAAGTTCTATTTTCTTTCTTCCTATGTGAGAATATTTCATTTACATTCTTTTCTTTCTTCCCTTCAAAATAGAACCATTTCACCACCAGAACTTTTAAAAAAAAAATTAATTCCATTAATACCCTTTGAGGACATTAAGGTTCTGAAGAAACACTTGTTCCTTCCCTCCCCCATCAGAATGTTAGCACTCCATTGCTATTCAGCAACTTCTGATTACTCAAATTTACCTTTCTAGATTTCTCTGGGCTGCTGTGTTTGTATTCTAAAGTCCCATTTCTCTCTGGTCTTTTGATCAGGAATACTTGAAAAAGTCTCTATTTGAATAAAAATCCATTTTCTCCCCTCTAGAATGACACCTAATTTTTCAAGATATTATTCTTGGTTGTAAGCCTTTATTGGGTAGCTAAGTGGTTCATTGGAAAGAACACCAGAGCTAGAATCAGAAAGACCTGAGTTCAAATCGGGTCTCAGACACTTCCTTACCTATGTGTCCTTGGGAAAGCCACTTAACCCTGTATGTCTTGGTTTCCTCTCTTCTGTAAAATAAAACAGAGAAGGAAATGACAAACTACTTCAGTATTTTTTCAAAGAAAATCCCAAATGGGGCCATGAAGAGTTGAATGTAATTGAACAATAGCAAAGCTTATGTCTTATCTTTGTGAAGTTTATATTCTAAGATTTCCTCTAATTTTTAGTACTCCAGGCCTTGTGTCATCGTTGGTATTTGAACTTCTTTTTTGGATGCTTATATTTTACAATGTGGGAGCCCTGGATTTTGCTTATGACACACCTGGGACATTTTCTTTTGAGGCTCCTTTTAGAAAGAGACAGGTAGGTTCTTTTTATTTTACCTTATCCTCTGGTTCTAATGCATCTGGGCCATTTGTGATTTCTTGAACTATAAGTCCAGGTTTAAAAAAATATATATAATGGTTTTCAAAGAGTTCAATGATTTTTGAATTCTTCTCCTTTTTTTCCTGGTCAGTTTATTTTGATATCTTATGTTTTCTATTTTTTTTCAGTCTTTTGATTTTGTTCTAATATTTCTTTCTGTCTCATGGAGTAATTGATTTGTTTGATCTATTCCAGTTTATAGGGAGTCCATTTCTTATTTTCTTTTCAATTCTTTCTTCTAGAACTTTTAATTTAAAAAAATCTTGCTTCATTTCTTTTAGATATCCATGTAATTCTTATGTGAAAATCCACCCCCATTCCCCCACCTCCCAAGACAGTATTTGTAATTGTAAGTTATTTCTTTTTGGAGCTCTCTAGATTCACAATAATTTTTGATGCTGCTTGGTAGTTTAAATTTTTTACTTTTCTCTCCTTTGTACTTTAATTACTAAATTGGGGCTTTGTGCTAGGGCCAGGATCTGCCTTTTACTGATGCTTTTGGGTAGGGTGGTCAGCCTTGGTGGGTCGCACCCTAGGTCCTCTGAGTTTTTTTTACTAACTTCTACTAGAGCTAGATTTATTTGAATCTTTTGATGGTCAGAGCACAGGTTATTTAGGGCCCTTTCTGGCATCTCAGGAAGAACCAATTCTTCAGGGAAAAAAATACACAGTGCCCATTTTAAAGTTTAATCTGCATTATTAACATTTTCTCTATTACTTTCTTAAGTCTGGACTATCAACAATACAAATCAAGGAAGCTGATTTCTGAGCCAAAAATACACTGAAGATTAATAATCAATGCTTGAGAGGGGATTCCAGCTGGTATCAGTAAATCCCTGGTTAAGGAACTCAGAGCAGTTGGACTTGGGCTGTTCTGGTCTGAATGCCAGCAATGGTCAGGAGCCACAGCTCTCCAATACTTTCTTTTTTTTTAAATTTTATTTAGAATATTTTTCCATGGTTACATGATTTGTGACTCACTCCCTGGCTTTCTCCTTCCCCCTCCCAAAGCCGACAAGCAGTTCCACTAGGTTATACATGCATTATTGTTCAAAACCCATTTTTATGTTATTAATATTTGTAGTAGAGTGATTCTTTAATATCAAAACCCTAATCACGTCCTTATCGCACTACATGGTCGATCATATATTTTTCTAGTGCATTTTCTGGTTCCACAGTTCTTTCTCTCAATGTGGATAGTATTCTTTCTCACAAATTCCTCTAGATTGTCCTGGGTCATTGCATTGCTACTGGTAGAAAAGTACATTACATTCGATTGTGCCATGATGTATCAGTCTCTGTGTACAATATTCTCTTGGTTTTGCTCCTTTTGCTCTGCATCAATTCCTGGAGGTCATTCCAGTTCACATGGAATTCCTCCATTTCTTTATTCCTTGCAGCAAGATAATATTCTATCACCAACATATACCACAATTTATTCAGTCATTTCCCAATCGATGGACTTAGGCTTTTATGTTGATATGAGAAATCTAAGGTAATATGTGGTCACCAATTTAAAATATTATAGCTGTAAGGAAGAGATTACAACATCAGTGAGATTGGCAAGCAGATACAAGGAATGGAAGCTTGAAGGACTGTCAATCAAGGAGAGAAGGAAAGATTCCAAAGAAGAATTTGGTCAGGGAGATAGTTAAATTCAGCATCTGAAACTGATCACTTCTTCTCTCTTGAACTGCGGAGAAGGAGCCAGCAGGCCACTGCTCTGAATTTCTGGCTAGTGACTTAACATTGGAAAAGACTAGGGCATAGCTCTGAAGATCCTTTTCAATTTATCAACAATATCCCCTCAGAGACAAATCAACTTTACTTCCTTGTATTGGATTTCTTAGTAGATTAGGGAGACCATAAATTCCCTCTGCCCTATCCCAACTCCCTAACTTTCTTTCTTTAAAATAAATCCCTTTTTGAAAGTACTATAGTGTGAAATTAGTCTATTGAAAGCTGTTTTTAACTTGCCATCTGAGAAGAGCTATTAAGACCAACAGAGAGAGAGACAAGAAATGGGTAGGGGGAAGGAGTGAATATCCCAGCTTCTCCTTTAACCTATTTCTTAGTGTCACTGCTCCAGCACTTCTCTTACCTTAAATATCCCAGTTGAGGAGCCTCTATTACATAGCTCAAGTCAAAATGACTTTTAGTAGTGTTTTTTTTTTGTTTTGTGTTTTTTTTTTACAAAGAGGTGGAAAGAGTGAAAGTAGAGAAATGTAAGAAGAGGGTAGAGAAAGTGTCTAGCCTATGTAGTAAGGAAATTGGGAAATATATTGATTAGGTATTGATAAAATAAGGACTTTAAGTAGGTGCCTCTGAGGATGCAGGCAAGGCAAAGTGATATGCATGAGATCAGAACTTGGAAGCAAAAAACAAAAGATTCTGTCAGATGGTCAGAGCTTCTGGGAGTTACAGACTGGCTTGTTCTCTCTCTGGCTTCTGGTGAAGACAGACATCCCAGCTCTTGCTCTTTGCTGTATATAGGGGAGAGAGAACTCTAAGCCATCTGAAGAGGTTTTCCTATCCTCTCTACCATGAGAATTCATCTTGGAGAAAGAAGTTGGCATATCTGTTTTCGTGGAAAATGGTTTTTAGAGAAGAAAGATTGAAGGCTGTTTGCCTGGGCTCAGGATCATCTAAGGGTTCCCTTTTGGTCAGCCAGCCTCTGCCATATTGGACTGGTTAACTCTGCGTTTCCTTGGATAAATCTTTAATAATATTAATTTTAATAAGGATTATAGTTAGATTGCAGTCAGATAGCATTTGGGTTGTTTTGTTTTTTTTTTAGTAAGTGCTAGGCAATTTCAGTGTAGCCAGAATATCAGAAGAGTTTGCTGTGAGGCAAATGTAGGAGGAAGTGGGCAGATATAGTTCCCTGTTAGTATTTGTTACTAATCCTTATAATTATATTTGTTAAATATAAATAAATAGATTTTTTATATATAGATAATCTCCAAGTAAGTTGCATACTGGCCTGGTGAAGGGAAGTCACTCCTGGCTTTCCTTCTGAGGGGATAGCTGACATACTTTTGTGAACATCCACAAAGTATTTTACAACAGCATCCTCTTCAACAACACCAATAATATCCTCAATATTTCATGTATCACCCAGGGGTGTCTTATACAAGGGTTCCACCTCCATAGCCTCCTCCAAGGAAGGAAAGCCTCTCTGGAACTCATCTTTCTAGAAACCAGGAACAGAAGGCTAGCTACTCAGTCAACCAAGAAGTCCAAAGGAGAAGATTCAGGAGCAGTCCTTTAAGAAGCAGTCCAAGAGCCAAAGTCAAGGTCCAAGCCTAAAGGTCAAGTCCAAACTGTGATAAAGGATGGAAAGGTTTGCAATTTGAAAAACTGTGCAAGAACTGAAAAGTGCAAACCTAGGTATGATTGATAGTGGCATATGACCAAGGGTCCCATGGGAGCCTGAGGAGAGGATCTGGGAAGACTCCATTTTGCCCCAATGGGCTTTTTCTTCTGATCTCCTGAGGAAGTCAAGAGGAAGGTCTGAAGAAGTTTTTCCCTGTGCTGAACTGAGGAAGGGTTCCTGTATCTAGCTGCTGATAGCATTCAGTCTCACTTGTACATCAGGACTTGCTTGGATTTCTAAACCCAACATATCCTGGCTCTAATTGTTTTTTGGACCCTGCTGAATTAGATTTGGGAACTTGGTTAAGTTTTAGTTTAGTAACATACTAAGCATAGTTAGTTAGTTTTTAAATAAGAATAAGCATAAGTAAATCCCTAAGCTCTTATTCCTTTCCCTTCCAAAACAATAAAGTAGATTTTATATGTTTTTTCCTCTTGTGTTTCCCTTATCCAAAATCCTATCCTAACAAAACCCACTGCCAAATGCCAAGTCACCAAGAGAAGCTCCTTGGACAGGAAGTTCAGGACGTTTTATAGTCTTTTTTCCACATCACTTCCTGCCCTTTCCTCCACCTCATGGGAACCAATTGCAGTCTTTCAATTTGTTTAGCACTGCCCAGGAGGTAGTCTGTCACCTCTGGATTTATCACTCACTTTAGTAAGTGACTTGGGAACTCCCTTACTTAATGTTAAATTGGGGTGTTTAAGTTTTTGGTTGATTAATTTAAAAATTGCTGATTGAGAGGGCAGCTGGGTGGCTTAGTGGATTGAGACTCAAGCCTAGAGATAGGAGGTCCTGGGTTCAAATCTGACCTCAGACACTTCCCAGCTGTGTGACCCTGGGCAAATCACTTAACCCCCATTGCCTAGCCCTTACCACTCTTCTGTCTTGGAGCCAGTACACAGTATTGATTCCAAGATGGAAGGTAAGGGTTTTAAAAAAAATTGCTGATTGATAGACAAAGAAATTTTGATTCACTCTTCACACACACCCTCATTTTCCAATTTTTTGTCATCACAAAGAGCGCAGCTATGAATATTTTTGTACACATTTTTTTCCTTATTATCTCTTTGGGGTATAAACCCAGCAATGGTATGGCTAGATAAAAGGGTAGGCATTCATTTAATGTCCTTTGTGCACAGTTCCGAATTGCCCTCCAGAATGGTTGTACCTATTCACAACTCCACCAGTAGTGTATTAGTGCCCTAATCTTGCCACATCCCCTCCAACCTTTATTGCTTTCCTTTGCTATCATATTGGCTAATCTGCTTGGTGTGAGGTGGTACCTCAGAGTACCTCCACCAACAGTCTCAATTTTCCCACATTCCTTTCTAACATGATATTAACCAATATGATGGATATGAAGTGGTACCTTAGAGTTGTTTTAATGTGCATTTCTTTAGTCAATAGTGATTTGGAACATTTTTTCTTGTGACTTTAGATAGATCTATTTGAGATTTGAGATGTGAGATAGATCTCAAAGGAATGATATGTGATTTTATAAATTTGATTCAGTTCTCTATATAGTTTAGTAAGGGGGCCTTTGTTAGACATTTTCTGTGAAAAAGGTTCCCAATTTTCTGTTTTTCTTCTAAGTTGCATTAGTTTTGTTTGTGTAAAACCTTTCTAATTTAATGTAATAAAAATTTACATTTTACATCTTGCAAAGCTCTCTGTCTCTTGTTTGATCATAAATTCTTTCCCTATCCACAGATATAACAGGTAAACTACTCTGTGCCCCCCCCCCCCCAATTTGCTTATGGTATAACCCTATGTCTAATTCAAGTATCCATTTGACCTTATCTTGGTATATATAGTATGAGATATTGGTTCTAATTTCTGCCTAATTTTTGCATTACTGCTTTCCAGTTTTCCTAGAAGTTTTTGTTAGTGAATTCTTGTTCCAAAAAACTTAGATCTTTTGGTTTAACAGTGGATTACTATGATCATTTTCTACTGTGTACCGTATACCTATTGCATAATCTGTTCCATTGGTCCACTACTACTTAATTTCTTAGCCAGCCTCTGACCCTCACCTGGCTCCCAGTAGCTGTTAGCATGCAGCATGAGATCTGGTATGGCTAGGCTAACTTCTTGCACCGCCCCCCCCCCCCAATTTCCTCAATACTCTTCACCTTTTATTCTTCCACATGATTTTGCCTGGGAGTCCAGGCAAGTGGACTCCCAAATATTTTATATCGTCTGTCCACAGTTATTTTAAAAGGAATTTTAATATCTCTTGCTGTTGGACTTTGTTGGTAACATAGGAATATCGATGTTTCTGTGGATTTATTTTATATCCTGCAACTTTGATGAAATTATTATTTCACTTAGTTTTTTAGTTAATTCTCTACTTGGAGACTGTTTCCTGCAAAGAGTTTAGTTTCTTCATTCTAATTCTTTCGTTTCTTCTCTTACTGCTATAACTAGCAATTATAGTACAATATTGAATAATAGTGGTGATAATGGGCATCCTTGCTTCACCCCTGTTCTTTCTGAGATGGCTTCTAGCATATTTTCATTACAGATAATACTTGCTGATATTTTTAGATGATGATTTTAGATACTACTTATCATTAAGGAAAGCTGTATTTATTCAGTGTTTTTAATAGGAATGGATACGGATTGTATTTTACCAAAGACCTTTTTCGCAATCTACTAATATAAGCATGTGGTTTCTGTTGGCTTTGTTATTGATAAGTCAATTGAATGAACATTAATACCGGGCCAGCCCCAAAGGCACCAAATTCAAGGCTCTTTCCACTGCCTTGGGGACTTACATTCATTTTGGTGGCTGATCCTGTGTGTCAGACTTCTAGCATCATGGGGTGCGTGGGGAAGGGAAAGGGGAGTGTTTGTATGTATTTTAGGACAAATGGAGACCCCCCACTCTGCCAGCCTTCTTACTTTCTAAAGCACAAACTCCCTTTCCTCGATTCTCCTCCCACCTTCACCATTTCTCCTCAAGATCCAGCTTCTCTCCTAGGAGGGAGGATGGATGAGGACCTTGGTGGGGGCGGGGGTGTAGCAGTTCCATGGGTTGGATGAAAGAGGTCGTGCGTGTTGTGTGTACGTGGGTGAATGAGGATAGTAGCTTGTGTGGCATGTCCGTGGGTGGATGAGGGCGGTAGCTTGAGTGTGTATGTGTGGTGGCTGGACGAGTGTGGTCGTGCGTGCGTGAGTGCGCTGCCCGTGCGCGCGTGCTCGCTCCCCGCCGAGGAGGTGAGCAAGGCAGATAGGCTGCCGTTACTCGGTCCCGCGCCTCCATAGCTGCGTAGCTCCGCCCCCTTCCCCTGCCTTAGAAAGATCCCGGGAGCCGGGGGCCTGTGCACGCACGCGGGGCGAAATCTCTAGCGAGACCTCGAAGGCCCGCGTAGCCGAAGGGGGAGCGGAGGGGAGGGAGAGGAGGAGTGCCAGGAGGAGGGGCTCCCTACGCCTCACTGCCGGGTGGACTGGGCGGGTCGCGGTGACGTAGGCAGGCGCCTGGGCGGTGCACTGGTTGTGGCGGCTGCGGCGGCGGCGGCGGCGGCGACGACAGCGACTGCAGCCTTAGAGGTGGTGGCGGAGGCGAAGCAGCAGCGGCAGCGGCATTAGCAGTAGCTGCTGCCAGGGCTAGAGGCATCGCGGACGCCCTACCAGCTCGGCTTAGCTCGGCTCGACAGGCGTTCGAGCGTCTCGCCCCTGCTGAGCTCGCTGCCTTTTGGGTCTCGGCCCGGGCGGAGCCAGTGGGCCGGCGAAGGGCCCCCAGAGTGGGAGGTGGGGCTGGAAGGTGAGGCGCTCGGGACCACCTCCTCCGCTCCCTTCCCCCTCTCCTCCGCGGCCGCCGCCCCTCCCCCGTCGGGCGGCCCCACCCTGCCGGCTCGCGAGATGGGGCGGTGACGGCGGCGGCAGGTTTGGGGGATACCCAGGGAAGATGCGAGGATCAGGGAGCGTGGGGCTGGACCTCGGACGGGCTCTGGCTTGGAGGGGAGGAGAGGAGGGGGGCGTGGGGTGGGGGTGGGGGAGATAGAGCCGGGGGAGACCACGAGGTTCGGTCCTGTTGGTTCCGTGGGGGGTGGGGGTGGGGGTGTGTATGGCACTCTTGTAAATTAAACTGCTGAGGAAGCAGTGGATTCCTTACTATTCCTCTGAAGCATTGGAAGGAAATACTTCTCCAGATCCCTTTCCCCCCTGTCCCCCTAGCATTTTAAAATACACTGCTAGTATTCTGAGGGAAGGCGCAATGATGAATAGAACCGAAGCGAAAAGCCCAGAGGTGAGATCATGTGTTGGGAGTCTCAACTCTAAGCAACAAGACTGTGAGGGCTATGCTTTATCCTGCCTGCTTTACATAGGTGACATTTGCCTCTTTCCCTGCACCCGAATATAAAGACTGTTTTACATGACTCTCTTGTGTATATTTAAAAGGTCTGGCCTTTTAAGAGAGGGGCAAGTTTGAGAGCATCGAGGCCTTGGAAATAATGATTCTGTCACTTTATAGATATTTCTAGATGACACTTTACTGTGGTTGGGGGTGACTATTCACGTTACTGAAGTGAGTTTCATTGGCATTGGATATTTGACAAATAGTTAAATATATAGGTTTTTAATCATTGACATCTCATTTGACAGCTTCTTATAAATGAAATTGTTCTTTTTTTGTGATTAGCAGAGATTTCATTAAATATCTCCTGAATCAAAATGCAGTGTTTCTCTAAATAGGTCCTTTTAACTTTTGAGAAGTTTTTGATGTTCTTATATTTACTGTGCTAGGCATTGTGTTTTGTTTTCCAGAAAAATTTATAATACCATTTCCCAGGAAAATGAAAATCCCACTATGGGGAAATGTTATCTAAGATGCTACCCACATTTTTGTTTTAAACTTATTGTTAGAACAGTAAATAAAACGTTGCTGCCTTTGATTTGTTTCTTTTGTATTTACAGTTCACAATGAATTGACCTTACCTAGTACCTGTTTGTGAATAGAAGCAGGTGTGATATTTCTTTCACTTGTTCTCTTATATTGGATAAGAAATATTTCCATAAAGAAATGTAAAGAATGATTTCTACTAGATTTATCTAACTTTGAAAAATGAATTATTGATGATGTAAGGGGTAGAAACGTGAGGGGTTTTTTATAAAAGGTTGGACTGGATTATTTAAGAATAGGGTCGCCAGGAATTTAATTAATTAATTTAATTAAGATTTATTTATAAAATATAGAAAGAGTGAAAGTAAGAAAAATCAGAGAAAGGATAGGGTGAGATGTCTAGGCTACACACTAAGTATTTTGCTCCAGCCCTGGCTCAACCTAGGCAGAGCTAGTTAGTCCTTAGAGGAAGGGGCCTCAGCCTTGAGCAGAGGACCTGGGGATGCAGGGAGCCTTTTTCAGAGGGTAGATCTCTCTGAGGCTAGTCCTTTCAGAAAATCAAAGGAAAGGGAGTCAGCCTTTCACTCATCACATGTCAGTCCAAAGGGAAGAGGTCTGAGATCTCAAGCCCAAGCTCCTCCAAAGTCAAGTCAAAGACTGAAGAGAGAGCTTACAGGAAGTTCTTGGCATTTTTTAAAGATCATTCCTTTTCGTCACTTCCTGTGACTTTCTTCCATTTGATGTGTACCATGTTATAGCTAAAGCTTTGCTTAGGACTGCCCAGGGGGCAGTCAATCGATTCTGATTCATCACCCACTATCATACATGTGGGTCACAGATCTCTCCCATTCAAGTCTGAGTGGGGTGTGTATGCTTTTGGTGATTAAATCTAAAAATAGGCAGGGGAGAGTTAATTTAATCTTCACAATACCAAACTGATCAGAGAAGTGCTTCCAGAAAGTAACCAGCATCTCTTAGTTACAATTCATTGTCTTTTCATCACTTAACTGAGCAAAATGAAAAGTTTGCTTATAGTATGAATTGATTGGAAATAAGAGGAATGTAAAAAATAGACTCGAATACAGGACTACAATCCCCATGAGCCTTTGCTCCACTTCCCCAGAATGCCTTGTAATCTCACCTGGGCCGAGATCGAGAAGGTATTTAAGTTGATTCAAAGGCTTTGGAGGGGCTCTCGGCTCTTTTGGACTTCCGTTTTGGAGCAGAGGTGTCTCTTCCATGATGTGAGGTTATTTTGTCTAGGCCTCTAGCCTAGGCACATGTTTCTTACTTGTATATTTTTTAATCTTTAACCTTTAATAAACCTCTAAAAAATATAATACTCCTTGCAGAGAGAAACTAATTTCTACCTGCCTCAGTCTCCCCATCTCCCCTAAATTTTAATCTTTACAGGATATTAAAACTATTAACTAAGACAAGGTGTGGTCACAATTGTGTGTAAAGAAAATGTTTAATCTTAGGTTAATCAGAGATAATATGGAATTATACAATGGCTTGTTTTTACTGCTGTTGTAGGAAAATTAAAATGTACATATCTAGTTTAGACTTTTTTAATACTCTTCAGTGAGAGTAGACATAAACATAAAATATGAAATAAGTTGTTAGATGAAATTTTCTGAAGTTGTGCTAGTAGAATGATAATTGAAAGGCTGTTAGTAGGGTAGCAACCTTATTTTCAATTCAAGAAACATTAAATATCTCCCCTGTCCTAAGTTCTAGGGATACAAAGAAAACTCCAACCCCTGAAAGATTACCTGCTCATGAGAAGCTTATGACATTTAAGATTCACATTGTAAATATGAGTTCAGCAAAGATAAAGGTCACTCATTTCTGTTGAATGGCTTATGACTAAAGGAAATTCTATATTTTGGTTTTCTAACAGTGCTACTTGCTGCTTATCATGACTTATGTAGTTATTAAAGTGTTTTTTTTTCTGTTGCATAATGGAATCATAGATGAAATGCCAATTTTGTCATTCATTATTAAAGTTGCTCCTGAGAAACAATGTGGAGTATAGGATAAAGAGCTTGCCTTGTGAGGAAGACCTGAGTTCAAACCCTGCCTCTGATATGATCTTGGACAATTCACTTAATTTCTCAGTTTTCTAAGGAAGTCTCTGTAAGACTAAAAGTTGCAGAGATCTTATCTGTTCTGGTAGAGTTTCTTGGTCCTAGAATTTCTTAAATTGGTGAAATCATAGTTCTAATTTCTTTTATTCAATATTAAAAATATAAAAAGGTGTAAATATATACACATACATGTATATGTGTGTGCATATATACGTATATATTCAGATATATCAATCTTCTTGATTGATTCAAAACCCTTCATAAACTTCCCCCTATCTTTTCAGTTTTCTTGCACCTTATACCTCCCTCTGCATTTTACTATACTCCTTGTATGCTATGCAGCAGCTGACCTTGCTCTTCCTTGAACAACACTCTCATCTCCCTACTCTAGTCTTTTTCATAGGTTCTTACAAATGCATGGAAAGCTTTCCCTTTTCATTTCTTCCTCATGGCTTCTTTCAAGTCCCAGCTAAAACCCCACCTTCTATAGCAGTGGTTCTCAACCTTTCTAATGCCGTAACCCTGCAATACAGTTCCTCATGTTGCAGTGACCCCAAACCAAAAAATTATTTTGGTGGCTACTTCAAAACTGTAATTTTGCTACAGTTATGATTCGGGATGTAAATACCTGTGTTACAAGGGAATCACCTTAAAAGACTGATATATATTAATTTAAGGTCACCAAGGAATCAGCTATGTAATTCCTAAATGAAAAACTCAAGTCAGCCGTCAGCCTTTTTTGGAGTTTAATTACAATAGGAGCAAGAAAGGAATTAGATATATATATAGAGAGAGAAAGGGGAGAGAAGGGAATAGGGCTTAAATACCCCTTCTGTTTAGGCTGGGCCAAAAGGCCCAAGCCCTTAGATAGCTGGGGCAAAGAAAAGAGATCAGTCCCTTTCACTCACGTGTCCAAAATGGAGAAACAGTCTCAGAGGCCCCCACCTTCAGCTTCCTTCAGAGCAAGCTTCCTCAGAGTCCAGGAACCACACCGACCCAAAAAACTCAATCACCACCACCACCTCGAGTCTCCAGACCCTCCTATCTTTAAGGAAACCATCCAAGTTGCCTCCCCTCAGTCCTCACATCTACCAATCACTCTTCATCAATTTCCCTGTCAATGGAGGCTCTCGCTTAACCCAGGACCGCCCAGAGGCTTCTGGCTTTTGCACATGTCTGTTGAAGGTCATATTTTTCAAATGATTAAATCTTTACTCCTTTGTTCCAGCCCTTTCTAAATCCTGTTAACTTGAGTATGGTAGAGATTGGAATAATTAAATTTTGATCTAGGCTGCAGCCCTTACTCAATCCTATTAGGACTGAATAGGGTGGAGTATCTCCATTGTATCAATTCTAAAATCAATCAAGACTCAAAGAAATTCCTGTTCTATGCTCAAGCATAGGTCAAAGTCCTTTCCATTGTTCAGCAAAGGGTTTCTGTCCTAAAGTAATCTTAAGAAGGGAAGAGAAGGAACCTCCCATGCCAATGGAGTTCCCATTCCAATAGACTATCAGTAAGAAATTTTCCAAGTATGAAATATCCCAATGGTGAAATTTCCAACATTTATAAGTCTAAGGAATTTTGAGGTTTACAATCCCCCCTGATGATCATTGGGAGACTAGTCTCCCCATTGATCATTTAACATAATCATTTTGTAGTTCTAAATTCACTTCTAACTAAAGATATACACAATATTCAATTTTCAAAGAGAAATTAGAATAGTGAGAGAGGAAATAGAAAAGAAAAGAAAGCAAAACCAATGTTTGCTAGGCGCATTGACAGAAAGCCAAATTAGGGGCAGTCCCTTTTGGCATAAATGTTACAATAAATGTTCAATCAAAAGTTCAGTTCAATCAATCACATCCAAAGTTCATTCTTGATCTTCTTGATGAAGTGTAGGTTTTTGGCATCTTTCTGCAACAGTTCATTCTCTGGATATAAAAGTTTCAAGCTTCTTTCTTGAAGATCTTTTCTCGAACAAAATCAAAATCTTTGAAAATTTTTTTTAACAGTAAAATCTTAAACAAAAGTCTTGGATTTTTATAAAAATAAAATCTCAAACAAAAAAAATTCAAAAATTCTTATATTTTAAATTAAAATACAATCCCCCCTGAAGTAAGTATTAAAAAAAATATCAAGTTTAGCTCAGAATGCAATGTTCAGTTATGGGGGTGTATGTGTCAATTATCAAAAGAATAGAAAAAAATAATCAAAAACATAAGAAAAACTCAAAATAGACCTTGTATAGGTCCAGTTTAAAGTAATTTCTATCCCACAAGTATGTAGGACAGAATGCAGTAATATTTCACTTAGCCATTTGTAGCCAAGACTACAGGAAGTTGCCATAATATAAGAAGAAAAGAATTAGAATTCTATTTTGATGGGGAAATGTCATTCCCTTGTCTGATTTTTTTTTTCAGAGATATAGGGAGCCAGCATGATAGTCAAGCTTTGTACTTGTTTGAGTACTTCGAAAGGAGTGTAGATACAAGGAAGTCCTACGACTTAAACATAAGTTAAGCGTCGCAACCTTGAGTCTCACTTTAATATTTCATGTGTGCTCTATTGGCACTATTCAGGTTTAGTCTGTGCTCCTTGTTTTTATCCCTTTTCCTGGAATCAGACACAAACATTAATCACAGTCCTATAATATTTTATCAATAAATGGCAGGTTCCCATAGTTTAAAGCTTTTAGGCATATATTGATATTATAGCAAGAGTATATATATTAACTTGTATTACTGCAGGGAAAAAATATTAATATTAATTATGTGTACCTTCAGTACAAAAAATGAGAAAAAAATCAAATTCTGATAAAAAATAAAAGAAAAGAAATAAGAAAAAATAAGAAAAAAAATCAGTAATTCAATATATTCTTGAAAGAAAAAAAAACCAGCATCCATTTGTCTATGGATTATTATCTCCAATTCTTATGATAAGATAGAGTCACAATTCATATGATAGGATAGAGTCAATCAGTCTCAGCAGAAGATGCTTTCTTCACATGTGAGCAGTGAATCCAAGAGTCTCTTTCTCCAATCTTTATAGATGTTGGAGTAGTTAATAATATTTGGAATGGTCCTTCCCATGAAGGTTCAGTTGCTCCAGTTCGCTTGAAATTCTTGATATAAACTTTATCTCCTGGGTTCAGGTCATGCAGAGAAAAGTCTAATGGTCCAGCTTGTACTGCAGCTCCAGATTCATGAAGTTCACGTAGTTTGTGCTGTAACTCCTGTATATAGGAAGCAATAGTAATATCTCCCCCTAATAGCGATGTATAAGCCGGGGAGAAAGGCTTAGCCTGTATAGGCGGATGTCCAAAAAGCATCTCAAATGGTGAAATATGTAAGTCTCCTCTAGGCCTGCTTCTAAGATAAAATAGGGCCAGAGGGAGAATTTCAGGCCATTTTAAATGGGTCTCAGTGCATAATTTGCCAATCATAGTCTTAAGTTCTTTATTCATCCTCTCCACTTGGCCTGAGCTCTGGGGGTGATATGGAACATGGAATTTTGGAGTTATCCCCAAGCAAGAATATATTTGATTTAAGACAGAATCAGTAAAATGACTCCCTCTATCGGAGTCAATACGTGCTGGTAGGCCAAAACGAGGAATAATTTCTTTTAAAAGTATCTTTGCAACAAAATCTGCTGTGGCTCGGGTCGTAGGAAATGCTTCCGGCCATCTGGTTAGTTGATCTACAATTACTAGACAAAATTTATAACGTCCAGCCTTTGGCATTGTTATGAAATCTATCTGTAGGTGTTCAAAAGGTGTGTAAGCCAGAGGACGTCCCCCAAAGGCTTTTCCACGATATGCATGTTGGTTATATGCCTGGCAAATAGGGCAGGCTGAACATACTTTAGAGGCTACAGTAGTTATACCAGGGGCTATCCATACTCTCTTGACAGAGTCCACGATGCCCTGGGTGCCAAAATGACCATTTTTATGAATAGATTGGCAAATTTGGTTATAGAAACTTCTAGGGAGCAGGGGTTTTCCTTCAGGTGACACCCATACTCCATTAATTTGTTTTGCTTTAAATTTTTGTTTCCATTTTTCCACTTCCTTTTCATTATAGGAGAGTGATAAATTTAAATTATCAGTGGTTGTTAATGTTAAAATTAATCCAGGTCCTTCTATGGCTGCTAGTTTTGCAGCGGCATCTGCTCGGTCATTTCCTCTAGAGACAGGGTCAGAGCCACCTGTATGGGCAGAGCAATGAACTACAGCTAGGGCTTTAGGCAGTTTGAGAGCAGAAAGAACTTCATTAATAATTTCTGCATTAGCTATGGATTTTCCAGCTGAGGTTAAAAATCCTCTTTGGAGCCATAGCATCCCGACTGAGTGACAAATGCCGAAAGCATATCTAGAATCTGTATAAATTGTTGCCTTTTTATCCTTGGCAATTATACAAGCTTGTTTTAGAGCTATGAGTTCTGCTCCTTGAGCGCTAATGTTAGAAGGTAGTGAAGCTGACCATTCAGTGGCAAATTCTGAGACTACGGCAGCTCCAGTGTAACGTATGCCATCCCTCATAAAAGAGGAACCATCGGTAAATAAAATCAGATCTGCATTGTCTAAGGGAGTGTCCAAGAGATTATCTCGAGGCTTTTCTGCCATGGACACTAATGTTTCACAGTTATGTAGTGGTTCTCCTGAAGTAGGTAAATCTGGAAGCAAGGTGGCAGGGTTAAGAGTTGAACAGCGTTTCAAGGTAATATTTTCACTATTTAATAAGGTTATTTCATACCTTGTAATTCTCTGATCCGAGAATGCCTGTGTTCTATGTTTTACCAATAATGCTTCAATCTCATGTGGGCACATTATTGTTAATGGACATCCCAATACTAAATCAACGGTTTTTGTTACTAGTAAGGCTGTAGCAGCTACTCCTCTAAGGCATGGTGGTGCTCCTGCTGCTACTGGGTCTAGTTGGGCAGAATAATAAGCAATTGGGCGCTGAGAAGGTCCCAAAGTCTGAGTTAACACACCAGAGGCTACTCCTCTTCGCTCATGCACATATAAAGTAAATGGCTTGTTGTAATCTGGGATGCCTAGAGCAGGGGCAGACATGATAGCCTTTTTCAGATCTGTTAGAGCTGACAAGTGTTCAGGCTCTAATTTGAGGGGTTCAGGAACTGAATCCTTTGTTAATGCTATAAGGGGTTTAGTGATTTCCCCATAGCAAGGAATCCATTGTCTACAAAACCCTGTTGCTCCTAAAATTGCTCTCAGCTGTTTCTTAGTGGTAGGAGCACTCAATTTTTGAATGTTCTCAATTCGTTTTGGAGAAATATAACGAGCACCCGCAGTCAAGATGAATCCCAAATATTCTACTTTTTGGAGACACCATTGAACTTTATCCTTAGAGATTTTATGTCCTCTTTTGTGCAATTCCAAAAGAAGGTGTTTGCTATCTTCTTGACATGTTTCTGCATCTGTTGAAGCCAAGAGTAGATCATCTACATATTTGATTAATTTGCTATTTTTAAATGTTATATTGTCTGTGTCTTGGCTCAAAATTTGCTCAAATAAGCTCGGACTTTCGACATAACCCTGTGGCAGCCGACACCAGGTATATTGTGAGCCCTTCCAGGTGAAAGCAAAAATATGCCTGGAGTTTTCATGTATTGGTATGGAAAAGAAAGCTGAACACAAGTCTACTACTGTAAAGTATGTAGCTGTGCTAGGAATAGATGAAATAATAGTATGTATGTTAGAAACTACAGAGTGTCTCTTTATAACATGATTATTCACTGCCCTTAGATCCTGTACGAATCTATAGATGTGTTTGCCATCGGGTCCTTTTTTTGGTTTTTTAATTGGCAGGATGGGCGTGTTGTATTCAGATTTGCAAGGGATTATTATTCCCTGTTCTATTAATGAGTTAATAACTGGTGTAATACCCTCAATTGCCTCCTTTGAGAGGGGATACTGAGGGATAGAAGGAGGTGGGCTAGATTTAGTTTTTATCTGCACAGGAACAGCAGATTTAAGTAAGCCTACGTCAGAAGAAGATGTGGCCCAAAGAGACTCCGGTATATCTTTAGGTATTTCAAAAATGGAAGGTTCTTTTGCCTCCTGGTTTTCAGAGAGAAGTACAGGGAGTAAATTTAAAGATTCCTCTGGTACTTCTAATGATAATGAGCCATCTGGGGAGCAGGTTATTGTGGCTCTGAGTTTGCATAGAAGGTCCCTCCCCAGCAAATTTAAAGGGGAGTCAGGCATCAAAAGGAAGGAGTGTTGTACCTCTAGGGGTCCTACAGACACCATTCTAGGAGGAAGTCTTTTAACTCTTTGGGTTATTCCTGATACTCCCATTACATTCTCTGAGCCAATAGAATAACATTGTAAATCAGGTGTTCTCTTTAATACAGACCAGGAAGCTCCGGTGTCTAATAGACAATCATAATAGGTGTTACCCACTTTTAAGGTAACATGGGGTTCATTAGTATGGGGAGGGCAGTGGATAGGGACAACGGGTAGTAGGACATCAGGGTCTGGGAAATCAAAGGTTGTATCCTCTGATTCCTGTGCCCCAGCCCCCCCCGGGCACCATCATTGTGTTTGGGATATTCCTTGGGCACCCCCCTGAAGGGCACCTCTCTGAGGGTCATTAGTACCTCGAGTAATTTTTGGACGAGCGCCATTTCTCATATATTGTTGAGTATAATCATTAAAATTTTCTTCAATTTGAGCATTGTCATTAAATTCCCAATTCCTATTTCTATAATTCTGGTTTCTAAAGCTCTTATTTCTATATTCATTATAGTTATTTCCATAGTCATTATTATAATTTCTAGGATTTTGGTTTCTATAACCATTATCATAATTTCTATAGTTATTATTTCTAAAACCATTATTAAACTGTGTATTCCTTCCAAACATCTTAAGAAAGGTTCTACATTCCATCATTTTGTGGCCCTTCTTCTCACAGAAGTGGCAAGTAATGGATTGATAATTGGATTTCTGGAGAGGGGCAATTGTTGTTGGTTCATTATCATGCCCACTTTCTAATTTAGTTATCCTATCTATTACACATCTCATTTTTTTCTTCATTTCCTCCATGTCATCATTATTCTCTTTCTCCTTTTCTTCGTTTCCCTTAAAAACATATATAGCTGTTTTTCGCAATTCTTCAAGGTCCATATCTGACCATCTTGGGCATTGTGTTTTAAAATAATTTTTAATTACTTTGCATGAATTATTTACAAATATTCTTCTAACTTGTCTTAAACTATTCTCTTTATTTAAGTCCCAATCTAAGTATCTGTCCCCAAACTCGATAATTCTGTCCATAAATCTGGAGGGTGTTTCGTTTTCCTTTTGCTTAATTTTTTCCAGTTCCATCCACTTATCTGTACTGTCCGCACATTCCTTCATGGCTGTGAGGATGGCCTCTCTACAACGGTATAGTTGTAGATAGTCCTCAGGATTATTATAGTCCCATTCGGGATCCTGAGATGGCCAATGTGCTGCATTACGCCCCCGGGTTTTGTTGACATGAGCAATTATTTTATTTTTTTCACGTTCACTTAAAAAAGCCTGTAGTAAGCTCTCAACGTCCTTGTAAGACGGATTATATTGAAAAAATATGTCTCCCATCTTTTTTGTTACTAGAAAAGGATCTTGTTCATATGTGGGGATATTTCGTGTAAATTCATTTATTTCTTGGGGAGTAAACGGTATCCTATGTCTTAAAGTCACCACATCCCCATTTCGTCCTATTTCAGGTACTTCTCTTAGAGGAAACAGGCCTCTAGTTGAATTTTGCACCTGTGGGTCAGTTTGACAAGGACAGGTTTCTCTAGGAGGACAAGATCTCCCTTGCATTGGAATTTGGTTTTCTGTAGGAGAAGGAACATGAGAAGCTGGGATTGCAGGGGAAGGGTTTTGGGGATTAAATTCAGACAAGATTTGCACTGCACGAGAGAAGCAATCTGTTAACTGGGCTATAGGGAAGGTGTTGTCCATCTCTATTTCAGGGAAGGAAATTTCCTCATTCAAAGGTTCAGAAACAGGTCTGTTTCTGGTAGAGTGGGTGTTTGCCCATTGATCCTGTAAGAAACATTTTAGATCTTCTAATTGGGCTTGCATTTTTTCCTCAATTTTTCCTATTTTATCTTCCATATCTCCCATTTTATCCTCAATATTTCCTATTTTATTCTCAATATTTCCTATTTTATCCTCAAGTTTTTCTATTTTATTCTCAATATTTCCTATTTTATCCTCAATTTTTTCTATTGTATCCTCAATTTTTTCTATTTTATCCTCAATATTTTCTATTTTATCCTCAATATTTTCTATTTTATCCTCATTTTGTTTTATTTTATCCTCATTTTGTTTTATTTTATCCTTATTTTGTTTTATTTTATCCTCATTTTGTTTTATTTTATCCTCAATATTTTTTATTTTTTCATCTCTAAATATAGTATTGAGGAGTACAAAAATGACAGTACCTATTAATATAAAAATTTGGAGGTATCCTTCATTCCTCAATGCCCCTACTTCTTCAGCTGCCATATAATTGTCAAAGAATGTAGTACTCATTTTTATATGTATATTTTGTAATTTCACAAAACACGTGGGGAGCAGGGCAAAGCAACAAACTTTCCACAGGGTTTTTTTTTTTTTTTTAATCCAGGAGGTTGTTCCTTAAGGGAAAGGATATTTAGAAACAGTTCTTCCAGCCAGGACTTTAGAGTCCTGTTGCTGAGATTTAAAAACAGCTGTTTTCTGTCTATCAGAGTCACACAGCTGGGAAGTATCTGAGGTCCGATTTGAACCCAGGACCTTCTGCCTCTAGGGCTGGCTCTCAATCCGCTGAGCTACCCAGCTGTCCCTTAAGATTAAAGGGAAGAAAAAGAAAAAACTGCTGATTCCAATTTAACTTAAGGAGAAAAGAGAAAAAGTTTTTTTATACTCACGTGTTCTAGCAGCTGTGTCTTTAAGCCAAGTTTTTTTTGTTAAAAAAAAAAAAGAACTAAGTGGTGAAACAGTATAGTAAAAAGGCAAGGAAAAAGTTTTATTGAGAGGATTCTTTAGACTCCCGTGTGGTCAGCCACAATGTTACAAGGGAATCACCTTAAAAGACTGATATATATTAATTTAAGGTCACCAAGGAATCAGCTATGTAATTCCTAAATGAAAAACTCAAGTCAGCCGTCAGCCTTTTTTGGAGTTTAATTACAATAGGAGCAAGAAAGGAATTAGATATATATATAGAGAGAGAAAGGGGAGAGAAGGGAATAGGGCTTAAATACCCCTTCTGTTTAGGCTGGGCCAAAAGGCCCAAGCCCTTAGATAGCTGGGGCAAAGAAAAGAGATCAGTCCCTTTCACTCACGTGTCCAAAATGGAGAAACAGTCTCAGAGGCCCCCACCTTCAGCTTCCTTCAGAGCAAGCTTCCTCAGAGTCCAGGAACCACACCGACCCAAAAAACTCAATCACCACCACCACCTCGAGTCTCCAGACCCTCCTATCTTTAAGGAAACCATCCAAGTTGCCTCCCCTCAGTCCTCACATCTACCAATCACTCTTCATCAATTTCCCTGTCAATGGAGGCTCTCGCTTAACCCAGGACCGCCCAGAGGCTTCTGGCTTTTGCACATGTCTGTTGAAGGTCATATTTTTCAAATGATTAAATCTTTACTCCTTTGTTCCAGCCCTTTCTAAATCCTGTTAACTTGAGTATGGTAGAGATTGGAATAATTAAATTTTGATCTAGGCTGCAGCCCTTACTCAATCCTATTAGGACTGAATAGGGTGGAGTATCTCCATTGTATCAATTCTAAAATCAATCAAGACTCAAAGAAATTCCTGTTCTATGCTCAAGCATAGGTCAAAGTCCTTTCCATTGTTCAGCAAAGGGTTTCTGTCCTAAAGTAATCTTAAGAAGGGAAGAGAAGGAACCTCCCATGCCAATGGAGTTCCCATTCCAATAGACTATCAGTAAGAAATTTTCCAAGTATGAAATATCCCAATGGTGAAATTTCCAACATTTATAAGTCTAAGGAATTTTGAGGTTTACACCTGATATGCATTATGTATTCTCATTGCTACAAATTGAGAGGTTGAGAACTGCTGTTCTATAGCAAGCTGACCTATCTTAATGCTAGTGCTTTCCCTTTGTTGATCATTACCAATTTATCTTGTATATAGTTTGTACTTATTTTCATTTTTATCTCCTCATTAGATTGCCAGCTTCTTTAGAGAGGGTCTACCTTTTACCTTCCTTTGTATTCCTAGAGCTGATCACAGTTCCTAAGATACATAGTAGGAGCTTAATACGTGTTACTGACTGACTGATCCTATTAGTTCTGTACACCTAAAATAAAGTGGAAAATTCTCATAGCCACAGTTGAGTTTTTTCAAATCATACTTGTGCTTTGTAGACAACTATTAAGATGATCAAATGCAGAAGCTGCTCAGCTTTGGTAGGTAGAGGGAATTTCTTTACCTGGAGTTCCTTACATTTATAAATTTGCAAGTCTGGATAGATACTAATACAAATAATGCTGCTTTATGACATACCATTTGAAGCTACTAAAGGTTTTTGTGTATGGGAATATATTGTATTGTGACAAGGAAATCACTTTAAAAGACTGATATATATAAATTTAAGGTCGCCAAGGAGTTCAGCTATGTAATTCCTAAATGAAAACTCAAGTCAGCAGTCAACCTTTTATGGAGTTTAATTACAAACAGGAGGAAGAAAGGTATGAGAGAGAGAGAGAGAGAGAGAGAGAGAGAGAGAGAGAGAGAGAGAGAGAGAGAGAGAGAGAGAGAGAGAGAGAGAGAAGGGAATAGGGCTTAATTACCCCCTCTGTTTAGGCTGGGCTAAAAGGCTCAATCTCTTACATAGCTGAGGCAAAGGAAAGAGATCAGTCCCTATCACTCACATGATCAAAATGGAGAAACAGTCTCAGGGGCCTCCACCTCCAACCTCCTTCAGAGCAAGCTTCTCAGAGCACCACCTCTCAGAGCAAAACCTCTCGAACCTCCTCCAGAGCCACCTCGCTCAGAGCAAAACCTCCTCCTCAGACCCCGATATCTTTAAGGAAACCATCTAAGTTCCCTCCCCTCAGTTCTTACATCTACCAATCACTGTCCATGTCTTCCCTGTGCCAATGGTGGCTCTAGCTTAACCCAGGATCGCCCAGAGGTCTGCCCCTTTGCACGTGTCAGTTGAAGGTCATATTCTCAAATAATTAAATCTTGATCTATGCTGCAGCCCTTAATAAATCCTGTTAGACTGAGTAGGGTGGAGATTGTAAATTCCAAGACCTGATTCTGTCATTCCAAGTATCTCTATTGTATCAATTCTAAAATCAATCATGACTCAAAGAACTTCCTGTTCTATGCTTAAGCATAGGTCAAAGCCCTTTCCATTGTTTAGCAAAAGATTTCTGTCCTAAAGTAGTCTTAGGTAGGGAGGAGAAGGACCCTCCCTACCTAATGTTGGAAATGGGGAAATTTCCAACATTCATAAGTCTAAGAAATTTTAAGGTTTACAGTATGTCCTTAAACTAATTGGGCTATATTATGGTGATAAAAGTATTGGGGTTAATGATTTTAATCACTCAAGAGTCATCATATATATTCCAAAGTACTCAGAAGCCACCTGTGATCTTGCTTATTGTAAATTCTTTTCAGTGGAGCTGATCATGTTTTAGACTTTTCTTTGTATTTCTTAAACATTGTATCTGTAATATCTGAAATTTTTTTCTATGTCTTTAGTATCCTCTGCATCTTTAAATTCTTTGTAAATTGGTATCAACACCATTATAACTGTATCAATTTCAGCATAGATTTCTATCTTTGTTGTAATCTAGTTGCTTTCCCCTTGTTTACCCAATAGTGTTTTTACTTTCTCTGCAAGTGCCTTAGGGACTGTGATGTTGGAGGCCCTAGTATGGTGGTTCCACTAGCTCTGGTGACAAAGTTTGTTATAATACTTTTTGCAAATCTTTTCCATTTTTCTTTTGTTATTGTTTCGTGTTTTCATCCTATGGGATGACTGCTGATTGTATGTTTTACTAAACTTTCTTTAGACTGGTTTTACCTTCCATTACTTCTGTCTGCTTTATGAGATGCTACAGTTTATAATTGTTCATAATTCTTTGTTGTAAGATTTTACAGATGCGTTTTGGGCAGCCATCTCCATTTGGCAGGTAAATCATCAAATGTTTGCTGATTAAGGCTCTTTTGCTCCCCTTGGTGTAGCAATTAATTTACATTGGTTTAACAGTGAAATTACCATAGTCTATTTTAATGGAATTTCTGTTGTTCATTTTCCATTTTTTCTTTTTTTTTTAAACCCACCTTATAATCAACATTATGTATTGGTTTCAAGGAAGAAGAGTGGTAAGGGTTAGGCAATGGGAGCTAAGTGACTTTTCCAGGGGGGTCACACAGCTAGGAAGTGTTTGAGGTTAGATTTGAACCCAGGACCTCTCGTCTTTAGGCCTGGATTTCAATCCACTGAGCTGTCCCTGCCCACCTGCACCATTTTAAATATTCAGTAGCTTGTCTAAGTCAGAGTTGAATATCCTTAATTGTATTCAATAACTTTTTCTTATTATTCTTTATTGTAAATTCTGGTCTTGGTTCTCCCAAGTTGATGGTTCAGTGGTACACAGACATCTGACTCATGGATAACTCCTCATAGCCATAAAAAGCCTTTTCCTGTCTTCAGTTAGAATGTAGTCATTTTCATTCTTTGTAACCTTGTTTGTTGCTCAGCATGTCCAAGTGCCTACCAATTCTGTTTCTAATGAAAGTATTCATGATGTAGAGGCATGAAGTTATATAATTCTATAATGTAAAAATGTATATGCCATATACAAGTGTATATTCAGTATATTCTGTATATATAATGTTTACATTTGGGGTACTTTTATTTCTTCCTAATAAACCATAGTTATCCATATGATTTTCTCCATCCTCATCTTTTTCTACCTTTGTATTGAAGTTGCTAAGGAATAGAGTATATATTGCTTTTATTTTTTAAGTTCTTTATAGAATTTCTCTACCACTTTATCTCAACCATTGATATTGGTAAATATCAATGTAAAATGTAAATGGCAATTCTTTTTATGGTCATTTTGCAAATACTTATCATTTGTACAATAGTTATGTGAAGGCCAAATGTCCAGTGAAATAATATTTCTTAATGCTTTTGAATTCATGATAAATTCTACTCTGCCAATTCCTTTCTTTACTTCTCCAAGGAATACTTGTAAGCCAGTCTTCCATTGAGCTACAATGAACTTTCTTGGAGTTTCATTTATAAGAACAATGTCAAAATTGATATGATACTGCTCCTCCAGAAATGTTTACTTCTTGGTAGGTGGACAAAGGTACATTAGAGTACCATCAATCAAATGAAATTTTGTTGATGGTTTGCAATTTGTGTGTGTTTTTTTAAGGACTCTCTGTCCCCTTTCTTGTCACTTTGTTATTTTCACTGCAGAAGTGTAAGGAGACTTTAGGACTGAAAGCCATTTTTATTTTCCCCTGTTTTGGGGTTGCCATGGTTTAAAAAGCTTTATCACCAGGTGGCTTCCTAATTTATTGGTGATATGTTTCTCTATGATTAGCTAGGCTAGTCCTTGAAAAGAGATTCATTCAATCTTGTTTCTGTGGCACTACTTGACACTTTTCCAGCATAGTAGAACCTGCCAGAACTTATGCTTGACTAGCATAGCCTTGGAGGGCCCAGAGTTAGCTCCACACCATAGTGAAGCATCAGAATAGGACTTGTATGTGTCTATAACTGTATGTATATGTGTGTTTGTATATCTATATGTACACACAGTTTTTCCTCCCTCCCTCCCTTCCTCTCCCCCCATCCTCCTTTTTCTCCCTCCCTTCTTTTCTTCTCACCTTCCCTCCTTCCCTCCCTCCCTCTCTATCGATCTAACCATCTCTCTCATCCCAACTCAACTACAGTTTTAAGCTTTAATAATTTCAGTAGTGTATATGCTACAAATTTACAAAAAAGCATTATTTGAAAATTTAATTATTTAAATATTTTGTGCTGATTTAGTTTTGTGAATTTTAAATAAAACATTTTAAGTTTTAATATTTTAATTGTGTTTCAGCTACTCTTAAAGCCAGGATCTTAAGGTTAGAATTACAAATACAGCGCTTTTAGTAATTTAGCATCAACTGATGAAGGTTTTTGCAAAGTGTGAAAATTGACTAGAGTGATGTATATTATGTTGAATTTTAATAAGAAATATCACAATTTTAAATAACTAATCTCTTCATGGGGAGGGGGAGAGTTTGTAGCATTTAAACTTATGTGGAGAGTATTAAAACTTAACCTTTGAAGATAGATACCATAAATGAATTACCAGTTTCTTTGGCTAGGGATTGCATTTTTTAACTTGAGTCTCTTGGAGCCTTATTTTACTGATAATATTTTAGTCCTTCACAGTTGATCATCCTATAATATATCTGTTACTGTGTACACTGTGTTCTTCTGGTTCTGTTCACTTCTCTTTGCAGCAGTTCATATAAGTCTTTCCAGGTTTTTCTGATCTCATCCAGTTGGACATTTCTTATGGCACAATAGTATTCCATTATAACCATATATTACAACTTGTTCATCCATTCCCCAAATGGTGGGCACCCCCTCAGTTTCCAAATAACTTCCACTACAAAAAGAGCTGCTAAAATCATTTTTGTACAAGTAGGTCCTCTTCTGCTATCTTTGATCTCTTTGGGATATGGAGACCCTGTAGTGGTATTGCTGAATATGGATAGTTTTATGTCCTTTGAGGGTGATTCCATAATGGTTGTATCAGTGTATTAGTCTCCCAATTTTTCCACATCCCCTCCATCATTTATCATTTTCCTTTTTGGTCATATTAGGCAATCTGATAGTTGTGAGGTGGTATCTCAGAGTTGTCTTAATTTGCATTTTTCTAATCGGTAGAGGTTTGGAACATTTTTTTATATGACTTTGGATAGTTTTAGTTTCTTCATCTGAGAATTTATATCCAATTTAAAAATTATACAAATGTATTTTAAAATAACAAATATTTCCAAAGGGTTAAGCTTGAAGAAACAGGTTGGAGAGTAGGTGGAAAGCCAGGGCATTGCCACCATTGGGCTTTGTAGCTAAGTTTTAAAAAAGCACTGGGCTGATGGGTGAGCACTTCAATGCTTTGCATATCAGGGCCCTCTGGTACAAAGATCTTGTAGCATGAGCTGTTCAGAAATGCAATGATTCCTCTTAATCCAGCTGTGCAGAAAACGATGCTTCATACCTCTGAGCCCAAGGATAGCTGTGTTCCCAGTGTGAGTTTCAAATAGAAGTCACTAGAGCCCTGGACTTCCCTCCTATGCATGGTTGGGGACCCAGACCTGAGCACTGTGTGCCAGAGCCTATGGTCCCACGTCAAAGTCTTGGAGATCCTCTAAGAATTTGGCTCCTCATAGCAGTTGTACAGGGGCTCTAGTCCCTGCTGCTGCTTCTGTTTGCTGAACAAGTTGGGTCTGACCCCTTACCTTTAAGAAGGCCTTTTCATTTCCTTTGACCATTTATCAGTTGGGGAATGCTTTATAGTCTTACAAACTTGGTTTAGTTCTCTTTGTTTAAAAAAATGAAGCCTTTGTCAGAGACACTTGTTATAAATTTTTTTCCCCCAAATTCATTGTTTCCCTTCTAACTTTGGTTGCATTTGATTGTTTGTACAAAACTTTTTTAAAAGCCCTTACCTTCCATCTTAGAATCAATACTGTGATTGGTTCCAAGACAGAAGAGTGGTAAGGGCTAGGCAATGGGGGTTAAGTGACTTGTCCAGGGTCACACAGCTAGGAAATGTCTGATGTCACATTTGAACCCAGGACCTCCCCTCTCTGGACCTGGCTCTCAATCCACTGAGCCACCTAGCTGCCCCCTATACAAAACATTTAAATTTAATATATTAAAAATTATCCATTTTGTTTTTTGTAATGTTTTTTGTATCTTGTTTGGCCATAAATTCTAACTTTATCCTTCCCTTAACCATAGATAACCTTTCATGAGTTCCTCTATTTTGTTTCCACTGTGCTACCTAGCTGTCCTCATTTTAGAGCCTTCTAACTCTTTTATTGTAGTTAGTCCACCTGACTAGGAAGATCCTAACCTAAAAATACACAATGAATTGAATCACAAGTTGACACTTCCATTGACAAAAGGACTTTCATTTTAAAGCAATGTTGGGATAAAGAGGAATAACAAAGAAACAATAGGACAGCTGTTTAGGAAACTGTGTTGATGAACAATGAAGTTAGGTAATGTAGTGAATAGAACATGGAACCCAGAGTTGGGAACACCTGAGTTCAAATTTGACCTCAGGGAGCATTGTGCAATACCTAGACAAATCACTTAAATTCATCTACCTCATTTCCCCCAACTATAATATGGGGATAATAATAGCTTTCCAGGGTTGTAGTGATGATTAAATGAGGCAATATTTGTAAAGAGCTTTTTACAGTTCTTGTCACATAGGCATTTAATAGATACTTATTTCCTTCCTTCCAACGAGAAGAGCTACATGAGTACTCATCTCTTTTATTTTTGCTTTTGTTTTCTGTGCCAACAAAACAAATCTTTGAAATATAAAAAAATTGCAAAACAACATTGGCTAACATGATAATTTACATATATTATTTCATTTGTGCTTCACAACACTTTGTGAGATAGGTCTCACAAGCATTATGCATTTTATATAGGTGAGGAAATTGAAGCTGAGATGTTAACTGCCTTGTTATATGGCTAGAAATTGCAGAAGTGGGATTTGATCCCAAGTTTTTCTGATTTACGTGGAATTAAACATTTTATATTTGCAAGGGACCTTAGGAGAAATTAGTACAGTTCACACCAGAAAAATAATCTACTCTACAACACACTCAAATTCAGCCAGTCTTTGCTTGAAGACCTCCAATGAAGGAGAAAACTTTATCTCCCAAGGTAGCCCATTCTACTTTGGGACAGTTTATTTGTTGTATGGTTTTTTCTGATATCACATGTAAATTTCTCTGAACATTTCTACTCCTTGCTTCTAGTTCACAAATCCTTCTTCCACACAATAGCCTTTTAAGTACATGAAGATAACCATTATGTCCTCCTTGAGCTTTCTTTTCTCTAGCCTAAAAATCCTCACTTCTTTCATTTGACTTTTGGGTAACAGGGACTCAATGCTCAATGCTCATATCTGGTTTCCCTCCCGGTTATTAGTGCTTTTTCTAAATTGTAGTGCTCAGAGTTCCAGATATGTCTGACCAAGAGACAATATAGCTCTTCTATCACCTCCTTATTCCCATTTGCTTTGTTTCTTTTAATGAAGTCTATTATATTCCATTAGCTTTCTTGGTTGTCTTATCACACTCCTGTTGCAAAGTACAAAAGTCCACTACTCTTTTTTTTTTTAGATGAATAGTTCCCTCTCTCATCTTATATTGAACTCTACTTATCTGTATTAAATTTCATCTTTTTTGATTCAATCTATTGGGTTACCGTAAGCTGTAAGATGTTTTTTGAATGCTATTCATTGTTTGTTATTGTCAGCATTTATAAGGATGCCTTATGTTTTAATTTTTTAATTTTTAAATTAAATGTTTTAATTTTTATGTTTTAATTAAAATAATTAATTAAAAATGTTAAATAGCACATGCCAAATGCTAGGTGCTTGGGTACTGTATTGGATATGCCTTTCCAAGATTTTTTTCTTAAGATGTTTTTATTATGAACTTAAATGTAAATGAAAATGAATTCTTCCTTCTACAAAGTAGAACAAAAATAAGAATATATGTGAAACGAGGACTCTTATATACAGCTTGTTTTTTCTTTTAAGCATATAATAAATTTAATCTAAAGCTTAAAACTTTAATGCTTATTTGTGCTTCTTCTGGTTTTGCAAACAGATTAGCTTATAATGACATTTTAATTTTCCAGTTAGAAGAATGTTCTGAATATATCAAAACCCAAGTAAAATGGTATTAAATTGTATAAGGGAAGAGAAATTTGTTTCTGAAACTAGAGCTTGCTTTATCTATATGTTTACTTACCTACAGCTTGCTTTTCTTTTTATATATGATGTATAACTTTCAAAACCATCCTATTTGCTTTTATTTATTTTCTTTTATGCATTTGTTTCTTCATTTTTTTTACCAATTACAGGTAATAACAAATTTCCACATACATTTTCTGAAGTTATATGATCCAAATTGTCTCCTCTTCCCCCTCCCCACTTCTTCCTTCCTCCCTCCCAAAGCTGACAAGCAGTTCAGTCTGGGTTATACATGTATTATCATGCAAAACATTTCCATATTATTAATTTTTGTTAGTGAATAATCTTATAAAACCCAAACCACAAGACATATCCCTCAATAAACAAGTGAAAAAAATCGAACTTTTTCATCTGCATTCCTATTCTGACAAAAACTGTCCTATTTGTGATTATTTCTATTCTTCCTTCTGTTTTCTCTGTGCATATTTAAAAACAATTGTTTTGAGGGAACTTTTTTTTTCTTTTCTATCTCCATTTTCCCTTCTTTTCACAACTGGATAATCCTTCCCACAATTTGGAAAAAAAAGAAAAACAAAACTTTTGTAACAAATATAGCTAAGCTAAAAGAAGTCCTACATTGGTTGTGTCTGAGAAATGTATGTCATAATCTTCATCTTGAGTTGATCACCTTTATGTCAGTAAGTAGGTAGCATGTTTCATTATCAGTACCAGAGGAATTGTGGTTGACCATTGCATTAATTGGATTATTTAAGTCTTTAAAAGTTGTTTTTCTTTTTAATGTTTTTACTACATGAATTGGTCTCCTAGTAGTCAGTTTATTTCACTTTGTATCAATCCATCCAAATCTTACTTGGTTCCTCTGAAATTATTCATATCTTTATGTCTTAATGATATTCCATTCCATTCCATTCATATATCATAATTTGGTCAACCATTCCCCAACTGATAGTCATCCCTCTCAAGTTTCCAGTTTTGCAAAAAAGCAGCTGTTTTTAACATTTAGGATATATGGGTCCTTTACTGTTTTCTTTTGAGTTTTGGGGATATAAGTTTAGTAGTGGTATTATATTACCTGAATCATAGTTTAGTGACTTTTTGGAATGGTTTCACATTGCTTTCCAGAATGCTTGGGGATCTAACAACAGTGTAATGACTATGCAACTCTTCCAAAAATTGTCATTTTTTGGTCATCTTTGCCTGTCTGAAAAGAGTGAGGTAGAACAGCAGGTTTATTTTAATTTGCATTTCTCTAATTATTAGTGATTGGGAGTATTTTTCATTGGTTGCTGTGATAGATTAGGCTCTTTACTTTGAAAACTGCCTAGTCATATCTTTTGGTCATTTATCCATTGAGAATGGCTTATGTTTTTATGTATTTGAATAAGTTATTTATATAATGGAAATGAAACCTTTCTCAGAAAAAATTGCTGCAAAGATTTTTTCCTCCTTTTTTCTCATTTTAATTTTAGTTGTGTTTGTAAAAGAAAATTTTGATTATAATAAAAATTGTTCATTTTTGTCTCTGTGATCCTTTCTAGTCTTTTTTAAAAATACATTTCTTTTTTATGGTTGTTGACATTTTGGGGTTCTCTAAATTGGATCATCATGTCATCTGCAAAAAACCAAACAATAATTGTTTCCCTCTTTGCCCATGATTCTCTTTCTCTTTTTACGGAGCTAACATTTCTAGTACTATATTAAATAATAGTTGAACTGTGTTCAGTATTGAACATTCTGGTCTTACCTCTGGTCTTATTGTTTTATCCTTGCTGTACATGGATAGTAAAGGCATTGTTATTCTCAGACTTCATGAAAAAATCACCCTAGTAGCTCTCAAATCTTACAGTCCTTCGTTATTTTGACCACATAGGTACCAAGCAATGCAATTTTGTTACTTGCTTTATCTACTCAATGTGTTGAAATAAGTAAAATATTGGGAAAACAATCTTTTGAGCCAAAAACTGACCTTTACTGTTATATTAATTGATCACAGCATCAATGTCAAATATGTGCCTAATTCCAGTCTAAGCCCCTGCCCTTATTTGCTGATTTGCTTATATGTCTTATGGAAAAAAGTCATGTTACACAAACTCCTCCCCCACCCCCCACAAAGGAATGGTGGTCAGTTGAATATTTCTTCAAAAGGGGAAAACTAAAGTTTCTCCCTGTAGAAGGTGCCTTTCTTCCAGAAGGTCAGGTTATTTCCTTATCTTCTTATGAAGAGAGGAATCATGTAGTCCCCCTGTCCCAATATAGTAACAGCCAGGGTTATTCCATAGTTTCAGAGCCAAAAGAGATAGATACCACTGTCTTAAGAAGTTTGGATATATTCCAGAACACTAAAGACATGTGCCAACTCTCCTTGGCAAAGGTATTTTGCAAAAACATTTCAAAGGATTTTCTCTTAATAGAGTTATTGGTTATTGATTCTCATATACAGTTAATTAATAATTAGTATTATTGCTTACTGCTTCTCAGTTGGGGTTATCTAATAGGATTCATGCAGAGAATATACAGTTATATAGAGGCATAACAAATAGTGAGTATGAAATTAAAGTTGCTTAATTAGATTATCTTTTACAGACGTCTTATGAATGTATTGTCATTGTAGCTTATTTTGGTCCAAATGGGACCAGATTCTAGACCAGAGAAAAGCACAGTGAGATCCAGGTGTGCTCTGTCTCCCACTGATCTGAGATATCCTCATCCTAGTTCCCACTTTTCACTTTTGTTGGGTTCCAGAGCTAGACTGATTAATTTCCCTCTTAAGGTTCTGGAGGTGCCACTGAGGGGCCATGAGGTGACTTTCTCTAATGCCATGAACTTTATCCCAAACTGATATTCTTTTCTTTGAGCATGATCGGTTGAGAATCAATTAAATTAGCTAGCCTTTAGTTTCTTTTAGAAAGAAGTATTTACTAATGTATCACATTAGAACATAAAATCCTTGAATGTAGGGATTGTCTTTGTATTATATTTGTTTCACAGTGCCTTGCATGTGATAAGCAATTAATAAGTGATTTATCTATTCATCTATCAAAACACTGAAAAAGACAAAAGCTATAATAAAAAATAACTTCAGGTGAGAAAATAAACTTCAGTAGAAGAGAATTTTCTAGCATTTTGATGAAAAGATGACAGATGAGTGGGAATTCTGAAATACAAATGCCAGAGTACAGAGAAAACTAAAAAAGGTAAATTCATTTGGGCAGCTGGCAGGGTCTGGATAATGATGTTTCGCTACTATGCTACTACTAGAAGAAAAAGAAACAACTGTGCTTTCAGAATCTAATGTCTTCAAAAGGTATTGAGGGAATTAAAAGCAGAAGGCCTGGAGGTGTATTTTTTCTATTCTTGAGGCTTGAAAAGGAGAAAAGAGAAGGAAGTGTAAAAGCAATACACCAGTATAGAAAGGAGGGGATATACCCCCGCCCCCAAGAGTTTAGTGAAGAAATGGCATCAAACATAAGATGGAAGCAAGCAGAGATGGAACTAAAGGGGCAGGGAATAAGAAGAGGGAGGATACCAGGGAGGGAATAGTAGATTTAATAATCTGAAATAAAAAATTTTTAACCTTCCTTATCCTGAAGAGGGGAGGGCGGGGAGGCAAATCTAAGGGAATGGCCATTAGGTGCTGAATGATTGAACTATGTTATAAGAATGTAGTGGCATTTGAATAGTACCATGCTACAAAAAATGACAAAGTAGACCACTTAAAATAATTCTTTATAGTTTCCACTGAGGCTGATTGAAATGACTAGAATCAAAGAACATACCACAAATGACATACTGTGTATTGTTTCCAAGGCAGAAGAGTGGTAAGGGCTAAGCAATTGGGTTGAGTGACTTGCCCAGGGTCACAGCTAGGGAGTGTCTGAGGCTAGATTTGAACCCAGAACTTTCCATCTTTAGGCCTGGCTCTCAATCCACTGAACTACCCAATTGCTCCCTGAAACATTTTTTAAATTAACAGAAGAGAAGGAACTTCAGAAGCAAGCAGAGACAAACAGAACAGTTTTGAAACCATAGTATGGAATTGCCATTTAAAAGAAAAAGCAGATGAAGAAATGAAGATTCACAGGTTCATTTAGAATTCTTTTTTGTGTGAGAGCAGCTAGTTGTTTCAGTGGTTAGAGAGCCAGACATAGAAATGGGAAGTCCTGAGTTCAAATTTGGCACCAGACACTTCCTAGCCGTGTGCCCCTAGGCAAGTTATCTAACTCCAACTGCCTATCCTGGACTAATCTTTTGCAGTGGAAGATTGATATTTCATATCAATTCTAAAATAGAAAGTAAGAGTTAAAAAAAAAAAGAGGGGGCAGCTGGGTAACTCAGTGGATTGAGAGCCAGGCCTAGAGATGGGAGGTCCTAGGTTCAAATCTGGCCTCAGACACTTCCCAGCTGTGTGACCCTGGGCAAGTCACTTGACCCCCATTGCCTAGCCCTTACCACTCTTCTGCCTTGGAGCCAATACACAGTATTGACTCCAAGACAGAAGATAAGGGTTTTATTAAAAAAAAAAAAAAGAGTGGAGGGTTTAAAGTAAAAAAAAAATAATTAAAAAAGGATCCGGAATGGAAGAGGATTGTACTTATGAGGGGAGAAAATGGAAAAGTCTGGAGAATTAGGAATGAAACCAAGAGAGAAGTGAATGTGGATGCTCTGGGCACTTCAACAGTTCAAAAGAGAAAATTTGCCAGTCCAAAGATACTATAATGGAATATATGTATAATAGTAATATTGTGTTCAAAGATCTCCTTGTTTTTAATAGAAGCTGCTATGTGTCCTGTGATCCTGATTATGGTTCTTTGTGCTTGAATTGCTTTTTTTTTTAAAACAGATCCTTGTAGTGATTTTTCTTTGCTTTGAGAATTTTGGGTTTTGATTCTTGACATACCTGAGACTTTTCCTTTTGGAGTTTATTTCAAGAGATGATAGGTAGATTCTTTCTGTTTTCACTTTGAACTTTTGATACTGGATAATTTTAATTTATGATGTCTTAGTATGTAGTATCCAGAGGTCTTTTAAAATTATAATTTTCAGGAAGTTCATGGTTTTTTAAATTCTCCTTGGCTTGTTTTCATGGTCCTTTACTTCTGATAACAGATATCTTATATCATATGATTTTTCATTCTTTTGATTTGTTCCATTATTTTTTGTCTCTCTGAGTCATCGATTTCAGTTTAGTCCATTTGTCAAGGAATCTATTAATTAGGTAAATTTTATCACTTTATTTTCTGAGCTTTTTATTGTCCTATCAGTTCTTTTCTCCAGATTTTTTATTTCATTTTTTAATTTCTTGCTTAATTTCTTCAAGATATTTTTGTTATTTTTTCCTTTGTGTCTCTGTTTATAGTTGTTATGGAGTTATTTCCATTTTTGAGGATTTGTACAGTAATTAATGAATAAACATTTATTAAATACTTACTAGTGTTCCTGGCACTGTGCTAAGAGCTGAGGATACAGAAAAAAGCAAAAGACAGGTCACTGGAATTAAGAGGGGTTGGTGAAGACTTCTTGTGGAAGGTGAGGTTTTAGTTGAGACAAAGGAAACCAAAGGCATTTACTAGTTGGAGCTGAGGAGGGCAAACATTCTAGGCATAGGGGACAACCAGAGAGAATTCCTGGAACTGGGAGATGGAGGGGCTTGTTTGTGGAATCACTGATAGGCCACTGTGAATGGATTGAAAGAACACTTGGTAGGGAGTAAGATTTAATTAGATTGGAACTGTAGAGGAGCCTAGGCTATGAAGGACTTTGAATGACAGAGTATTTTATATTTGCTTCTGGAGGCAATAGGAAACCCCTGGAATTTGTTGAGTAGGAGGGTAAAATGATTAGACCTGCACTTAGGAAAATAATTTTAATAACTGCCTAGAGGATGGATTGGAGGAGGGAGATAGTTGAGGCAGACAGACCCACCAGTAGGCTATTGCAGTAATCTGGGCTTGAGGTAATGAGGGTCTGCACAGTGTCAGAGGTGAGAAAGTGTTGCAAAAGGGAAATTGACAGATCTTGGCAACAGCATGGATGTGGAGAGTGAGAGATGATGAGGAATCCCATATAGGCCCTGGGTTGGGAGCTTGAGGGACTGGGAGGATAGAGTTGCTCTTTATAGAAGTAGGGAAGGCAGTAGAAGTAACCAACATTGGTGAGTTAGAAGAATGTCTGCTCCAAGCATGTGAAGACTTCCCCCACCAGAATGAACCAATGAGAGCAATTTTTTCCAATGGCCATGAAGGTGCTGAAGCAGGTACTGTGGAGTGCTTAGAATTTGTTTAGACATCCAGAGTGCCAAAGCCATCCACAGCATCCCAGGCCATTGCCAATTTTGTCTTGCCCCTGGGCTTCAATGACTGTGGAAGAGAGAGTGAAAGTAATGACTTAATGTAAATCTGCCTCATTTAAATACAATTAATACACAAGTCAAGATGACAATACACAAAACATCTGTGATGTCTTTGGCCCTCTTCTAGAGGAAAGGATGAACAACAGTAGGATAAATAGGCTAGGAGAAGAGGTTAGGAAAAAGATAACACATTTAAGGTGTTTAAGATTGTTTAAAAGTTCAAAATGTTGTCTATGGGACATTCTGGGCAGCTTGGTAGTGCAGTGGATAAAACATTTAGCTTAGAGTCAGGAAGACCTACTCTCATCTGACCTCACATAATTACTTTGTGCCCTTGGTCAGGTCACAACCGTTTCCCCCTACTTCCTCATCTGTAAAATGAGCTAGAGAAAAAAAAAAAAAAGATAAACCACTCCAATATTTTTGTCCAGAGAACCTTAAATGGAGTCACAAAGAGTTGGACTGAAAGGACTGAACAATGACAACTGGACCTTCAGTTCCAGATACCTGAAAGGCGGATAGAAATTTGAGACTGAAGGTCAACAAGAAGTTTGAGGCAAAGATAGGGAGGTTTAAGAATCTTTAGCCTAGAGAAGGTAATTAAATTCATGGATGCTGATGAGATTAGCAAGTAAAAGTAGAATGGAGGATGAAAAGGGCTCAGGACAGAACACTGTGGGACATTATGGTTAGAGAGCATTATTTGGAGGAGGATCCAGCAAAGAAGATAGAGAAGGGGTGGTCAGAGAGGTAGAAGAAAAATCAGGAAAGAGCAGAGTCCTGAAAACCCTGAGAGAAAAGAATATCAAGAAGTGATCCACAGTGTCAAAGGCTGCAGAGAGGCCAGAGATAATGAGGATTGTGAAAAGGTCATTGGATTTGGCAACTAAGAGATCAATCATTGGTGACTGAAGAGAGTAGTTTCAGTGAAATGATAAGCCAGATTGTGAAGAATTAAGAAGAGAATCCAAGGAGAGAATCTGGACATAACTATTATAGATGGCCTTCTTAAGGAGGTTAGCAACAAAGGATAGAAGAGGTAGGTGACAATAGTTAGCAGCCATGGAAGGATTAAATAAGAATTTTTTGAGGATGAGGGGAAATGGGTATTTGTAAACAAAAAGAAATCAGCCAACGGAGAGGGAGAGATTGATAATAAGTGAAAGAGGGGATATGACTGAAAGGACAATCTTTTAAAAATTTTTTTATTCAAAGATATTTTATTTCCCCAATTACGCATAACAATTTTCAACATGTTTCCCCAAACTATTAAAATCCAAATTGTCTCTCTCCCTCCCTTTCCTCCCCCATCTCATAGATGATAAGCAATTTGATTTGGATTGTATATGTATTATCATGCCAAACATACTTCCATATTGGTCATTGTTGTAAGAGAATACTCATATAAAACCAAAATCCCAAAATAGAACTGTAAGTAAATGAATGTGAGAGATAGTATGCTTTGATTTTATCTGACTCTTAACAGTTCTTTCTCTGGAGTTCGATAGCATTCTTTGTCATAAGTGCTCTAGAATTGTCCCAAATCATTGTATTGCTGAGAGTAGCTAAGTCTTTCACAATTGATCATACCACAGTGGAGGTTGTGTAAAGATCTGTGAGGTTTAGTGAAATCTGTAATAATTTGTTTTGTTGTTTCTTTGATTTACTCCTCTCCAAATTTTGTTCCTAAATGGGGTCCTTGTTCTTGAGTTATTCTTTGTTCTCTGATGCTCTTTTGGGTGAGACAGTTGATCCTTCTTCTCTCTTTTGGTCCCTTGAGTTCTTTTGCTGATGTCTTCACATTAGGTCTTGGATCTTTGAGGTTCAGAACATTGGATCTTCAGAGTTCTCTATGCTTGCTATCTCAGAATAGAGACTTAAAGATGCTCTAATCCTCTTGGTGTCTCTACTGAGGGCTTCCTTTACTTTTGTTGTTGTACATTCCCTGTGGCTTCCAGGGCTTCTTAGGCTTTCTTGCTTCTTTTGGGATGTTTGTTCTTTCTGGCCTCCTTGGGGCTTCCTGTGACACTTTGGGATTTTTTTTTCCTTGGACACAGAGGCTCTACATTTTTCTGATCTGCTGCTTATTGCTCTGGGAGGCTAGGCTTATTTGTCTGTGCTGTTGTCTAGAAGTCCTCTTTCCTTTTGTCTGTGGGTTTCTGACTCACTTTTTTTTTTTTATTTCTAGGGCCAAAGGAGTTATGTATTTCAGTTTATCAGTGGATTTTTTAATTCTTATTCTGTCTGGTACAAACTTCAGGTTTATGCTAGAGTAGTTATGTGGTATGGTATCTCTATTCAGATAGTCACCTTGACTAGAAGCCCCCATATATTTCTCTAAAAAATTAATTTAAACTTAGCTTTAAATAATGTGTGAATTCCTTTTTTGCTGTACAAATTTATTTTTACAGACACAACCCATCTATTTTGTTTTTTGTAATCCATTTGTTTGATAGTTATTTTATCTTTTCCACAATTAAAATATAACATTCTTATTTTTATTTTTTTAGAAATTTTTAGATAATTGAAACAGTTATATTTGTTTCAGTATGTGATCTAAGGTTTAGAGCTAAACTCATTAAAACAGTCTGCTATTCAGTTTTCATGATTTTATTGAATTATTTTCCCTAATGTTTTACAATTTTGAACTTATCAAATACAAATCTCATGTGTATATTTGATTCTCTTGTGATTCTATTTCAGTGATTTTTTTCCCTTTTAAAATAATTAATATTAGGTAGTTATGATAATTTCCACTTTCTTATCTGAACCATCTTACTTTAAGAGTTCGATTTGTAATCTTCCCTCAATATCTGGTCATGATTTAATTATTGATTAGATTTGGTCTGTTTTTCTAGCCTGTCTTTTTTTAATGACAGTTAGGAACATTTAATAGTGCTAAGTTTCTGGTCTTACACTTGGGTTCAGAAAATAAATCATATGGGTTGGATGTTTAAAGGAGTTAAATGTTTTAGTTGAGTACAGGCTTTGACTTGCCCCATTTCTGTCCTGAGAAGACTGCTTCATAGGCAGCTTCGTGCCAGCCTTAGCCTTTTGCAGCTCAGAACTCTTTAGTTTAACTCCCACCAGGCTCAGCTTCTCTGCTATCAGGGAATCATAGGAGTTGTGCACTATGCTGGGCTTAGGCATGTTAAGATTCTCATTTTCTCCCTTGTTAATGTAATTGTCTGGCCTCTAAATTTGCCCTGAACACTTCTTTTGACTGTTTCATTTAAATTCTGATACATAGTATGATTGATAGTGTTGTAATTATCTTTGAGATAATTATAATTTGAGGTATTATTTTAAAATGTCTCTGTGGTTTTCAAACGCAAATTCTTTGATTTGCCAAAGGACAGATTTTAGGATTGAGATCCACCTTTTAAACATTTTACATATGTCAGATTCCTTTATTTTTGTTCATATATTGTTTTTATACAAAAATATAGTGATGCTTTTTTTTTTTTGATAAATGATTTTGTTCTGAGAACTTGTTTTGAAGTTTTGATAGGCTTGGGTTAATGAGGGTGGGGGAGGAGATTGTATTTCTGGATTCTGTCTGTAGAATGTTGCTTGTCTTTTTATTGTTTTAGTCAATTTTCTTATAGTGTCTCCTGAAATATAATGATTAAATTGTCTCTAAGCCCAGACTTAAAGCATTTTTATCTTCGTGTAGGTCTTACAAGAACTTGTTTTTACATCTTGATAAAACAGAAATTAAAAAGTAGCTGCTACACAAATACTTACAATGTCATCTGAGTGGTTAATTATTATGACTTTTAAAAATTCAAAATGTGGATAAAGGAAATTTATATTTTTGCACTAATACTGTTTTTTTTTTAATTTTAAATTTATTATGTACACTATCTTGTTAGATCCTTTCAAACACCCCTGTGGGATATGTATGTATGACTGTCCATTTTACAAATGAGGAAATTAAGGCCTCCAGGTCTGCTTTTTTTTTTTTTGTCCTGTTGTACCATGCTGATTCTTTGCTTTAATAACCTTTTGATAATCCTCTGGCTATAATATTTTTAGTCAGCTGGGCCAGAGAATCGGCTTGGGATAGAGACAGTAGGACCCAGGTTCAAATTCTGCCTTTGACATATGACCATATGTGGGCAAGTCACTTGTGTCCCTGAGCAGCTTTCCCTAAGGCTCTAAGTTACAGAGATGGTTCTAGTCTTCATTGATAGAAGTTGTTCACTGAGAACTCCCTTTACAAATGAAATCAGAGCTCCTCTCTTCCACTCCAAATTTGGAATTATAAGTGGCTGAGACAAAGTCTTTGCTTCAAGACATCGACATCTGAGAAGTAGCTATCCTTGCTTTGTGGTCCACCTTTGCCAAGCAGCATCACGTACTCTCTATAACTTTCTTGTTGTGGTGACTCTTTAGAGGAGACTATGTTCTCAACCTACACATTTTTTTTCCTACATTGAATAGTGCTTTAAATTTTTTTTTTGCCTATAGTATTTTTCCTTAGTAACCCAGAGCAAATACTGAGTCCATTTTCTAACTAGTCCATACAAACTGTCTTCTACCTATGGAATTTACTTGCTGGATTTTTTTTTAGTCAGTTCACTTTTTATAAAAACCTTCCTTGTCATATCTTATTGAGAATAATATTTGCAGTATAACATATAAGAAAACATTATAAAGAGGGAGGATGTCAATTTATGATTTCTGATCATATTTTGCTATATGAATTTTTTTTTTGCTTTATTAATCTTAATTTTTGGATTGCAGCTTTATGTCAGGTCCTTGTTTGGTCTTGTTTTGTATTCCCTAGGGACTTGATTGCTATTTTCTCTGTATACCGAATGCTGTGTTTTTGAAGGAACTCAAGCACAGTTCAGGCTAGGTAACTGCAAACTATCAGTGTGCCTAAAATGGGTCAGATCTAGAAAGAAGTCTGACTGCTACCCTCCTGGTGTGAGCATTAGACTTTTCAGAAAGCCATGAAATTGGGTCTGGGGGACAGAATTGTAGGTTTGTCACTGGTTGTTGTTCCAGTAGACTTCTGCTGGCCTCAACTCCTGTTAGCTAGCTGGAAGGTTTTGCAGCAGGTTTGGAGAAAAAGAACCAAAGATTCCTCCTTGATCTGAGCTTTCTACCCTGTTCTCTCTCAGTTGTAGTTTGCAGTCTGAGCAAGGTGTTGAATACTTGACCTCTTGGGTTTAGTGCCACATAGTTCCTGCTCCTTACTGAGTAAATAACCTTATGCCAGGTCTGAGAAACCACTCCTTGCCCTGGTACACAACTAGAGGTCAATCTTGTGAAATTTAGACAACAAAAAAAGGGAAGCATTCCTATATGTAATGCAGAACACACAAAAAAAGAGAATTCTGTATGAAACCATGAATCACTTTCTCATATTGCTTACTTTAAAAAAAATTAGTATATAATACATTTTACATGCCACTTTAAAAATCACCCTGCTTGTTTAAGCTTTTTCTGACTTGCTTTTGCTCTGTTTTGTGAGAATAAAAAAAATTTCAATGTCCCTTAAAAAATCAGTTTTATTAATTCATTTCCATCTGACCCCTTCCAATTAGCTGAAGGAAAGAAAGGGATTAAAAAAAAAAGTACCCAAGCAAAACAAATTCACATGATGCCCATGTCTAAAAATGTATATCTTTGTATCTTGATTTCCATCACCTCTTCATCCAGAAGTGATGTGTACCTTCATAAGAGGTCCTCTGGAGACATGCTTAATCTTTGACTTTATTTGAATTTTTAAGTCTTTCAAAGTTTTTTTTTTTTCCACCAGCAAAGTCCAGCAGCAAGATTTAGAAAGAGAAATTTCATTTAAAACAACTCTAGATAACAAAATATTGGGAGTCGTACAACCAAGACAAACTCAGGAACTTGATGAACATAATTATAAAACACTTTGCACAAAAATAAAGTTAGACCTAAACAATTGGATTAATGAATTAATGTCCCAACTTTGCCACATCCCCTCCAGCATTCATTACTTTCCATAGCTGTCATGTTAGCCAATCTGCTAGGTGTGAAGTGGTACCTCAGAGTTGTTTTGATTTGCATCTCTCTGATTATAAGAGATGTAGAACACTTTTTCATGTGCTTATTAGTAGTTTTGATTTCTTTGACTGAAAATTGTTTATTCGTGTCCCTTGCCCATTTATCAATTGGAGAATGGCTTGATTTCTCGTACAATTGATTTAGCTCTTTGTAAATTTCAGTAATTAAACCTCTGTCAGACATTTTTGTTATGAAAATTGTTTCCCAAATTGTTACTTCCCTTCTGATTTTGGTTACATTGGTTTTGTTTGAACAAAAACTTTTTAATTTGATGTAATCAAAATTATTTATTTTATATTTTGTGACTCTTTCTAAATCTTGCTTGGTTTTAAAAATCTTTCCTTTCCCAAAGGTCTGACCATGTATATTATTCTGTGTTCACATAATTTACTTATAATTTCCTTTTTTATGTTCAAGTCATTCACCCATTCTGAGTTTATCTTGGTATAGGGTGCGAGGTGTTGATTCAAACCTAATCTCTCCCACAGTCTTCCAGTTTTCCCAGCAGTTTTTGTCAAATAGTGGATTTTTGTCCCAAAAGCTGGGGTCTTTAGGTTTGTCATAGACTGTCTTGCTGAAGTCACTTAACCCAAGTCTATTCCACTGATCTTCCTTTCTGTCTCTTAGCCAGTACCAAATTATTTTGATAACCAGTAGTAGTCCCTTGGTAACCGAGGATAACGATTGTCTTTGTGCGTTTTCATCTATGATAGATGAGTGTGCACAAAGACACTTGTGCATGAAGGAGATTTAAGTGGAAAAGTCGATGCACAGAGACAGTCCCACTCTCTCGGCATTGGAAGCCTGGATCCATTGGCACGAAAAGTCGTTACACCTGGAGACTTCCTCAGCTGCATTGGATGGCCATGTTGTCTTTTGTGCTCCAACATGCCCTAAGCACTCCACCGTGCTTTGTTGCGTCGCCATCTCAGCCGTTGAACCTTCTTATTGGTTTCTTCCGTCTGTTCGGCCTAAGCAGTCTTCACATGCTGAGTGAGCAAAGCCTTAGTTCACCAGGGATCTAAGACCCGATGGCTACCCTCACAAGGTTTGGCCGGCATGTTGAAGTCGTTGCCTGGGGTGTGGCTGCTGCCTCATGCTAGCAGCTACTAGGAGTCACAAGTGAGAGCTGGGTGTCAGGTGAGGGTCAGAGGTTGGAGAGCTGCCCTAGGAGGGCACGACAAGCCCTCCATACCAGAAATATTACTCCTCTCTGAACATCCCATACATAACCACTGCTTTATAATATAGTTTGAGATCTGGGACTGCAAGGACACCTTCCTTTGCATTTTTTTTTCATTATTTCCCTGCATATCCTTGATTGTTTGTTCTTGCAAATGAACTTTGTTATGGTTTTTTCTAATTCAGAAAAAAAGTTTTTGGTAGTTTGATGGGTATGGCACTAAATAAGTAAATAAGTTTGGGTAGGATGATCACTTTTATTATGTTAGCTTGTCCTACCCATGAGCAGTTAATGTTTTTCCAATTGTTCAGATCTACTTTTAATTGTGTGGAAAGTGTTTTGTAGTTGTGTTCATATAGTTCCTGTGTTTGTCTTGGCAGATAAATGCCTAAGTATTTTTTTTTGCATTCTTTTTTTAAAAAATTATTTTATTTGGTCATTTCCAAACATTATTCATTGGAAACACAGATCATTTTCTTTTCTTCCCTCCCCCCCTCCCACCACCTCTCCCATAGCTGACGCGCAGTTCCACTGGGTATCACATGCGTTCTTGATTCGAACCCATTTCCATGTTGTTGGTATTTGCATTAGAGTGTTCATTTAGAGTCTCTCCTCAGTCATATCCCCTCCACCCCTGTAGTCAAGCAGTTGCTTTTCATCAGTGTTTTAACTCCCACAGTTTATCCTTTGCTTGTGGATAGTGTTTTTTAGATCCTTACAGATTGTTCAGGGACACTGCATTGACACTAATAGAGAAGTCCATTACCTTTGATTGTACCACAGTGTATCAGTCTCTGTGTACAATGTTTTCCTGGTTCTGCTCCTTTTGCTCTACATCACTTCCTGGAGGTTGTTCTAGTCTCCATGGAATTCCTCCACTTTATTATTCCTTTTAGCACAATAGTATTCCATCACTAACATATACCACAATTTGTTCAGCCATTCCCCAATTGAAGGGCATCCCCTCAGTTGCCAATTTTTGGCCACCACAAAGAGCGCTGCTATGAATATTCTTGTACAAGTCTTTTTCCTTATTATCTCTTTGGGGTACAAACCCAGCAGTGCTATGGCTGGATCAAAGGGCAGATAATCTTTTATCGCCCTTTGGGCATAGTTCCAAATTGCCCTCCAGAATAGTTGGATCAATTCACAACTCCACCAGCAATGAATTAGTGTCCCTACTTTGCCACATCCCCTCCAGCATTCATTACTTTCCTTTGCTGTCATGTTAGCCAATCTGCTAGGTGTGAGGTGATACCTCAGAGTTGTTTTGATTTGCATCTCTCTTGATTATAAGAGATGTAGAACACTTTTTCATGTGCTTATTAATAGTTTTGATTTCTTTATCTGAAAACTGCCTATTCATGTCCCTTGCCCATTTATCAATTGGAGAATGGCTTGATTTTTGTACGATTGATTTAGCTCTTTGTAAATTTGAGTAATTAAACCTTTGTCAGAGGTTTTTATGAAAATTGTTTCCCAATTTGTTGCTTCCCTTCTGATTTTAGTTACATTGGTTTTGTTTGCACAAACCCTGTTTAATTTGATGTAGTCAAAATTATTTATTTTACATTTTGTGACTCTTTCTAAGTCTTGCTTGGTTTTAAAATCTTTCCCTTCCCAAAGGTCTGACATGTTTACTATTCTGTGTTCACCTAATTTACTTATAGTTTCCTTCTTTATGTTCAAGTCATTCACCCATTCTGAATTTATCTTGGTGTAGGGTGTGAGATGTTGATCCAAACCTAATCTCTCCCACACTGTCTTCCAATTTTCCCACCAATTTTTATCAAATAATGGATTTTTGTCCCAAAAGCTGGGGTCTTTAGGTTTGTCATAAACTGTCTTGCTGAAGTCACTTAACCCAAGTCTATTCCGTTGATCCTCCTTTCTGTCTCTTAGCCAGTACCAAATTGTTTTGATAACCACTGCTTTATAGTATAGTTTGAGATCTGGGACTGCAAGTCCTCCTTCCTTTGCATTTTTTTTCATTATTTCCCTGGATATCCTTGATCATTTGTTCTTCCAAATGAACTTAGTTGTGGTTTTTTCTAATTGCCTAAGTATTTTATATTGTCTAGGGTGATTTTATTTTATTTTTTTCCATTTGAATAAGTTTATTTAGTCAATTTAGAACATTATTTCTTGACTATATTATAGTGAAATTCACCTTTAAAGATTGATATAATACTAATTTATGGTCGCCAAGGAATTTACTTATGAAATTCCTAAAATGAAACACTCAGTCAGAATGGAGTTTATGGTGATTTAATCACAATGGGTGTAAGGAAGAAGGAGAGGGAGAAAAGGAAAGAAGGGGAAAAGGAAAAAGGTTAACTCAACCTTCTGGCAGAGCTAGAGGGAGTTTAGGCCTGAAGGCCAGGGTAGAAAGGAGAATCAGTCCTTGATTCACGTGACCGATCTGAAGGAAAGCTGTCTGTGGGCCTCCTCCCTGCTCAAGTTCCTAGCACCAACTGGCACCTAGCCCTGTCCACAGGAAGTGAGTGAATTCCAGAGGCTGTTCCCTATCTCACTTCCTGTGCCTCACAAGTGCCAATGGTGACTCAAGCTTGTTTTAGGACAGCCCAGGTGGGCAGTTATTTCTGATTTGTCATTGACTAGCACATGCCCGTGTAGTGTGGGTGTGCACAATTTTGGGTGCTAGACCAAGCAAGATGGAGATTTTAAAATTCACAATCCCCCCTGATGATGATTGGGGGACTAGTCCTCCCCAATTGATCACTAAACATAAGCATCCTGCTCCCCGAAAAATTCTAACTGCAAGTGTATACAAAATCCAATTAGGGGGCAGTCCCCTTTGTCATAAGAGGGTATATTCAGAAAAACATTCAATCAACCGCACCCCAAGGTTCATTCTGGATCTTACTATAGTGAAAGAGTTTAGATATCTTTCTGCAAACAGTTCATTCTCTGGATTCAGTCAGTTAGCAAGTTTCTTCCCTGAAGATCTATCTCGAATAAGATTTAAATCTTGTATTTTATGAAAATACAACTACAATAATCACATTATTTCCCTTCCTCCACTCCACCCACTCTTCCTGCAGCCAATGAGCAATTTCATTGGGTATTACTTGTGTCCTTGATCAGAACCTATTTCCATGTTGTTGTTTACACTAGGATGTTGTTCATTTAGAGTATACATCCCCAACCATATCCGTCCGACCCATGTATTCAAGCCATTGTTTTTCTTCAGTGTTTGTACTCCCACAGTGTTTGAGCACAATAGTATTACATCACCAACAGATACCACAATTTGTTCAGCCATTCCCCAATTGAAGGGCATCCCCTCATTTTCCAATTTTTTGCCAACTCAAAGAGCGCTGCAATGAATATTTTTGTACATGTCCTTTTCCTTATTATCTCTTTGGGGTACAAACCCAGCAGTGCTATGCCTGGATCAAAGGGCAGACAGTCGTTTATCGCCCTTTGGGCATAGTTTCATATTCCCCTCCAGAATGGTTGGATCAGTTCACAACTCCACCAGCAATGAATTAATGTCCCAACTTTGCCACATCCCCTCCAGCATTCATTACTTTCCATAGCTGTCATGTTAGCCAATCTGCTAGGTAGAAGGTGATACCTCAGATTTGTTTTGATTTGCATTTCTCTGATTATAAGAGATTTTGAGCACTTTTTGATGTGTTTATTAATAGTTTCGATTTCTTTAACTGAAAACTGCCTATTCATGTCCCTTGCTCATTTTTCAATTGGAGAATGGCTTGATTTTTTTGTGCAACTGGTTTAGCTCTTTATAAATTTGAGTAATTAGACCTTTCTTAGAGGTTTTTGTAATGAAGATTGTTTCCCAATTTGTTGTTTCTCTTCTAAGTTTGGATGCATTAGTTTTGTTTGTAAAAAACCTTTGTAATTTGATGTAATCAAAATTATTGATTTTACATTTTGTGGTTTTTTTCTACCTCTTGTTTGGTTTTAAAGTCTTTCCTTTCCCAAAGATCTGACAAGTATTCTATTCTGTGTTTGCCTAATTTGCTTATAGTTTCCTTCTTTAAATTCAGGCCATTCACTCATTCCGAGTTTATCTTGGTGTAGGGTGTAAGATGTTAATCCAAACCTAATCTCTCCCATACTGTCTTTCAATTTTCCCAGCAGTTTTTATCAAAAAGGTGGATTTTGGTCCCCAAAACTGTGATCTTTGGGTTTATCAGACTGTCTTGCTGAGGTCATTTATTCCAAGTCTATTCCACTGATCCTCTTTTCTGTCTCTTAGCCAGTAACAACTTGTTTTGATAAGCACTGCTTTGTAGTATAGTTTGAGATCTGGGACTGCAAGGCCACCTTCCTTTGCATTTTTTTCCCATTATTTCCCTGGATGTCCTTGATCTTTTGTTCTTCCAAATGAACTTTGTTATGTTTTTTTCCTAATTCAGGAAAAAAGTTTTTGGTAGTTCGATGGATATGGCACTAAATAAGTAAATAAGTTTGGGTATGGGGGCAGCTGGGTGGCTCAGTGGATTGAGAGTCAGGCCTAGAGATGGGAGGTCCTAGGTTCAAATCTGACCTCAGCCACTTCCTAGCTGTGTGACCCTGGGCAAGTCACTTGACCCCCATTGCCTAGCCCTTACCACTCTTCTGCCTTGGAGCCAATATACAGTATTGACTCCAAGACGGAAGGTAAGGGTTTAAAAAAAAAAAGTTTGGGTAGGATGGTCACTTTTATTATGTTAGCTCATTCTACCCATGAGCAGTTAATGTTTTTCCAGTTGTTTACATCTACTTTTAATTGTGTGGAGAGTGTTTTGTAGTTGTGCTCATGTAGTTCCTGTGTTTATTTCAGCAGATAGATCCCTAAGTATTTTATATTGTCTAGGGTGATTTTGAATAGAGTTTCTCTTTCTAATTCTTGCTGCTGAGATGTGTTGGAAATATATAGAAAAGCTGATGACTTATATGGGTTTTTTTGTATCCTGCAACTTTGCTAAAATTGTTGGTTATTTCCACTAGCTTTTTAGTTGATTCTCTAGGATTCTTTAAGTAGACCATCACATCATCTGCAAAGAGCGATAACTTGGCCTCTTCGTTGCCAATTTTAATACCTTCAATTTCTTTTTCTTCTCTAATTGCTACTGCTAGTATTTCTAGTACAATGCTAAATAATAGCAGTGACAATGGGTGTCCTTGTTTCACTCCTGATCTCATTGGGAATGCATCTAGTTTATCCCCATTGCAGATGTTTGCTGATGGTTTTAGATAAATACTGTTTATTATTTTTAGGAAAGACCCTTATATTCCTATACTTTCAAGTATTGTATTTTGTCAAAGGCTTTTCCAGGGCCTATTGAGATAATCATGTGATATTTTTTGGTTTGCATGTTGATATGGTCAATTATGTGGATGGTCTTCCTAATATTAAACCATCCTTGTATTCCTGGTATAAATCCCACCTGATCATAGTAAATAACCCTTGTGATGACTTGCTGAAGTCTTTGCTAGTATCCTGTTTAAGATTTTTGTATCTATATTCATTAAGGAGATTGGTCTGTAGTTTTCATTCTCTGTTTTTGACCTGCCTGGCTTTGCAATCAGTACCATACCTGTGTCCTAAAAGGAATTTGGTAGAACTCCTTCTTTGCTTATTATGTCAAATAATTTGTATAATATTGGGATTAGTTGTAATGTTTGATAGAATTCACTTGTGAATCCATCAGGCCCTCGAGATTTTTTCTTAGGGTGTTCTTTGATGGCTTGTTCAATTTTTTGTCTGATATGGGATTATTTAAGAAATCTATTTCTTCTTCTGTTAATGTAGGCAGTTTATATTTTTGTAAATATTCATCCATATCACCTAGATTACCATATTTTTTGCCATATAATTGTGCAAAATAGTTTTTAATGATTACCTTAATTTCCTCTTCATTAGAGGTGAGGTCTTCCTTTTCATCTATGATACTGTTAATTTGGTTTTCTTTCCTTTATTAGATCGAGGAGTACTTTGTCTATTTTGTTTGATTTTTTTCAAAATATCAGCTTCTAGTCTTATTTATTAATTCAATGGTTCTTTCATTTTTGGTTCTATTTATTTCTCCCTTAATTTTTAGGATCTCAAATTTAGTTTTTTATCTGGGGGTTTTTAATTTGTTTGCTTTCAAGTTTTTTGACTTGCAGGTCCAGTTTATTGATCTCTTTTCTGTAACTTGTTAATATATGAATTCAAGTGTATAAATTTACCCCAAGTACTGCTTTGGCTGCATCCTATAGATTTTTAAAGGACGTCTCATCCTTGTCATTTTCTTCAATGAAATTATTGTTTCTACAATTTGTTCTTTAACCGATTTTGTAGAATCATATAATTGAATTTCCAATTAATTTTGGAATTGGCTCTTCATGTACCCTTACTGATCATTATTTTTATTGCATTATGATCTGAAAAGGTTGCATTTATTATTTCTGCTTTTCAGCATTTGTTTGCCATGTTTTTATGCCCCAGTACATGGTCAATCTTTGTGAATGTACCATGTGCTGCTGAAAAGAAGGTGTATTCCTTTTGTCCCTATTTTTCTACATATATATTAACTCTAATTTTTATAAGATTTCATTCACATCTCTTACCTCTTTCTTATTTATTTATTTGATTTATCTAGATTTGATAGTGGTAGGTTCAGGTCTCCCAGTAGTATAGTTTTACTATCTATTTACTCCTTAAACTCCACTAGTTTCTCTTTTAGAAACTTGGATGCTATCCCATTTGATACATACATGTATATTACTGATATTTCCTCATTGTTTATACTGCTTTTTATCAGGATGTAGTTACCTTCCCTATTCCTTTCAATCAGATCTATTTTTACTTTTGCTTTGTCAGATGTCATGATTGCAACTCCTGCCTTCTTTCTATCAGTTGAGGTCCAATAGATTTTACTCCAACCCTTAATTCTAACCTTGTGAGTGTCTACTCACCTCATGTGTGTTTCTTGTAGACAACATATGGTAGGTTTTTGATTTCTAATCCACTTTCTTATTTGTTTTCTTTTTATGGGTGAGTTCTTCCCATTCACATTCAAAGTTGATTGCCACTTGTGTATTCCCCAGCATTTTGATATCCTCTCCTAGTTCTGTCCTTTCTTCTTTTGCTATATCCTTTTAAACCAGTGGTTTGCTTTTAATCAGTCCTCCCAATCCCACCCTTATTATTCTTCCCTTTCAGCTCTCCCTTTTCCCCCCTTTTTATTTATTTTTTTTAGGGTATGCTATATTCCCTCCTCTCTCCCTTTCCCTCTCTTTTTGTACTCCCTGAATCACTCTCCCCCTTTGTTTTTCCCTTCCCATTTTCCATGTAGGATAAAATAGAATTCAATACCCCATTGGATCTAGATGATCTTCCCTCTCAGAATTGATTTAACTGAGAGTAAAGTTTAAGTATTACCTATTAGCACTTTCTTTCTCTCCTTTTTATAATAGTACTCTTTTCCTCCCTTTTCCATGTTCCTCTTTGTGTGGTATAGATTTTCCTGTTTCTTATTTCTTCGTTTGTCTTGGTGCCATCTTCAATTCCCCCCTCCTTTTTCCTCTTTTTTATATCATCTTATACCACTTATTATCCCCGTCTGTTCCTGTGAATGATTCTTCTAATTACTATAATAATGAATATAATTTTTGAGTTACAAATAACATTTCCCCCATATATTGATATAAACAATTTGATCTTATTGAAGCCAACAACAAGAAAATTTGAATTAAAAAAAAATTTTTTTCCCATTTCCCCTCTCTTTCTTATTTACCTTTTCATGTTTCTCTTGATTTTTGTGCTTGGATATCAGACTTTCAGCTTAGGTCTGGTCTTTTCTTTGTAAATACTTGGAAAGCTTCTGTTTTGTTGAATGCCAATACTTTCCTCTGGAAGTATATAGTCAGTTTTGATGGGGAGGTGATCCTTAGTTGAAGACCCAATTCTCTTGTCTTTCTGAATATCATATTCCAAGCCTTGTGGTCCTTTAGTGTGGAAGCTGCCAGATATTGTGTAATCCTGATTGGTGCTCCTTGATATCTGAATTGTCTCTTTTTAGCTTTTTCTAAAATTTTATCCTTAACTTGGAAGCTCTTGAATTTGGCAATTACATTCTTGGGAGTTGTTTTTTTTTGAGGATTTAGTGTAGAGGGTGTTCTATGAACTCTTTCAATGTTCAAGAAGATCAGGGTAGTTTTCTTGGATGATTTCTTGTAGTATGATGTCAAGATTTCTGTTTATTTCTGGGTTTTCAGGTAGACTAATGATTCTCAAATTGTCTCTTCATTATCTGTTTTCCTAATCCATCATCTTGTTAGTTGAGATATTTTATGTTTTCTTCTATTTTATCAATCTTTTTTGACCTTGCTTTATTAATTCTTGCTGTTTTGCAAGATCATTAGTTTCCAAATTGCCCAATTCTGGTCTTTTAGGCCTGGTTTTCTGCTATAATCTTTTGATTTTCTATTATAATCTTTTGATTTTTCCTTTTTGTTTTGGTCTGTCCTGCTTTTTGTGGCTTCCAGCTGTTTCTCCAATTTAGAGTTTTTGTCCTTTAAACTGTTATCTTCTTTTTGAACTATTTCCCACTTTTCTTGCCAGAAGGCTTCCATCTTTTTGGTAAGCTCCAATTTATATTCTTCAGGAGCTTGTGGCCAATTTCCATTTTTTTTTTGCAAAGGTTTTGGCCCATTTATTTGAATTTCCTCTTCTGCTATTTCCTCTGTAGTCTGGATTTTTCCTCCTTAAATTATCCAGGGTCAGTTCCTTCTTTTTGTTTTTCTTGGTGTTGGGAAGTTGTTCTTAGGTACTGTTTGCCATCACTATGGTTGTTTTTCCTTCCCTTTCCATACAGAAATCTGAGTGAGGAGGGCTGGCTGTGTATGGAGCTAAGGAGTAAGGATTTTGCCTGAGGCCAGTTCTCGAGTCTCTGCAGATTCTGCTGTTTGTTGCCCTTCTCTGTGCTATCTCCCTGTGGGCACCCATGGTTTGCACTCTTTAGCCTGCTGGTGTTTCATGTTTAGCTGCTCTCAGGGGTAGGTCCTCAGTGGTGTCAGCTGCCAAGGACCTAGAGGTGCCCCTCATTCGCTCCAGAGGTGGCCCTTGCTCACTCACTGATTCTAGCATGCGCTGGCTCTGACTCTGCCTCTGTAGGTGGGGTGGGGGAGGGTATATCAACTCCCGTTTTGGTGGAAGCCTTTTCACCTCCATATGGTGTGGAAATGCCCAAATCCCATGTTCCTTCAATGCTGTGCCAGACTATAGAGTTCCTTCGTTCATATGAATTTGGGTTTTGTTTTTTTTTTTGCCTTTTTTAAGGTAGTTTATGTCGGTAGGTGGTGAGGAGAGGAAGTGTCCGCCATCTAGACTGCCACCATGTTTACCTGGAAGTCCTACCCAAGAGCTCATTATTTAACAATAACTGTGGGGAAAACTAGAAAGCAGTATGGTAGAAATTAGGTATACACTAATATCTCACACCATATAAGGTCAAAATGGATACATGAAAGCAACTAGGTGGCACAGTGAATAGAGTGGCTAGTGTGGAGTCAGGAGGACCTGGATTCAAACATGGCTTGAGACACTTCCTAGCAGTGTGACTCTTGTAATAGTGAGGGGGTCTTTGGAAAGGAAGGAAACACTGAATAGCTGAATTCTATGTGATACTTCCTCCCCTATCCCTAAGCTGAGCTGTTACCAGTGGAATCAGTCAGGCTAGACTAAAGGGCAAGTCAGATTTTCCTTCATCCTCCTTGTAATGATGGAATTTTAAGCTCCCCTCCTAACACATAGACTCTGATTCAAGTTCTATTATAAATCAAGATATCTAATTTATTTGGGTACAACGTTGTTGAAAAAAGTAATGAAAGTATAATGAAAGGACAGAAGGAAGAGGAAGTTCCTAAGGTTTCCTTTCCTATATAGCTTTTGAGGGTTTGTCCAAAGAAATCTTTTCAAGAATAAGCTCTGGCTTCCCCTAAAGGAAAAAGAGAGTCTTTATCCCAAAGATTGGCTCCAGTTGAGAATTGATATCTTCTTCTGTTCAAGCAAAGGATTTAGAGATTTTTAATTCTCCCACTCAGCTCCAAAGAGTCCCAGATAAAAAGAACCTTGGGTCTTTTCCTCCAACTGCTTTTGAGCCTGAATGGAATTTTATCCCATCCCCCCAGGTCTTGTGAAGTTCCATTTGCTCCTCTTCTGATGCATTTCTTCAAATTTTTAGATTTCCTTGTTTCTGGTAATTCCCTTGAACACACTCTGAGCAAGTAACTTAAACATATTTGCTTAGCCCTTGCCCTTCTATCTTAAGAGTTGTTACTAAGACAGAAAGTAAGGATTATGGGGGCAGCTAGGTGGCTTCAGTGGATTGAGAGCCAGGCCCAGAGATAGGAGGTCCTGGATTCAAGTCTGGCCTCAGTCACCGCCTAGCTGTGTAACTCTATACAAGTTACTTAACCCCTATTTCCCAGCCCTTATTACTCTTATGCCTTGGAACCAATATGCAGGATTGAGCCCAAGATAGGAAGGTAAGGGTTTAAAAAGAAAGTAAAAGTCATAAAATTTTTTAAAATGGATACATAGATTAGTTGTGTGCCAATCTTCCTATTCACTGAAATCTTATTGTTCCCATTTATTGAAAATTTTACTATGAATTTTATGATGATTTTTAAAATTCTCTAATGATTTTCAGACTCTATAAGTTAATTTCCTTTCCATATGGTATAAATTAATAATTTCTTGATGTAAGAAAAGCATAATATGAAACACCATTTTTGATGATGCAGCTCCTGATATCAAAACATAGTAGAATTTTTTTGTGTGCTTTATTTAGCATGTTCAGTGTGATTCAACTCCTCGCCTTCTCTAAAATGTAATAAATTTGAGTTTTGTTTTGATGTGATATTTTATAAAATGGTTCTTGAGTTGTACTTTGAGAAGAGCGTGATGGACCTAAATAGACTTCAGCGTATTTGCAACAACACTGTATTCCATTAGCAAGAAGTGGCATAATGGATGATTAGAAAAGGAAGTGCTATACCTGGTCAAGTAGCAGGCCAGTGCAGGCTAACAGATGGGCAGCCCAAATGCTGACCTGGTCCTCATGAAATCCTTGTTGGATTGGAAATATGACAAGACTCAGAAAAAGAACTTCAGTTTATTGTACTTATCCTATGTGAAAATAGACCCTGTCCAACTCTATATCTTAATGAAATAATGTTACCTTTTTCACAAAGACCTTTTCCTGTTAAGTGGAAAAATGAATGTCATTCCTACACTTTGGAACTGTAGGACATGCCCCATAATTCTAATATAGGAGAAGTAAACATATTAAGATGACTTCATCTTAAAACTTTGATAGCTTTATGTCATTTTGCTAATAAGTGATAAAGGACTTCATTCAGGAATGCTTTCCTATCTCCTAGTTCACTTGTTTCACAGATTTCCTTCACTGTTCAGTCCTGTTGCCATCTTTGTTTTATGCATGAGCTAGTGAAAAGAACTTAGTATTTGGAGTCAGGATCTGTTTAAATCTCAGCTCTGCCACTTGCTACCTCTGTGTACTCAGGCACGTCATATAACCTTAGTTTCTTCATTTGCAAAATGAAGTTTTTGGCCTAGCTGACATCTGATATTTTTTCCAGTTCTTTAAGTTGTTCCTGATCTCTCTAGGTGCTAGGATACCACTTCCTGTGTGACGTTGCCACTCTTCTGTCTTGGAAACAATGCTTAGGTAGTGACTCTAAGAAGGTAAAGGTTCAAATTTAAAAAAAAAATTCCAGTTGTCCCTGATGTTCTTAGTATAGTAGTATCAGAGATTGACTGGTGAGGAACAGTTGTGGATAACAGTGCTAAAAAACTAAAATGGAAAAGGATCCTTGTTGGGCTATATATTAACTTACTTAGAAAATCCACAAATTAACATTATCTATATTACATTGTATTTTATTTATCTTATTAATTCCATGTTATATTTTAATATGTTTGGGCCTCAAAGAAGTTTTTAACATGAAGGTTTCTAAAAACAGTGATGGGAATTTTGGGAGGTGGCATTCCTAGAAAGGAACTGCTCGGTAGCTGAAGTCTTCTTCATGGGTTTTAGAGAGTTTCCCCTCCCATCCTAGCCAGAGGGTTACTGCATGATAATTTCTTTGAAAGTAAAATATGCTTTTAATTAGTTTTTGTTTTCCAAGAGGATTTGGTAAAGGGGAAGGGTATTTTTTTCCTTATTGGTAGGAATTAAAGTTTCTTAAAGGAAAGCATATTAACAGAGTATTTGTGTTCCTTTTGTTGCAGATATGATTTTAGATATCATGAGCATATGACTTCAAGAATGGACAACTGGGAATCTATTAATTCTGATTAGCTTTAAGCAGACTCATAATCACAGAGGAACCTCATCAAATTTCATACTTTTTGCTTTAAACTTGTCTTGATATCTCACTCCTTTGTGCAGCCATGTATGGGAGTGCTCGTTCAGTTGGTAAAGTTGAACCAAGTAGTCAGAGTCCTGGGCGCTCACCTAGGCTTCCTCGTTCCCCTCGTTTGGGTCACCGCCGAACCAACAGCACTGGAGGGAGTTCTGGAAGCAGTACTGGAGGTGGCAGTGGTAAAACTCTTTCAATGGAAAATATCCAGTCCTTAAATGCTGCCTATGCCACATCAGGACCTATGTACTTAAGTGATCATGAAAATATGGGTCCAGATACACCTAAAAGCACCATGACTCTTGGCCGTTCTGGGGGTCGACTGCCTTATGGTGTTAGAATGACTGCTATGGGCAGCAGCCCTAATATTGCTAGCAGTGGGGTTGCCAGTGACACCATAGCATTTGGAGAACATCATCTCCCTCCTGTGAGTATGGCATCCACTGTACCTCATTCACTGCGCCAGGCGAGGGATAATACAATTATGGATCTACAGACACAATTGAAGGAAGTGTTACGGGAAAATGACCTATTACGGAAGGACGTGGAGGTGAAAGAGAGTAAATTGAGTTCTTCAATGAATAGTATCAAGACCTTTTGGAGCCCTGAATTGAAGAAGGAACGAGCCCTGAGAAAAGATGAAGCTTCCAAAATCACTGTTTGGAAGGAACAATATAGAGTTGTACAAGAAGAAAATCAGGTTAGTTATACTTGTATTTACCTATTCACATGTGAATGAAATGAAATCATATTTTATTTTCTTACTTGCCCCTGTCTTTCATGCCTTCTTTATCATACCTTTTTGGTCTACCTTTGTTTCTTTTATTCTTTTTCTTTTAAATCCTTACTTTGTATCCTAGTAACAGGAAGGGCAAAGGCTAGGATAGTTGGGATTAAGTGACTTGCTCAGGGTCACACAGTTAGGAAATGTCTGTGGCCAAATTTGAACCTAGACATTCCTAACTCCTGACCCCTCTACCCTGGTTTCTAAATATTTCCCAACTGCCTCATTTTCTCTGCACCACTTTGTTCTCATTTTAAAAATCCATTTTACTTCACTTTTCTGCTTATTTCCATTTGCAATTTAGTACTGTCTCTGACTCTCTCCCTTAGCATTTTGTCTTTTGCTCAATTCTCGTAAGAATACACTATACCATAAGCTGTACCAGCCATTGCTTAAAGCATTTGAGAGTATATAAAGTTATTTTCAGTTTTCATAAATATCTGGAATTATAGCACTGTAGCATTTCCTTCAAAACTGAGTGCATGGGGCAAGCTAGGTAACTCAGGGGATAGTGAGCCAGACCTAGAGACCTCTGGCCTCAGGCACTTCTTAGCTTTGTGACCCTGGACAAATCACTTAACCCCAAGTGCCTAGCCCTTACTCCTTTTCTGCTTTGGAACTGATACTTAGTATTGATCCTAGTCAGAAAGTAAGGGTTTAAAAAAAAACAGAGTACAATGCTTTTTGAGCTGTTTTCAGTTGAACAATATAATTCTGAGGTTCATCCTAGTGAAAATTTAGTTTAATTTTATTATTTGAGTGTGAACGATAAGTTGTGAAATGAATATTTGTTTTATTTAGTGATATTAATAGAATTTGATCTTGAAGATGATTAGATACCTGTTTCTTTTGATTCCTTAATTCATTGAAGTTCAAGAAAGAACAATTTACAATTTTAATTTCTATTTTTTAAAAGAATTGGCAAAATATTGTAATTATGAGATATTTCAGGTTAGGAATCAAATGTGTTATCAGTTTTATAAGCTAACCATTTATTGCTTGTCTACTCTTCCAGGTAATTTAAATTATGCTTAATTCATTATTGTGTTACTTATATCCCCATACTGATGTTTTATAAATTAAAAGTGTGAATAGATAGTTTTGGGTTCCAGCAACAGAAAACGAAAAGGTTTTCAGGGATCATTCTTTGAATCTGTGAGCCTTTAGGAGAGGTTTTATTTTTGTTTTTTTGTTTTTTTAAAGAATCACTTGGCTTGTTGTTGATATTGTAACTGCATATAAATATATCACTTAATTTTTAAGTACTGTAATGATTCTGAATTACTTAAATGATTTGTTTGAAACTTCAGCTGCCTCTTGGCATGTTGTTAAGAGGTAGGAAAGAAAGTATTATAGTAATCCTGTTTTCTGTACAAAACATGCAATTTTGATGCTTAACTTTATTCTCTATCATAAATGCTGTGTATGCTCAATAATTATATAAATCTGCTTTGGTTATTTTGTAAATATAGGCTCCTGAGAAAAAGACAATTTCTACTTTAGAAAATTCATTTTTAATAGCTTCCAATGGTAATTTTCTACATCACCTTGTCCTCAAACATATTCATTATTGACCTCCTGAAGATTTTGCTGGTGCTCTGGAATGCCTTTTCTAGACATGACAAAAATTTCAGGAAGACCATGGCAAGGAAAATGGGATCTATTATTATGTAATGTCATTGATGAAAGCAAAGAGCCAAAGGGCATGGCCACATACTTTCAAAACAAATAGCCTATATTTTCTGAATGTTCATATGTTATGATTTTAAAATATAAAAAGAAATTGGGAATAACCTTGAGCAATTTTACAAAATATGAAATAACATTACCCTATGTTATTCTAGAGAATACAGAATCTGTGTTTGCTATGTACATTTTTTGTTATAATAATAGCTGGCATTTATATAGCACCTAATATATGCCAGGTCCCAAACTAAGCATTTTACAATTATTATCTCATTTGAACCTCATAGTGGCCCTGGGAGGTATGTACTATGCTAATCCTCACTTTACAGATATGGAAACAGGAAAACAAGAGTTAAGTGACTTGCCTAGGATCACATAGCTAGGAAAGGTTTGAACCTAGATTTGAATTCAGGACTTTGTGACTTTAAGCCCAATGCTCTACTGCACCACTTTTATATGAAAGACACAGAATGTTTCAAATTTATAGATGTCTGTTTGTTGATATATATATACAGAATGTTCTGAAAGTCTTAGTGCAGTTTTAATTTTTAACAGCTTTTTTATTAACTAAGTGCGGCTAGGTGGGTTAGTGGATGGAGCTCTTGGCTTGGAGCAGAAAGAGCTGAGTTCAGATGTGGACTTAGGCAGTCATTAGCTATGTATCTCTGGGTAAGTCATCTAACCTCCATTTGGTAAAGCACTCCAGTATCTTTGCCAAGAAAACTCCAAATGGGTTCATGAAGAGTCAAGTAGGACTGAACAACACCAGTAGGCAGTGGTACCTTGTAATACTAGATAAATATGTGTATTTGTGGCTAGAAATATTTTATGATTTCATTGTTGTAAGGGGTTTGAAGTGAGAAATTTCCTCCAGCAGTACTGATCAGTATCTTCTGTAAGGGGTAAAAATTATGGTTGGATTGAATATTTAAGAATATAGTCACCAGGAATTTAATTACTAAATTCCAATGAATTACTCAAGTCAGAATGATTTTTATGGTAGTTTTATTTGCAAACAGAGAAAGAAAGTAAGGAAAATGAGAGAGAGAGCTACTCTGGTCTGGTCTGAACCAGGCAGAGCTTCAGAGGTCCCAGCAAGGGGGGCCCAGAGGATTTATTAAACAAGGCTTCCAGCCAGGAGGCCTCCTCCAAGTTGAGGGGCCTCTCTTGAGGCTAGTGCCTCCAGAAAAGCCAAGGGAAAGGAGTCAGTTCTTTTCACTTATCCACTCACATGTCAGTCCAGAGAAGCAGTTTGAATTCTCAAGTCCGAGGTCCTCTAAGGCCAAGTTCAAAGGTGAAGACCTTCTCACAGGAAGTTACTGCCAAATTTAGACAGTTTTTTGCATCACTTGCTGTGCCTTTTGTCCACCTTTTACATGTACCAATGGCAGCTTAAACTTAGTTTCTTCAGACTACCCAGGGGGCCAGTCAGTTGTTGCTGATTTGTCGCTTACTAGCACACGTGGGTCATAGACCTTCCCCCCCACAACAACATTCTTGGTGGCTAAAATCTAAAGAATAAGTAGGGGAGAGTTAATCCCATCTTCATACTTCTCTGTTCTTAGAGACTTGGAGTGAAGCTTAAGAGCTTAGAGGTTAGAGAAAGTATATATCAGAGGTTTTCCTAAGCCTTCTGAGTCCCAGACCAGCTTTCCTTTGCTATGGCACATATACATAAATAAGAATTTAAGTGCCTGTTATGTGCCATGTGCCAGTCATTGTGCTAGATTCTGGGTATATAAATAAAAATAGAACAATCTCTATTCTCAATGCTTATTCTGATACGTATTTATATACAGAATGTATACAAGGTAGTCATGGAGGGAAGGAGGGAGATCATGGAAGACTTTATGTAGAAGTAGATGTTTTGAGTTGTTTTTCATAGGAAGAGAGGGATTCTGGGGGTAAGGGGTAACCCTTGCTGAAGCAGGACATTGAGTGCTATGAGTGAAGAGCTGAGAGAAGGCCAGTTTCGATTGCTGAGGGTCAGAAGGGGAGCAACTTAATAAGGCTGAAAAGACGTTTCTGGCAGGTTTGAAAAGATTTAAAAGCAAAATGGAGCAGTTGATGTTTTATTTTGGAGGCAATATAGAATCAGTGAGTGAGTTAGGGGAATGACATGGTCAGATTATCTTTAAGGAAAATCACTGGCAGTATAGGATGGGCTACAAGGAGGAGAGACTTGAGTCAGTGAGACCAATGAAGAGACTGTTGCAATAATCTAAGGAAGGAGTTCCTAGCTGTGAGATTAACTTTAGTTAATTTTTTAGTGCCCTAAGTGACACTAAAACTAATTTAAAGAGTTGTCGTTGGTAGGGGGTTTGGAGTGGAAATGGAGCAGCCAGGTGGCTCAGTGTATTGAAAGTCAGGCCTAGAGATAGAAGATCCTGGGTTCAAATATGACTCTGGATACTTCCTAACTGTGTGACCCTGGGCAAGTCACTTAACCTCTATTACCTAGCCCTTAGCACTTTTCTGCCTTAGAATAAATATATTGATTCTAAGGCAGAAGGTAGGGGTTAACAGAGTAGTTGTCAATATGCATTGGTAGAGGGAATTCCCTACACCTGTAGAATTATAGATGAGGGCAAATACACACACACCCCTCATGGGCCCCGGGTCCATTTTCTTGTTTGCTTTAATGATTTCACAGCATTTGTATATTTTGAGTATCTCAGTTCCTCATTATATATTGTCAGGTATTTAGTAGTTAACCATAATAGATGTATTAGAATACCACTCAACTTTAACTGGATTAATTGGTAAAAAATCAAAGCCTTTTAAAACTACCAAAATGACATTTTTTAAGTGGCTACTATGTGCCAGGCACTATGCAAAAGGCTGGGCATGCAAAGAAATGCCAAGATCATCCCTGCCCTCAAAGAATACACAATTTAATGTTTTGATCTTAGCGTATAATCAACTTTTCAGTATGGTAAATCTTTTTTTTTCTTTAAACCCTTACCTTCCATCTTAGAGTCAATACTGTGTATTGGCTCCAAGGCAGAAGAGTGCGAAGGGCTAGGCAATGGGGGTCAAGTGACTTGCCCAGGGCCACACAGCTGGGAAGTGTCTGAGGCCAGATTTGAACCTAGGACCTCCCATCTCTAGGCCTGACTCTCAATCCACTGAGCCACCCAGCTGTCCCCTCAGTATGGTAAATCTTAAGGAAAATAATACATATGATAGAAAAATTCTAAGTTTGTTTTTAAAGTGGCTTATTTCCTAAGGATTAATTATGTAGTACATTTTGTTAAATGGGTGTTAGAGTAAGAACTGAATTTAGGTCACCAGCTTTGACACTGTATTTTCTCTTCTACTGTTTCTTCTATGCCTTGAGCATTCAAAAATTAAATAGTAAAAAAGTTTCCTACCCTGTTTCCAGTAAAAAGCCCATCCAGGGATGGATACTGCCATTATAAAGCGTAAAAACACTTATTTTAACATTGAAAAAATAACGATAGGCATGTGCCTTTATTTTGAAATAATCTTAATTGCCCTCTTTTTGAAAATGTCACACACACACCCTCTGCCCTGCATTATTAGGCTTTTTTCAAAGGCAGTGCATTTGAATTTTATGAAAATACTAAGGTATGCTCAGTTCTTTGAAAGCACAAGAGTCCAGGGAATTATGATGCCAGAAGAGCCATATTTGAACATGGACTTTGCTAGATTTTATCCTCTTTTCTAATTGAACATTTACTGAAGCTGGCAAGACTTCTTGATTCTTTCTGCACACACTGTAATTACTACTACAATACTAAGAGTGTGCAACTTTGGGCCAAAAAAGGAAAGGTACAATTTAAAAGTAAAGTTGAAACCCTGCAATGAGTTGTAGTAACTTGGAATGCTAATTAATAGATTATAGTAAGCCAGCAGTGTGCCTTAATTAAACTTTGTATTCATTATATTTTCCAAAGCCTTTAGTGGCCCCTCCTCTCACTATTTATAAGGGAAAGTTAGTTTAAAAAGATTGACTATAATTAAACCAATTTCCCCATTTTACTTTGGGACTAGGGATTTTTTTTTTTTGCTATGTTTTGTCTATTCATAATATGTAGTCTGAATAGGGCATTGATATCTTGGTCCAGTCATAACAAATTAAACACATTTGCCCAACATTGCCTGGTGTGTGGCTCATTTTTACTCTGTTATTGTAGAAGATCATTTCTAAAGTACCCAGCTGCTTTTAGATTCTAATAGTCCTTTTGTACTTAAACTTCCAGATACTAGAAGCTGGTTAGTTAAAGCAATAAATGTTATAATAGAAACTCTTAATTGTAATTTGCACTGACCAAAAACAAAAATCCAACTGAGCTTTGGTTCAACTCCCAGAGCTAAGCCTTTCCTCACATGCATGTCTGATTTGTAACTACAAATATTTTATCCTTTCTCCCTGATAACATCATATCAAAATACTTTATCATAGATTTTCATGATGGATATATTTATTAAAAATTTATTATTTTTCTACATTTGACTGAATTCAGAGTACATCCTGTTTGAGGTAATTTTATTGTTTGATTTCTAATTTAAAAATAATTTTTTCTTTTACTTATGGGCTTTTTCTTTCACAGTATCCAAAAGTTGTGTAACAAATTCATTATGTGGTTAGTTTTCTCTTATGGCTTGCTTTTTCCAGTTGGTCACTAATTATTTATATAATCAACTTGCTGTATAAAAGAGGCCATTTCTTGGATTTAAAGATACAATTCTTTTTTTTTTTTTAAAAACACCTTAGTGGCTAAATTTTGTATTTATTTCATCTACATTTCCTCATATATTCCTTCCTACCTTGAGCGTCATCTCTTATAACAAAAAATAAAAACAACAAAACAACAGTTCACCAAAACTAATTAACATATCTAAAAAACGTCTGACTTTTATATTCATTGTTCTACATCTATAATTCTTCATGTTTGCAAAGAAAGTGTGGGAGGTGACTTCAGATATCCTCCCTGGGGCCCAAGGCTCATGATTATTATGATTTCACAGTATTAAATTTCAGTTATTTTGTTATTTTGAATATTTATTATAATATATATTATATTTGATTATTTATTATATGAATTTGTTATTCAGTTATTTTTTCTTTCCATAGCCATTATTGTAATCGTGTATATTGTTTTCCAAGTTTTACTTCTTTCACTTTGCATTGGTTCATATAAGTTTTTCCATGTTTCTCTGCATTTGTCCTATTCACTATTTCATTCATTGCAATAATATGCCATTACATTCATGTCAGTTAGTCAACAAGTATTTATTAGGGGCTTTCTGTGTGCCAGGTACTGTGCTGAGTGCTATGAGTACAAAACTCTTGAGTAGTTTGCATTCTAATTTTGGGCAAGGGAAGTCAAGAAAGAGGAAATTTATGAAAAGATCGCTAAATTTGACAATTAAAAGATCATTGGTGACTTTGGAGATGTTTATGGAACATCTAATTAGAGAAGTCCAAAAGATAGTTGATGATGTATAACTTGAACTCAAGAGAGAGGTTAAGACTGGATATATAGATCTCAGAAACAGCTGCATACAGAAACCATGGGATCTGATGAGATTTCCAAGCAAGGTAGTTTATAGAGAGACCCTTTGGGGGGACATCCATAGTTAGTATGTATGATCCAAATGGAGATCCAACAAAGGAGATTGAGAAGGAGAGCCAGGAGAGATCACTTCCATGAAATCTTAGAAAAGAGAGAGTATCCAGAAGAAGAGATAGGTCAACAATGTCAAAAACTGTAAGAGAAGCCAAAAAAGATAAAACTTAAGAAGAGATCACTACATTTGGTAACTAAGAAATCATTGGTGACTTTGGAGCATGTACTTTCAGTTGAATGATGATATCAGAGGCCAGATCTTAAAGCTTTTAAAACCAAGTGAGAGGAGAAAAAGTGTAGGCAGTGTAACAAGGGAATCACTTTAAAAGACTGATATATATTAATTTAAGGTCGCCAAGGAATCAGCTATGTAATTCCTAAATGAAAAACTCAAGTCAGCCATCAGCCTTTTTTGGAGTTTAATTACAATAGGAGTAAGAAAGGAATTAGAGATAGAGAGAGAGAAAAAGGGAGAGAAGGGAATAGGGCTTAAATACCCCTTCTGTTTAGGCTGGGCCAAAAGGCCCAAGCCCTTAGATAGCTGGGGCAAAGAAAAGAGATCAGTCCCTATTACTCACGTGTCCAAAATGGAGAAACAGTCTCAGAGGCCCCCACCTTCAGCTTCCTTCAGAGCAAGCCTTCTCAGAGTCCACTGCCACCACCGATCAACTCTCCCCTCCCCGAGTCTTCAGACCCCCTATCTTTAAGGAAACCCTCCAAGTTGCCTCCCCTCAGTCCTCACATCTACCAATCACTGTTCATCAATTTCCCTGTCAATGGAGGCTCTAGCTTAACCCAGGACCGCCCAGAGGTTTCTGGCTTTTGCACATGTCTGTTGAAGGTCATATTTTCAAATGATTAAATCTTTACTCCTTTGCTACAGCCCTTTCTAAATCCTGTTAACTTGAGTAGGGTAGAGATTGGAATAATTAAATTTTGATCTAGGCTGCAGCCCTTACTCAATCCTATTAGGACTGAATAGGGTGGAGATTTATTCCATGTATCTCCATTGTATCAATTCTAAAATCAATCAAGACTCAAAGAAATTCCTGTTCTATGCTTAAGCATAGGTCAAAGTCCTTTCCATTGTTCAGCAAAGGGTTTCTGTCCTAAAGTAATCTTAAGAAGGGAAGAGAAAGAACCTCCCATGCCAATGGGGTTCCCATTCCAATAGACTATCAGTAAGAAATTTTCCAAGTATGAAATATCCCAATGGTGAAATTTCCAACATTTATAAGTCTAAGGAAATTTGAGGTTTACAGCAGTGAGTATAGATAGATGGCCTTCTGAAAGAATTTAGCTGAGAGGGGGAGAATACATATGTCTGTGGCTACCAAAGATGGTAAGATCCATATATTCCAAAGCTTATTTAGCTGTCATTCATTTGATGGGTAACTATGTTTTTTCCTCTTTAAAGATGCATCTCTCTTTAAAAAAAGGATTTTTATCCATTTTCAATTTCACTTCACTTCATTGCATTTTATTTTTACAAAGCCTAGATTCCAATACAATGATTGTTGTCCATAATACTTGATTAGGACCAAAGTGACATCACTGATGATGTCTTTTGACTTGTGCATAAATTGGACTTCAGTGAGTTTAAATGAGGCAGTGTTTGTTCACTTCTCTTTCTTCCAGAGAGTCATCCAAGTAAAGTGGCAAGACAAAAGTCAAGATGATTAGTGATGGTTTGGACCACAGTGGATGACTTTGGCTTCTTTGTTGTCTAAACAAGCTTTAGAACCTTCTACAGGACCAGTTTTTGCCACTTTAATGGCTCTTGAAACAAATTGTTTTCATCTACTCTTTCCACGGGGGAAGTCTTTACATGCTTAGGGTAGACACCTCCCAACTCACTGACAGGTGTATGGCCTGTTGGTTACTCTTGCCCTAGTTTAGCTGGCCTCATGATATGGGGGTGGCTGCTGTGCATTTTACAGCTTCTTGAATCCACAGGTGAGAGCTGGGTGGCAGGTGGACAAAGGGGAAAGGAACCTTGAAAAGGGCTAATCTGAACCCTGAACACCCCTATATAATAATAACATTGTAAAGTCAAATGACTTAGAAGGATTTAAAGAACTTTGATCAAAATAATGACCAACCAAGATTTTAGAGGACTCATGATAAAACAAGAATTTCTATGTGTATGACTATGTTTATCCTATTCTTGTCTTGTTCAGGTGAAACTAAGGTTCATGGAATGCCCATTGCACACTTTTTCTTCTATTTTCATACTTATAAGTCATATACATTGATTATTTGAGATAAGTTCCCTTCCATTTATTGGTCTTTTCCTTTCCTTATGCCCCTATTCCTCCCATTTCCTCCTTTTAAAACTATCAAAACAGAACAGAATCTTCTCTCCCCTCCCCCCCCATCTTATTTAATTTTCTCTGTGACCCTTGATGGTATTAGAGTTTTGAAAGGTTTAAAGGACACATTTTTTTTCCCCCTTATAGAAGTAAACCCTATCATATAATCTCTTCTACTTGTATAGATATATTTACCATCCTATGTTTCTTTACTTTTTCATTTTAGGCTCTTTACTCAATTCTGTCCTTAAATGCTAGCAAATCTTCTGTTTCTATTTAAGATCCATTTTTTTCTTCTGTAGGCTTATATTCAGTTTTTTCAAAGAGATTATTATTCTTTGTTAGCTATTATCTTTTCCCTTTGGAATATTATATATCAGGATCTCCTCTCCTTTCTCATGGTAGTGTCTAAATCATTTAAATATTTTATTTTTCTCTAATGTAAAAAAATGTTAAACATTGATTTAATTAATAGTATTCAAAATGAATAAAAACTATAAATAATATAAAATATTATAAAAATAAATTAATAAAACATTTTTGAGTTCCAAATTCTCTCCCTCCATCCCAACCCCTCCGCCTCTTTGAGGTGGTAAACAATCTGATATAAATTTTATTTCTCCAACCATGTAAAACATTTTTCCATATTAGTCATTTTGTGGAAGATATCTTAAACAGGAAGTGAAATACAGTATGTTCAAGTCAATATTCAGACTCCACCTTAGAGGGCAGATGGCATTTTTCATCATGAGTCTCTGGGATTGTTTTGGATCACTGCATTGCGGAGAATAACTAGGTCATTCAGAGCTGTTCATCAAAAAATATTGCTGTCACTGTGTATAATGTCTGTCTGGTTTTGTTCATTTCCGTTTGCATCAGTTCATGTAAGTCATCCAGATTTTCTGAAATCATTGTGTTTGTCATTTCTTTTTTTTTTTTAATTTTTAAACATTATTTTATTTGGTCGTTTCCATACATTATTCACTGGAAACAAAGATCATTTTCTTTTCCTCCCCTCTCCCCCCCCCCCCTCACCTTTCCCTCTCCCAACGATTCCACTGGTTATCACATGTGTTCTTGACTTGAACCCATTTCCCTGTTGTTGGAATTTGCATTAGAGTGTTCATTTAGAGTCTCTCCTCAGTCTTATCCCCTCCAACCCTGTAGTCAAGCAGTTGCTTTTCATCAGTGTTTTTACTCCCACAGTTTATCTTCTGCTTGTGGGTAGTATTTTTTAGATCCCTGCAGATTGTTCAGGGACATTGCATTTATACTAATGGAGAAGTCCATCACCTTCGATTGTACCACAGTGTATCAGTCTCTGTGTACAATGTTTTTTTGGTTCTGCTCCTTTCGCTCTGCATCACTTCCTTGGAGGTTGTTCCAGTCTCCATGGAATTCCTCTACTTTATTATTCCTTTTAGCACAATAGTATTCTATCACCAACGTATACCACAATTTGTTTAGTCATTCCCCAATTGACGGGCATCCCCTTGTTTTCCAATTTTTGGCCACCACAAAGAGTGCAGCTATGAATATTCTTGTACAAGTCTTTTTCCTTATTATCTCTTTGGGGTACAAACCCAGCAGTGCTATAGCTGGATCAAAGGGCAGACAGTCTTTTATCACCCTTTGGGCATAGTTCCAAATTGCCCTCCAGAATGGTTGGATCAATTTACAACTCCACCAGCAATGAATTAATGTCCCCACTTTGCCACATCCCCTCCAGCATTCATTACTTTCCTTTGCTATCATGTTAGCCAATCAGCTAGGTGTGAGGTGATACCTCAGAGTTGTTTTGATTTGCATCTCTCTGATTATAAGAGATTTAGAGCACTTTTTCATGTGCTTATTAATAGTTTTGATTTCTTTGGCTGCGAACTGCCCGTTCATGTCCCTTGCCCATTTGTCAATTGGAGAATGGCTTGATTTTTTGTACAATTGATTTAGTTCTTTATAAATTTGAATAATTAAACCTTTGTCAGAGGTTTTTATGAAGATTGTTTCCCAATTTGTTGCTACCCTTCTGATTTTGGTTACATTGGTTTTGTTTGTACAAAAACTTTTTAATTTGATGTAATCCAGATTATTTATTTTGCATTTTGTAACTCTTTCTAAGTCTTGCTTGGTTTTGAAGTCTTTCCCTTCCCAAAGGTCTGACATGTATACTATTCTGTGTTCGCCTAATTTTCTTATAGTTTCCTTCTTTATGTTCAAGTCATTCACCCATTTTGAATTTATCTTGGTGTAGGGTGTGAGGTGTTGATCTAAACCTAATCTTTCCCACACTGTCCTCCAATTTTCCCAGCAGTTTTTATGAAATAGTGGATTTTTGTCCCAAAAGCTGGGATCTTTGGGTTTGTCATATACTGTCTTGCTGAGGTCGCTTGCCCCCAGTCTATTCCACTGATCCTCCTTTCTGTCTCTTAGCCAGTACCAGATTGTTTTGGTGACCACTGCTTTATAATATAGTCTGAGATCTGGGACTGCAAGGCCCCCTTCCTTCATATTTTTTTTTCATGATTTCCCTGGATATCCTTGATCTTTTGTTCTTCCAAATGAACTTTGTTATGTTTTTTTCTAAATCAGTAAAAAAAATTTTTGGAAGTTCCATGGGTATGGCACTAAATAGATAGATGAGTTGATTTTAGCTGATGTTAGAAGATGATGTTAGCTGATGGTTTTAGATATATACTGTTTATTATTTTTAGGAATGACCCTTCTATTCCTATGCTTTCTAGTGTTTTTAGTAGGAATGGGGTTTGTATTTTATCAAAGGCTTTTTCTGCATCTATTGAGATAATCATGTGGTTCTTGTTGGTTTGCTTGTTGATGTGGTCAATTATGTGGATAGTTTTCCTAATGTTGAACCAGCCCTGCATCCCTGGTATGTGTTTGTCATTTCTTATAGCACAGTCGTATTCCCTCATAATCATACCCTACAGCTTGTTCAGTCTTTCCCCACTTGATGGACAACCCTTCCATTTCCATTTCTTTGCCATCACGAAAAGAGCTACAATAAGTATTTTTGTACAAATAGGTCCTTTTTTTTTTTTTAATCCCTTTAGTGGGGTAGCTCAGTGAATTGAGAGCCAGGACTAGAGATGGGAGGTCCTAAGTTCAAATCTGGCCTCAGACACTTCCCAGTTGTGTGACCCTGGACAAGTCACTTAACCCCCATTGTCCAGCCCTTACCACTCTTCTGCCTTGGAATCAATATGTAGTATTGATTCTAAGGTGGAAGGTAAGGGTTAAAAAAGGAAAAAAAAATTCCTTTAGTAAACAGATCAAGGTTTGGTATTGTTGAATCAAAGGGTATATACAATTTTAGAGCCCTTTGGGCATATTCCAAATTCTGAATTGCTCTCCAGAATGGTTGGAACAAATCATAATTCCACTAACAGTGCATTAGTGTCCCAGTTTTATTTTCACATCCTCTCCAATATTTGTCATTTTCCTTTTCTGTCATATTGGTCAGTCTGATATAGGTGTGAGATGATACCTCAGAGTTGTTTTAATTTGCATTTCTCTAATCAAGAATGATTTAGAGCATTTTTTATATGATTATAGGTGACTTTGATTTCTTCATCTGAAAACTGCATGTTCATATTCTTTGATGGTAACAGCTAAATTTTATGTGATCCTCCATTTCCCATTACAAGCTTCTCTGTCATTTCATCAACCTGCAAAATCACAACAACTCAGTTTCCCCGACCCAGGGGCCCCTTCCTCCCTCTGATTGGAGAGGATGGGCAGCTTTGAGTTCCTTCTAGCTCTTCCATTTAGAGAGAGGGATCAGGCTAGTCATATCATCATTTCTCACTAGGCTGTACTCCTTTGGAATTCATTATTCTCCCCTCCAATCTCCCCCACTTTTTGTTAGTTTTTTATTTGTTGTCTTCCCCTATTAGATGTTTAGCTCCTTGAGTCTAGGGACTGCCTTTTGCCTTTCTTTCAGTATGGTACCTGGCACATAGAAAGTCCTTAATCAATGTATATTTATTGACTGACTGATTCTGACTGGCTTCTTGATATTTGAATCTGGGGAAGAAAGGAAGAAAAGGAGAAGGAAATAACTGGTAGAGAGGAAAGAAGAACAAAGACAATAATTTGGCTACTTGCATTATTTTTTTTTCAGGTAGAACATCTCAGTTTTGGCTGTGACATTATTGACTCTTTTCATTTTGCTCTTTGCTTTTAATAGATCTTGTCAATTTTAGTTTATTATTTCTTCCCCACTACCCCATAACTTACCTTCTGTTTTAGTATCAGTTCTAAGACGAGTGTTAGGGGCTAGGCATCTGGGGTTTAGTGATTTGCCCAGGATCACAAAGTCAGGAAGTATTTGAGGTCAGATTTGAATTAGGTCCTTTTGACTCCAGGTCTGACACTCTCTGATTTCTTAAATATGGTGAAGAGGTTTTTTGGGGGAATGTAGTGGACCTTACAATTTTCAGGTAGTTTGGTTACTTGTTTCTTAAAATATCTATCTTAAAATTTTCTTTTCTTGTTTTAATCTTCATTTTGCATTAATATTTCTTATTGTCTAATGGGGATACTTTCTGTTTGCAGTTGTTTTTTAGTCATGCCTGACTTTTTGTAATCCCAGTTGGGTTTTTGTTGGCAAAGATTTTGCCATTTTCTTCTCCAGTTCCTTTTACAGATGAGAAAACTGAGGCAAACAATTAAATAACTTGCCCATGGTCACCTAGCTAGTGTCTGAGACCAAATTTCAACTCTGACTTTCAGGAGCTTGAAACTTTCTGACATTCTTAGGTTCATGAAATTAAATTCTGGGATAAGGTTTCTCACCCTGTTCCAAATTATTAATTGTCTTTGTTCTTCTTTCCTCTCTACCTGTTATTTTCTTCTCCTTTTCTTCCTTTCTTCCCCAGTTTCCTCCTATTTCCTTGTAAGGTCATCAAAATCAAACGGAATCACCCTCAGGAATTTTGTATTTCTTGTTTCTTGGTACCATTATAGCTCTTCTCTTTTCTCCTAGACTGTATTTGGACATATGTAGTTAGTCTTTTCTTCGCTCATTACCTCTTAGCTTCTCTTAGTCCAAGGTATTTCTTCATTGTATTTAGCATTTTATTCTTTAATGATATTTCTAGCCTCAGTTTCTGCAGTGGGGCTTTATTTTTTGGTCATTCTCTACTTGGATGTGATGGCTGAGAGTAGTACTGGTTTCCACTTTCTGCAGACTTCTTGATCTACTTGACCTCTGCAGCCTTTGACACTGTCATTCACTTTCTCCCCCCTTGATATGCTCTTCCCTCTAGGTTTTCCAGACACCACTCTCTTTTGGTTCTTCTCCTACCTATTTGACTGTTCCTTCTCAGTTTCCTTACCTAGATCTTCATCTAGGCCATGCCCATTAACATTAGGTGTCCTATGGGGTTCTATCCTAGGACATTTTCTCTTCTCCCTCTATACTTCTTCACTTGGTGAACTAATAGCTAATAGCTCCCATGGTTTTAATTATCATCTCTATGTTAATGATTCTTAAACCTATTTATCTAACTTAACCTTTTTGTTTATCTCTATTCTTTCATCTCCAACTTCTTTTCAGACATCTTGATCTGGTTGTCCAGCAGACATCTTTAATTCATTGTGTCCAAAGCTCAACTCATTATTTATCTTTTTAAACTCTTCCTCCTACTCCTACCTTCCTTATTACTACAGAGGGTTCCTAGGAATTATCCTTAACTCCTCACTATCTTTCATGCCTTCCTCCCACCCCACCAATCTAATCTGTTGGCAAGACCTATTAATTTCACCTTTGTAACATCTCTTGTATATGCCTCTTCTTGCCTCTGATACTGCTGCTACTCTAGTGCTGGCCATTATCCTTCACACCTACACTATTGGGTAGTGGATGGTTGAGCTGCCAGGTGGCTTCTATTCCTGTACCCAGCAGTGGGTAATATAATAATAATCCCTGGTGCTCTGTTTTGGGCCTCTTTCATTCCTTGAGTTCTAGAATGCTCTGTGCTGTATTCCCGACCAGACGTCATGCCCAGTGTAAACAGACTTCTTTTTCTGCCTTCCCAAGTCACCTTGGATTGGAAAAATGACTCAATATGCCTTTTTTTGATCTTTTCTGATTTTGACATAATATTGTCTGGCACATTTTTAGATCTTTGTATACTAATACAAAAAGAAAGCACTTCAAAGGGGACAGAGAATTGAACATAGATTATATCAAGAACAGATATATATATATATATATATATATATATATATATATATATATATATATATATATATATATATGTCCCCTCTTCCTTTCAACTAGACATCATCTAGAGGATTTTACCCTTTCTTTCCTTTTAATGTATCACCTTCATAATCCATCTTTTGAGGCTGTAATTTATTTTGCTTATGACTAATACCTCTTTAAGCCCATCCTCCTTATTTCCTTTTTTACCTTTTGTAGGTGACCTCCTCTTTCTCTGTTGAATTAAAAGTGTTTCTAAACTGAACTTTGTGAGTTTGTTCCTCATTTGACTGTTTCAGATGAAACCAACTTTCATTCTGCTCCTATTTGTACTGACTTTTGGGACTTTGCCAGCATGTTTGAACTGCCATCTTACCCTAGAACTTTCCTCAGTGTGTAAGTCCTCCTCACAGTGTAACATCCATCTAAACTCGTAACTTTTTTACCTTTGGAATATCCCTTGGCCTTGTGTGTGCTTAGCACAGTGCCTAGCAGAGAACATGTTGTTAATAAAGGGTTACTGCATTGCCTGGCTTCCCTTGTCCTGGTACATAGGCAAAGTCCCACCACAATTTCCATGTTGTAAAGTTCAGTGCAGACCTTCCTGGCTAGGCCTCTTCCTCAATATCAGAAAGGCCTTTGCCTGTCTTCCTGTGTTAATCTGTGTTGGAGAAATGATCCACTGTTGTTTTTTTCTAGATTTCTTAATCACCATGTGTTAGATTTAAAATAGTTTTGAGTGTTAAATAGTTGTAGATAAGAGAGTGGGAGCTATAAACTGTGATAATTAAAATGTTTGGGAGCAAGGGAAATATATATATCAATTATGACCCCTGAAATATGTTTTCTACTGTGTCTTGGGTTTATATAAATATAAGATGGTCACCAGGGAATATATTCCCAATTTATGAATATGCCCAAGCCAACTGGGTTTTATAGAGAAATTTAATTTATAATACACTGATTAATCAATAGAAAAAGAGAGAAAGTAAGAAAGGAATAAGAATGAATAAATCAGTCAGTTGGTTTTATCACTCACCCAAGATCTCTCTAGGTAAGGCTTCTCATGGCAACCTCAGGCTCCACCTTCAAGAGAGCCTCCTTTCAAGAAATGTTTCCAGAGAATTCTCCTCCTTCAGAGCCAGCCTTCTCTCCTGGTCCTCCAACAGAGCAACCTCCTCAGTCCTCCTTCAGAGCCACCTCGCACAGAGCAAAACCTCCTCCTCTGTCCTCAGCTCCCGCTATCTTTAAGTCAACCATCTAAGTTCCCTCCCCTCATTTCTCACATCTACCAATCACTGTCGATGTCTCCCCTGTGCCAATGGTGGCTCTAGTTTAACCCAGGGCCACCCAGAGGTCTGTGGCTTTGCACATATCTGTTGAAGGTCATATTCTCAAATAATTAAATCTTGATCTTTGCTGCAGCCCTTCCTAAATCCTGTTACTCTAAGTAGGGTGGAGATTGTATTTTCCAAGACCTGGTTCTGTCATTCCAAGTATCTCTATTGTATCAATTCTAAAATCAATCATGACTCAAAGAACTTCCTGTTCTATGCTTAAGCATAGGTCAAAACCCTTTCCATTGTTTAGCAAAAGGTTTCTGTCCTAAAGTAGTCTTAAGTAGGGAGGAGAAGGATCCTTCCATGCCAAGGGTTTCACATTCCAATAGAGTTCTTACTATCAGTAGGAAATTTTTTCCAAGTATGAAATTTCCCAATGGTAAAATTTCCAACATTCATAAGTCTAAGAAGTTTTAAGGTTTACATATGTCTTCTGGTATTCTTGGATCTTGAGATAATTTGTTGGAATGGTTGGGGGAGAGTTAGATTGAATTGCTTCCTTTTATTCTATCAATTTTTCAAGTGTTCTTAGGAGGTATTAAGGAGGCATTTAACTATAAAAGATTCTTCTGTGCTTTGATCTCTGTGTGGAGTAAGAATAGCTCTAGTGACCAAGCCAAAGAGTTGACTTTGTTCCTGGGGAGTTTAAATAGCTAGATGATTTCACTGGTCAAGTCCAGGGGTGGGAGAAATTGTAAACCTAGAGCTGTGGAGATGCTTATAAGGAGTAGTGGAGAGTAGAATTTTCTGTCCTTTCCTTCACTTTTCTCCTCATCTCCTTTTTCAGCCTTTTAATTTGGAAGAGTAGCTACTGAACCAGTAGGAAAAACTGCATACTGCAGGGAGCAAATAAAGAGTTAGCTGAAAGAGGAAGCAGCTTCAAGGAGCCAGGCCTGACAGTACCACCATGGAAAGGAACATTCCACTCAGCACAGACACTGCACCAAAGGGGAGCTGTATAAGGACTCTTTGGAGAAAGAGAAGTCTCCCAGGCACAATAGTACCATAAAGTATGATTTGCCTTTGCCATTTGTGTGGCATATGTATGATTCATTATCATTATACTCTTAAGTTTGAGCCTACTCTTAACATGGATTTTTTGTGTATATATGGGAGAGTTTATCTTTGCCTTATGGAAGGAAATTTTCTAATTGCTATTCTTGCTATGCCTTCTGAGTATTCCTCATAGCTAATGAAACCTACTGACTTGTTCATGGAAATCATGCCAGTGAGGAGCTCATGATGTTAACTTTAGATGTATTCACCCACAGGGCTACTTCTAGAACTGAGGTGGTAGTGGACTTCACTTGAGTGTGAGTACAGATTTGGGGAGTAGCAGATTTGGGGAGTACCAAGAGGTGGTGCTATGTGTGAGTGGTTTGATTGGTGAATTTGTCTGTCTAGAAATATGTGAATAAATATGGTATTTCCTAAAGGTTTGTGATCCACTTAATTCTGTTAAATCATAACTGATTATATACGCCTCTTGGTCTTATTAAGAAATTTTTTGGTAAGGAATTTTCACTAATTTCTCTTTAAAACTAATATTGCTATTCTTTCTACTTCATTTTAACTAAAAATTTAAGCTGGATTAATTTTTTAAGCAGCTTATATAAGACTGAGTTTTACTTTGTAGGAGTGAGTTATAGAAAATAAAAGAATAATAAAATCTAGTTGCTTCAACCTCAGTCTACACAAAGTTTATTAATGGAAGAAACTTTAGCTGCTACTTAGGAAAAGTAGAATCACTATTCCATTGAAAATATTAGGAAGATGCACTATAAGAAGAGAATAATTGGGATTAGTAGATTTTCCATTGGTTCTGCATTCCTACATGGTATCTTTTTGGTTAGGAATGCCATTTTCTATATTAGGTTAGCTGTAAAACTCTCTTTGATTCATTAATAGGTATATAACTAATAGGTATAATAACTAATAGGTATAATGTTCTAAGACGCAGAACTGTGGTTTGAAATGAGTATAATACTAATAATAGCAGCTAACATTTATATATTGCTTTATGGCTTACAAAGAGTGGAGGGTCTCTCGTTATAGTCCTCCTAATATCTTTATCAGGTTGATGCTATTAATAATAATAACAGCTAGCATTTCAGTAGCACTTTAAGATTTGCACATTTTGTTTGATTCTCACAGCAACACTATGAGTTAGAGGCTATTTTTATCATCCCCAATTTTACAGATAAGAAAACTAAAGTTGAGAGAAGTTAAGTGACTTGTCCAGTTTCACATATCTAGTAATGTGTCATTTTAATGCAGTTGTTCTTGACTTCCAGTTTAGTCCTGTGTTCACTATACTATACATTCAATTATATATACATTTGTTATGTAAAAGGCATTACTATGTATAGGTACTTAGTATAGGTACTTAAGATATTGTATTCCATGATAGTTGATATAAGTAGCTGTCTATATATTAATCTTAAAGCAGTAATAGAAGAGGGGGTGAGTACTAACAATTGGAAAGGTTCAAAGGAGGGTTCATAGAGGAAGAGGCACTGGGGGATAATCTTTGAAAGAAGGTAAAGATTCTGAGAGGCAGAGGGAGTTACATGGGTGGATAGGGGTATCGTATAGGAAATGTACTGAAAATGAGATAAAAATAGAAGATATTGTGGAAGGAAGTAGAATAAATGAGACTTGGAAACTTGTTGAATTTGGTCATTGCAGGAGAAGGAATGGTCTAAATGCATCTAGCTGGGAGCAGAGACCCTCAGACAAACACAAAGGCAAGTATTTGATAACCATGGTAGTGGGGAGGAGGCAGCTTTAGAGAAATGTGACTCCTTGTGGTGGATCAAATACCAGGAATGGATGCTAGATTAACATAGTGATCTTTGTAGGGCAGCAGCTGCACCCAATGAGAATTTTAGAATGTTTTCGCAGGAGACTAGGTCTCTCAGTGCAAGGACTTCTTAGGTACTCCTTGGCCATGGGTGTACCTTATACATGCACTTGACTGCTTTTGTAAGTGTGAACACCCCCTCACCCCCACCCCCCTTGAGATTTTTTGGTCATTTGTCTAAGCCCTAACTTCTTTCCTAATCTTCAGGTCTACATTTTTAATTGAATATTCTGTAACTATCTTAAACTTAACCCAACTCTCCTCTCCCTTTCTAACTTTCCTATCATCATTAAGGGTACCATCAAGATTGCCAGATGTCATCCTCAACTCCTTATTCGAACACCCTCCCTTTCCAATCCCCCAATAGCCAATGTATTGCAAGTCTTGCCAGTTTTACCTTTGTAACATTTCTCCTAGGTGCTCCCTTCTTTCTTCTTACACTGTCACTACTCTAAGGTAGGCCATCATCACCTCATGCCTAGATAATTGCAATAACATTTTTGTTGGTCTTCTTGCCTTAAATTTCTTTCTATTCCATCTCAAATTTAACTCTCTAATTGGTCTTTCTAAAATTGTCAATTGTAATAGTTAAAATGGTGAATCCATAAACTGTTATATTTAAAATAGTTGTCTGACATAAATTGTAAGAGTTAAAATAGTGGAAGATATAGATTATAGTAGATATAAGAGTGAGTGAGTAAATTGTGACTGCAGAAAATATGTTTCACTACAGTGTCTTGGTTTTAAATCAAATATAAGGTGGTCGCCAGGGAAATATTCCCAATTATGAATATATCCAAGTCAACTGGGTTTTATTGAGAATTTAATTAATAATACAATGAGGAATTAAAGAAAGAGAGAAAGAGTAAGAAAGGAATAAGTATGAAGGGCCTTAAGCCAACATGGCCTAGACCTGAGTCTTAAGAGAGAGAGATCAATCAGTCAGTCTTTTATCACTCACCACAAGGTCTGTCTAAGCAAGGATTCTAGTGACAGAGTCTCCTCAGAGAGAGTTCCAGCCAGAGTCCTCCTCAAAGAGCCTTCCAGCCAGAGACTGTTTCAAAGGGTCTCTCTCAAGAGCCTCCAGAGGGACAGAGTCCCCTCAGAGGAGCTCCAGCGAGACCTCCTTAGAGATTGTCCTCTAAGAGCTTCCCTTCTTCAGAGCCTCTCTCAAGAGATTCTCCAAAAGGATCCTCTTTTAAGAGATTCTGCTTTTTCTTATATAGGGGGTTTTCTCCTATGTCACCTCCCCTAAGTTCTTCCATCTACCAATCACAGTAGACTTTTTCCAAAGGATAGCCCATTCTGAATTCACTGCTGGGTCGACTAATCCCTTTAGTAAGTTTGAATCAGAAAAAACTTCTGAATAAGTTTTCACCTCTTTGCTCCTGGCAAGTTTACAAGTTGCCTGACCTTTAATAGGTACTTAGCACCCCATTGTATTACTTCTAAAAATAGGCATGGCTTAAAGAACCTTTTGTCTCACTATAAGTATGGGCCCAAATACTTTCATTGTTTAGCAAGGAGTTTTTCCCCTTAAAGCAGTCCTTAAGTACTGGTGGAGTAGAGGTCTTCCCATTTCTAATCTAAATAGAGTTCTCACATCCAAATGTGGAATGTTCCCAGTAGGGAATTGTTCCAATTGAGAATTCCCGAATGTGGAAATTTTTAACATTCACAAGTCTGAGAAATTTCAAGATTTACACAATCCAATCATGTAACTTCCTTATTAATCAACTCTAGGACTTGGAATCAAAAAATAAACTACTCTGTTATTCAGTCCCTTTATAACTTGACCCCTGACCCACTCCTGTCTTTCCACTCTTCTTATCCCTTAGCCCTCCATACTCTGTGATGTAGTGACACAGTGATCCATCTCCTGACTCCCAAGTATTTTCATTGGCTTTGATCCTTATTCCTGGAAATTTTCCCCTTTTGTCCCTCTACTGCCTTCCTTCAGGTCTCAGCTAAAATTTCAGCTTCTATAAGAAGCTTTTCCTTATCTCCTTTAATTCTAGTGCATTCCCTCAGTTGACTATTTCCAATTTATTTTGCATATGTCTTGTTTGTATATAGTTATTTGCATGTTATCTCCCCATTTAGACTGTGAACTCTTTGAGAATGGGGACTGTTTTTTGCCTTTCTTTGATTCTGTAATAATTAAAATAGTGGGAGTTATAAACTGTGGCAGTTAAAAGAGTGGTTGGCTTAAATTGTGACCGCAAAGATATGTTTTTTATATTAAAAATAAAGTGGTCGCCAGGGAAAAATTCCCAAATATGAAAATATACCCAAGTCAGCTGTATTTTATAGAGATTTTAATTAATACAAAATTAGGAATTAATGAAAGAGAGAGAGTAAGAGAAAATAATAGGAAAAGGACTAAACCAGCTTAGGCCAGCCTTAAGAGAGAGATCAATCAGTTTTTTATCCACTCACCACAAGATTTGTCCCAAGCAAGATTCTAGTGTTCAGAGAGACACCAGGCCAGCTCCATCTCAGCTGACTCCACCAGCTGAATGTTTTTCCCTCTCTCTCCTGAGGCCTCCTTTTAAAGGGAATTTTATTATAATAGCATCATAATTAGTCTCCTTGCTTTTTGAATTCTCTTATCTGTCTTCCACATAACTAAAACATAAAGCTAACAAAGTATTGCTTCCCCTCCAAAACAAAAGAAATCTTCATTCATTCCTTACATCCTCTAGAATAAAGTACAGACTCCTCTGTTTGGCATTTGAAGCACTCCAAATTCTGATTGCTACTTTTCCAGACATTTCGGATTACTCTCCTTCATATATATTACATTCCAGGTTCATTAAACTGGCTCTGGTGTCTGGCCTGAAATAATATTCTATCTCCCCTGTCCTTGCCATTGCATAGGCAGCTTCCAGTGACTAGAATCCATTCCCTCCTTACTCCTCTGTCTCTTGTAATCTGTAGCTTTATTAAAGGCTCAGCTTAGGTATTGTCTTTCCTGATTGCTGCCAAATTGTTAGTCTTCTTCTCCTCAAATTTCCTTGCATTTTTACTTACCTGTGTGCAAATAGTACCTTTCTAGAGAAGTATCCTGAGACAAATTATTTTTTCTTTTAGTCTTTCTATCCCTAACACTTACCACAGTGCCTTGTACATTGTAAGTGCTTAATAAATATATCTTGAACTCATTTGAATCCTCATTCTTAACTTTTGGAATTCTGTTTTTGATGTAGAAAAAGATTTAACTTTTTTATTTTTATTTTATTATTTATTTTATATTTATTATTTATATATTTATTATTTTATATATCCCTTTGTGGAGGGTGATAGTGGTAGTAGTGAAGGAAGAAAATACTTGTAGAGCTGTGTCATGGAGGGTAATATAAAGAGGAACACATTGTTAATCTGGACACTTGGCTACCAAATTTGGATTTACCATCTCTTAGTTGTATAAATCACATCAGTTTTCTGAAGTTATATGATCGAAATTGTCTCCCTCCATTTCTTCCTTCCCCCTTCCTGGAGCTGGCAAGCAATTCAGTCTCGGTTATACATGTATTATCACACAAAATATATTTCTGTATTATTCATTTTTATAAGCGAATAATCTTATAAAATCCAAACCCCCAAACAGATACGCAAATAAGCAGGTAATACATGATATGCTTTCATCTGTATTCCTACTTCGTATTCTTTCACTAGAGGTGGATAGCATTCTTCTTTATAAGACCTTCAGAATTGTTCTAGATCATTGTGTATGCTGATAGAAGCTAAGTATCACATTTGACCGTTCTATAATATTGCTATGTACACTGTTTTCCTGCTTCTTGCTTATTTCACTCTGTATCTGTTCATGTTTGTCTTTCTGGCTTTTTCTAAAATCATTCTGTTCATCATTCCTTATAGCATAATAGTATTCCATCACTATCATGTACCACAATTTTTCATCCATTCCCTAATTGAGAGACATCCCTTTAGTTTCTAATTCTTCACCATCACAAAAAAGAGCAGCTATAAATATTTTTGTACAAACAGATCCTTTCCCACTTTAAAAAATCTCTTTGGGATACAGACCTAGTAATGGTACTATTAGATGAAAGAGAATTGTTTTATAGCCCTTTGGGCATAATTCCAAGTTGCCCTCCAGAATTATTGGATTAATTCATAACTTCACCAGGAATGTATTAATGTCCAGTTGAACTAGATCTTATAAAAGGTCTTATTTTTACTATAAGATTAATTTTTCATTGATTCTGTGAGTCTGTGGCATTTCTTTTGACACCATTGTACCATGTTTTTCTGATAATAAATATGTTACTCTGTTGAAAATCAGAAATGAAAACTAAAAATCCACAGTATAGAATTGATAGTGTCTTTAATATTACAAAAGGAAATTTTGTGTCCACTGTGAAGTAGTTTCTTGTATTAAATGCATCTTTTAATTTTGCTTTCAGAAAGCTGGATTAGTATTCAGTCAGCTTAATATGTGTTCAAAGAAAATTTTTATAGTTTAACATTTTCTTGGTAATTTGCTGTTGATAGGCAAAGAGACAATTTGTGCTTAAATTCTTTTGCTATTTCTGGATTATAGTGGTGACAAGTAAAATTTTAGTATATTTACAAATATTGGAGTATCTAATGACAATCCTTATATTTTAAAAAAAGTAATTAATTTTATTTGAACTTAACCCATACTCGCAAATGAGCATTTTCATATACAAAATAGATAATTGATATAAAAAGAATGTTTAGGAAACTATAAAACTTTGTCCCGCACATTTTGGTTTTTTTTTAAGTAGATAATAAATTCAGCATATTTTCTAAACTATCCAGTTTGTCTTTGCTTCTTTATGAACTTCCTTCTGTTCTTATGTTTGCATTAAAAAATCAATTCAATGGTTTTTTCATTTCCTTTTTGATATAATAATTTTTAGTCTCTTAAAAAGAAAAGCCTCTGTAATAAGTAATATTAAGATAGGATTTTGGATAAGGGAAACACAAGAGGAAAAAAACATATAAAATCTACTTTATTGTTTTGGAAGGGAAAGGAATAAGGGCTTAGGGATTTACTTATGCTTATTCTTATTTAAAAAAGTAACTATGCTAACTAGGTTATTAAACTAAAACTTAACCAAAGTCCCAAATCTTACTCAGCAGGGGTCCAAAAAACAGAGCCAGGATTTGTTGTTGTTAGATGTCCAAGCAAGTCCTGATGTCCAAGTGAGTCTGAATGCTGCCAGTAGCTAGATACAGGAACCCTTCTTCAGTTTAACACAGGGAAAATCCTCTTAATACCTTCCTCTTGACTTCTTCAGGAGACCAGAAGAAAAAGTCCCTTGGGGCAAGATGGAGTCTTCCCAGATCCTCCCACTCAGGCTCCCATGTGACCCTTGATCACATGCCATTGTCAATCATACCTACATTTGCACTTTTCAGTTATTGAACAGTTTTGCAAATTGCAAACCTTTCCATCCTTTATCACAGTAAAGATAGAAAGACAAAACAAATCCACATGGAGACCATGTCTGAAAAATGTCTAACCCGGGCTGTATCCTTAATCCATTATCATTGTCAGGAGATGGCAACATGCTTCATCTTTAGTCCTGCCTAAGATTGTGACTGTCATTGCTTCCATCACAAGTCTTAAGTCTAAGATTTTTTTTTCTTTTTTCAATGTTTTTGTATACTGGTTCTTTTTATTCTCCATCAGTTCATATGAGTGTTTATAGTTAAATAATATTCTATTCTGTTCTTATATCCTAATTTGTTAAGTCATTCTCCAATTTCTGAGTATCCTCTAGTTTCTGGTTTCCTCTTCTCTCCTTTTCCCTTCTTTCTTTTCTTGTCTCTTTCTTCCTTTCAGGAATTAAAGTCTGTTTTGCTTTTAACTGTTCTCTCCCAAATGTTATTCTCCCTCAACTCACAGTTCTCCCTATCCTCACTTGTTTCCCTTGTGAGTTTGTTATATTTTTACATCAAACTGTATATATGTTCAACCCATTTTTGCCTGTTTCAAACATGAACATGGTTCATCTGATGTGTGGTCCTGCCCACCCCTTCTCCATGTCTATATGTTTTTCTTTTTGTGTACATAATTATGAGAAAAAGTATGTTCTACATTCTTTTTCTATCTTTACTGGTGTGTTTTTCCTTTTCCCTTCCTTTTCCCTCCCCTTCTTAAAACTTTTGTCATTTATACTTCTCAATGTCCTTTGAAAACTTTAGGGTAATAAAGAACTTCTTGTTTCTTTTCCTCTTATCAGAATGTTAGTGTTTTGTCTTTATAAAGGCCCTTCTAATTGCTCTAATAAATTTGCCATTCTAGGTTTCTCTTGATTTGTGTATTTTTATTTTAAGAGTTTTTGCTTAGCTTTGATGTTTTCATCAGGGATGCCTGCAGTCCTCTATTATGTTAAAGGTATATTTTTTCCATGTTGACTTTGACCAGCTTTTCAGGGTAAGTTATTTTTTATTGTAAGTCTGTATTTTTAGACTTCCTAATATTTCTTTTCTTTATGGTAGAGTCTTTTACATCTTTTGTGATCCTGACTGTAGTTCCTTAATACTTTTTATTTCTGGCTATTTGTATTTGTTTCTTTGACCTGGATAAGCTCTAAAGTTTGCTATGACATCCCTGCGCCTTTTTCTTATGGGGAGGCAGTGGGTTCTTTCCATTTTCACTTTGCCCTTGGTAAAGAGAAAAGATTCTAAAATATCTAGGCAATTTTAAATTTGCAATTTCTTGAAATATTAATGCCCAGGTTAAAATAATTTTCTTTTAATTGTAGTTTGTAGCAGTCCAGCCCATAGGTATTATGGAGAGACAAGGATTGTGAGTGAGCACATGGCCAGCCTGCGCATGGCAATGGGCTCTATTCCCAGCTTGGCTGAAGTTAGGGCGCGAAACCTTGCTTCCTTATGTCTCACTCACCTGAGGATAATAATCCCACCTTCACCTTGTCATAATTTGCAATTATCCAATGGCAATACACTAGGTAACTCATCCCTATGTATTGAGGCATCATGTAACTTATCAATATGTATCGAGCTCATTTGTATATCAAAGAGAATATAAAGAACGGGATGCAGCCAGCTCGGCCACTTGGACAGGTTTGCAACTTCTCCCCTTTCTCTCTCCTCTCTATCTTTTTCCCTGAGGCCTGGCCCTTCAGTCAGGCCTTCCTGTCTCTCTCTCTTTTCCAATGCTAATACCTAGCGTTATCTAACTCCTTTAGTTTCTAATCTCCTTTCCTACTGAGCTAGCATTATCCTCTGACCAGTGCAGTGTTAAATTGGGATCATTGGATGGGAATAGCCTGAATAGTAACGTCCAGTGGTCAGAGCAGGCTGTGGCTCCCGAATATTAATAATTGATTACTGACTCGTTTATTTACATCTCTAAGGCCGGCTCTTTCACACCCTTCGTGGGATTCAAAACTTCTATCCTGTTTCTATCTTCCTTCCTTAAAACTTCTCGCGGGCCGGGAGGTTTTATAGTTTCCAGGGAGTTTGATGAATCTTAAATTATTGCATCTTTGACTTGTTTTATATCTCATTGTTTTTTATAGCAAATACTTTAGATTTTATTATTTTTTGTTAGTCTAGTTTCCTTTTTAGATAGCACTGGCTTTTTTTCCCCCCTTTTGTGGACTCCATGAGCTTGTGTCTGACTTTTTGTGTAGTTGTGGTATAAATAAAGTTCTGAAGTTTTTCTTTGGATTTCTGTCTTTTTTTCTTCTTTTTTTAAAAGATAAACTCTTACCTTCTGTCTTAAAATGAATACTGTATATTGGTTCAAAGGCAGACGAGTGGTAAAGGCTAGACAATTGGGGTGAAGTGATTTGCTTGGGATCACACAGCTATGAAGCATATGAGGCCAGATTTGAAACCCTCTTGTCTTCAGGCCTGACTCTCTATCAATAGAGTCACCTAGCTGCCCCGCCTCTTTGGATTTCTTGATTATTATTTGTTCTGGTACTATTTTTAGATTTTTTTAATGTAATGAATTTGAGAGCTGGGTTTAGCTTGAAGACTCACTATCCCTATATAGTCTTTTTTCCCTGGGAGCACCAGAAACTTTGAACAGTGTAATTAGCTATCACGATACGCAGTTACAGTTACAGTCATATCCTCTCTTTAACATTCTTATTTCCATAGTGAGTCACTCATGAATTAGACTACGTTTACAAAAGGAATGTATTTTTTGCTAGAAATATTTTCTTCATTGTTCTTTTTACTCTCTGCATTGTGAGGCCAGCACTTTACTTCACCAATTATTTTAACAATTTGGCTTTTGGATAAAGAACTCTTTTCTCTGTAAGGCAGTTGAGATTTGGAGAGGAGATGAGGCTAAGTGGAATGTTCTTTTCCAATAGTTTTGTAATATGCTTCATTTTTTCTCATATCTGTTCTTGTATATTACATACAACCAACCTCAGAGAATTGCTTTTAGTCCATAATTCTCCTGACCTTTTCAGATGGAGTGTTACTTATGACTAACCTGCTGCAGAACTACAAATATCAGAATATTTTGATTAAAGGACAGTATGTATTCTAGTTATTCATTGTTTTCAGAAAGTTCATTACTAGAAGTAATAATACAGAAGGCATAGAAATACTTTCTGGGTTCCTAGTAAAGGGAGGGATGGGATGGGGGAAACACAAACAAAAAATATTATTCAGTAACAAATTGACATTTATTGAAGTATGTAAAATATAAAAATAGAAATATAAAAATACAGTGTAGGTTTTCAGTAGATGTGTTTGATTGTATTTTAATCGATAAATCATTGCATCAAAGTGACTGATATCAGCTCCTTTGTACTAAGGGAAGAGATGGAGATAAAAAGTGTGTGTGTGTGTGTGTGTGTGTGTGTATTCATGTATATATTGCCTAGAATAATGCTTTGGACATAGGTGGGCACTTAAATAGAATAAATAGAATCATCATTGTAATACAGCTATTTTCCAAGTGTGGCCTACAAGTCCCTAGGTATCCCTGAGACTCTTTCAAGAAGTCTATTAGGCTAAAACTTTTTTCAGAGCAATACTAAGATGTTTTTTGCTTATTAAAATATTTCTTTTACACCTATCTATTTGAAGTTGTATTTGCATCATATAGTGTATTTCAAACAAAATAATATATTGGAACAGATTGAATGCAGAAGCAGATATTATATCCAGTTGTCTTTTATTAAATTACACATTAAAGAGATTTACAAAAATATATTAGCAATGCCAGTCTTCTCGCCAATTTGTTGTGGAAAATAGTCATTTTCATGAAAAATTGTAAAAATATAATTTATTTTTTTATAATTTATCAATTTTAATATCTAATCTGATATTAATTATAACTCACATAAGTAAAAACTCTTTGGGTTATTATTATTTTTTGTACTTGAGCAGTCCTTTTAATGCTTTAATCAGATCTGTTTATATTTTTAAAAAAAGCAAGTTTATCTCAGCCTCTGAGCAAGAAGCTGGGTTCCTTTAGACACTGAGCTCTTGGGAAGTTGAAGTGAACTATAAGATCCTGTTCTTAGAGCACCTTCACTGCTCCTGTAAAAAGAAACACTACCTCAGATCAATAGGAAAGCACCTTGGCAGAATGCAAAGTCAAGTGATTGCATATTCAGAAGATGTAAGTCTAGGGTTGCCATTTTTATTTAGCTCCAATTTATGAGAACTTATCTTGAGTTTCTCAAGATATTGGATAGGACATTTGTATGGAAAGGGGGTGAGAGGTCAAAGAGCTTGACCTCAGAGACCCTCTGATCCAGTCCCTCATTTTATCACAGAGTAAATCTACCTCAGGAGGTTAAGTAGATTCTCTAACGTTTGTTACCCAGGAAGCAAGCATTAGTGGTGTAATTTCAAACCTTTGACCTCAGACTCAGTCTTTATATTAAGTTCTGCTTAAATTAGCAACAAGTTCTGCTAATTACTTTTGTGACTTCAGTTCTCTGGTCCTCAGATTCTTCCTCTGTACCAATGTAAGAATAATTTTAGGGTTGTGACCTAATCCAAATTAATTTTGGTCACCAGGGAATATCCCAAATAAAATACCCAAGTCAGTTTGCAAATTTATGGTGGTTAAATTAATATAGAGGGAAGGAATTAAGGAGAAGGGAGAGGGAAAAGGTGTAGGATTTCTCCCGCCTGGCCTGTGCCGGAGGAGTTCAAAGTCCTCTGCCACGAGGTCTCTGAAGAAGATTAGTAGCTTTCTAAGAGGATAGTGTTTGGAAGGTAAAGGAGAAAGAATCAGACTAAACTCTGAGAGGACTCAGTAAAGATGCCTCACCTGAACTAGGCTACTTAGCTTCCTCCAGTGTGGTATCAAGGGAAACTCACTGCTAAACCTGGACAATAGCAGCCGCCACCCAAGATACTGAAATGCTCAGCATGCTCCACCAGCCACCTCTCCGCTGCCAAAGAGGCCTGAGAGAGGAAGTCATGAAAAATATATAGACGTTTTTTAAATCACTTTTCTGCATCTCACATGTACCAATGGTAACTTAAGCTTGACTTAGGACAGCCCAGGGGTCTGTCAGTTGTTTCTGATTTGTCATTTGCTAGCACATGCCTGTCATAGGCCATCCTCCTAAATACTTAATCCTTAAATATGGGTGTAGACATTGATGTTTTTGTTAGACTAAATAGGGTGGAGTAATCTAAAGTTTACACCAAGAGAAGTTAAACTCAGTGATAGCTTGAAGGTCTCTTATAACACTCCATCCTATGTTCCCAAGCCAAAGAACAATTTTAAACTGGGTGGCCTCAGGTCACTCTGAATGACTAGCAGACTTCTGCACCACACTTGCTTGCCAGAAGCCCAAATTTTCTTTTCAAAGTGATATTCTTCTCAAAACCAAATTACATTACTTGCAAATGTTCAAGTTGCAAATTCCAAGATGGATATGGCACATCCTGTGTTCCCAAGGGGCTTACTTTTTTTTTTCTTTTTGAAAAATGTATTTAGTCAATTTAGAAGATTATTCCTTGGTTACAAGAACCATATTCTTTCCCTCCCTCCTCTCCCCTCACCCCTTCCCATTGCTGATGCACAATTCTATTGGATATTACATGTGCCCTTGATCAGAACTTATTTCCATGTTGTTGATGTTTTCATTAGGATGTTCATTTAGAGTCTACATCCCCAATCATATCCACTCAACCCATGTAATCAAGCAATTGTTTTTCTTTGGTATTTCTACTCCCACAGTTTTTCCTCTGGATGTGGATAGTGTTCTTTCTCGTAGATCCTTCTGGGTTGTTCAGGATCACTGCATTGCCACTAATGGAAAACTCCACTACATTTGATTGTACCACAGTGTTTCAGTCTCTGATGTTCTCCTGGTTCTGCTCCTCTCACTTTGCATCAATTCCTGGAGGTTGTTCCAGTTCCCATGAAATTCCTCCACTTTATTATTCCTTTGAGCACAATAGTATTCCATCACCAACAGATACCACAATTTGTTCAGCCATTCCCTAATTGAAGGGCATCCCCTCATTTTCCAATTTTTGGCCACCACAAAGAGTGCAGCTATGAATATTCTTGTACAAGTCTTTTTCCTTATTATCTCTTTGGGGTACAAACCCAGCAGTGCTATGGCTGGATCAAAGGGCAGACAGTCTTTTATTGCCCTTTGGGCATAGTTCCAAATTGCCCTCCAGAATGGTTGGATCAATTCACAACTCCACCAGCAATGAATTAATGTCCCAACTTTGCCACATCCCCTCCAGCATTCATTACTTTCCTTTGTTGTCATGTTAGCCAATCTGCTAGGTGGAAGGTGATACCTCAGATTTGTTTTGATTTGCATTTCTCTGATTACAAGAGATTTAGAACACTTTTCCATGTGCTTATTAATAGTTTTGATTTCTTTGACTGAAAATTGCCTATTCACGTCCCTTGCCCATTTTTCAAGTGGAGAATGACTTGATTTTTTGTACAATTTATTTTATTGATAATTTTTAAGAGTGTAAAGGGGTCTTGAGGATTACTCTGTTAAAAACCTCTGCCTGGTGTTCTCCAGTAGCTTCCAGTAAGAATTCTAAATAATTGGTTCAAACATATTTTTCACTTTTCAATGGCCATATATGAATTCATATTTTATAATGAAGGTTTGTCATGGGGTAAATGTTAGAGAATCCGAGGGAATCAGGGAAGGCTTAGGTCTCTTGCCCAACCTCACACAGCTAGGAAGTATCTGAGGCCAAATTTGATCCCAAGACCTACTTTCTTCAGGCCTTGCCCTCTATCAACTGACCCACTTAGCTGCCCTTGACCTTTATTGTTCCCGTTTTTCAGTTGAGGAAACTGATTTAGACAGAAATTCCCCACCGTCACACAGTAAGTACCTGAGGCTCAATTTGAATGCATGTCTTCCTTGTTCTCTCTACTGTGCCTTCCTAACTAGAGAGGTCAAGAAGACATGAGTAGAGATTTGTAAATAGACTCTAAAGTTCATGGTTATTGAGATAATCCTAAAGATAGACCATCATGCTCCAGATTTCCTCCTTTTCCATTAAAAGTGAGAAGACAAGACAGATGGACAGATAGAGGGGGTGGGGGGAGAGAGAGTGAATGAATGCGAGTGTGTCTGTTAGTTGAGAAGTGGGGAAAGTCTTAAGCTTTATTGGGAAAAATTAATGTTTGGGTTGGTCTTTGCTATGCTTGTTGGGAAACATACTTCTTTATTCATTTTCAAGTTTAGTGTAAATATTCCTAAATCAGACATGTGTAAAACTCAAAAAATAGTGCTTCCCACTTGGCTAACATTGGAATTTGTTTTTCTTGTCTATTCTTGTTAAAGGGATTTCTTTCTTTTTCTAGGAGTTTGGGAAATGGGAAGGAGAAAAAAATAAGTACTTGGTAATGAATAATAATAGTTTACATTTATGCTAAACACTTTATAATCATTGTCTCGTTCAATCATTCAATAACCCTGGGAGGTGGGAGCTATTATTTTTCCCTTTTTTAGGCTGATGAAATTGAGGCAGAAGGTGGTAAAGTACCTTGCTTAGGGTCACAGAACTAGGAAGTGTCTGAGGCCAAATTTGAACAGAGATTTTCCTGACTATTAAGTCCAGCATTCTATCTACTGTGCTACCTGGTTGCCTCTCAATAATATTAATAGTGACAGCAAAATAGAAATAAAATAAAGTACTGCTGATTATCATGTTTTAGATTAAATAAATTGATTTAGTGAGCACTTGGTGCTTTTGGATGGTAAAGATGCGAGAATGAATGCCTATTTTATAATCTCTCCAGTTTTATAACAGAAGTAAGATTTTGTAAGTTTTTCTTTTTTTTTTCATCCATTCCATTCATGCTTTTATGTGGATAGTTTGGAAAACTTAACTATCCAGAAGATCTATTACATAACCTTTTCCTCTACTTCACTGCCACCTCCAAAAACCTTATTTGGTAGTATAATACAACATAATATATTTCTTTTCTTCTTATGAACAGATGGCTTCCCCTTTTGGTTACATGCCTACTGCTGGTTTTTCAAAGAATAGATGCCAGGCATTCCTTGTTTTGGCTGCTTCTAGTTTCTCCCCACTCACTGGCATTAGAGAAGCTTGAAACTGGATGTACTTGCTGTTTGCATTTATGTGGAGGAAGTAGAAAATCACCAAACTACAAACCAGATGTTATTTTATTTTAAAAATGTTGAAGCCTCTTAAAGTGTGGAGTCTTTTTACCAAATAGTTATTTAAATTATGATAAGTACTAAACATATAATAAATATTTTTTTCAGAAGTACTTATTGAAATGCAGATATATGATTCTTAATTTTTATAATTTTAGAATTTAAAACATTTAATGCAAATTCAGCAATGCTTTCATCTTCACAGGACATTAGAGTGGCAGGAATAACTAAAATGATTATTAACATGGGATCTGATAGAAATATGGTTTTTGAAACATTTGAGGATGTGTGTAATCTTAGAATTCAATGAAGTCAGATAGGGAGAGAATGGCAGTCTTGCTCATCTTGCCTCCCTGTTCACAGTTTTTCTTTGTTCTTAATTCCATTAGTAGGAATGGACAGCATCACTTTTCAGATGCATATAAAGCATATCTTGCTTTTCAGTTCAAGAATACTGGTTCACATATATAGGGAAAGAAGGAAAAAGAAGTAATTGAATAATTGAGGGTTTTGTTTGGAGGTGGGCATGGGGTGGTTTTGTATTCAAGCTACTGCTGGGCTAGGCTATGCAGAGTTCTTGTTTATTACTAGGCAAAAGTTAATTAAACAGAATCAGTGGCTATATAAATACATACTTGAAAGCCAGATTTTCCAGGCTTTGCTGTCAGAAATCTGTTCAACTCAACAGACCCTTATTAAGACCTATTATGTAGAAATAATTCATATTCTACTTTGGTCGGCTTACAAGATACTTACTTTTGCAGAGCCAACCCTGTGCCTTACAAAATCTTTGTCAAGTAGGTTGTGCAAATGTTATTACCCTATTTTAAAGGTGAGGGTTGTAAACCCTAGAGCAGGGTTTATAGATAAAATTATAATATATTATATATATATATATACACATGTATATATATATATACATACGTGTGTGTGTGTATATATATATATATATATATATATATATATATATATATATATGAATGATAGATGTTATGGATGAACTCTGTTAGAATTGACTAGGCCAAAGAGTGGTTCTGTGTTTGCCTCTTGCCCTTTTGTACAGCTTCTCTTTGGGTGCTGTAGTGCTCCTCAAATGGTATGCTCCTGCCCTTACCCTGGCCTCAGTTTCAGCAGGTCTTCAATCCTTTTACCTTTTGTCTATCTCACCTGGTCAAAGGGACTCCTTGTGACTTTTTTCTGGATTTTCTTATTAGGATTTGGTCTGGTGCATTTTCTAGATCTGTTTTGTAGGGTCCTCAAGGGAAGGGACTTTCTTTTGCTCTTTCTGTAATCTCAGCACTTGGAATGTAAGAGGCAGTTAAAAAATATTTATTGGTAATTGATTAATTGGTTTAGATAAGTTTTGTGGATGAGAATTTGTCTATATTGCTTCCTGACAACTTCATCATGGTGTTCTGACATTTAGTATCTTAGTCTGACATTTAAAACCCTTCATAACTTTTAACCTATTGATGTACCCTTAATGTTATTTCCCTCTACACATGACCTTCCATTTTTCCATCTCTACCTTTTCACAGCCATATGTCGAGAATATATCTTTTCCTTATTAGTGTTTCCTGTGATCCTTAGCTTACTTTCAAAGCAAAACTCAGGTGCTGCTACTTCCATAAAGACTTTTCCATTCTTCACCAAAAGTTAAGACTTTTTTCCTTTTGAAATTATTTTTCACTCTTCTGTATATATATTATATCCCTCCAACAGAATAGAAGCCCTGTGAGAGGAAAGTTAATTTTCCTTTTGTGTTGCTGTTCTCAGTATATAGTTTTTTGCATATATTGGGCACTAACAAGTTATTGTTAAATTGTATTGAGATTTATTTTGATATCTTGGATCTCATTAATATTGGTATTATTTTTAGCAGTGTAAGACAGTTATTGCTCACATGAAACATATTTTTAATGGGGGAAAGGCAACAGTAATGTGTAAACTCACCCTGGCTTCCTAGAGCAGAGTTTAAGCTATTAGTGAGAGAGATGAGGATGATGGTCAGAGTGTAGGCAGCATGGGCTGGCCATTTGGGAGAAGGGTGGGCTTTAGGTTAAAGGATAACTTCTGTTTTAGATATATTTGAGATTCCTGTAGGACATTCTATTTGAAATGTGCAAAAGGCAGTTGGTTATTTGGGATCAGAGCCCAGAAGAAAAACCAGAGCTTGATATATATATATATATATCGATCTGGGAATCATCTGTATAAAGGTGATAATTAAACTCATGGGAGTGGATGAGGTCACCATATGAGAGAATATATGGAGGAATGATAAGATTTCCCAGGACAGAGCCTTGGGGTATACACTCACAGTTAATTATTGTGACACAGATGAAGATTCAGCAAAAGAAACTAAGATGAGTCAGTCAGGGGAGAGCCAAGAAAGTAGGCACAAACCCCCAGAAAGTATAGACTATCTAGGAGAAGGTAAGTCTCTAAAGCAATCTGATGCTTCAGAGAAGTTACCCTATGCCAGAACTCCTCACTGTAACAAATAAGTATGATCAAGTAACCTATTCAATATATGAGCTAAATGAGAAAAGGTGGGCTTCATTCTGTACCCATAGCACATCTCTCTTTTTAAGGGAAGAAACAGATTTTCCCATTGATCCACTGACTCATCATTGCGCTCTGCATTGATCAATTCTGACATCTTTCTTAGTTGCTTTCCTTTACAGTATTGTGGTTAACCCAGCCACTGTTCTTTTAGTCCTTCAGGTACACATCATTGGAGTCTTCCTTGAATTTTTCTGTTTCCTTCAACCTTCCTTCCCTCTAAAACTTCTCTCCTCCTAGCACATTCTATCCACTTAGATAGCTGTTGCCACATTCTAGGGCCTCATAGCTTCTCAAATACATTATTGTTAGAGTTTCTCATTTCCCATAATGAATATACCTGCTTCCAGGGAGGATTCTACAATATATTCTTCACACAGCTTCCAACCTGATTTTCAGGAAGAGTTCATTCCTATTACTTACCTCTTGTTCATTACATTCCAACTAGGCAGATTCCCAAAATTGTCTCTGCATTTGTCTAAACCATCTCTCCCACTAATAAAATCAATGACTAAAATGTACTATTATACTTTTCACAGTGCTTATTTTCTTTAAAAACTAGGTTCAGGTGTTCCCTGATTCCTTCCCTCAGTTAATTCATATAAAGGATATCGTAATGATAAATGCTTTAGAAAAGATAGTAGATCTAGTAATGGGATAAGTGTGACGAATAACCTTTTGAGCTCTACTTGTATTTATTCAGTGTCAAGAGAACTGAAACAAAAGTCCCACCATATTAGGTGGGTCCCTCTCTAGGATTTACAGAGTGACCTGGGCAAGATTCCTAGCTAAGATGAGAATACACTAAACTTAAATGTCACTTTCATCATGCCAAGTCCCTTGGGTTGGTATCAAAGATGAGAAATGCCATACCATCCAGCCAGGTCTCCTACAGAGGTGCCTTTCTTTCTTGGGTGAATGTCTTTGGGGTGAGAGGAGAACCACAATATTTCATTGCAATAGGTTTTCTTTCTTTCATGGAGGATATTACAATAAGTATTATTCCTGCCTTCTTTGGGAAGATGAGAAGCACCATCACATAATGCCAGGCCTCCTTGATCTATAGCTTTCTGTGGGGAGAGAAATACCACTCTATTGTACACCATTCTTCTTGCCTTTGTATTAAAGAGAGAAATACTGTTCTCTCATGCTAGGTCTCCTGCTTCTAGAGAACAAGAAAAACCCATTTCATTGCTTACTATTCTATCTGGTCTCCTATCTTGGTGGTAAAATAATGGTAGGGTTTTAGGGATGGGATTGGATGTGTAATTAGGCCAATAACAGAAGATTACACTGTTTTTGGGAAGGCTAATCAAGCCCAGTGCTGGCAGAGATACACACCCACTAAGATGTAAATAAAGTTTGTTTGATTATTAACAAGGAAAAGGTAAGAAGGGTTTGGATAACTTAAGCTAATGCTATCTATCTTAACCCCACAAGATCTAAATATTCTGTCACCAGGAGTCTTTATGAATCTAATTATATTGAACTTGCCTATCTGTCTAGAGACCCAGACCCTAATATAAATATCCTACACTAATCCAAACCAACCCCCTTTTGGTGGTAATGGAGGTAGTTAGGCAGTTAGGCAGGACAGGACCCATGAAGAGATTTTGGATCCAAAGGACTCAAACCAAATTCTCATAGGCATATGGCTCAGACGTACAGGATCACACAGAAAGCTCAGTAGATGTTTCAGTCAGATAACAGGGAAGCAGGTAGGATGGAGAAGATAAAACACAGTCAACAAAGGAAAAGCCAGTCCTCCTCCAGGTAAAACTAGAGAAAGAATGAATCAACCTCAGGCTACAACTGTCTCTAAGTAACAGCTTAACCCTCCTTTTCAGAATTCCAGAATTACTTACTCTGCTTTCCCATGCCTTTGCCCTTTGCAAACACACTTTCCTCCTTAATTTAACTCATCCTTATAAGAGTGGGAAAGTGAAAAATGTCTCTTTCCATTGATTCCCATAACTGAGCTGTCTAGGGTCCAAGGGGACTCTACTTTGAAGTCAAACTTCTAGAGATGATCAGTTAACTGAACTAATTTCTCATTAACACATATTCACTGGGTCATACTTTGCCCATTCCAGTGATTCTTAACCTTTAGCTCTTGTCATTCAAACCTTGTTATCTGTCCTTTATTGTCCCGTTCATTATTTCCATTCACTTCCACCCAGCCCCCTTTCCCTCATTCCCCTCAAGTCCTACTCTAAGGCTCTCCTTCCACTATACTATCTGGAATTTTTCTCCTTTCAACTTCTTAATCTCTAGCAGAAACTTCCTATAGTTTCTACCATTAGGATCTCATCTCCTTAATAATGGGAATTGTCTTTTTTTTTTATTCCCAGTCTTTTACAAAATAAATGCTTTATGTTTTTCATTAATTCTTTCATATACCTATGAATAACTTAGAATAATGGCTACATCAATCTAAAAGATATATTATGTAGAATCCTAGGGGCAAAGATCCTTATTTTATAGATGAGATATCTGATATATGGACAAGGGATCACTTTAATGAATGATGCTTACTCAAATGTTTTGGATTTAATAATGGTGAAACTAGAGCTTGAATTCAAAATTCTTATTTTTTTCTAGGGCTGTGTTCATTAGGCAGCATTACTCTTACCTTAATCCTATTATTCTATGAACTTTAAAAATTGATACTGTATTTTATTCTGTATGTGTACATTTCCTAGTAAAGTTTGGTTCATTTAAAGTTACAATCAAAGTGACTGAACATAAATTGTTTATCTTTTGAAAATTTTCATGCTCACATGGTTTTATATAATAGTTTTCTTTTGGCAAAGTAATATATTTGCAATTTTGTTTTTGCTAAATTGTTTAGGTCATTGTAAGAAGGATGTTTCTTTTCATTTAATTTGGTTGAAGTGAAAAAATTATTTGTATTTGTCTGAATTATTATAAGCTCTTATGAAAGGTGCCTTTTCTTCTCTTCACCTCACCTATTTTGGTTGTCTTCTTGGCAGAAACAATAGTGTTATAAATAAATGCTTCTTTGAAATTCTTTTTCTTGTACCACCTGTGATTTGTAATCTTGAAGTCTCTATTTTTCACAGTATTTGCTGGAATTCTATGTATACAAATATTTTAATAGCTCTTTTAAAAAAGATAAAAAATTAAATATAGAATATTATTTGTGAATTTGCATACTCACTTCTTGGATTTCATTCATAGCTATTTTTTTCACTCTTTACTTTAAATGGTTGACTCAGTTTGGTATTATGTTGCCAAAGATCAAAATGTCAAAGCAATGATTTTATGTGAAGCTCACTGCTGTTTCATTAGAGTATTATGTTTAGGTCAAATCATTATGTTATAGTGTTTTTCTTGTTGGTCCAGCTTCCCAAAATCACTTAAAAAGACTGATATATATTAATTTAAGGTCGCCAAGGAATTCAGCTATGTAATTCCTAAATGAAAACTCAAGTCAGCTGTTAACCTTTTTATGGTGTTTTAATTACAAACAGGAGGAAGAAAAGTATTAGAGGGAAAAAGAGAGAGGGGGAAAAGGGAGAGAAGGAAATAGGGCTTAAATACTCACTCTGATTAAGCTGAGCCAAAGGCCCAAGGCCCTGGATAGCTGAGGCAAAGAAAAGAGATCAGTCCCTATCACTCACATGTCCAAAATGGAGAAACAGTCTGAGGGCTCCTCCACTCCAAGCACCAGGCTCCAAACAACCACTCTCCCTTCACACAGGAAGTCCCCAGCACTCCTGAGCTGTCCTCTACCTCACTTCCTGTGTCTCACCTGTGCCAATGGTGGCTCTAGCTTAACCTAGGACCACCCAGAGGTCTGTCCTTTTTGCACATGTCTGTTGAAGGCCATATTCTCAAATAATTAAATCTTGAGTTTTGCTACAGTCCTTCCTGATCTTGTTACCCTGAGTAGGGTGGAGATTGTAGTTTCCAAGACCTGATTCTGTTATTTCAAGTATCTCTATTGTTATTGATCAGGAAATAGCTAAATCCCATCTTCTAAAGAATGGTCTGAATAGGGTTGAGTAGTTTTGAAATTCACACAGCTATGCAGGGCTAAGTTAAAAAAATACAATAAAGTTTTTTCACAAGAAAGAAGTTGAAGTTGGCCGATAATTGAATAGAAAAGGAACTGAGTTAGATCCAGAATTCAGTCACAGTTTAGAGTTAGTGTGGTTGAGTTCCCACAATTTTCTCCTCAGATGTGAAGAAGAAACTTTTCATTTCAATAAATTTTCATTGACAAGCATTTTAAAAATACCTGATACTCTAGACACTGTTAAGCATTTGTTGCAAATTCAATAAAAGCAAACTTTTTACTAAAGAAATACTTATTATATCAGCTTGGAATATTCATGCTTAAAGTGTGTGCCAAATGTTGGCTATAATCAAGTTCTACTTTAGTTGCACTGAATTATTTGCTGATGAGTGTTATAAATAATTCTATGAATATTAAAAGATATATAAAAGATCTGACATTTGTAGATATATGTGTATGCGTTTATACACATATGTTTGTAGAAAATAATTTTTGAAGCTGTTAAAATATTGCCTTTGTGGGAAGATTAGTCCTATGGTACCTTAACTTCCTTGGGGTTTTTTTTTTGGTAGAGAAAATGAAACTCATTTTTTGGAATAATTATATGTAGTCAGTAATACAGATATTGTAGCTATTTTACAGAGGAGAAAACTGATGCCTAGAGAGCTTAAGGAACTAGTCAAAGTAAAATAATAAAAATAAGAAGGACCAGAGACTAAAGTCTGATTGTTTTTAGATTATATATAGGATTTAGATAATGGAATTTTCCACTTAACATTACTTTTTTTCTTGTAGTTGCCTTATTTATGATGAACCAAATTTGATTATTACTTTCTTTGAAATATAAAGACACACTAGTTAGGAGTTCTCACTGTCTGGTCATGGCTTCTATTACGAAACTCATGTGATTATTCTTATTAGATTTTGTTCCGTTGGTTAATTCTTTTTTTTTTTTTTTTTTTTTTTAATTTTATTTAATTTTATTTTTTTTTAATATATTTTATTTGATCATTTCCAAGCATTATTCGTTAAAGACATAGATCATTTTCTTTTCCTCCCCCCCACCCCCCATAGCCGACACGTAAGTCCACTGGGCATTAGATGTTTTCTTGATTTGAACCCATTGCTTTGTTGATAGTATTTGCATTAGAGTGTTCATTTAAAGTCTATCCTCTGTCATGTCCCCTCAACCTCTGTATTCAGGCAGTTGCTTTTTCTCGGTGTTTCCACTCCCATAGTTTATCCTTTGCTTATGAATGGTGTTTTTTTTCTCCTGGATCCCTGAAAGTTGTTCAGGGACATTACACCGCCCCTAATGGAGAAGTCCATTACGTTCGATTATACCACAGTGTATTAGTCTCTGTGTACAATGTTCTCCTGGTTCTGCTCCTCTCGCTCTGCATCACTTCCTGGAGGTTGTTCCAGTCTCCATGGAACTTCTCCACTTTATTATTCCTTTGAGCACAATAGTATTCCATCACCAACATATACCACAGTTTGTTCAGCCATTCCCCAATTGATGGGCATCCCCTCGTTTTCCAGTTTTGGGCCACCACAAAGAGCGCAGCTATGAATATTTTTGTACAAGTCTTTGTGTCCATTATCTCTTTGGGGTACAGACCCAGCAGTGCTATGGCTGGGTCAAAGGGTAGATATTCTTTTGTCGCCCTTTGGGCATAGTTCCAAATTGCCCTCCAGAATGGTTGGATCAGTTCACAACTCCACCAGCAATGAATTAATGTCCCTACTTTGCCACATCCCCTCCAGCATTCATTACTTTCCTTTGCTGTTATGTTAGCCAATCTGCTAGGTGTGAGGTGATACCTCAGAGTTGTTTTGATTTGCATCTCTCTGATTATAAGAGATGTAGAACACTTCTTCATGTGCTTGTTAATAGTTTTGATTTCTTTATCTGAGAACTGCCTATCCATTTCCCTTGCCCATTTATCAATTGGAGAATGGCTTGATTTTTTGTACAATTGATTTAGCTCATTATAAATATGAGTAATTAAACCTTTGTCAGAGGTTTCTATGAAGATTTTTTCCCAATTTGTTGTTTCCCTTCTGATTTTAGTTATATTGGTTTTGTTTGTACAAAAGCTTTTTAGTTTGATGTAGTCAAAATTATTTATTTTACATTTTGTGATTCTTTCTATATCTTGCTTGGTTTTAAAGCCTTTCCCCTCCCAAAGGTCTGACATGTATACTATTCTGTGTTTACCCAATTTACTTATGGTTTCCTTCTTTATGTTTAAGTCACTCACCCATTTTGAATTTATCTTGGTGTAGGGTGTGAGGTGTTGATCTATTCCTAGTCTCTCCCACACTGTCTTCCAATTTTCCCAGCAGTTTTTATCGAATAGTGGATTTTTGTCCCAAAAGCTGGGATCTTTGGGTTTATCGTATACTGTCTTGCTGAGGTCGTTTTCCCCCAGTCTATTCCACTGATCTTCCTTTCTGTTTCTTAGCCAGTACCAAATTGTTTTGATGACTGCTGCTTTGTAGTATAGTTTGAGGTCTGGGACTGCAAGGCCCCCATCATATGTGTTTTTTTTTCATTATTTCCCTGGATATCCTTGATCTTTTGTTCTTCCAAATGAACTTTGTTATGGTTTTTTCTAAATCAGTGAAGAAGTATTTTGGTAGTTCAATGGGTATGGCACTAAATAGATAAATAAGTTTGGGTAGGATGGTCATTTTTATTATATTGGCTCGTCCTATCCATGAGCAGTTAATGTTTTTCCAATTGTTCAAGTCTAGTTTTAGTTGTGTGGCGAGTGTTTTGTAGTTGTGTTCATATAGTTCCTGTGTTTGTCTTGGGAGATAGATTCCTAGGTATTTTATTTTGTCTAAGGTGATTTTGAATGGGATTTCTCTTTCTAGTTCTTGCTGCTGAGCTGTGTTGGAGATATATAGAAAAGCTGATGATTTATGTGGGTTTATTTTGTATCCTGCAACTTTGCTAAAGTTGTTGATTATTTCAATTAGCTTTTTGGTTGAATCTCTAGGATTCTTTAAGTAGACCATCATGTCATCCGCAAAGAGTGATAACTTGGTCTCCTCCTTGCCTATTCTGATGCCTTCAATTTCTTTATCTTCTCTAATTGCTACTGCTAGTGTTTCTAGTACAATGTCAAATAGTAGAGGTGATAATGGGCATCCTTGTTTCACTCCTGATCTTATTGGGAATGCATCTAGTTTATCCCCATTGCAGATGATATTAGCTGTTGGTTTTAGATATATACTGTTTATTATTTTTAGGAATGACCCTTCTATTCCTATGCTTTCTAGTGTTTTTAATAGGAATGGGTGTTGTATTTTATCAAAGGCTTTTTCTGCATCTATTGAGATAATCATGTGGTTCTTGCTAGTTTGCTTGTTGATGTGGTCAATTATGTGGATGGTTTTCCTAATGTTGAACCAGCCCTGCATCCCTGGTATGAATCCTACTTGATCATGGTGAATGATCCTTCTGATCACTTGCTGGAGTCTTTTTGCTAGTATCCTATTTAAAATTTTTGCATCTATATTCATTAGGGAGATTGGTCTATAGTTTTCTTTCTCTGTTTTTGACCTGCCTGGTTTTGGAATCAGTACCATGTTTGTGTCGTAAAAGGAGTTTGGTAGAACTCCCTCTTTGCTTATTATGTCAAATAGTTTGTATAGTATTGGGGTTAACTGTTCTCTGAATGTTTGATAGAATTCACAGGTGAATCCATCAGGCCCTGGGGATTTTTTCTTAGGAAGTTCTTTGATGGCTTGATGAATTTCAATTTCTGATATGGGATTATTTAAGAATTCTATTTCCTCTTCTGTTAGTCTAGGCAGTTTGTATTTTTGAATATATTCATCCATTTCTCCTAAATTGGTGTATTTATTGCCATATAATTGGGCAAAGTAATTTCTAATGATTGCCTTAATTTCCTCCTCATTGGAGGTGCTGTCCCCCTTTTCATCTTTAATGCTGTGAATTTGCTTTTCTTCCTTCCTTTTTTTAATTAGATTGACCAGTACTTTGTCTATTTTGTTTGTTTTTTCAAAGTACCAGCTTCTTGTCTTATTTATTAAATCAATAGTTCTATCACTTTCGATTTTATTAATTTCTCCCTTAATTTTTAGGATTTCTAATTTGGTTTTCTGCTGGGGGTTTTTAATTTGATCGCTTTCGAGTTTTTTCAATTGCATTTCCAATTGATTGATCTCTGCTCTCCCTTGTTTGTTAATATGAGCTTTCAGGGATATGAATTTGCCTCTGATTACCGCTTTGGCTGCATCCCAAAAGGTTTGAAAGGATGTTTCGCCATTGTCATTTTCCTTGATGAAATTATTAATTGTTTCTATGATTTCTTCTTTAGCTAAACGGTTTTGGAGTATCATATTGTTTAATTTCCAATTGGTTTTAGATTTGGTTTTCCATGTACCATTACTAATCATTATTTTTATTGCCTTGTGATCTGAGAAGGCTGCATTCATTATTTCTGCTTTTTTGCATTTGTGTGCTATGTTTCTGTGACCTAATGTATGGTCAATTTTTGTGAATGTGCCATGTGGTGCTGAGAAGAAGGTGTATTCCATTTTATCCCTATTTATTTTTCTCCATATGTCTATTAATTCTAATTTTTCTAAGATTTCATTCACTTCTTTTACCTCTTTCTTATTTATTTTTTGATTTGATTTATCTAAATTTGATAATGGTTGGTTTAAGTCTCCCACTAGTATGGTTTTATTGTCTATTTCTTCCTTCAATTCTCCTAGTTTCTCCATTAGAAATTTGGGTGCTATATTATTTGGTGCATACATGTTGATTAATGATATTTCCTCATTGTCTAGAGTCCCTTTTAACAAAATATAATTACCTTCCCTATCCCTTTTGATCAGGTCTATTTTTGCATTGGCTTTATCAGATATCATGATTACCACTCCTGCCTTCTTTCTATCAGTTGAGGCCCAGAAGGTCTTACTCCATCCTTTAATTCTGACCTTGTGGGTGTCAACCCGCCTCATGTGTGTTTCTTGAAGACAACATATGGTAGGGTTTTGGATTCTAATCCATTCTGCTATTCGTCTACGTTTTATGGGTGAGTTCATCCCATTCACGTTCAAAGTTATGATTGTCATTTGTGGACTCCCTGGCATTTTGATTGCCTTCCCTAATTCTAACCTTTTCTTCTTCGGCTCTACCTTTTAGTCCAGTGATTTACTTTGAATCAGTCCCCCTTGTCCCCTCCCTTGATGTTTCCCTTTTTAGTCCCTCCCTTTTTGTTCCCTCCCCCTCCCCCCTCTCTTTCCCTCCCTTTTTGTTCTCCCTCTCCCCCTCCCCCCCTTGGTTTTCCCTTCTCCTTACCCTTGTTGGGTAAGATAGAATTCAAGATCCCAATGGATCTGGATGTTTTTCCCTCTCAGAGTTGATTTCCCTGAGATTGAGGTTTAAGTAAACCCCCCCCCCCCTCTCTTCCTCTCCTTCTTATAGGAGTTTTCTTCCCCTCCCCTTCCCCTGTGAATCTTTGTGTGAGAACCATTATTCTATTTGGTCTTTCTTTACCCCCTATTTATACATTACATTTTCCCCACATATTAGTATACATAGGTTGATATAAATGTAGTCCTTATAGAAGAGAGTTTGAGTAAAAGAAGATAACATTTTTCCCCTTTCCTTAATGTTTACCTTTTCAGGTATTCCTTGCTCTTTGATTTTCGGTATCAAACTTTCCACAGAGCTCTGGTCTTTTCTTTGCAAAAAGTTGGAAGTCTTCTATTTTGTTGAATGCCCATACTTTCCCTTGGAAGTATATAGTCAGTTTTGCTGGGTAGCTGATTCTTGGTTGGAGACCCAGCTCTCTTGCCTTTCTGAAGATCATGTTCCATGCCTTACGATCATTCAGCGTAGAACTTGCAAGGTCTTGTGTGACCCTGATTGGCATTCCTTTATATCTAAATTGTCTTTTTCTGGCTTCCTGTAGGATTTTTTCTTTTGTTTGATAGCTTTGGAATTTGGCAATTACATTCCTGGGAGTTGTCTTTTGGGGGTTTAGTGTAGAAGGTGTTCTGTGAGCTCTGTCAGTGGATGTATTGCCCCCTTGTTCTAGAATCTCTGGGCAATTTTCTTTGATTATATCTTGTATCACCATGTCCAGTTTGGTGTTTATTTCTGGCTTTTCTGGGAGTCCAATTATTCTTAAATTTTCTCTTCTCCCCCTGTTTTCCAGATCTATCACCTTGTCGGTGAGATATTTTATGTTCTCTTCTAATTTCTTGGTGTTTTGGCTTTGCTTTATTAGTTCTTGCTTTAAAGCCTGGTTTTCTTTTACAGTTTGGTCAAACTGGTTTTGTAGATGCGTGAATTTCTTTTGCATCATTTCCCACTTTTCCTCCCAGAGGGCTTCCATCTTTTTGGTCCTTTCTGATTCAAATTCTTCATGGGTTTGTGGAGAGTTTCTATTTCCTTTGGAAGATTTTGGAGAATTTTCTTGTATATCTTCTTCTATCTGCTCTGTATTTTGTATTTTGGCTCCATAGAATGTGTCCAAAGTCGCCCCTTTCTTCTTATTTTTCTTGGTATTTTGGGGCTTCTGTGTTTCTGTGGAGTTTGTCATCTCTGAACGTGGAGGATTGGCTTTTCTTGTCTTTGTCTGGTGATCAGTGGCTTTAGTCCTGGGCAGATGGTTCTATGAGCGTTCCCTGGGTTAAACTGAATATGCCTCACTGGAACTGGAATGGAAGGGTCGGACCACGAGGCCACACTCTCCCCCTGGCTCGATTTCCGGAAGTTGCCTTCAGAATTCCTGGCCGTGAGGCTGTTTCGTCGGCCTGCGGGGGGATGGGCTGCCGGGCTGCCGCTTCCCCAAGCTCCGAGAGCACAGACTTTCACTGAGACTTGGATAGCAGGATCCAGCCCGTGAGGCTGTCTTGCCCGCCCTGAGGGTTGCTGTTGTTTTGACCAGCTCTCTGCAGCGGAGGCCCCAGGCAGTAACTTTCACCCGGACCTACCGGCTCTTTGCAGCGGAGGCCCCAGGCAGTAACTTTCACCCGGACTGACAGGCTCTCTGCAGCGGAAGCCCCAGGCAGTAACTTTCACCCGGACTGGGACTTGGGTAGAAGACCCTGAGGGTTGTTGTTCCTCAGACCCTGCTCTCTGAGCCCGGCGCGGCTGCTGCTTCCGGGAGCCTTGGACTCTGCGCTCCTACCCCTGAGGTCCGAGGGATCTCGGGTTCTGGCTTTTAAGGGGAGCCGTACCTTTTGAACCGGGTCCAGGTCCAGGAGGAGGGTTCCCAGGGTCTGTGCTGTTGATCGTTTTGAATTTCGGCGCCTTAGGAGCTTCTAGTTTGAGATCGGTCGGGAAGGGTTTTCCGGAGATCTGAACTTCAGCTTTCTCTAAGCCGCCATCTTAACCGGAAGTCCGCGTTGGTTAATTCTAAAGATAAGAGAAGGATTAGTAATTCTTTGTGTGGTTCAAGCTGAAGTAGCATTCCTTTTTTTAACCTTCTTTCTTTTTAAAATTTTTATTTTTATTGAAATGCAAAATACACTTCCATATTGGTCATTGTCGTAAGAGCAAACTCATACATAACCCAAACCCCAAAATAAAACCAAAAAAACACTGATGTGAAAGATGACTCCAATGGTTCTTTCTCTGGAGGTGGATAGCATTCCTAGCCATATGTCTTTCAGGATTGTTCCAGATGATTGCATTGCTGATAGTAGCCACACTTCACAGATAATCATCAACCAATATTGCTGTTATGTGCAATGTTCTCTCACTTTCATTTATTTTATTCTGCATCAATTCCCACAGATCTTTCCAGCTTTTTCTGAAGTCATTTTGCTTATCATTTCTTATAGCAAAATACCAAAATGTACCACAATTTGTTCAGCCATTTCCCAATTGATGGACATTCCCTCAATTTCCAATTTTTTGCTATTACAAAAAGAGTAAGTCCTTTCCCCTTTTTTATTATCTCTTTGGGATATAGACTGTAAAAATTAAAATTAAATGTCTGTAATAAAAATACCATATTTTAGAGATTTATTAATGATCATTAGAAATCAAAAAATAAAGACCACATGTCCATGGCTTATTAGCCCATTAAAAAATCCCCATACTTAGCTTACCACCACCACCATGCTTTCTGCAAGCCAAAGAGGCTGAGCAGGACCTCCCACTCAATATTTATCCCCTGTCTACAGGAAGTCAGTGGGCTCCGGAGAAATGTAGTTCTTTTTTAGGGTAACAGATTTTCAATTTTACATTGAGATCCTGAGATCTGTGGAAGATCTCTCAATGGATTTTGTAATCATAACCAACTTTTTTTTTTTTAAACCCTTACCTTTCGTCTTGGAGTCAATACTCTGTATTGACTCCAAGGCAGAAGAGTGGTAAGGGCTAGTGTCGCATTTAAAATAGTGGATGCCATAAACTGTAAGAGTTAAAATGGTTGAGGGTCGTAAACTGTAGTGATTAAAATAGTGGAAGATATAAATTGTGATAGATATAAGAGTGGGGTGAGTAAATTGTGACTGCAGGAAATATGTTTGCTCCACAGTGTCTTGTTTTAAATCAAATATTTAAGGTGGTTGCCAGGGAAATATTCCCAATTATGAATATACCCAAGTCAACTGGGTTTTATAGAGATTTTTAATTAATAATACAATGAGGAATCAAAGAAAGAGAGAGAGAGAGAAAGGAAATAAATGAGGAAAGAATAGGCTGGCCCAGGCAGCCCTGGCCAACCCAGGCCTAAGCCCCCCCCCAAAAATCAGTCATTCCTAATCACTCACCATAAGATCTGTTCAAGCAAGGATTCAGGGGGACAGAGTCTCCCCAGAGGGAGTTCCAGCCAGAGTCAGCCTTCCTTGAAAGACCTCCTTAGAGATAGTCTCTCAAGAGTCTGTATATCTCAAGAGATTCTTCTCAACAGTCTGTCCTTTTTCTTATATAGCAGGTTTTCTCCTATGTTACCTCCCCTAAGTTCTTCCATCTACCAATCACAGTAGACGTTTTCCAAAGGACAGTCCATTCTGAATTCACACCTGAGTAAATTAATCCTTTTAGTAATCCACACCTGAGTAGGTTAGAATCTCTGTGTACGTTTTTTCCTCTTTGCTCCTTTTAAGTTCACAAGTTGCCTGACCTTTATAGGTACTTAGCACCCCTTTGTAATTAATTCTAAAAATAGGCATGGCTTAAGTATGGGTGTAAGTATTTTTCATTGTTCAGCAAGGAGTTTTCTCCCCTAAAGCAGTCTTAAGTACGAGTGGAGTAGAGGTCTTCACATTTCTGATCTAGGTAGAATTCTCACTGTCCAAATGGGGAATGGTCCCAATAGGGAATTGCCCCAATGGAGAATTCCCCAATGGGGAATTTTTTAACATTCACAAGTCTGAGAAATTTCAAGATTCACACTAGGCAATGGGGGTCAAGTGATTTGTCCAGGGTCACACAGCTAGGAAGTGTCTGAGGCCAGATTTGAACCTATAACCTCCCGTCTCTAGGCCTGGCTCTCAATCCACTGAGTTACCCAGCTGCCCCCATAAGCAACTTTTAAATTATAATAATTTGGGGATAAGAGGAAAAGAGAACAAAACCAATGATTGCTAGGTGCATTGACAAAAAGCCAGTTAGGGGGAAGTCCCCTTTGGCATAAGAGTATACATACAGAACAAATGCATTCAATCCCACACAGTTCAAATCACCACATCCCAAAGTTCACTCTGGATCTTCTGGTGCAGCCTATTGTCTGTGCAAGCATCTTCATGGTACCTTCTCTAAACAGTTCACTTTCTGGATTTGGAGAGGTAGCATGTTTCTTATCCTAAAATTATTCTCAAAAGAATTTAAACTTTGCATTTTAGAATAATAGTACATTCCCTTCCCTGAAGAGGGTATTGAAAAACACAGGGATCACTTAGGGATGCATGGCTAAGTTATGAGGTGTATGAATCAATTGGCAAGAGAAATAAAAAAAAAACCATCAAAAAGTCCAAATAAAAGAGAAAAGATAACTTCTGGATGAAATATAGACTATCAAAATCTTATGTGTGAAAATTCTAAGTAAGAGAAAAATAAACCTATAATAGGCCCTTGAATCAGGGCCTAAGTAAAGTGATTTCTGTCCCACAAGCCTGTAGGACAAAATGTAGCAATATTTCACTTACTCATTTGCAGCCAAGATTACAGGAAGTTGCCATAATATAAGAGGGGAAAAAAGGACTAGATTTTTCTGTGATAGGGAAGTGTCATTCCCTGGTCTGATTTTACCTTCACTCTCAGGGATACAAGGAGCCAGAATGATAGCTAAACTTTGGTACTTGTTTGTGAGTATTGCACAAAGAGTGTGATACAAGGTGTCCTACATCTTAACAATATGTCAAGCACCACAACCTTGCGTCTCACACTAGGTTCAAGTTGTTTTGTATTGGCTTATAAGTTTATCAATCCTATCTGGATTGGTTTGGTCCTTTTGACCTTGTACTCGATTGGCACTATGCAAGTAGGTTTTTGCTTCTTTGGCACTGGGCAGTGGTTCTTTTTGTATTCCCTTCTCCTGGAATCAGACAGAAGCATTAAGCAAAGTCCCATAATTTTTTTTTAAACAATCAGAGGCATCATTTTTATAGTTTAAAGCTTTTTGGGTATGTATTGACATTAGGGCAAATGTATTTTAAACTTATATTACTGCAAGATCACAAGAACTGTCTTCTATGACAAAATCAAGGCTGACCTAAAACTTCTTATTCAATCTATACCCTTATTCTATCTATATAAACTATTCTAATTTAATTTTATAAGTAATTCCTTTCCTTCTCTCCAGTGTTAGAGAAATCAGCTCTTGACAGGTTTCCAGCAGATATCTCCCTCCAATCATTGCTGACCTCTTTCACCTCTGTAATGTTACAGAGAGAAATCTCAGCTAATCTCTCTCCAAAATGATGATTTAATCCACCAACTTTCCAAGTTTTCCAAAATTTTCTCAACCAACTGTCGCCAATGTCTCTCAGGATTTTCCAAAGAACAATCAAAACCTCCAACCTCTGAGTGTCAAACTCCCAAAGTGACCGTTATTTTTCTCAGTCCCCCTAGAGCTCTTGGAAAACCTCTTAAAAGAACCTTCATGAAAATTCCCACTGACTTCTTAAGGCAAACTGTTCACAACTTTTCTCTAAACTGGAGACCTCCTCATACACAACCTTGTTAATTAACCCAATATCCTGATTTACCTCGGACTGGGGTCCAGCCCCACTTGTGGCTCTAGGGGTCCTCAGTAGGTGGAGTGGATAGGAGAAATGAGAGGCAGAAGGCAGCTCTGTGTATATGTTTCTGCCAGGGGCATGCTCTGCATGAAATGGCTGCTCCTCCATGCCCGGGTTTGGTCTTTATTTTTATAACCATTTTTTTGGCACACACATATATTATTTAACATACATGTTCGAGTAAAGATAATTGGATAAGTGATACATTAGCTTTTCACAAATTGATTAACATTCTGAGATCATTCTGTACATTTGTATGGTAACTATTGATTTTGACAGGAAACACAAAGGTTCTATATAAGATAAATGTTTTTGTTACAGGTTACTTAACTTTCTCATTAACCTGTGAGGAGGTTTGAGCCTCCAGAAAATCAAGGAAAATCACTTATTACCTTTAATAAAAATAGATAATCAATCAGAGATCCTAAAGACAATTAACAATCATAGTAGTGAGGTTGAGAGATCAGAGAGGTACTGAGAACACAACTCAGATTTAATATTAGACTGATCATTTTTTAGATTTTACTAGGGAGTTTCTCAAGGGGAGTTTTGGTTGGTAAAATCAAGTCACTGAGGCATGGTGGAGTTTGGTGTACCTGTACAAATTTTCCTTTATGAACTATTTATGTACTGGCTTTTGGAGAATGAGTTTCTGTACAGGGGGAGTAGGGGATATTCTGAGCTTAGCTTATGGGTACAGCTTTTGCGGGGAATTATGTACCTAAGCAAAAGTTAATCATAAAAGTCTTTGGGTTTGGTTTTCTGAATCTAATCTTTTGGTGATATTTTGGGAAATAGTGTGCAAGCATTTTGCTCTTATATTACTTTTTCTGAGACTAGGGAGAGGACAACAATCATGTCAATTTCATTAGTAAGGGATGTTGATGAGAGAAGTCATGCAGAGGGGGCTGAGTGGGCAATCCCATCCTGCCAAAGAGTCACTCTGTGACCTCTTGGCGTCCACAAGTGTTCTTGTCAAGACATCATGGCCTGTCAGCTCCCAGCACTGATTAACTCTTAATTAATTAACAAATAATCTATTCATCATTGTATTATTAAGGTCATTTATGCAGCATTGTTTGCTCTATTTAAGGGATATATTACTATGCTATGGACTCAAAGATAAAAAGTTTTATCCTCAAGGACATCAAGTTATGCTGAAAGAATACAACATTCATATATATACATACATACATATATATTATATATACATATATATGTAAATATATATATATATATATATATATATATATATATATATATATATATATATATAAAACATAAGGTAACTTCATGGATGATAGTATTAATAATTGAGGTGTTCAGAAAAGGTGTCACCAGAACTGTACTTTGAAGGTTGCCACTACAGGAGGAATAACTACATTTCTATGTCAGAGTCTTGAACCAAAGATGTCATTATAGAATGTAATATTGGACTGATCTGCTTTGATGAATTATAGTAGGGATACATGTAAAGTCTGATAATTGGGTTAAAAAGTTCAATTTCACATATTCAGGATGAGGGAGGAGTAATACAGTTCGGTTGAAAAAAATATGTTTAGTCAGCAAGGCCAATATAATGTAACATTGTAATATGGTGATTAAAATATTGGGGTATACTGAGATATGTGGGTGTTGTTATCCATCAAGGGATACCCTAGACCCCTTTAGTGAAGTAAGGCAAATTGGGTCTTACCCCACCAGGCCAGAGTGCAAACCAGTCTTCCAAAACTTCTTTCAAAGCAAGGGAGGAAATAGAGAAATTTCATACTCTTCTGTTGGCAAACCACTTTTGGGTGTTACTTTTTAGGAGGGTCATTAATAAACTTGAGAAGTGTAAGGGTTAAAATTAAGGGTTTGACTAAAATATATGATTCAAAATGTTATTGTTCAAAGTTGAAGTGACCTTTAATAGCTTTTATTTACAAAAGAGGTTGAAAGAGTGAAAGTAGAGAAATACAGAAGGGTAGAGAAGACATTAACCTACTCAGATAGGATTTGTTGACCTTCAACCAGAATTAAACTCTCCAAAAGACAGGAAAGGAAAGCCAATTGTCCACTCATCCAAGTTCCCTCAAAGAGGGAGGTCAAGATAATGACTTGAGCTGAAGGTGATTCCTGAGGCCTACTTTATTCCTTGAGCCCACCTTCTTCCTTGAGTCCACCTTCGTTTTGAAGCTGACTTCCTTCTTGGAGTTGACTTCCTCCTCTGAGCCCAGAAATTTTAGAGCCTTTTATAGTGCGTTCTTGTCTCCTCCCCTTTTCACAGGGACCAATCACAGCTTCCAAATTGTCTAGCACTGCCCAAGGGGCAGTGTTTGTGGGAACCAGTTCTCACCTTCTGAAGGTCAGTTTCTCATCAAAAAGGTTCACAGTTTACTGATTGAACAGTGTAGACATGAACTCTTAAAAGAATTAATGTTCCAACTGATTGAGTTTCTGAGGATGTGAGCTCTAAAGGAATTCACAAGTTTCTGACTAATTGAGTTATCACCCATTTTCTGGAGTTTTCACTCATTTTAACAAGTGACTTGTAAATTCCCTTAGTGTTCACACTTCACAGAAAGGAAAAGACAAATAATGGATATAGAGATCATGCCATATAAGCACTGATAAAAGGAACTAGGAATATATTATCTGGGGAAGAGAAGTCTTAGGAGATACATGATAGCTCTCAAGAATTCAGAGGCATTAGATTTATCCCCCTTAGGCCCAGAAGACAGAATTAGAAGTAATGGATAGAACTTGGAATGATTTAAATGGTTGCATTAATTGTCCTTAAGCAAATACTGTATTATCATTTATTTTGTATGTTGTAGAAAGATTGTTATTGTATATTTTGAACTTGAATCTGTATGGTTCCTCTGAATCTCTAATATGTGCATCCACTATGATTTGGTGGCTTATTTTTACATTTGTGTGTGTATTTGCTGTCCTGTCATCTTTCAATTAAATGTTGTCAGTGGTTGGTAGTGTCTTAAATTAGATAGTTAATGTTACTCTAGGTACTTTTTGTTGTTTGGCCTCTGCTCTTGATATGGAAGAAAACTTTTTTTTTTTGCGCTTAATTTTCTAGGGTGTTTGTGACCACTCTGATATCCTAGAGGCATGGTGGCAAACCTATGGCACAAAATGCCAGAGGGGGCATTCAGAGCCCTCTCTGTGGGCACTTTTGGGGCCAGGCTGTTCTCCCTCTCTCCAGAGGTGCCTGAGAACATTTCAAACATCACCTGCTCCTTTATAAAAGGTTCACAATTACTATCCTAAAGTATATATGTGGAAGATAAATTGTTCATGTATTTTTTTGAAAGATTTTAGCTCTTGGTTGATTCCTTTTGGAATTATTGAAGGTACTGCTTGAAAGTCTGTCATTTTGTAGGTCAGTTTTTTCCCCTTTCATTTGAAGATAAAATGACAAAAAATGTGAAGTTTCTGAGAAATTTCCTTAGTTATCCCTAGATTCCTGAAAGTATCTGAGTAATCATTTTTCATTGTTGTTGTACAATAGCAAATCACTTATTTAGTGTTTTTGGTGTTTTTTGTTGTTAAAGCACATGCAGATGACAATCCAGGCTCTCCAGGATGAATTGCGGATCCAGAGGGACCTAAACCAACTATTTCAGCAAGACGGTAGTAATAGAGCTAATGAACCCTTTGCTGCAGAGCTGACAGAGGAGAACTTTCAGAGACTACATGCTGAACATGAGAGGCAAGCCAAGGAACTCTTCCTTCTTCGTAAGACCCTTGAAGAAATGGAGTTGCGGATTGAGACTCAGAAACAAACACTGAGTGCACGAGATGAGTCTATAAAAAAGCTCTTGGAGATGTTGCAGAGTAAGGGACTATCTGCTAAGGCAACTGAAGAGGACCATGAGAGAACAAGACGACTTGCTGAGGCAGAGATGCATGTACACCATCTGGAAAGTCTCCTGGAGCAAAAGGAAAAAGAGAACAATATGTTGAGAGAGGTAAGTGTCTTCTTCGTTGTCATTATCCTAATTTTTGTCTTTTGCTAGCATCTCTTCCTAGATATACTTCTCTGTTTTGTTATCGTAAGGGAAGTTCTGCTTCCTTCTGTGTTGAATTTTTTAGTGATGTTTATTCTAGCCCACCCACCAAGAAGGGGATAACAATGCCTGATCTGTATGCTGATTTAAAGTAGGCATTTATCTGTAAGGTTTTTGGCATCTAGAGATTTTTGCATTCAGTTTCTTGTGACATCTTTCATTGTTCTTTATATGGACATAGAAGAACCTATCTTAAGAAAAGCTTATCAAATGAACAAAATAAAACAAACAGCATGTATTTAATTTAATGCCTATATTTAAGAGAGTGCAGAGAAAGATTTTGGCAATTATAATGAAGGGTTGCCTTGTTTCCAGGGAAATAGTTACCTTAAGTATAAAAGAGCTGGATAGGTACACACAAAAATGATGTATTTAAAGGAATAATGCTATATTCGTCTCATTTATTTATTTATTTGTTCGTTCATTTATTTACTTATTTACTTATTCATCCATTCATTCATTTATTTGTTTGTTCATTCATTCATTCATTCATTCATTTATTCGTTCATTTATTTATTTGTTTGTTTGTTTATTTGTTTATTAAGGCCTTACCTTCTGTCTTGGAGCCAATACTCCAAGCCAAGACAGAAGAGTGGTAAGGGATAGGCAATGGGGGTTAAGTGACTTGCCCAGGGTACCACAGCTGGGAAGTGTCTGAGGCCAGATTTGAACCTGGGATCTCCCGTCTCTAGACCTTGCTCTCAATCCATTGAGCTACACAGCTGCCCCCTCATATTCATTTTAAAGAGAAATTCAGTGTTTATCTAATATTTAGTTATCCTTTTTGAGTTAAAGAAAGCATGAATGAAAATAATCTTTGATTAAAAAAAGGAAAATTAAAAACAATAATAATCCTTCAGTGAATGATCAGTATTTGTTACTTTCGTTTAACTTCACAAGACTCTTTTAGTCTGTTAGGCTAAAAATGCCATCTTTTGTGACTGAGAATAGAATGTTTTCTGAAATCTATAATCTCTACTTTGACATTTCCTTAGTGTTATGTTATTTATGAATAAATTTGAGACAAGATCGAATCAGTAAAATGAGTTCCTCTATCCAAATGAATGTATGTTGGCAGGCCAAAGCAAGGAATAATTTCTTTTAAAAGCACTTTGGCAACAAAAGCCACTGTGGCTCTAGCAGTAGGAAATGCTTCAGACCATCTAGTCAGCTGATCTACTATGACCAGACAAAATTTATAATGTCCAGCTTTTGGCAGTGATAGTCAATTTGTAGGTGTTCAAAATGTGTATAAGCCAGAGGACACCCACCAAATGCTTTGCCACAAAAGGTGTGCTGATTAAATGCTTGGCAGATAGGGCAGTCTGTACACACTTTAGAGGCTATTGTAGTTATGCCAGGGGTTATCCATACTTTTTTAACAGAGTACACAATGCCCTGGGTACCAAAATGACCATTTTTGTGAATGCATTGGCAAATTTGGTGATAAAAACTACTAAGGAATAGGGGTTTTCCTTCAGACTCCATTTATCTGTCTGGCCTTAAATTTTTGCATCCATTTGTCCACTTCCTTTTAATTATAAGAGATAGATTTAATTCATCAATAGTTGAAAATGTTAAAATTAACTTAGGCCCTTCTAAGGCCACTAGCTTTGTAGCAGTTATGGCCCAGTCATTTCCCTTGGAGACAGAGTTAGTGCCTCGTGTATGGGCAGAGTATTGAACTACAGCTAGGGCTTCAGGGAGCTAGAGGGCAGAAAGAACTTCATTAATAATATCTTCATTAGCTATATATTTTCCACCTGATGTTAAAAGTCCCCTTTGAAGCCAAAGCAGGCCCACTGCATGACATATTCTGAATGCATATATAGAATCTATGTAAATTTTTGCCTTATCTTTGGCAATTATACTGACATGTTTTAGAGCTATCAGTTCTGCACCTTGAGCACTTATATTTGAGGGCAGTGAAGCTGACTACAGAGTAGCAAATTGTGTGACTACAACAGCTTTTGTGCCATCCTTTATGAAAGAAGAAACATCAATAAATAATATTAGGTCTGAATTGTTTAAAGGAGTATCAAATAAATCATTTTGAGGTTTTTCAGCCATGCACACTCAAGATTCACAACTGTGCAAAGATTCTCATGAAACTGGTAATTGGGGAAGCAAGATTGCAGGATTTAGGACTGCACATGTTTTAATGTAAAATTTTCATTATTCAACAAGGTTACCTCATACCTTGTAATTCTCTGATCAGAAAATGCCTGTGTTCTGTGTCATACCAACAATGCTTCAACTTCATGTGGGCACATTATGATTAAAGGGCATCCCAATACTATATCAGCAGATTTAGTCACTAGCAAGACTGTGGCAGCTACACTTCTAAGACATGGTGGTGCTCCTGAAGCTACTGGGTCCAACTGAGCCAAAGAATAAGCAACTGGGCACTGAGCAGGTCCCAAAGATTGAGTCAAAACACCTGAATCTACCCCTCTCTGTTCATGTTTATACAAAGTAAATGGTTTGTTGTAATTTGGGATACCTAGAACAGGGGAAGACAGAATAGCCTGTTTTAATTGTAAAAGAGCTGACAGGTGTTCTGCCTTTAATTTTAGCTGTTCAGGAACTGAATTTTTTGGCAGTTTACCCATGACAAGGAATCTACTGCCTACTAAAGCCTGTTGCTCCAATAATTGCCCTCAATTGCTTCTTAGTGGAGGGTGCACTCAATTTTTGAATATCCTCCAATGTGCCTTGCTCAATTAATGAATTTATCACTGGGGTAATTCCTTCAGTTGCTTCTTCTGAGAAAGGGTACTGAGGAATGGAAGGAGGTAGGCCTGATTTTGTCTAATTTGAATAGGAACAGCTGACTTGAGGAGGCCAAAATCAGAAGATGATGTTGCCCAAAGCAATTCAGGGATATCAGCCGGGATTGTAAAAATAGGTTCCTTTATTTCCTAACTGTTTGAAAGAAGTACAGGATTCTTTCATTTCCTGACTGTTTGAAAGAAAGAAAGAAAGAAAGAAAGAAAGAAAGAAAGAAAGAAAGAAAGAAAGAAAGAAAGAAAGAAAGAAAGAAAGAAAGAAAGAAAGAAAGAAAGAAAGAAAGAAAGAATCAAGGATTCCTCAGGCAATTCTAGTGACATAGAGCCATCTGGAGAGCAAGTTATTGTGACTAACTTTGCAGAAAGATCTCTTCCCAGGAGATTTATAGGGGACCTAGGCATTAGAAGGAAAGAATGTTCAACTACTAAGGGTCCTACAGACACCATCTGAGGGGAAAGCTTTGGGTCTTTTAGGGGTGTCCTTGATATCCCCATTACATTTAGTGATCCAATGGAATTATAGTCAGAATCAGGTGTATTCATCGGTACAAATCTGGAGGCCCTTGTGTCCAAGAGGCAATCATAATATGTATTTTCAACTTTCAGAGTTACATGAGGTTCATCACTATGGGGGTGGGGGGTAGTGGATAGGGATAACTGGCATTAAGACATCAGGATCTGGGAAATCAAAGATTATGCCCTCTGATTCCAGTGCCTTAACCCCCACCTCACAAAAGATCTTCATAAAGATTATAACATGAACGAGCTCTACTTTGGATATATTGTTGTTAGGTATTTTGATGTGAGTTATCGTTTGCCTGATTTAGAGTGTTATTTCTATAATTGTTATTATTTCTAAAGTTGTAATTTCTGAAGTTATTATTTCTAATTGTTGCAGTTCATCATTATGTGATCCCTTTTTGCACAAAAGTGGCATATAAGTGATTGAGACTTGAATTCCTGTAAAGGGACAATGGCAACTGCTTGACCTTTATTCTCATTTTTATCAAATCTTTCAATTAGAGATTTTAGTTCCTTCCTTAATGTTTCTACCAAGTCATTGGTCTCCACATTTTTCTGTCATGGCCTTTTCATACATAAACTGACCCTCCTTAATTCCTCAAGGTCCATATTAGACCAGTTTGGGCAGTTTGTCTTAAAATAATCCTGGAGTTTGCATCAGTTATTTACAAACTGTCTTCTAATTTGCCTGATATCTCTCTCTTTGGAAAGGTCAAGGTCTATGTGTCTTCCTCCCACCTCAATAAGTCTATCCATAAACTGGAATGGTGATTCATCATCTAATTACTTAAGACTCTCATCTTGATCCATATACCTGGCCAATCTCTCATTGCTTTTAGCAATCCTTCTTTATTGTGGCGTAGTTGTAAATATCCTCCTTTATTATTAACATCCTATTTTTGGTCTTGTTCTGGCCAGGGAACCCCATTCCTTCCCCAGGCTTTATTAAACACTAGAAATAAGTTTACTTTTCTCTCTTCTTGTCAAAAAAGCTTGAAGTAAGTTTCATACATCTTGGTATGCAGGATCATAATATATTATCCACAAAATATATTATCCAAGGTCTTAATGATCACGATAGGTTTGTCCTCAAATAAGGTACATTTTGCTTGAATTTCTTAATATTTTAGGGAGTAAAAGGTGTGTGTTGCCTTAAGGACATTACTTCTCGATTCCTCTTTAAGGTGGACACTTCCCTTAATGGGAAAAGAATTTTAACTGAACTGGTTGTGGTTCTTGTCTTTTGGCTGGATATCAGTGTTGATACAGAAAAAGTAAGGGGAGGGGGGAGAGCCATAGGGGAGAGGAGGGGAAGTGGCAGGATTGGTCTGGAGATGGGCAGGGCTGGGAACTGGGACAAGGGGCACGAGAAGGCAAGACACAGGGAAAAGGGATGGGCAAGGCAGTGTGGCCAGGAGTTGTACAAGATGAGAGAGGAGAAATGCTATATGAAGTATAGGTGGGGAGGGATATTCCTTTTGCATCTTGAAACCAGGCAAGGATTTTTCAAAATTATCCAATTGGGTCTGCATTTGGGTCTACATTTGAAGTAGGCTAGCCTTTTGTTGCTTAATATTGAGGCTAATGAAAGGAAAACCACCTAGGAATATCAAGAGGAAGAGTTTGTCCGAACCCCTAAGGTTTTCCAATTGTAAAAAACATGTTGGCGACAAAAAGCTTTCTCTTAAAGTTGCAAGCATGGTTTGCAACATCTTGTCTCCTCAGTTTTAACGGAATGGCAAAACAATTAATTTGGAGGCAAGGAGTTTTTTGGATGCAGAGCTTGGCACAGGAGATCTTCCTGTGTATGCTAAGATATCAGGTGTAACTCCCCATAGGGAGGATCCTAAAGACGGGGTTGGACAGAGGGTGGAGGAGGAAACTGGAGGTTTTACCAGCTATTGTGCTCCCCACGGTGGGGAAAAGCACAAAGCTGAGGCTGGGGTGAAGTACCACATGGGTAGGGAAAGGTTTTGGCTACGGCTAGAAACAGGGGTGGTAGTAATGGGCACTCAGCTAGAAAAAATAGCTGACTGAGAGAGCTCAGCAGATGTAGGGAAATGGGAAAGCCACAGAGCTAGGTGGTAGGGTAAAGGATTTATACTTTACCCTCAGCGAACTGGGGAGGCTGGAGTAGCTCCGTGACCTGGGGTAGGGGATGGCTTGGCTAGGGCTGAACATAAGCAGCTCCCATGTGGCAGGTGGTGAGTGTAGGTTGCCAGTGAGCTCTGGGTGGGAAGAAGGGACTTTGGGGAGACAACGGGGGCCTTGGCCAAGCCCGTGGAGAGGTTCACCTGGTGCGACACACAGGCAGAGAGAATGAGGAAGAGAACTGTGCAGGATGGGGTGGAACAAGTGAGAAGCAAGAGGGGGAAGCAGGTGTGGAAAAAAAGAAAAAGGGAATAAAATGGAGAGTATAGGGGAGTTCTGGATCTGGGAGCTGCCAAGGACTGGCAGTGGATGAGCGGGGAGGGTGGCAGTGGTAGCAGGGAGGAGGAAAGCAGCTGGAAGAGCAGAACTGGAGACAAGAAAGGGAGGTAGAAGAAGGAGGAGGAGGAGAGAAGCTGTAGGAGCTAGGCTTGAAGAGGGAAAGTTGGGTGGAAAGAGGAAATCTTGGCAGTGGTCTGAAAAGGAGAAAGTAGAGAAAGAGGGGAAGGAGGAGAGAGAAGGAGGGTAAGAAAGAAAGAGGAGGGACTAGGAGGTGTAGGTGGAATGGGAGTGAGAGTACAGGGCACAGGGAAGGAGCAGGAAGGGAGTCACTAGAGACATGGCTTCCTGGCTTTTTTGTGTGTGTATGCGTGGGGATAGGCAGTGAGCCCAAAGAGAGTTATGGGGACAGGGGTGCAGTGGGGTGGTATACTTACCTAAAAGGTCCTTTGTCTCTTCTGGTTTGCCAAATGTTGTAAGGGAGAAAGGGGTGATAGAAAGAAAGGGGTGTGAGCAGAGACAAGAGCCAGAGCCCCAGAAACCTGCCTACTTGAGCCTCAGTTAAAAAAAAAAACTCGGGGTGAGATCTTCCCCTTTATGCACAAACCCATGCCAGGACATAAGAGAAGGGAACCCTGGAAAGAGTAGGGAATGCTGGGGAATGTAGTCTCCGGGGTACAATTTAAAAAAAAATCCTCACAGCACAATAGTATTCCATCACCAATAGATTCCACAATTTGTTCAGCCATTCCCCAATTGATGAACACCCCCTATTTTCCATTTTTTTGCCACCACAAAGAGCACGGCTTTAAATATTTTTATACGTGCATTTTCCCCTATTATCTTTTTGGGCTACAAAACCCAGCAGTGGTATGGCTGGATCAAAGGATAGACAGTCATTTAAAGCTCTTTGGGCATCCTTTGTCATAGGTTTTTGTAATAAAAAGGTTTTTTCCCTATTTGTTGCTTCCCTTCTAATTTTGTTGCATTGGTTTTGTTTGTACAACCCCTTTTTATTTTAATGTAATCAAAATTATTCATCTTAAGTTTTGTGATATTCTCTGTTTCTTGTTTATTCTTAAATTTTTTTCTTTCTCATAGATCTGACAAGTATACTATTCTTTTTTCACCTAATTTACTTATATTTCCCTTCTTTATATTTAGGTCATTTACCCATTCTGAATTTATCTTGGTATAGATGTGAGGTGTTGATCTTGACCTAATCTCTTCCATACTGTTTTCCAATTTTCCCAGCATTTTTTGTCAAACAGTGGGTTCTTGCCCCAAAAGCTGCGATCTTTGTGTTTATCGTATACTATCTTGCCAAGGGCATTTACCCCAATGTCTCTTAGCCAGTACTATATTATTTTGATGACCATTGCTTTATACTATAGTTTAAAATCTGGTACTGCTAGGCCCCCGTACTTTTCATTATTTCCTTTGATATTCTTAATCTTTTGTTCTTCCAAATGAACTTCATTATAATTTGTTCTAATTCAATAAAAAAGTTTCTTGGTAGTTTGATAGGTTACTAAGCAGATAAATTAATTTAGGTAGAATTGTCATTTTTATTACATTAAAAAGGGTTTTGTATATATATATATATATGTATATATATATATATATAACATCAGAAATGTAACAAATATTATTTACAGCTTTTAGATTGGAAACCATCTATTAAAAGATCAATTTTTCCAAGGTTACAAATCAAAGTGGGAACATAAGTACCCAAACTCAATGCTTTTTACTCAGTTTAGAAACCTCTCTCCTAAACCTCTTCTGAAAGGTTCTAATTTAATAAATTAAAAGCACAAACATGAGATATGGTTAATTTGTTAGCTTTATTACTTTTTTTAGTGATTAATTAGTAACAAGCTAATTGTGAGCACAAGAAAGGAATTGTTTGCAAGCATTTATATGATAGAAAAATCTGGAATAACGGGAAATACACCTGACCTTTACTTTCCTCACTGTCATCTGGACTGATTCAAGAGAAGAAGAAAACATAAATCCATACAGAGTTGTGTAGAGAAATGTATTACACTAAATAGGAAACATGAAGGAATGAGGTGAAAGGGGAATGAGAGGGGAGATGCGTTAAAGGAAGGACAACAGGGATATAAGGGACACAGTGGACAGAATGCCACTCCTGGAGCCTGGAAGAACAAAGTTCAAACGTGACCTTAGACACTTATTAGGTGTGCAATCCCTGGGCAGGTCACTTCACCCTGTTTGTCTCAGTTTCCTCATCCATAAAATGAGCTTGAGAGGGAAATGGCAAACCACACCATTATCTTTGCCTAGAAAACTCTAAATTGGATTACAAAAAGTAGGTTGTGACTGAACAAGATGGTTGAGAGAAGGATTAAAACTACCCATGACAAATTTTAACTATTGAGGGTAGATCTTATGGGGGGCCCACATAGAAGAAAAGAAAGGATAAGAATCTTTCATTGGGCTCTGGATGAGGGAAAGAAAAGGACAGGAGAAAAGAGGCAAATTGACGGAAACCTAAAGCTCAGATACTGAACACATTGCTCTCTTAGCTATTCTCCTCACACAAGGGGCAAGAAACCAAAAGAAGGAAAAGCATAAGAAATTAAGATGGAAGGAAATACACATTTAATAATTGTGACTGTGAATGCTATCACCCCCCACCCCGCCAATGATTTATTGTCTCCAGGAGCAAATACAAAGTTCTCTTTCATTCAAAGCCCTTAGTAACTTAAGTCCTGCCTGCTTTTCTAGTCTTTTTACACTTCCCTGAAATATATTCTTCAATCCAGTAATACTGGCCTTCTGGTTATTTCACAGACAAGACCATCCATCTGTTGACTCAGAGCATTTTCTTTGATTGTCGTCCCTTCCTGGAATGCTCTTCCTTCTTATCCCTGTCTATTTACCTCCCTGACTTCTTTTAAGTCCCAGATAAAATCCTACCCCTTTTAATTTCAATGCCTTCTCTCTATTAATTATTTCCTATCTGTCTTGTGTAGAGCTTGCTTTGTATATTTTTTTACTTGTTGTCTCTGCCATTATATTGTAAGCAAGCTTCTTGAAGGAAGGGACTCTCTTTTACCAGTGTTTTTTAATATACCTAACACTTTGCACAGGGCTGAGCATATAGTAGGTGATTAATACATGTTCATTGATTAATTGATTGATTATGTCAGAAAGATTTAGAATGCGGAGTCCAACAATATATTGTTTGTAAGAAACACACTTGAAACAAACATTTAGAGTTAAAATAAGAGACTGGAACAAAATCTGTTTTGCTTCAACTAAAATAAAAAAGGAAGGAGATGACAATCATGATCTGAGTCAAGGCAGCAAAAATAGTCTTGATTAAAAGAGATAAACAAGGGAACTATATTTTCTGAAAGATACCACAGAATATGAATTTATATCAGTATTAAATATGCATACATACACCATATTATTTAGCATTTAAATACCTAAATGAAAGGTTAAATGAATTACCAGGAGAACTTGACAGTAAAATTACTATAGTGGGGGATCTCTAATTATGTCTTTCAGACTATGATTAATCTAATCACAAAATAAATAAGAAGAAAATTAAGGCTCTGAATAAAATTCTAGAAAAGTTACCAATGATACACCATTAGAGATTATTGAATGGGAATAAAAATCATAAACTTATTTGTTAGTTGTGCATGGAAACTTTAAAAAACCTGACTGTTTTAGGGCCTAAAGACTTCAGAAACAAATGTAGAAAATGCAAATATTAGGGCCATCTTTTAAAGACCATGATACAATGAGAATTACATTAATAAAGGGCTGTTGAAAAAATATTAAATTAATTAGATTTAATATTCATGTCTTAATCCTATAAAATATATAAGGCAAAGAATAAATAAAAATATTTGGTAATTTCATTAAAGGTAGCAATGGGACAACATGTCAGAATTTTTGAGTTGCAGAGAAAGCAGTCTTTTGGGGGAAAATAATATATACCTAAAGATTTTCATCAGTGAAAGAGAAGAAATGAGTAGCTCGATGCATTGGGAATACAAATAAAAAAAAATATATATATATATATTTAAAAACCAAAAAAGACTCTTCTTATTAAACACCAAAATAGAAATCCTGAAAGTTAAAGAAGAAATCAATAAAATTGAAAGCAAAAAAAAAAGAATTTAATTAGTAAATAACACTAATTTTGTTTTTGTTTTTTAAATCCCCACCATGATACAATAGGGCATTAGGTAATTTGATTTAAAAAAAATCAAAATGACCAGTACTAAAAAGGTGAATTCAAAATGATTGAATAAAATATTAGAACCTGTTTCACCCAATTATATGCTAATAAACCTGACACTAAATGGAATGGATGAATATTTACAAAAATATAAAATGCCCAGATTAATAGAATAAGAAATAGAGCTCTTAATACAAAGAAAAAATCATGTATGAGTTCTCAAAGAAAGATAATTCTGGGTAATATGAGTTTCTTAGCAAATTACATCAATTGCTAATTAGTAATTGATTCCAGGATTACAAAACCATTTGAAAAGTGATGGGGGAAGAGTCTATTAAATTAATTTTATCATTCAAATATGGTTTTGATATCCAAGTCAAAGAGGTTCAAAACAGAGAAAGTAACCTCACACCCATTAGATTAGAAAATGACAAATGTCAAAAGATTTAACTGGGGAAAATAGGTACATTGATATACTGTTTTGTAGCTATGAATTGGTACAGCCATTCTGGAAAGAAATTTGAAACTATTCCTCAGAAGTTATTAAAGTTTGCATACTTTTTTGTCCCAGTAATACTAGTATTAGGCTTATCCTTCAGGGAGATCAAAGAAAGAGAAAAAGAACCTATGTATATGTTAGAATTAATAGCAGCTTCCCCTCTCAATTCGCCTCCCCCCCCCCCCAAGCTGAGAATGTTACTTCATATTTTTCAGAAAAAAAAATTGAGGTAATTTACTGTTTCATCTGCTGGTCCCTAAGTTGCCAAATCCTTATTGTAGCGTTGGACACTTTTGATCACCTTTTTGGATAGCAGGTACTTTGCATTTATTTTATGGGATAGCTAGGAGCTACAGTGGATAGAGAGAGTTTCAGCCTGGTGTCAAGAAGAGTCATCTTCCCGAGTTCAAGTCTGGTTATCAGACACTAGTTGTATGACCTTAGTGTAATAGAGGATTAGTCTGGTGGTAAAAAGAGAGAGAGGGAGAAAGAGTAGAGACCTCCCCTCTCAAAGCAGGGTTCAGGGGAGACAGCTACTGTTTAACTTGGCCAAGGGAGAGGAGAGGGGGAGTGAGTAGTTCCCTCCTTCAGCCTCCCCTCATCCAAACTGCCTCTTGATTTCCCTCTACTACTAAAGTCTTTCCTTGGAGAGAGAGTTACCCTCCCCACCTCAAGCTGGAATTGGTTTCCACTCACACTAGAGTCAGTTGGGAAAAGACAACAAACTTTATTCTAATTGATCAGTTTGGGAATAACATAGGGAAATGGCTGTGGGAAGGTTTGTTTTTTTTTTTGGTGAGGAAAGAGGGAATGGTGTCCTTATTTTAGCTACCCCTACCTCCCTCCTCAAGTTGGGGAACCCAGGCCCTGGCCACTTTGGGCTCCTGAGAGATTCAGGCTTGGATGACCCTGGACTTGGCCTCCCTGGGCCCCGTTCAGGCCCAGGGCACCAGGAGCTGAGAGGTATCTTGTCAGCTGCTTGGTGTCCACTCAAAATTGGCCACTTCAGTTGGGAATCCTCTGAATGTGGATAATGTTCTTTCTTGTAGATCTCTCTGGGTTGTTCAGGATCACTGCATTTCTGTAAAATGTGATCCTCTTTCAGGAGAAGGAAATGACAAATCATTCCAGTATCTTTGCCATGAAAAACATCCTTTAGGGTTATGAAGAGTTGGATACAGCAAAGGAAAAAACTGAACCATAATCATAACAATAATATCTATTAATTGTCTTTCTATCTCCACTGCCTAATAGTCAGTAGGTATGTGCTTAATTGATTGATTGAGTACTCAAATCAACGAAATTGAAGATCTTTGAATTTTTGAAGTTAAGATATACTTTTTATTATTTAGGAAAGATTAATATAGCTTAGGACAAATATCAAGATATCTAGAGCAGAGGGTTTTTTTTTTTTATGATTTTTTCCATAAGTTTTATTTGGTCAATTTCAAACATTGTTCCTTGGTTACAAAAATCATATTCTATTCTTCCCTGCCCTCCCCCCATCCTTCCCATAGTCGACACGCAATTCCTCTGGGTATTACATGTGTCCTTGATCAGAACCTATTTCCATGCTGTTGATATTTGCACTAGGATGTTCATTTAGGGTCAAAATCCCCAATCATATCCCTTCGACCCATGTAATCAAACAATTGTTTTTCTTTGGTGTTTCTACTCCCACAGTTTTTCCTTTGAATGTGGATAGTGTTCTTTCTTGTAGATCTCTCTAGGTTGTTCAGGATCACTGCATTGCTTCTAATGGAGGAGCCTATTACACTCAATTGTACTACAGTGTATCAGTCTCTGTGTACAATGTTCTCCTGGTTTTGGTCCTTTCACTCTGCGTCAATTCCTGGAGGTCATTCCAATTCACATGGAATTCCTCCACTTTATTATTCTTTTGAGCACAATAGTATTCCATCATCAACATATACCACAATTTGTTCAGCCATTCCCCAATTGAAGGGCATCCCCTCATTTTCCAATTTTTTGCCACCACAAAGAGCACAGCTATGAATATTCTCTGTACAAGTCTTTTTCCTTAGTATCTCTTTGGTGTACAAGCCCAGCAGTGCTATGGCTGGATAAAAGGGCAGACAGTCCTTTAGCTCCCTTTGGGCATATAGAACAGAGGTTCTTAACTTGTGTTCCATTTATGGTTAAAAAAAACTTTTTTATAACTATATTTCTGAATAATCAGTGTCCCTTTTTTTATTTTATGATTTAAAAATAATTTTCTTAGAAGGATTCCATGTTTCCCCAAATGGTTAAAAATCCTTAATTTAGATATTTTGTTCATTAATGGCAGAATTTTTTTAGTGCCATTTTTTTGGTCAGAGGTGCTAAATAGTATGAAATGAGAGTCTTACCTGGTAAAATTTTATTATCAGGCTACAGTTGTATGCTTTTGAATTTTCCATGTAGCAATTTCCCATAAAAAAACAAGGATTTTTCCAGGTAAAAATTGTGCCAACCTTAGAAAAAAATGCTGCTTAAGAAAGAAACAAAAAAAATCCACCTTGAATATTGTCTTTGGTTCTAGACTCATCTTTTTCCTTTGGTTGATGTGAAAATGACACCATCTGGTGGACAAATTTCAAATATCAATAGGATCCTTCCAACAAATTAAGTAAAACTAAAGCAGAGTAAAAAATCCAGAATGTTCCTAGAGTCAAAAAAGCCATGCATAATGAAGTCATATACATTTAGGGTCAAAGCCTGCTGGGTGGGTGCTGAATGGATTGAGGTCTTTCACTTGGTTACAAGGAGGACCAGAGTCTAAATCATGCCCCAGGTACCTGTTAGTTGTATGAGCCTAAGCAAATTGTTTGGCCTCTCCATATCTTATTTTTCCTCATCTGTAAAATGAAAGGATTAGGGGCTTCAAAGAGCCCTTCCTCTATAAATAATATGACTGTGTGACCCTCTGATCCCTAACATACCTGAGATTTACTAGGAGATAGAAAAGGTAGAGTAAAAAGAAAGGAAAAGATAAATGGGAAAGAGAAAGCACAAGAGAATTAGACAGTTCATTTTAGTGATCATTTATTAATTCAGGAGAGAGATCATCTAGCATAAGAGGAAGAAACAAAGAGTGGTGATTGGTGATTTCCTTCTGAGGTGCCCTGAGGCTGATATTTGTTGCCCTGATGACAAAAAGATACATATCTGCATTCTTTTGAGGCATATATCCAAGATGTGATGGATTGATTTTCTAAGACTTTTAAGCCTTATAGTCAGTATCACTTTTGCTCTTTAATGTGGGCACACATGATAGTGCCAGGAGCCATTTAAAATACTGTAATAAAATAAACACAGGGATACTGATACACAGGGGACACTCTGGGGGATCTACCTATTGATCCCTAACAATGGCTGATCTATTTCCTAATCGCTTTCCTCCCTCATTCCCTCTTCCTCCTGCCACCCTTCTCCTCCCAATTTTTCTTCCCCCCTGAGTGAATTATAAAATATTCCAGGTTTCTTTCTCAGGTAAGGGGTTTATTGGGATAACAGGAAGGGAAACTGAGGTAAGGGGGATGAGGAAGTCCCTAGTCTAACTGAGGTAAAATTGAGAAAATAGTCCAGTCACAAACTGTGACTCTGAGACAGAGAAATGGAGGACAGTGGCTTTTCAAGATCTTCTTTCTTCTGCAGTTAGGTTTCTCCTTCTTGTCAATTTCAACTGTCCAAAGTCAGAGAACTTCAAGTAACCAATAACCAAATCAGCCCCAAAAGAGTACAAAAGCCAAGTCTAACCTCCAGGGAAAGAAGTGACTTCCAGTCCCAGACACAGAGACCAAAAGCCCCCCTCTCAGCTCCAGCTGCCCAGAGCCAGAGAGATAGAGACCAAGTTCAAAAGCCCAGTTTCTCTTCTTAGTATGGCCAGCCAAAAGCCTCCAGGGAAAAGTATGACTTCCAGTCCCAGACACAGAGACACCAAAAGCCCCCTCCCCCAGCTCCAGCTGCCACCAAACGGGTACATTCCATTGGAATCCTGTGTTTTTGCATTTTAGAGCTAGGTCTCCAGTCCTGCAAAAACTTCTCTCTCTCTCATATCTCTATCACAATACCATGCTGAAGATGATGAAATCCTGGACAAGAAACTGATAGTCTTAGGAATACAAGTAGTTTTCCCTCATTGTTAACTGTCAAAAGCAAATTCTTCTGAAGAGAGAGGCAGATTCAGGAAGGCTGGTTAAAAAGAGAAATTTGTAAAGAGGATTTGCCATTAATTGTTCAGTTGTTCATTTGGCCTTTAGTGAAGCATCATGGTAATTTGATCTTAGTCTTATGATCTTTGCCATTTTTATTAGATCATAACCTGCTGAAGAAGTTCTTTGAGTTCATGTTATTTAAGTTCTGGTTAAGGGAACAAGGGATGTTTAACCTGGAGAGAGAATACTCATAATTTTAAGCATGGTAATAATAATAATAATAATAATAATAATAATAGCATTCAAGTAGTACTTTACGGTTTGTAAAGTACTGTTCATAACTGTGTTCAAATATTTGAATCACTGTCATTTTGGGGACCTAGATTGTTCCATGTAACTCCATTGAGCAGAACTAGCAGTAATGGGCGAAAGTTATATTGAAGGAGTGAATTTCTTACAGTAATAAAATTACAGGTTAAGGTAAATAAAAAATGTCTATTTTGTCTCTTCTTTGTAATGGTGAATGTAAGGGAAAGATAGGTTTTGTTGGTTTTTTTTTAAATAAAAGGTTGGGCTGAATTATTTTAAAAATAGGGTCACCAGGAATTTAATTAATTCCAAAGAGATTTATTCACAATTTATTTACAAAATATAGAAAGAGTGAAATTAGAAAATCAGAGAGAGGATAGGATAAGTTATCTAGCCTAAGCACTAAATAATTTACTCCTACCCCCTGGCTCAAAAACAGGCAGGGGAGTTTAGTCATTAACCAGAGAGGCCTCTGCCCTTGTAGCCAAGGACCTGGGGATGCAGGGAGCCACTCTCTAGAGGATAGGTCTATCCTGAGACTAGTCTCTTTAGAAAATCCAGGAAAGGAGCCAGCTCTTTTCACTAACCACGTGTCAGTTCAGAGGGAGAGATTTAAGAATAGTCTCACCAAAGTACAAGTCTCAGAGCCAGTCAGCAGATTCTTCACCAGCCTCCAACTTGAACTCAGAACTCCAGAAGAAGTCAAAGTCCTCTCTGAAGATCTCAGATGATTCTCCCCCACAGGAAGTTGTAACTCCCTTTTAAAGACACTTTCCTGTACCTTCCTCCACTTTTTACATCAACAAATTGTAGTCTAAAGTTTTGCTTAGGACTGCCCAGGGGGTAGTCGATTCTGATTCGTCACCCACTATTGTACACATGGGTCACAGACCTCCCCCATTCATGTGTGACTGGGGGTGTTTACACCTTTGGTGATTAAATCTAAAAATGGGCAGGGAATTAATTTCATTTTCACAATCAGGGGAGAGAGATTTAATTTAATCTTCACAGGAACTGTCCTAGAGAGATGTTAGTTATTACAACCCACCTAGGAACTCCCCAGGGCCAGTTAAGCACAAAGCCCTTGGCTTATGGAAACAAAATTCATTTTAATAAAAGGGATAAGGGAAACTGGTAGATAGGACCCTATCACTCTTTAAAATACCTCCACCCAAACTAAGTCCCCTGCTTAAGGGGAGCCTTCTGTTTCTTCTCTGGGCCCTGTCTACAGCTACTTGTACTACCTAAAACCCTTTTCCCCCTTCTATCTGACTTATCCTGATCTTCCCACCAGTAATTATTTAAAAAAATAAAAAGGGAAATAGCCTGGGTTTAGCTGCTGCACTAAGTAACCCAAAGTTATAGATGGAAAGCTTTTGATTACCTTAACACAAGAGGAATTTTGGCAGATGGACCACTGGCAGATGGTCTTCTGACTCAGGGAAATTGGTTTCCTCCAAATAAATTCTCTATCTAGATGTCAGTGATTTCTCCACAAAATTTTGACTATCCAGGGAGAATCTCTTAGAGCAAAACCCCTCCTTCAACTTGATGGAAATTCAGGCAGAGAGATAAAACCTACTTCCAGCTCAGAAGAAATCCAAGAAGGAAGTGAGTTTAAGTTATTTTCAGTTCAGACTCCCACAATTCCTTTCCTACTCTGAATCCTTTCCAAGGGCTTATCTCAAAATTCTCTTCTTGCAACTAACCCTAGAAACCAGTCTTATCCCTAACTTATATTCCTACACCTTGTATGATTATATATTTATCCTCTGTAGCTAAAGGCATTAAAGATCATGTCATAGTAAAAAAAAATCATCTTAGATATCCATTTGCAGCTTACTTTTGTATGTGGCATCTGATACTGGTCTAAACTCATTTTCTTATTAAAAATGTTTTTAGTATATTGGTAGTTTTTGTTTTGTTTTGGTTAGGTCTTAGCTTTGCTGATGTTATATTATTGTTCTTTTCTTCCCACAGTTGTTCCAACTTCTACCTTCCTTTTTTTGGTCATCTGTATAAAACCTCAGAATTGTTATGCTGTGTAAACGTTTCTCTTATTAGTGATTTAGAGCAGTCTTTCATATGGTTTGTTGTAGTTTTAAATTCTTCTTTTGAAAACTATTTGTTTATATCCATTGGTTATTTCTCTATTGGAGAAAAACTCTTGGTCTTACATATTAGTATTAGTTCCTTTTTTATCTTGGATATCAGACTTTTATCAGAGATATTTGATCCAAATTTTAAAGTCTATATGAATATATATACATATATAGGTATCTATATAGCTAAACACACACACCAATTAACACCTTTCCTTATCCTTTTTTTATTGCTAACTCTAACCCTAATTAACTTAGAAAATCAGTATTTTGTTCATGTAAGTTTTTTTATTTTCATGTAATCAAAATTTCTATTTTATTTTTTGTGGTGTTTCTGTTCCTTATTTGATTAAATTTTTTTTCTTAATCTATAGCTGTGAAAAACTAACTGATCTGGTGCTTTTTTTTTTTTAATCCTTACTTCTGGTCTTAGAATCAGCACTGTGTATTGTTTCTAAAAGAGAATAGTGGCAAGGGCTAGGCAATGGGGGTTAAGTGACTTGCTCAGGGTCACATAGCAAGGAACTATCAGACCAGATTTGAACCCAGGACCTTCCATCTCTAGGCCTAATTCTTAATCCACTGAGCCAGCCAGCTGCCTCCCTGGTGGTCTTTTGATTTTCTCTGTTGTCCCTCTTAACATTCTGGGCATGTATTTTGTAGCATTTATTATAAGATATTGAATTTAAAACTAAAATTTTTTCACTTAATTTTCAGTTTTCCTTGGAGTTCTTGTGGAATAAAGAGTTATTTCCCAATTAATTTATGTACTTGGATTTATCAAATACTAATATTATTGGATTAATTGCTAAACCTAATTTTTGCCAAAGACTTTCTCATATATATATATATATTTTTTTTTGTTTGTTTGTTTTTAAGAATTCTTTCCCAGTAACTTATTGTCTTGGTTTTATCTATGGGTATATTTTCTGTTGTCCTTTTCAGTAAAAAACATTGTTTATGGTTAGCACTTTATAATGTAGCTTGAGATTTGATAATGGTATGATCTCTTCATTCCTGCCTTTTGTTTTCATTATTTTCCAATAATGTGCATTCTATTGTTAGAAGATCTGTTTATGTAAGGCAATCTGGGAAAAAGTAAATGAATTAAGAGACATTATCAGAATGCATTTAGCCCACCTGGCTAGAAGGAAGAAATAAATGAATTTAGGAAGCTGATCACTGATCTTACAGGGGAGGATTTATGATGGAATTAAATTATCTGTGCATCTCCTATAAACTAGCTAATGATAATTTAGTCTTTAAAAAGGTAGAAGAATGAATAAAAGATCTAGTCAGGATTTGATTCTGACAGGGTTCCTATGATGCAAATGAAGGGAACCTTGGTAGGAAATGATCATTTTCAAATTTGTTACAGATTGTATCTGAGTTTCCTTCTGTAACATGCTGATTGGGTTTTGGAAGAGAGGAACTAAGAAGGGTTCAGATATAGGATTGGTTAGATATCCTGTAAGGGGCAGAATGTAAAGGGTTAAAATTAAAGGGTTGGACTGAATTATTTAAGAGTATGGACACCAGGAATCAATTCCAAAATGAATTTTTATGGCAATTTATTTATAAAAGGAGAGAGTGAAAGTAAGAGAGAGGATAGGGTAAGATATCAAACCTAACACTAAGTATTTTGCTCCAGCCCCTGACTCAACTCAGGCAGGGCTAATTAATCCTCAGCTGGAGGGGCCTCAGCCTTGAGCCAGGACCTGAGGATGAATAAAGCAGGGACTTCAGTCATGAAGCTTCTCTCAAGATGGGAGGCCTCTCTTGAGACTAGTCCCTTCAGAAAATCCAGGAAAGGAGTCAGCCTTTTTAATTCATCCAGATGGTAGTTCAGAAGGAGAGATTTAAGAAAAGTCTCACCAAGTCCAAGGTCCCAGGTTGTGAATAAGGGAATGGCCAAAAGCAAAGAAAATCTGAAATTTGAAGAAGATGCTTTAGGAGGGGCAAATGGAACCTTCATAGGACCTGTGGGGAATGGGGGAGTTCCATGAAGATTCAAGGGCAGTTGGAGCCAGAATGATTGGTTCTTCTTATCTAGGACTCTGAGGGAACTGGGTGGGAAAAGTACTCCTCTCAAATCCCTTTGCCTGAACTGAACTAAATGTAGTTCTTCATGCCCAACTGAGGACAACCTTTGGAATAGAGACTATATTTTTTCCCCTTAGGGGAACTCAGAGCCATGTTCCCTGGAGAGAGTTTTGGTCAAGCCCTCAAAAGTTGCCATATGAAAGAGATAGTAGGGACCTTCCTTTTTTCCCTCTACCCTTTCCCTTCCTTTCAAAATAAATTAGATACTTTTAATTATAACAGAATTGATTCAGAGTTTATGTAATAGCAGGGGAATTTCCATCCATCAAGTTTAGAAGGAAAGCTGTGGGGAGTAGACTTACCCTCTAGTTTTTACTAAGTGCCTGCATTAGTGGCTGCATAGCTCAGTGGAAAGATAAAGGAAGTGTCACACAGAACTCAGTCCCCCAAAACAGCTGTCCTTTCCTCTTTTAAGTCCCACATGCTATTACAAGGTCCAGTAAGGAGATTCTTCACCAACCTATAACTTGAACACAGAACTCTGAAGAACAAAGAATACCCTCACAGGAAGTTGTAACTCCTTTTACAACACTTCTTTGCATCATTTCCTGTGCCTTCCTCTCCTTTTACATAGACAAATTAGAGTCTATAGTTTTGTTTAGGACTGCCCAGGGGGCAGTCAGTGGTTTCTGATTTGTCACCCTCTTTCACACACCTGGGTCACAGACCTCCCCCACTCAAGTGTAAGTGGCATGTATTTGCTTCTGATGATTAAATCTAAAAATGAGCAGGGGAGAGTTAATCCCATCTTCACAATCTCAAGTAAAAACTGAGAAAGCTTTTCTTGAAGATATAAAGCTTTTTTATCTAGAGGCATCTAAAAAAATTGAAATATCAGTATTTGTGTTCAAAGACATTATTAACCTTCATTCAGATTACTAGGTGAAATAAGTGACTTTGCTCCCAGTAGAAAGATGATAGGCTGCTTGTACATAGGCTGTCAAATTTAGTTATAGTCATGGTTTGTATTGACTGTTTTTATTTGATATATTTATTCTATTGTTAGAATGGAGGTTTATGTGAAATAGTAGCATAACCCCGCCAAAGTATTAATAAAACCTTTTTTTAATTAAAAAAGGATATAAAGTTTTTCAGAATGAAATTTTCAAGGCATAAGGAGAAGCTTCCATTGTGAAAGAAAAGGAGAATTTGAAGAAAATGATTAGAGGTATAGGAAATTTCTTAAACCAATTTAGAATTTATAACAACTGTTTAGAGAAAGAAGGCCCAATAATAGAAGATGAATACAAAAGCATGGCATAGTCCTTTAAGACTAGTGTCTAGAGTAGTGATGGTGAACCTTTTAGCGACTTGAGTGCCCAAATGACAACCCTCATACCGCATGTGAACTGCCCCTTTACCCTAGACAGGGGAGGGAAGAAGCTCCCATTGGGCTGCTGGGCAGAGTGGCGGGTGATGTGAGAAATGTCCTCAGGCATGTGTGGAGAGGGGAAAGGGATTAGCCCCCTTTGACATGCTCTGCCACGTGTGCGGTTCACCTATGTTGCATCTCGAAATGAGACAAGTTTGTCAAGGAAACCAAAAAAAATAGGGTTTTTAGATATTCTAAGTTTTTTCCAGACTTCACATTTCTTCCTAATCTTAACCTTAGAAATAGCAAATTCAAACTCCATACCGTCTTCTACTCTTAAACCTCTGTTACTCCCTTCACCTATTGTTAGTCATTCCTTTCCAAACACCAGGCCTGAATTCTTCGACCTTCTGTCTTCTTTCTCTACTCATAGGTTACAGACTAGAGCTGGAGAAGTCATACAACTGTGGAGAATGGGTTTAATTTTAACTGGGCCTTCATTATAATAAGTCAATCCTCTTATTCTCCTAAAATTTATTTCCTTTATCACTCCACAAAGAAAGTATTCCAGATCTCCTTTTTTATTCATCTCTTTCATTCCACTCTAACCTTCCTTTTCCCATTTTCATTTCATGGCCCCTTGTTGTCTTTCCTTGAATCCTCTGGTTTCTGATAATGATACTTTTCTGTTTACCCAAGCCAGCTCCTTACATTTGCACTCATTGTCCTTCTTTCTTGTCTTTTTTAGTATATTATGTCTGTAATCATCTCAACTTTTTCTAATTTTCAACCTGTCTCTCTACTAGTCCCTTTTCTGTTGCCTTTCAAACTTGATTTTCTCCTTCATCCTTAAAAAACAACAAAAAACTCCTTCATTGTACTATACCAGCTCCCTCCTCTATTTCTCTTTACTTTTCTCAGGCAAACTCATAGAAAAAGCAGCCTACACTCCTTTCTTCTTTCTCTCTTCATATTAATTTCTCATCCATTTGCAATCTGGCTTCAGAATTCATCATTTTTCAAAAAAAATGTATTTAGTAAATTTAGAACATTATTCCTTGGTTACAAGAATCATATTCTATCCCTCTCTCCCCTCCCTGCTGTGGGCCATCAGACCACAACGTCTTGACAGAGTCTTGCGTGGTAGCTGTGGACCACAGAGTGGTCCTTGGCGAGATGTCGCTACCCACTCTATCCCCTTTACATGACCTCTTTTATCAATGCCCATTACCTATGAATTGACAGGATTATTATTCCCCCAGTCTCAAAAGAAATAGTAGTAGTCTCTTGGTAACCGAGGATGACAATTGTCTTTGTGCACTTTCATCTGTGATGTAGATGAGTGTGCACAAAAACACTTGTGCGTGAAGGAGATTTAAGTGGAAAAGTCAATGTACAGAGACAGTCCCACTCTCAGCGTTGTAAGCCTGGGTCCATTGGCACAAAAAATCGTTACACCTGGAGACTTCCTCAGCTGCATTGGATGGCCATGTTGTCTTTTGTGCTCCAACACACCCTAAGCACTCCACAGTGCTTTGCTGCGTCACCCTCTCAGCCGTTGAACCTTCTTATTGGTTTCTTCCGTCTGTTCGGCCTAAGCAGTCTTCACATGCTGGGTGAGCAAAGCCTTGGTTCACCAGGGGTCTACGACCCGATGGCTACCATCACAAGGTTTAGCCGGCCTGTCGAAGCTGTTGCCTGGGCTGTGGCCGCTGCTGCATGCTAGCAGCTACTAGGAGCCGCAAGTGAGAGCTGGGTGTCAGGTGAGGGTCAGAGGTTGGAGAACTGCCCTAGGAGGGCACGACAAGCCCTCCATACTCCTCCCTGAGCACCCCATACACCCCTCATTATTTCAAAAGAAATAATGCAAAAGCAAAACACATGTACCCTTATCCCCTAAAACATCACCAAAAGATCAGACCCTTAAACCCAATCCCAAAAAGACTATCATGGGTTAACTTTTACTTAGGTACATGATTCCCAGCAAAACCGCAGCTACAGGCCAAGCCCAAAGCTTTCTCATGAAGCCAGCACACAAAACAATCATAGAGGCCCATACAATACGTACAGGTACAGTACAGGTACACCAAGCTTCAATATTCCTCCGTGACTTAATTACACAAATCAGTAACTCAGAAACTCCCTAGTAATCTGCCTGTGACAAAATCATTTATCTTGTATGTTGTCTGTAATCACAATACAAAATATAGAATGTTAATTAAATGATTTCTTAAAAAGTTAATGTATCACTTTTCCAATTATCTCTCTTTGAACATGTGTGTTAGTTAATGCAATCTGCATGCCAAGAAAATGGGTATAAAAATAAAAATCAAGCCTGGGAATGGCAGAGCAGCTGTCAGATGCAAGCAGTCCCATGGCTATGATGATTAAGCTGTCTTCCGTTTGTTATTTATTTTGACTGATTGTTCGCCACCTGTTGGGAACCCTGGATTTGCAAGTGAGGCTGGACCCTGACTGTGGCACCTCCCCTCACCCTTCCTGTAGCCAACGCGAAATTTCATTGGGTATTACATGTGTCCTTGATCAGAACCTATTTCCATGTTGTTGATGTTTGCACTAGGATGGTCATTTAGAGTCTACATCCCCAATCATATCCCCCTCTACCCATGTGATCAAGCAGTTGTTTTTCTTCTGTGTTTCTACTCCCACAGTTCGTCCTCTGAATGTGGATAGTGTTCTTGTAGATCCCTCCGGGTTGTTCAGAATCACTGCATTGTCACTAATGAAGAAGTCCATTACATTCAATTGTAACACAGTGTATCAGTCTCTGTGTACAATGTTCTCCTGATTCTGCTCCTTTCACTCTGCATCAATTCCTGGAGGTTATTCCAGCTAAACTCATCATTTAACTGAAATTATTCTCTCCAAACTTCCTAGCAACTGAGAGAGAGAGAGAGAGAGAGAGAGAGAGAGAGAGAGAGAGAGAGAGAGAGAGAGAGAGGAGAGAGGAGAGAGGAGAGAGGAGAGAGGAGAGAGGAGAGAGGAGAGAGGAGAGAGGAGAGAGGAGAGAGGAGAGAGGAGAGAGGAGAGAGGAGAGAGGAGAGAGGAGAGAGGAGAGAGGAGAGAGGAGAGAGGAGAGAGGAGAGAGGAGAGAGGAGAGAGGAGAGAGGAGAGAGGAGAGAGAGAAGAGAGAGAAGAGAGAGAAGAGAGAGAGAGGATAGTTGCTCTGGCCTGGTCTGAACCAGGCAGGAATTCAGAGGACTTCTCCAGAAGATGGGCCTCTCCAGAGGCTGGTACCTCCAGAAAAGTCAAGGAAAGGGGACGTGGCCATCTAAGGGAAACAGTCTGTGGTCTCAAACTCAAGCTCCTCCATTGTTGAATTCCACGGTCAAGTCCCTCTCACAGGAAGTGATGTGAAATATAAAGGCATTTCTTTACATCACTTCCTGTGTCTTACATTACCAATGGTGGCTTAAACTTGGTTTTGGACAGCCCAAGGGGTCAGTCAGTTATTTCTGATTTGTCACTTGTTAGCACACACAGATCATAGACATTCCTCCCCCATAAAGTATACCTATATATATATATTAATCCTTAAGTGGGGGTGTATACATTCCTGGTTACTAAAATTCTAAAGACTAATCAGGTTGGAGTAAATCTAAAATTCACAAGTAGAACTCATTATTTCTTTTCCCAAATCACCTCCTCTTCCTAAATATCCCCCAATATTACCCTTAGGAATGCTTCTATGTTCTCTGATACCCCAGGCCTGCAGTATTGGTGTTATCCCTTAATTTTCATGTTCACTCATCCAACATGCCAAAACTTATCATTTTACCATTAAAAGCATCTTTAGTATATATACTCATCTGTCTGCCCACACAGATAACACTCTGATATAGGTCCTCTGTCTCTCACGTTGGCTTCTTATTCCATTCCGTGTGTGTGTGTGTGTGTGTGTGTGTGTGTGTGTGTGTGTGTGTGTGTGTGTTTGGGGGGGGGAGGGAAAGGGAGAGGAAGAGGGAGAGAGAGATTCATCCTCTTTATTGTATGCTGAGGTAATACCTGTTATACTGGCGCTATAAGTCAATTCAGTTTTTTGGACTTCATTTTCCTCATCTTCAAAATAGGGGTGGATGTGTGGGAGAGGAGTTATATTTGTTCTTACCCTATTGAAGGATTGTGAATCTTGAAATTTCTCAGACTTGTAAACTTACAAGGAGCAAAGAGGAAAAAACTTACATGGGACTATTCCCCATTTTAAACAGTGAAGCTACTTAGATCTAAAATGTGAGAACTCTACTTGGATCAGAATTGGGAGGACCTCTACTCCACAGGTACTTAGGATTGCTTTAGGGAAGAAAACTCCTTGCTGAACAATGAGAAATGCTTACACCCATACTTAAGTCATGCCTATTTTTAGAATTAATACAATGGGGTGCTAAGTACCTATTAAAGGTCAGGCAACTTGTAAACTTGCCAGGACAAATAGGTGAGAAACTTACTCAGAGATTCTAATCTACTCAGCTGTGAATTAAGAATGGTCTGTCCTTTGAAAAATGTCTACTCTGATTGGTGGATGTAAAAATTTAGGGGAGGTGACAAAGGAGAAAATGCCCTATATAAGGAGATGAGAAATCTGAGTAGGAAACAGTCAGCTGGGAGAGGCTGCCTTGAAGGGTCTCTCTCGAGACTCTCTCGGGGACATTCAGATTTAGGATTGAGCTGGTGAAATCAGCTGAGATGGAGCTGTCCTGGTGTCACTAGAATCTTTGCTTGGACAGATCTTGTGGTGAATGATGAAGGACTGACTGATCTCTCTATTAAGACTCAGGTCTAGGCCATGTTGGCTTAAGGCCCTTCATACTTACTCCTTTTTACACTTTCTCTCTTTCTTTGATTCCTCATTGTATTACTAATTAAAATTCTCTATAAAACCTAGTTGACTTGGGTATATTCATAATTGGGAATATTTCCCTGGCGACGACCTTATATATTGATTTAAAACAAGATACTGTAGTGAAAACATATTTTCTGTGGTCAAATTTACTCACCCACTCTTATATCTATCACAATTTATATCTTCCACTATTTTACTCACTACAGTTAAAACCTCAACCATTTTAACTCTTACAGTTTAAGGCATCCACTCTTTTAAATGCCACAGGATTCTGGTGTATTGTGATTTTTCAAGGTGATATATATAAGGGCAAGGCAATGAGAGTTAAGTGATTTGCTCAGGGTCACTCAGCTAGGATGTGTCTGAGGCAAGATTTGAATCTAAGATCTCCTGTCTCTAGGCTTGGCTCTCCATCTACTGAGCCACCCAGGTACCCCTGTTATTAGACTTATTTTGAGGAAAATATTTTATAAACGAATATAATGCACTATGTAAATATGAGCTTTTGTAGCAAACAGCCTTATAAATCACTTCAAATCACGTGTTTCTTCACCTGAAAAAAATCCAAAACTTTAAAAGGGGGCTTCTCTAAGATTTCTATGTGGATTTTTTTTCCTGTTTGTATATCCGTAGAACAATTGCAATTAGATGGCTATATGTAAATTTAATCACTCTGCCTGAAAACATGGGAATGTCAATACCTCTGCTTTCTCTCCTAGTCCTAATTTTTAATATGTTGTAAAAATTAAAATTAACATCAATAATAACATAACATATTTTAAGGGATTTATTAAAGATCATTAGAAATCAAGGAATAAAGAGGATACAAAATAAAGACCACATGCCCATGGCTGATCAGCCAGTTCAAACGCCCACCTTACCTCCCCCAAGCTCAGGACAGGATGTAAAGAGGTGGGATCCTCCACGTCCCTGCCTAATTTCCCTGTTCTATAGGAAGTACTTAATGACAGGAAGTCTGTGGGCTCCCAGGAAGTGTAGTTCTTTTTTAGGGTAACAGATTTTCAGTTAGACAATGTTATCTTTAGCAGTTATCTGAAGTATACCTCTAATATGATACATGATGCTTTTTACATTGTATAGAAATAAAGTGTAGCTATTTTGACTTTTAACAAAAATTAACTTACCCATGAAATTTCTTAATGAATCATATCCTTATATTTCTATTGCAAATTAGCAGGTAGTTTGTTAATATAAAATATGGATTTTTCTGGGTGTGAATGTTATGGAATGGCTTATCAGCAAAGATACTTTTAATAGCTGTAAAAAAGAAGTTAAATTGTTTCATTATTTCTGCATTAGAAAAAAACAAAATTTTCTCATCACATTTCGCTTTTGGTTATCTTGTTGAGTTTTTGCAAATCCTAGTTGTTTTGCTTCTTTTGCAGAAACAAATGTGGGAAAGTCATACAATTTTAAAAAAATCACAATTGTCTGGGAGCACAGTTTCATTTCAGGTGGGGGTTCAATTTAAAATTATTATTTTTTCAACTAATGAAATTGTATTTCCCTCCCAACTCCTCAAGAGTAAAAGAATACACTTATTACAAATTTATATAGTTAAAGAAAACAAATTTCCAAAATTTCTGTCCAAAAAATATGTTGTATTCAGAACCAAGTTTCTTATCTCTCTGTGAGGCAGTAGCTTAGAACATTTTATTTGTGAGTTCTTTGAAACTCAATTGACCTTGTGTTAATCAAAGTTCTTAAGTCTTTTTGTTTATCATTATAATATTGTACAAATTGTTTTTATGGTTTTGCTCACTTGTTTATTAGCTTATGAAAGTATCTCCTGATTTCTCTGAAACCATCCCCATCATCTTTTTTATCTTTCTATTATACTATAGTATTCCAGTACATTCATGAAGTAGCCATTTTGACTAGTGTTGGAAGAATATAGGATTTAGCTCTTTGTTGCAAAGAAGGAGGAAGTCCTACAAGTCAGGGGCAGGAAGTTCTTGAGAGCAGAAAGATTCCAGAACTTTGGGGAGTGACAGGTTGCTGCTTTCCCAAATAGTCAGAAGAGCCAATAGGGTTGTCTGTCTGGTTATTCTGGGGTAGACCTAGAGAGCCAGATATTTCCTCTCCTATGGCGTTTCTTGAGAATTCTGCCTATCTGCTGTTGCTGCTGATGAGTGATTTTCAACAGAGACTGCTCAAGACTCCTGAGGACAAGTCAGTGAGATTTTCTTCTGAACTCTGTTCCTGTAACCTTCAAGACTAACTAAGGGGGAGGGGGGTAAATTAGTTATAGTTAGATAGCTTTGTAGGTAGTGAAAGTTATTAGTTAGTGGGGTTTAGTGCATTGACTTTGGGGGTTAAGTTTAGATCTTTTCAATTTCTTTTTTTTTAGCGTAAACAAAGTATTAGTTTGATATAATTACATGTTATACCTAGTATTTTAAGCTAGTTATTTCTCTAATTTTTGACAAGTTATTGCTTAGAGACAGGAACCCTCTATTTTTGCATAAATAAATTAATCTAAATGGCAAAGACGAGAGTTATATGATGGAAAGTTAGAGGTTAGAATTCTACCTATATTATCACTTTTAGTCCTATAAATTAGAGTAGAAGAATTCTACTTATTTGTGGGATAGGAAATTTTGTAAATTTCATTTGGGCTGACATATTTTTTTCTCTCATTTAGGAGATGCATCGGAGATTTGAGAATGCTCCTGACTCTGCTAAAACAAAAGCCCTGCAAACTGTTATTGAAATGAAGGTGAGAACATTAAAAAGTTGAGATTTTCAATTGATAGAGAATAATGTTAGCTGTATGTTTTAGAAATGATAAAAAGGAAAACTATCATCATGTTAGGTTAGGGATGAGAAAGAGGTGAATTCTTAGTATTCCATCCCCCAAATCCAAAATTCCAAACCACACACTCCCTTGGCTCTCTCAGTTTACTGGCCTCCTAGATACATTAAATTCTGAGAAAGCCAGGCTGTTTGAACTGGTTGTATGTGTGGACACACATACACAGTTGATATACTTGACAGGCAACTTGTTCTGCTTGTAGCCACCCTATGTTTCCTTAAGAATTCTAACAGAAATTATTAATTCACATAAAGCCAGCATGGGGCTTTTCCTGAACAAATGTTATTGTCTCAGGGCAGCCTGGAAAAAAGCCCTGAATGGCTTGAAATACTGGAAAATAATTTTTAAATAGGTGCTTTGGTAAGATATATGAAAGTAGAGGCATTATTTTATTGCTATAATATTGTATAATATGTTAACTTTACCTTCATTTGTATTATCATTTATTGTAAATGTGTCAGAGTTTTATTAATAATAAATATTTGTTAACAATGGAAAAATAGTAAAATTACAAATTTGGATTGAGGGAAAATTATTAATACTTGGAAAAAGATTGAATTATAGACTATTTTAAAATGAATGCAATTGTTACTTTCACATAGGAATGGTAATTCAGTTAGATTGAAATGTTACACAAGCATTTATCTATTTTATAATAACCAATATTTTTGTCACATTTTAGAATTTAAAAGTACATTTTTCAATATATGATTTTATTTAAATGAATAATTAGAATATTCATGTATTTGTCTTGTATATTGAGGTGATTTCATAGGTCCTAGTATATTTCATGGTAGAAAGGAATGAAGAAAACATTTATTCCAATGCTCTTATTTTATGGAATTGTAAAGATAATTTTAGGATTGTCCCAAATAAAATACCCAAGTCAGTCTGGAAATTTATAGTAATTTAATTAATATAGTGGGAGGGAATTTAAAGAGAAGGAGGGAAGAGGATATAGGATTTCTCCTTCCTGGCCTATGCCAGGGGGAGTTTAAAATCCCTGCCTCTAGGTCTCTGAAGAAGATTAGAGGCTTCTAAGAGGATAATGTTGGAAAGTAAAGGAGGGAAATTCAGCCAGAAACTCACCACCGAACCAGACAATAGCTTGTAACCACGCCAATATGCCGAAAGGCCAGCTTGCTGCTCTCAGCTACCTCTCCACTGCCAATCAAGAAAAGAGAGTGTTATGAGAGACGAAAAATCCCAAATATATAGACCTTTCACCCTTGTGCCTCCTCCTCTAAATTTTCACATCTACCAATCACATTTCAAAAGCTTTCTCCAGGACTGCCCATACTTTTAGTTCTCATCTTCTTTGATTATATCTTTTGAGTTACTTAACATTTCTTTGTTAAGTTCTCCTTTTATTACTTACTTGACCTTTTTGTGATTAATTTAACCTCTATAGTTACTTAACATCTTTTTGTATTAAGATACTTGACCTTTTTTGTGATTAATTTAACCTTTATAGTTACTTATCACCTTTTTGTATTAAGACCTAAAAGTAGACTTAGCTTAAAGTTCTAGCTTCACTATAAGGTGAGAACTAAGTACCTTCATTGTTCAATCAGGAGATTACAACTTTATCTTCCCCTAAAGTACATCTAAGTAGGGTGGAGTAATTTTATAGTTCACAGAATAGGTACTTGAGGCTTGGGTAATTTACCTCTAAGAGTCAGATTTTGAACATAGGGCCTCTGACACCAAATTTTGTATTTATTTTACTCTTTCACACTTATTATATGTAACCTTCAAACTTTGTAAAAGGGAAGAATCATCTTTTATTTCTTTTATAATTTCATAAATATTAGCACAGTATTTATCCAACATGTACCTTCTTAATATTTTTTGACTTCGTAAAAATGCTTCATAATTGGTACCTCATTTCCTCCCCTCTAAATATTTGAAAACTTCTCTATTTTTAATCTTTTGTTAAATTTAAAATACTTTAATAAAAACCAATTTGTTAATTAGTGCTATTCGTTCATGGGGAACAGATTTCCTAGTCAATGTTATACTTCATTTTCCATATAGAAATATCTGAAATGCCTAATTAATGAACCCTATAATTAAAAGGTTTACTGGGAAGTCACATATGAGGAAAATTACATATAGTTTTCTTAAAAAAAAAAACAAACAGGAAAATTCTTCAAAAAATTGTTTTGTTGGCCACAATTTTAGTCTTTTTCCATATCCTCCTACAGGTTGGTAGTACTAAATTATCGACTGTTAGAATACAGCCTTTTCACAGAATATATATTGAACCTGAAGTCATCCCAGGTAGCCAGAATCCCAGAAAATGGACTCTTTGGTTTAAAACAAACTGAGAGAAAGAGAGAGAGAGAGAGACAGACAGAGAGAGAAGCAGACAGAGAGTGAGGCAGAGACAGAGAGGCAGGGAGAGAAGTAGAGACAGAGAGGAGAGAGAGAAACAGAGGAGAGAAAGACAGAGACAGAGAGACAGAGACACTCAGTAGTATTTGTCATCAGATAATGACATTTTGGACCCTCTTCTATGGGTCTTGTGTGCTTTCTAGTACTGCAATATGTAAAGATTAAAATTTGGGGGAAATTGAGGCAGGTAGTCTCTAGAAGTAGTAGTATATTTTTATGAGGTTTATTAAAGGTTAAGGATTAAAGAAAATACAGAATAAAAAAAGCATATGTCTCGGCCCAGAGAGGCCTAGACAACCTCACCTACATAATGAAAGAGATGCGTCTGCTCAGAAGGGGAAGTAGGAAAAAGACCCAGTAGCCTTTACAGCCAGGTTAAATACCCCATCTCGCTCTCTGCCCAGGTGAGGTTACAAGACATTTTGGGAAGTTAGCAAGGACTCCTGGGAAATGGAGTACCGAGTTCAAGTCTCCATTCTTACAAATATTCCCAATGTCCAAAGAGTGATCAATTTAGGACCCTTTGCTTCCTCGGAGAAAGCCAAAAGAAAAGCACAATGTGACCACTAACCTCCTGCTGCTTTCTTTGGGCAAGACAAGAGAAGTTAAATACTAGGAAAGCCTCTAGGATCCTACAGCTTTCCCCTGGAGCAAATTTAGAGACTGGGGATGGGCCAAGCAGCCAGACTGCCTGAGTTAGTTTTAAGAAAGTCAAGGCAAGGAGGTCCTTAAAGCTTAATGTATTAATTTGAATTTTTTTCTTTAGAAACATCAAGGTCTAGGTACCAGCCCTCAAGTTGAATGAGCTTATCCATGAATTATGAGGGTGTCTCATCATTGGATTGTTTAAGGCTTTCAAATTTGGTCCATGCTTCTGTATCATCAGAGCATTCTCACATTGCTATTATAATGGCCTCCTTACACTGATGTAATTGCAAATGGTCCTTGAGGCTGTTATAATTCCGTTCAGGATTTTGAGATGTCCATTGTGCTGCATTGCATCTTCGGACATTGTTACCATTAGAGATGATCTTATTTTTCTCACATTCTGTTAGAAAAGTGTTGAGCAAATTTTCAACATCCCATAAGATGGATCATATTCATAAAATATGTCGGCCATCTTTTTTTGTTACTGCGATAGGCTCATTCTTAAAATTGGGAACATTTTGTTTTAATTCTTTAATATCTTAAGTAGTGAAATGTATATGGTTGTTTAGGTTTACCACATCCCCATTGAGTCCCTTTTCGGGCACTTCCCTTACGGGGAAAAGGAATTCATAGGAGTCATTGGGCAAAAAACAGAAGGGTTTTGTGTAGAGTAGCATTTATGCTGTTTAGCATTTTGATTAAAAAAGTAGAGGAAAGGTAAAAGGGGAAAAAAGAGAATTTTAATGTACATTATTTATTTAAAGATGATTATTATAATTAGGGGTGGTGATAGGTTAAGGGAAGGGGTATTTAGCTCATTTTATTTTATTTCTTATGATTTTGTTGGATTTCTATTCATAAAAATATTTTTGTAAGCTCTATTTATTTGTTGCTGCCCTTCGGTGGTAGAAAACAGCCACTGTAGGTAAGCAGGAAACCGGAAAGAAAGAAAAAGAAAGGAAATAAAAAAGCATTTAGTGCTCAATATTGACCTCTAGTGGTTAAGAGGCAGCATTACAACAGGGAGGCATTAGAGGCTTAGTTAGGGATAGGGGTGGGAGTAAAGGGTGTGGTTAGGGTCTGCCCGAAACCAAAAGTGAGGATTTGACTACAAAACTGTGCAGGTTCCGAGTTTGTGTTTTTTTTTTCCCAAAAGCAAAGTGTCTCTGGATGAGAGATGCATATAAAGTAGGTTGGGGTAAAGCAGGAAGGAGGCTAGGAGTTAGGCTGGGGTGGGTGAAAGAAGGCCAGGACCCCCCACCCACTCCCAACCAAGGTAGAGAGCATGGCAGAGGTTAGGAAACAAATAGCTGCCCTTTGGGAAAAGGCAAGGAGGTACTTAAAACTTCATCATTTTCTCAGGGGAGTAGGTTAAGAGCATGAGGAGTAACCTAGATGCTATGCTCAACTCTATGGCATTTTTTGCTGAGGAGAAGCCAAGGCCAAGAGAAAACCTCTTCCTGCCTAAAAAATATATATAAGAATAGCGCCATCGTTCACTCATATATCTCTTTTAATCTCACCTCCAGGCTTTTGCTTTTCCAGTGTAATAATCCCTGATAAGAGGAGAAGAAAAACTCACTTGCTCTTGTTGCTTTCTGTTAGGGGAAAATCTAGAGAGATAAAATAACTAGAGGGCTTCTTTTACACTACACTGCCACTGTTTATTCATTCTTCCAGTCTTCCTTCCTGAACTGGGGCTTTGTCTTGGGACCATTCCGAATGGGATCCCCATGTCTTATTGCATCATTTGCCTATTCCTTAAGGCAGCTCTCTTTAGTGCTTTACCTTTCCCTTCTCACCCTCCCCATTTCTTCTTCTTTCCTTTTAGTCACCCAGTTCCAAACTCTTGTTAATATTTTTTCTGAAGCCTTTCTTCTTTCCAAGAGCTTATAAGAATCATCACCTCTTTGTTCTTCAACAATATAACATCGCCCATTCTTCTTCCCCTCTTCCCATGGTTATACCCACCTGCTTTGTAATTTTGTTCCACAAAATATCTTAATTTACCTGTAGGTCAGTTGTAGAGTTAGGTTTTCCCCTAATTCTTCAGTTCTTTTACTCCACGTTGACTTGTATTTCTTTAAATTTATTAATTGAATATTCTATTTTCTGTTAACAATCCTTGTGTGAAAAGTTAATATTAATCTGAACCCCTTTTTGGCCTCCAAAACAAACTTGATTTTAAAGCAAAAAATCGTGGGTTTGAAACTCTGCTCTGTATCTTAAGAAGTTGTGTGTAGAGTCCTCCTTCCTTATGTCTATCATGCTAAGAGACTATGCTATGTAGCTATTCCAAACATCTTCTAGTTACTCCTGGCATATGGAAGACCCACTTCCTGTCCAAACTAAGGTTGGAGTCAATCAATCAGAGAAGCTTAGGAGAGGGCTGTCAAAAAGACCAAAAATTTGCAAAAGGGGACATGAAATCTCTCTTCCTTGGAACCGTGGACTATAGAGGTTATGTGTTCTGGCTCAGGAATGGTTCTCTCTGCTTGTGGAGAGGCAGCAGACAGAGCTAGCTGGCCACATGTGGCTCATGATTCTCTCTTTCTCTGACCCATATTTTACTATTTAATAAATAATAGTTATACAATTAAGATACTGTCTCCAGATAATTTTAGTCATAATGCCTTTAAATAGTAGTTATTTTATTATTCATAACTTTATTGGTAATTCTCATACCTTGACATCTGTGACAAGGAAATCACTTTAAAAGACTGATATATATTAATTTAAGGTCGCCAAGGAATTCAGCTATGTAATTCCTAAATGAAAACTCAAGTCAGCAGTCAACCTTTTATGGAGTTTTATTACAAACAGGAGGAAGAAAGGAATTAGAGATAGAGAGAGAGAGGGAGAGAGAAAGGGGAGAGAAGGGAATAGGGCTTAAATACCCCTTCTGTTTAGGCTGGGCCAAAAGGCCCAAGCCCTTAGATAGCTGGGGCAAAGAAAAGAGATCAGTCCCTATTACTCACGTGACCAAAATGGAGAAACAGTCTCAGAGGCCCCCACCTTCAGCTTCCTTCAGAGCAAGCTTCTCAGAGCACACTCCAACCACTCAGACAAACTCCTCAACCACCACCCTGAGTCTTCAGACCCCTCTATCTTTAAGGAAACCATCCAAGTTCCCTCCCCTCAGTTCTCACATCTACCAATCACTGTCCATCAATTTCCCTGTGCCAATGGAGGCTCTAGCTTAACCCAGGACCGCCCAGAGGTCTCTGGCTTTGCACATGTCTGTTGAAGGTCATATTTTCAAATAATTAAATCTTTGATCCTTTGCTACAGCCCTTCCTAAATCCTGTTAACCTGAGTAGGGTAGAGATTGGAATAATTAAATTTTCATCTATGCTGCAACCCTTCCTCAATCCTGTTAGGACTGAGTAGGGTGGAGATTGATTCCAAGTATCTCCATTGTATCAATTCTAAAATCAATCATGACTCAAAGAAATTCCTGTTCTATGCTTAAGCATAGGTCAAAGTCCTTTCCATTGTTCAGCAAAAGGTTTCTGTCCTAAAGTAATCTTAAGAAGGGAGGAGGAGGAACCTCCCATGCCAATGGGGTTCCCATTCCAATAGACTATCAGTAAGAAATTTTCCAAGTATAAAATTTCCCAATGGTGAAATTTCCAACATTTATAAGTCTAAGGAATTTTAAGGTTTACACATCCTGTGCCAAGATGACCAGTGAGATAGCAACCCATCCTAACCCTTTCCAAATCCCCCCCAAACAAGCTAACCCAAAGCCTCAAACAAATTTTCCCAGACCAGAGCAGCTTTGAAGGATTGTTGTGGGGGGCTTGAGGTGAACCCCTGGGGTTCAGGAAGTGTACCTTTTGCAAGGATGCAAGACTCTGAAACTTTGCTTAAAAATAAAAAGAGAAATCATTAATTTACAAGGTGATGTTAAATCTGACCAGGAAGACTATCTCCTAGGGGGAATAGCATAAATGGAAAGCTGTTCCCACATGACATCAATTTTGGGGACTTTATACTCTTTACAACAGTGAAGACATGAGTTTAGAATAGTATGCACTGAAGCATGGGCAGGGGAGTTTGGTCATCTGACTGGGGTCTGACCCTCATAGTTTAGGGTACATGACAGATTGATGTCTTAGATACAACCTGATGGTAACAAGGTATAGTCTGGAGGTGTAGCTCCCTGCCCATCTCAAATCTTAAGGACAATTCATAGAGGATAATCCTCTCAGGGTCTTATAGGAGTTATCAGTTGTTTGGGGTTAGGAGTCACAAGAATGTAATAGTTCAAAGGAATTTCCCTGCTTATACTTTGCCTCAAACACTTCTATGGTTTTGGGGATACAATGCTCATACCAAGATTAGTACAAGAGATCTACCTCCCCAGAGTGGGAGGGAAGTAAAGTCTGAGCATACAGCAGCAAGGTTGGTAGCACTCCAGCAGGCTCAGGAGGCCCAGCCCTTTCCTCAGGAGGTTCAAGCCTTACCCAAGTCTCCTTTCCTAGAACCAGCCAGCATTGAGACCCTAGCCTCAGGGGCCAATCAGCAGCAAACCCTTGTACCAGGGTCAGTTAGAAGAAAGGCTCCAACCTGTGTAGGACTGGCCAGCAGTGAGACTCTTCCCTCAATACAGGCTAGCACTGAGGCCTCTAGCAGTGCAAACCAGCAGTCAGATCTCAAAATCCTCATCCCCCACTAGCATAAGCTCAGCAGCTAGACCCTGAGACCTCATGCATGTCATTAGCAAAACCTCAAGCCTCAGCATCAGAAGTGAAGAACTATGCCCTTTTCAACTCATAAGAAGAATTCAGTTTTATCATACAGTAAAAAAAAAAAATCACATAATAAACTAGTAAAAACGAACAACAACAACAAAAGAATCTAATTTTATACAGTTAAAATGGTGACAACAAGGCACAAGGTCCAGCCTTAGAAGATGACAGTGTTGTCAAAATAGCTATTTGGGAAGCATCAAAGAAAAATGTGAATTGGTCTCAGGTCCAAAAAGATATCATGAACGATCTCAAAAATCAAATAAATAGAGAAGAAAAATTGTGGGCGGAAAATGAGAGTAATGCAGGAAAACCATGAAAAAAGGGATCAACATTTTAGTAAAGGAATCACAAAAAATGGGGAAAGATACCCAGAAATTTGCAAAAGAAAACAATTAGTTAAAAAATGGAATTGGCCAAATAAAAAAGGGGGTACAGAAATTTGCTAAAGAAAACAAATTCTTAAACAATAGAACTAGCCAAGTGGAAAAGAAGATACATAAGCTCACTGAAAAAAAAAAGTAGTTTCTCAGAAATTAGAATTAAGCAAGTGGAAACTAATTACTCCATGAGACTTTAAGAATGAATCAAAATCGAAAGAATGAAGTGATAGATGAAAATATGAAATTACTCATTTGAAAAACAACTGACTTGGAAAACAGATTGAGGGAAGATAACATAAATTATTGGACTGCTTGAAAACCATGAATAATTTCCATCCTTTTATATACTTATCTGATTGCAAAATTTGTTGTTTTTCAGTGGCATTGTGACATTTAACTACTAAATATTTTGGAGTCTGGAATATAAATTTTCTTTTTGGAAACAATTTGTGGACTCTTTAGATTGCTCCTTTGTTTTCTGTGTTTTTATGACGTCCATTCATTTATTTTTAACATTATATCATGCATCAAAACATTTGCTTAAATTTTTTTTTAATTAATCATGTTTTCTGGGAGTCTAATGTTTAAGTTTTCTTTGCTATTTTTTGAAGTCAGTACCTTTGGTTTGTATGGAGATAATATGTTAAAACATTGCTGTCTTTTACTTACCTTCTGCTTCATTACAATGTTTTTGTGTGAGGAACATGTTGCTTTCTTCCTCATCTTTAGAGAAACTCCACATGGATTCCCTTTTTTTTCTAATGTACAAATTAATTTTTTTTATCCCTGCACTCAGAGCTATAAAGTCTTCACATATTCCCAATTTCTTCTCTTATGAACTTCATTTTCCTCTTGAATCGTGCTTTTAAAAGACTTCTTAGGATCTTTTGTTTTCATTAGGCTTTGTTTCACTTTTATTTGTCTTTGTAATACTTAAGAGTGTGATATCTCCTTATAAGTTCATGCCTCATTTTTCTAGGTTTAGGATCCTCTCTGTTGATTTATTTCCTCATTATCTAGATTTTTATTGAATTTATTTCCCCTTAAAATATTTTGTGTTTCAATCTTTGACCCATGTCACTCATTTTTTGGCACTTTTTTCTTTGCTAGTGATTGTTCCTCCAGGAGTAAGTCTATAGTGCTGCCTCAGCCTTTACATTTGGAGATTGAGTATTTCTTTGCTTTAATCCCTGCCCAAACTAACACAATATAATTAAACCACTAGAAACCTAAGATCCCTTGCTGGGTTTTAATCCCATTTCCTTCAGACCAGTTTGGTAGCTCTCTGGCCCTCTTACCCTTCCTCTCTAGCAGTCCTCCATGCTTCGTTTGGATAGATGGCTGCCTTTAAAAAAAACGTTTTTTATTTAAATTTGATTTTTTCAATTAACCAAAATATTTTATTTCCCATCTTGCCTTTTCTACTTTTGGGGAAAAAAAGAAATCCCTTTTAACGAGTATGGATAATCAAGTGAAATAATTTTCCACATTGGCCAAAAGTGTCTCATTCTGCATCCCGAGTGTTATCACATTTTTGATAAGAAGACAGGTAACATACTTCATTACTGGTCCTTTGGAATCATGGTTGGTCATTACACTGATCAGACTTAAGTCTTTCTAAGTTGTGTTGGCAGTATTATTATTTGTATAATTTTTTTTTTTTGTTCTGCTCACTTCATTCTGCATTAGTTGTGACTGCTTCTTTTAGTGTTACACACAGGATATCTTCCAACCTTGGGGGTCCTTAACAACCTGTTCCAGGCAGAATGCAGTATGATTATCCTCTCTTCCTCCAACTGTGACTGTAGAATCTACATTTGCTGCTTGTTTTGGACTAAGATATGGTCCCATTGTGAGACATGCTAGAAATGTCTCTATTACAGTAAGGCATCTAATTATGGGTCTAGTTTGTGCATCCCTGCCATGAGGATTAGAGCCTGATTAAGGAATGGGGTAGAAGGAGTATGCTGCTTTAAGGATTAGCAATTTTTGGTGTTATTTCCTAAGGATTTAAATTTGTCTCTTCTCTCTTTTTTTTTTTGTTTTATGAATTGAAGTGTAATTGCTTTTATATGGAGCATAAATCTTTTTGTAGTTGTGAAGGGGGTATTGAGAATTAGTGGTGACAAAGAAGAATGATTAGTTCTCCATCATGTTCATCTTTATCATCATAACCAAGCCAGCTGCACAGAAGGATCCATATTTGACATTCATTTAGTCTGAAGTGATTTATCTGCCAAGACTCAAATTTCAAGTGATAATGATTTATGTCCTGAGAAATTAATAATAGTAACTTAAGAGGAGTTTTCTAGGGAGTGTTAATGGCAGGAAAGTTTAACTTAATTTGCTACAAGAAGCAACTTCTTGTTTATGAACCAGAATATGACTCTTTGCTCAATAATTTTAAATATAGAATTCAGAGCCTGAGCTGGACATGGGTCAGATTGATTATTAATAGGTGAAGTCGGTCAGAATGGCAGTCCATCAGATGTGGTCACTGTATGGTATTTTTCAGTGAAGATTGAAATGTAATTTTGATTGCAATGGCCTTGGAAGTTTATGGTTATGATTTATTTCAATATTGTGAGTAATTTAGTGACTTACAATATTGTTTTTTATGTCATAGCTGTAAGGGTAATTTTAGGGTTGTGACTTAATTTAAATTAATTTGGTCCCCAGAGAAAATCCCAAATAAAATACCCAAGTCAGTTTGGAAATTTATTGTGATTTTAATTAATGTAGTCGGAAGGAGTTAAGGAGAGGAGAGAGAGAGGGAGAGGGAGAGGGAAAGAGGGGGAGAAATAGGGTATAGGATTTCTCCTGCCTGGCCTTTGCCAGGGGGAGTTCAAAGACCTCTGCCATGAGGTCTTTGAAGATTAGAGGCTTTCCTAAGAAGATAGTGTTTGGAAGGTAAAGGAGAAAAGAATCAGCCTAAACTCTGAGAGAACTCAGTGAAGATGGCTCACCTGAACTAGGCTACTAAGCTTCTCCCAGTATAGTATCAAGAACAACTCATCGCCAAACCTGGACAATAGTTGCCGCCACGCCAAGATGCCAAAATGCTCAGCAAACTGTCACCAGAGCCACCTCTCCATGGAAAGAGGCTGGAGAGAGGAAGTGATGTGAAATATATAGACGTTTTTTACATCACTTTCCTGCATCTCACATGTACCAATGGTAGCTTAATCTTGACTTAGGACAGCCCAGGGGTCTGTCAGTTCATTCTGATTTGTCATTTGCTAAGACCTGTCTGTCATAGGTCATCCTCCTAAATACTTAATCCTTAAGTATGGGTGTAGACATTCCTGCTTTTATTAGACTAAGTAGGGTCGAGTAATCTAAAGTTAACATAGCATATACTACAGTCTTGAACCTTAATACCTAAACATTCAGGTGGCCCTCTAAGGTGTGCAAGGTGCGCAAGGTGCTTTACAAATGTTCTCATTTTATTTTCACAACAGTCATTGTGCAGATGAAGAAACTGAGGCAGAAAGCAGATGAGTGACTTTCTCAGAATCACTTACCTAAAGAAGTGTCTGAATTGAATTTGAAGATCTTTCTGATTGTGGTCCAGGGAACTTTGTTATGTATATATCGGTGATATCTTAATAATTGCTTATTTACTGATTGAGAGATAAGGGAAAGGTTTTCTTATAAGTAAAAATGCTTGCCTTATGAAAAATGTAATTTCAATTACCCTTTTTGGGAGGAGTGCAGATTCAGTTCAATTAAAGTAAAATTCAGTAAGTAGCTTTGTGGATAGAAAGTGAATAGAAAGCTGGCTTTTGAACAAGGAAGATCTGAGCTCTCAAGACCTGCCTTTGATTGTATAACTTTGCCTTAGGCAGCTCTTTAAAGACTGTAAGTTTCAGAGAAATAGTGGAGTATTGGTAGAAGGAGTTCCTAACCTGGGAGCACTCAATTTTCAGTCGTTTTTTCAGTTATGCCCAACTCTTCATGGCAGTATTTGGGGTTTTTTTTTTGGCAAGAATAATGCAATGGTTTGCCATTTCCTTGTTCATCTCATTTGACAGATGAAACTGAGGCAAAAAGGATAAAATGACTTGCCCAGGGTCACAGAATTATTAAATGTCCGAGGTCAGATTTTAACTCAAAAAAAGGAATCTTCCTCTCTATCCCACTGTGCTATGTAGCTGCCCAAAGGAGTTTCTAGTATCAATGAAATTTCATGTCTAGTCTCTGTCCCCTATTCCTTTCATATTAGACAACCCTCATCCCTATTCTAATGACCACATCTCCTCTTCAGCCCTACTCCAACTTTCTTTACCACCTTACACTCTTCATTTTTCTTTTCTCTTTGATAATCTACTTGCATTTGCAACGAAATCTCTTATATTCTCATGTTTTCTAAGCCACGTTTCTTTTACATCTTTATCTGAAATTGTAGTGTGTGGGTATAAAGAATTTACACAATAAGTAATAATATGGGACATTTTAGTGAAACATGAAAAGACATTTATGAACTAATGCAGAACTAAGAAAGCACGAGAAAATGAAAACATTCCACTTCTCTTTCTTTAAAAGAGTTCTGAACACTTATTATTTTTCATGAAGGATGCCAATTCCTTCTTCTTTGTAATATTTTTACTTCATCCCTTGATAGTCTTGATCTTTTATTATTCCAAATGAATTTTGTCTTATTGTAAAGTATCCTTTGGTAGTTCTGTTGATTCCAGTCTTGCTGATAACATAATTTTCTTATTGACCAAGTCACTTCTGTAAAATTAGGAAGTCATGCCTGATGTCAGTGAACTCCAGTGGCTCTCCTCTACCTCTAGGAGTATGTACAAGCTCCTCTGTGTGGTATTTACTGCTCTTTATAACCTGGTGCTAACCGTTATAACCTTATTTTCCTGCATACACTCATCGGTGGAGGTAAAATGACTTTCTGTTATTTATATTTTACATTCCATTTCCACTTTCTGTATCTTTTCACAGACTTCCCTCTGTGCTTATTTATGTCTGTGACATGCTACATGAATATGGTCAAACACTTACCCTTTCTGACCTTTGGTACTTTCAGTTAAAAATTAAAACAATAATTCCTACAGTATTTAACTCACAAAGTTATTGTAAGATTCAAATGGCATCTAATAAAATGCTTTATGAATCTTAAATTATTTTATAAATTTCAGCTCTTAATGTCTTCCTCATCATTTATGCCTTATGTCTTCCTTCTTAGCACCTAACAAAAGTATACACAGAGTAGTTGTTAATATATGTTTATTATATTCAAACATGATTGAATAAATGCTAAGTTCTACATGTTAATGAGGGATTCATAATTTGAATTATTTTAAACATATAATTATTTTACTCTTGTCAGGACTCAAAAATTTCCTCCATGGAGCGTGGGCTCCGAGATTTGGAGGAGGAAATCCAGATGCTGAAATCTAATGGAGCTTTGAGCACAGAAGAACGAGAAGAAGAGATGAAACAAATGGAGGTCTATCGCAGCCATTCCAAATTCATGAAAAACAAGGTAATGAGATGTCAGCTTTAATCCCTAAATTTATTTAATGTTAGAGTTCAGTTCAGTATTTCTCACTTTTTCAGTAGTTTTGGACTGGATTAAGAACATATCTAGCTAAGCTTTCCTCAACATGAAAGATAATATATGTTTTACTTCTCTCGTGAATTGTTACAATGATCAATAAACTGGATTGCTGAGTTTCTACACTAGGTTCAATAAAATGAATTTATTTGCTTTGCTTTCATATATGTTTTTATTAGGGAAAACAACAATTCTTGAAAAAGGTTCATTTAGTGAGGAATTGTCCCCTTCTTTCCTCCATCTTCATTTTACTCAGTTATTGGAGCATTATATATAGCAAGATAGGTGGTAACAAGGTATACCAGTATTCTGTCAATTTGGACAGTTATAGTTGCCTTTTTTTTTTAACCTTTACCTTCCACCTTAGAATCAATATTATGTATTGGTTCCAAGATAGAAGAGTGGTAAGGGCTAGGCAATGGAGGATAAGTGACTTGTCCAGGATCACACAACCAGGACGTGCCTGAGGCCAGATTTGAACCTATGACCTCCTGTCTCTAGGCTTGGCTCTCAATCCACTGAGCCACCCAACTACAACCTATAGTTGCCTTTATTCTTGCTTAGGGCTCCCAAACATTCAGTTAATTGACCTAAGTAATAGGAAGGCCAGTTAGAATAACTAGTTGGTTAGATTTGTAAATTTCTAACATTTGACATGATTTAATAAAACAAAGCAATTTCTTTCCAGAGGCCAATTATTCAATTATAACAGCTCAGAGGCATTTCTCATAGTTTTAAGGAAGCCCTTCATATGAATATATATGAAGATCATTAAACACAAAGAACCTTTTTAATGAGTTTCATTTGTTTAGTTCTTTTCTCAAATCTTGTTTTTATCTAATATCTTATTTTCATTCTAATCCCTTCAATTCCCTGTATTAAAATTTTTTTTTCAATAATTAGCCTTTTTTCTATTTTGACATTTGTGTTCTCCTGGTTCTTTCTTGTTGGACTTAGCTTTTCTATATCAAGAATAAGTCGCTTATAAATATGAAGTTATTTTTCATATGAAATAAGATAATATTTGTAGTGGTGCTTAGTACAGTCTGGCACACATTAAGTATTTAAATGCTTATTCCCTATCTTCCCTCATTATGTATTGCTTATAAATTTGTTTTCAGCCTTTGCCATTTGAATTTTTAAATGTAAATATTTCAAGTTTTTCAGCAGTTTTATTTTTATGACCTTGTTTGGAAGGAAAGCTAACTACAGTTATGTACTGTTGAATAATCACTGTAATTGGACATCATTTTTTTTATAAATCCTTTCCTACACATCCTTGGATTCTTTAAAGTACTAGCAAACAAGTAAAATAGCCTTGAGCGTTTTTGTTTTTTCTTTATGACTTTTTCTTAATTTAAATTACTGCCCTAGCTTAGAAACAGATAATTAGAAGATATAAACTGACACAGAAGTGAAAAAAGAATAACAATGTCGCGACAGGTAGAGCAACTGAAGGAGGAGCTAAGTGCGAAAGAGACTCAAGGGGAAGAGCTGAAAAAGAGAGCAGCTGGTCTCCAGACTGAGGTCTTTGCCGTAAGATTTGTCTCTGTGTGTGCAGTGACCCCTCTTCAGCAGGACTCTGCTAGCTCTTGGCTTTTTGGGTGGCTCATGCTTCATTTCTCTTGTGGTCAGCAGCTGTGCCAAATAGTAGCACTAACCAGCCATCTCTGCTTTTTAACTGATGTCTCTTTTGACCAGCTGAAAGTATGCTGAGGGAGTCTGTACCTGGTGATTTTATATTGCTTTTTGTTAGATTCTGTTGAGGGGATTGTGAATCTCTTCTCTTTTTAAATTAACTTGTATATAAGATATTACTAAATAATACTTCCTCTGTCTTGAACACAAAAGCAGGATTATCTCATGCTTTCAAAATTTTCACTCCTTATTACATGGTGAAAATGGTAGATGTTTGAAATTATTAAGTAATATAATCTAATCTTTGCTTTATGGTTATTAGTTAAGAATAAACTTGTTAGATTTTTAGGTAGGAGGTGTTCATTTCTCTAGTACAAGATCAATCAGATTGCTTTGAATTACATAGTAGATATAGGACAGCCATTCCCTCTTTCAAACAAACTATAATTTTGCCCACAAAATCCATAAAACAATGTCTACTTTATTTAAAATGTAAGGGAGGAAAGACTTAAGCAGATAGGATATGGGCCATCTTTTGAAACAGCTCAATAAATCAAATATTATAGGATAGGGAAGCCTAATTTTCAGATAGAAAGTTGATGAAAATTTTTTGGTTGTAATGCAGTATTTCCACTTTTTCTTTCTTTTCTCTATTATATGAAAAAGGATTATTAATTATATTTAATATGTATGTAATCACATGATACAGAAAGTTTAGTATGGTTGAGTCTGTTTCTGACAATGTATCCCTGTCTATTTTTCTCTTTGAATAGGAAAATGTGCTTCTTGGAGCACAATCACATGGGTTGGGCATAAAAATTCTTCTCAATTGGCCTTCCTTGATATTATTAGCACTATATTGTTGCCAATTATTATTCATTATGGAAATAAAATAAACTTTAAAACATAGTTTTTTATTGAAGAAAGGTAATAACTTTAAAACATCCTGAGTTTAAAAAATTTTTTATTTTTCTTTTCATAACCAAAACATTAAATTATTAAATTAAAAATTGAAAAAAATTATTTTCATTCAGAGGAGAGAAGGTACAGGTATTAAATACTGCATTGAATCAAGAAACACTTGTGATTTCTCTCTATCTGGCTTCATGTTTAAATACATAAAGCAGTGGGATTAGAGAAATGAGGCAATTGATTAATACTCTTTTGGTTTGGTTTAATTATAACCTATAGGTAACATAAATCTAAAATTGTAAATATGAATTATTAAGGAACCATGTTTTATACTCACTGTATCATAATTTTTTCTCTCTTTTTACAAGAGGGCTATTGGGGTGAGGTACTTTCAGTTTAAGTATCTAAGTCAGCTCTATTTAAAAGTGAGTTAGGGGTCAGCTAGGTAGCTCTGTGAATTAAGAGCCAGACCTAGAGACAGGATATCCTGGGTTCAGATATTATCTCAGATACTTCCTAGCTGTGTAACCCTGGGCAAGTCACTTAACTGCCATTGCCTAGTCCCAATTTCTCTTATACTTTGGAATCAATACACTGTATTGATTCTAAGATGGAAGGTAAGGGTTAAAAAAGAAAAAGTGACATAAAAGTAAAACAAATCCAAGTGTAATTTTAAAAAAAGTTTGAAATATCACCATCTGGGAGTGAAATAACCACTTAATCTCCTTCTGCTACATCTTTTACAAGCCTTTGTTTCATTTTTTTTGAGACAAGGTCTGACTGTGGCACCCAAACTTGTGAAAGAGAAATGACTGTTGATAATTTTCATGTGTTATAATTAATTATGATTTCTTTTTTATTCCTTTCACATTCTTTTTCTGAGTAGAGATTAGAAAACTGAGTTGATTAATTAATTGGTTAGTTTTTCTTATTCTTTTAATGAGTTTCAAAAGAAAAATTTCATGTGCTGTTACGGAAAAAATATTGGGCTTGGAGACAGAAGATCTGAGTTTGAGAATCTGTTTTATAGTTTATTAGCTGTTTGATCTTGGGCAGATTATTTAATTTCTAAGATCTTCAGTTTCCTCATATGCAAAATGGGATAATAATGCTCACTCTATCTTACAGGGTTTTTCTAAAAAGAAATTTATTTGTAAAATGTAAAAATTATGTAAATGTAAATTGTTTATTTCTAGAACTTAGACTAATTTTGCAGAATCTATATTTGCATTGATATGACAGATTATCAAGAAGAATTACACTTAAATTTCTGTCTTATTATTTGTAAAATATTTATTTTTGAAGTGGTTATCTTTTTCCTCTCCCTCAACAAGTTCCTTTTCTTCTCCAGATTGGTCAGGTGAAACAAGAGCTGTCCCGAAAGGACACAGAACTCTTAGCCTTGCAGACAAAGCTGGAAACACTTACAAATCAATTCTCTGATAGTAAGCAACATATTGAAGTGCTAAAGGAATCATTGACTGCTAAGGAACAGAGAGCTGCCATTTTACAGACAGAGGTAAATCCTGTTGTTGGTGTTTTTGTTTTGTTTCATTTACTCATTGTAACTTCTTTAACCTTTTGGACCCAGAACAAATTGCTTCATTTCTTGGGACCTCATGGTCTTCATCTGTAGAATGAAAAAGCTAGACTAGATGATGTCTGAGGTTCCTTTCAGCTTTAAATGTATCATAGTATAATCTTGTGTTGTTCTTAGGGATCAGCTAGGCTAATTATGGAGAGTCCCAACCTTATTAGTTAGCAACTGAGATTTTGAATTCTTCTGCTATAGTAACCACATTAAACAAGACATATTATGAAATGTCCCTCAATACTGAGTTTTTCCACCTTCTCCTTCTGAATTAATAATTACCAGAGTAAAGTATAAAAAGAGAGAAGAGTGCTAAGAATAAATACTTTTTAGAGATTCTGTAAATATTAACATATGTGTTGGAATGCTAAGTATAAAATGACATATGTTGGTTTATTCAATACTGGAGGAACTAAGCTATATCGGTGTTCATCTTCTTGGTACAAAAAAAAATGACAAGATATTGAGCCATTTTTCAGTCATGTCCCACATTTTCTTCCAAGTAAATGGAAAGGTTACTCTTAAGTTCTTAGTTTTTTCCAAAATCGTATTATAAATATATTTTGTTTTTCTCTCACCATCATTTCTGAATATATACCTACCCTCTTTCCTGTACAGCAAGCAGACCTTTGTAACAGAATTTTTAAAAGAGGGGAAAAAGCAGTTTAGTTTAGCCCAATCAGCTAATCAGTCCACCAAGCATATTTTTAAAAGTGTATATATTTGTAGGGCAACTTGGTGTGGTTCAGTGGATAGAGTGTTGAGGTTTGGAGTCAAGAATACTTCTTGATTTTCTTGTCAGCTCTTAGCATGGGGAGGGAAGAAAGGAGGGAGAAAATACAGACCATATAACTTTGGAAAATTTATGGGGAAATTTGTTATTAAAATAAAAAAAATAAAAAAATGAGATACACAGATTTAAAGACCTCTCCATCCTTATGTCCTCCTCCCCCCAGCCCCCCCCCCCCAACTCATCTTCCTGAGTTCAAATCCAATCTCAGACATATACTAGATGTGTGACCATGGGCAAATCCTTTAATCCTGTTTGTCTGTTTCCTTATCTGTCAAATGAGCTAGTCAAGGAAATGGCAAACCACTCTAGGTTATTTTTCAGGAAAACCTCAAATGTTATCATAAAGTGTGGGACATGACTGAAAAGCGACTCAATATATATAGCTATTGTAGCTCCCTTCTTCATAAAAAGAATGGGAGTACATTTTTAAAGCTCTTCTTCTTGACCAGTTTTGGTTATTACATTTGTACAATGTTTAGTTTAATTTATTTTTCTTCTTTTTGTTCATGTTGTATTTGGTTGTCCTGTTTTTTCTTGGTACCAATTAGCTATATTCATTTATTATGTCTTTTCCTGTTAAACTGAATTCTTTCTGTTCATTGTATGTTATGGCACAGTAATATATTCCATTATATTCATTTACAGCAGTTTATTTTTTCCTTAATAGATGATCACTTACTTGTTTACAGAATTTTGTTACCACAAAAGTGATGCTATAAGTATTTTTGTTGTATGAGACTTTTTTTCTGTCTTTGATCTTCTTGGGCTCTGTACTTAGTGAGAATTCTGAATCAAAGGGTATGTTTAATTTCACATTGCATTCCAGAATAGTTGTATTGATCCAGAGCTCTACTTACTGTATATTTGGAGAAGCAAATAAGGAAGGGGGCAGATTTTGTTTCTTCATGTTCCCAAATGAAATTTTAACACATCATTTCATGGCATTCTTGGCCAATATCCTTTGTAATGGTTCCAATAAATATAAGCAAAGAGACCACCAAGAAGATAACTAGATTGTATTTGCCAAAGTCTGTTAAAAAGATGAAGTATAAAGAAATTCTATGAAGTACTAAAAAAATCCTAAGCTAATTAGGAGGCAGTTAGGTTATTTAGTGGATAAAGCCCTGGATCTAGAGTTAGGAAGAACTGAGCTCAAATCAAACTCCTGCCACTTATTGGCTATGTGACCTTGGGCAAGTCACTTAACTTTTGTTTGCTTTGCTATATTGGAGAAAGAAGTGGCAAACCATTTTAGTATCTTTTCCAAGAAACTCCATGGACAGTGTGGTTTACAGGGTCAGGAAGAGTTGGATATAACTGAATCAACTTAACCACACCAGTAAGCAAAGTTAAGCATTAATAAATGCAAATTATTTAGATTGTATTGTAATTCATATAGATTGATACTCTTAAGTCTTAAACTTGAAGGTGTGTCTAAAGTGTAAGGATAATGTTAGGGTTGTGACCTAATCTAAATTAATTTTGGTCGCCAGGGAATATCCCAAATAAAATACCCAAGTCAGCTTGGAAATTTATGGTGGTTTATTTAATATAGAGGGAAAGAATTAAGGAGAAGAGAGAGGGAAAGGTATAGGATTTCTCCCGCCTGGCCTGTGCCCCGGGGGGGGGGGGGGGGGGCAAAGTCCTCCTCCATGAGGTCTTTGAAGATTAGAGGTTTTTTTTTAAGAGGATGGTATTTGGAAGGTAAAGGAGGAAAGAATCAGCCTTAACTCCGAGAAAACTCAGAGAAGATGCCTCACCTGAACTAGGTCACTAGGCTTCTTCCAGTATGGTGTAAAGGAAAACTCACCTCTAACCCGGACAATAGCTTCCACCAAGCCAAGATGCCAAAAGACTCAGCATGCTGCCACCAGCCACCTCTCCACAGCCAAAGAAGCCGGAGAGAGGAAGTGATGCGAAATATATAGACATTTTTTACATCACTTTCCTGCGTCTCACATGTACCAATGATATCTTAGGCTTGACTTAGGACAGCCCAGGGGTCTGTCAGTTGTTTCGTTTCACTTCACTTCACTTCACTTCACTTCACTTCACTTCACTTCACTTCACTTCACTTCACTTCACTTCACAGAAGTATTTTTTGGTGATAGTTTTGTCATTACTTTTGAATGGTACATTTTAAAATTCAAGTCACACTTTCAAGTAGTCTAATCACTCCCTATTGTGAACTTTAGATTACTCCACCCTATTTAGTCTAACAAAAACAGGAATATCTACACCCATACTTAAGGATTAAGTATTTAGGAGGATGGCCCATGACAGACATGTCTTGGCAAATGACAAATCAGAAACAAGTGAAGTGAGCAGAACCAGGAGAATGTTGTGCACAGTAACAGCAATATTATATGCAACTGTGAACGACAACTATTATTAGCAAGGACAACATCTAGGACTTATGATGAAAAAAGATATCCACAGCCACAAAAGGAGCAGACGAAGTCTGAATACAGAATAAAACATACCATTCTTCACTTTATTGCCTCCTTTAATTTTTCTCTAGTGGAAGCAATATGTGTCTTGTTTAACAACATGACGAACATGGAAATATGTATTATGTGATTATATTTATATATATTACGTATATATACACACACACACATACACACACAACCTAATGTCTTGGAGAGAGGAGATGGGTGGATGGAGGAGAAAACATGGATTAAAAAATGTCAGAAAACTAGTATTAAATATTGTCTAGACATGTAACCTGAAAAAAATTAAAATTAAAAAATACACCTTTCAGGTAAGTACTAGATCACATAGATGATTCCTTCTAATTCTTAAATTCTGTGATCTTATGATAGAAAACAATCACTATAATGAGGAGATAAAAAGACAAAAAGCAGCCTTAGCTCACAAATACTTGATTTCTCTTCCAAGCAGAAACATAGCAACCAAAGGCAATTCCAGTTTAGAATCTAAACTCATTTGAAAAACATACAAGTGAATGGTAGAAGATTGAAAAGACATACAAGTGAATGGTAGAAGATTGAAAAGTGTTCCTCACAAAATATTGAAATAATGGAAGTCTTCAGAAATCTTGGCGTGAGACTTTGACATCAGGTTATCTTAAGGATATTCAAGGATGAATCCTTAGATGAGATAACATAATAAAGTGCCTTGTAAATCTTAAAGTATATAAATGTTAGCTGCTGCCATCTTTATCATTATCAAATAGACAAAAAAGTGCAGCAAATTTGCCAGAATTTCTGTGTTGCACTATTTTTTTTATCATTTATCATTATGGAATCTTTATTTGGTACATATCAAAGTATAGTCAGAAAAATAAGTTGTTTAGAGATTATTCACAGAGAAAATCTGTAATGGATGTGGAATTTTGTTTAGAAAGCACTAAGAAATCTCTTTTTATGAAAATGAAAATAAGGAAGAGCATGGATGATTAGAAAAAAATCACGAACAATAATATTACTTAGGAAGGTCTCCTTTTTATCCACTGGTTGGCAAACTATAGGCTTTTTGACATGTTTTTGAAATGAGCCTTAACAGTTTTTAACAGTTATAAAACAAAGTTATTGTATTTCAAAACTTAGAAAACTGTTCTTAGTTCTAATGCTACGGTTTATCAACCCCTGCTCTATAAGGTTTTCACAACAGTGATATGTACATCTCTCAAAGGCTTCTTTGATCAAAATATGAGATGAAAACTTTCATATATTATTTTAAACTTTCCAGTAATTTCTTTCATCCATATCTTCATAATCACAAGATTGTTTGAAGGATGTTGAGAATACAGGATCTAATCATAGTATTAATCACACAAAATGGTGTGGGTTGGTAGAGCAAAATGTAACCTTAAAGTGTTCTTCCAGCAAGGTATCTCTCATACATCTATTTAGATGATAAAAGATTCTTTGATAACTTCAACCCTAGCCTGTTCAGTGTTCCCTAGACTACAAAGTTTTATACTCATCAAAAATATTTAACTCTGTCATAGAAGATGTTTTGTATAGAGCAGAATAGAAATTGCATACATATCTTGAGGTCTGCCTGATTTTTAAAAATTAATTAGTTCAGAATATTTTCCCATAATTACATGATTCATGTTATTTTCCTCTCCTCTTCCCTCTTAAGGGATGGGTCTCAGGTGCTCTTTTGCTGGTGTAGCCCCTGCCCCAGGATCCTGATGGCCTTCATCCAATAATGGAACCTAGAGCTGTAGGGTGTGTGTGTGTGTGTGTGTGTGTGTGTGTGTGTGTGTGTGTGTGTGTGTGTGTGTGTGTGAGGAGGTTGGCCAGCACTCCTCTGTGTGCAGTTTTGCTTCTGGTTCTTCCTTATCCTATGAAAATCTATTTTCTCTGCCTACCCCTCAAGTCGTGTTCAGTGGGAAAATCTCCTCATTCCTTTTTGCTGTTTGTTTTTGACTTCTATCATTTTGGGGTGCTTTTTAAAGACTGCTTTGGAAGGATTGTCAGAGAGGTTTAGGCTTTTGCTGATACTTAGCCACCATCTTAGCCCTGCCCCCATCAGAGGGTATTACTAAACAGAAGTCATCTCTCATGAGTAGGAGGTCATGAATTTCAAACTGTCAGGGCTCAGGTGAAACTCACCAGGCAGTGAATTGAGACACTTGGCACTTGGTGGGCTGTTTCCCTTAGTACTTGAAGTGGACCAACATTGTGTCACTGATGATACCTATTGGCTAATGCATGAATTGGATTAAAGTGAGGCTGAGTTGCACAAAGGCTTTGGCCTCGTTTTCTCTTCCAGAGTCATCAGAGTTGCAAGTCAGCAGTCAAGACAACTGATGATGGCTCAGGATGCAGGGGATGACCTTAGCTTCCTCAAAGTCTGACCAAGCTATAAGTGCTCCATAGTGTCTGTTTCTGATTCCTTTATGGCCCTTCAAACAAATTGTTCTTACTTTTCCTTCCATGAGGGAAGATATGCTTCAGGAATACATCCCTCTAACTTACTGACAGGTTGGGGCCTATCAGTTACCCTCAGCCTGGTTTCACCCTCTTGCCAAGAAGGCCCTCAATAAAGCTGGGAGGAGGGGCATGGAGAAGCAGGGCTCCAGCAGCTGGGGTCTGGCCAAGAGCAGCAGGTGTGTGTATGCTGTCTGTGTATTTATTCTTATAACTATAGGCACAGATGTATCCTTTTTCTCATGCACACTATAAAAATAAATTGGCAAGTTAAAAAATAAAATATTTAGATGGAAAAACTGTTCTATATAGGTTCAAAACTGTTTGGATTCCTTTGATAGATGTAATCAAAAATATCCTCAGTGATGAATAAGGATGCTAAAGAGACTCTTATTATAAAAAGAAAATATTTATTGAAATATATAAGGATAAAGAAGGATTTCTAATTCAAAGTATTCTAAATCCACCCAAATAAACGCTCAAGTTCTGCAAGGAACAGCTTTTCTTGTGTCTCACAGGCTACACTAATTGCCCCTGATCTGACTAACCCAAATTTATACTATCTAAATAAAACTACTGCTATTATCCTCATAATTCTTATCTTTACATTCAAATTATAAAATAGCAAAGGCCAGCTGGTTGAGTCTCAATAGGAATCAAGTTAGGACTCTGAATCTTAACAGACTCAGAGTCCAAACCAAACACCAGGTTTTTTCCTTCGGTCTTCTCAGAGCTAAACAATCTATAAAAACCACAATAGATATTCAGTAGTGTTTCCCAAGTTGGGAAAGGAAAACATTGAGCTTCTTCAAGTCTTTCCCTCAGACAGAGGCAAAGATGTTACCTCCTCCAGCCCTGAGAGAGAGTCCCTGAGAGTGTCTCTGCCAACTGCCAGAAAGCAACTCCCAACTGCCAGAGAGAGTAATTGACATAGAAAAACAGTTATAACCATCTCATCTGAAATCAACATGATCTCAGCTCTGCTTCAAACTCCAGTTCTTTTCTCAAACCAGCACTCCATTTTTTATCCCTAAACTAATAAAACAATACTTATTTTCTAATATCATCCTTACAACACATGGAGAGGCTCACGTTTTTATACAAGATGGGATATCAACTCACTTGGGTGATGTGTGGAGGGGGGTAGGGATGAAGGCTCCTCGCCTCACATCATCACAGAGTTGGGAAGAGGGAGGGATGAACCTTCAGAAATAGGAAGTTCTGTATTCCTGAGGGAGGGGAGAATTTTAGTTATTATTTTTTATATATATATGTATATGTATGTATGTATGTATATATGTATACACACACACACACACACACAGTGACAGAGGCTGGCAGTCTGGCACTAAAGAAAAAGTGCCAGCCTGAAGAGTGCGTGAAACTGGTCACCTTGACAGGGGAGAGGTCCCAAGGGATTGGAATCTTGAGGAGTAGAAGATTCTGGCTGTTAGAGGAGTAGGTCTCTCAGTCAGGAGAAGCTGAAGAGAGAAGGTTAAAAAAGACTTTCTCCTGAAGGTTACTCTCTTTTTTCCTTCTGTGACTGGAAATATTTCCCCCCAACATTTCCCAATTGAACAGACTATTGAAGAGGAAACCTGAGAAAGACATTTTAAATCTCTGTCCAACTTAACTTCAGCTACTGTTGCCCTGAGTCTGAACTGTGGCCAAGGGGCCAAACCCAGGGTGAGTCAACCTGACTTTCTCTCAGGGAGCTCAGGCTGCCAAGGCCTGAGTTACCCCCCCCCCCAAACTCGATGAGAGAGGGAAAAGGTTTTTAGATAGAGAAAGGGGCCCCCTTTTTCCCACTTTACTCTCCCATTCTTTCCCTGCTAGTTATTCCTTTGTATTATCCTGATTGAGTTGACATTAAAATAGTTATCTTTTCCCCAAGCTGTGAATGAAGTGTGAGTGAACAGATCAAGGCGAGGCCCTTTGCTCTCAAGTAGTGGAGGGGGGAACTAGAGGGACAGAGCAAATCTGGGAGAGCAGTCATAGCTAAGGAGGGAAGGCAGCAGGGGAAAATCTTCAAACCTCCTCTCCTCTCTGAGCCAACCCTAAGCATCAGCTGTCTTCCCTGAACCCCGCTTTGAGAAGGGAGGTCTCCACTTTCTTTCCCCCTCTAAAATTGCTCATATTTAAATCAAAGTTCAAACAATAACATAGACTCCCCTGAGGTGGATAATAACAAACATAAGGATCACATGGGGATGCATTGTTGAGTTATGACGTAAATGAATCAATTTGCAAAAGAAGATCCAAAATATCAAAAAATCCAAACAAAAAAAGAAAAAAATAACTTGTGGATAAAATATAAAATATCAAAAATATTAAAGTCTTATGTCTAGAAAAATCTACATAAAGGATAAACAAATTAATAACAGGTCCTTGAATTAGGACCCAATTAAAATAATTTTAGAAATTATACACTTACCCAATCAGTAGCAACAACTACAGAAAGTTTGCCACACAATCAGTGGCGTCATTTTATAGTCTAAAGCTTTTTGGGTGTGCATTGACATTAGGGCAAATGTATTTTAAACTTATTGTAAAATCAAAAAAAGTTAAAGAAAATCTTCTCAATACTGTTGACATGTCATGTGCTTCAAATATAAAAAGAGAAAAAATAAAATTCTATGTTGCACATGCAAGGAAAAACAATAATAAAAATATTTTAAAAATATAAAATATATAGCTTAAAATCAGTGACACACTGTGTCAGCCAAGGAGAGGTAGAATGCAATGGTTTCTCATAAAAAATGTGATCTATTTCCATTTTAACTTGGCCATGAACCACTGTGTGAATTCAAATGATTTTCAGAATGAAGCAGTAATTCAGTAGTATAGTAGATAATGCACATTCGAAGCAGTACCAAAGTCCCCAAAATTTACAATAACCCATTTAATTACAGTAGCAAAGGAACCTACTATCATATTTCACATGTGTTGCTGTGTGTAGGTTCCTATGAACTGATGGATATTTGTCATAATTTTTATACATAGAGTAATTTTTTCAACTTTTGGCAAAGATATTTTGAATTGTTAATGAAATCCGTTTTTGGTATCTAAAACTTCACCAAGAAATCTAGATTGTTCTCATGGAAATAAACTGAAGAGTTTTGCAAAAGCTCTTTTTGGCTTTCTGCTTTATATATAAAACCTCTTTTGATAGGAACTTCCATTTGGTTTTCTACCTTTAAGACAACATTCTTTATTATATATATAAAACAGTCTGAAACCACTAGTTATCTAAAATTATTTCTGAAGATCCATTTAAATTCTTAGCTCATTGAATTCTCCGCAGTTTGCATACAATTGGAACCAGTTTTGTTGAAGTCCATCCATCATCATCTATGTGATAAGTGACAAAGTCAAAAAGGTAGAAAAGACTTAAGGACAGCATATGATCTTCAATAGATCTAGTGACAAGGGTTTGGGCAAGATGTTCATGGACTTATACTAGGATATTTTGTTCTTCAGCAAAGGTGCAAAATAAGGAATCATGTAACAAAATAGTATTGATTAGATTAATAATATATGGACTTAAAAAGATTAAACCTTAAAGCAATCAGTAAACACAATAATATAAGCAAATGACAAGGTACAGGCAGGCAGTGCAATTAAAATCCTTTTCATCAATTCAATAGACTTGTTCTCTGTTCTAGCAGGAGAAGAAACTCAGAATGATTAAATGCAAGGAATAAAACAGTGGAATCTGAAAAAGGTTTAACATTCACCTCGAGATCCCATTAATGTTCTTCCCCTCCCTGTATTTATTATTCATTTAGATTTCCTTTGTCAGAGATCTGACACTGGGCAGAATCTCCACTGTGCATGTTGAGAGAATTTAAGACTTTTGGAACTTTGTCAAAATATTTCAGATTGGTTTGTAGTTTAAGCAGCCTAAATTGTGGCATATTCTTGGGGAGAAGGAAATAAAGTGTAGGAAATCTCCAATGAAAATAAAAACTCCCTGGAAAAGAATTAAGCAGATCCAAACTGTTCTTTTAGCTCTTCCAACTTAAACTGTTGTTTCAGAGTTTCAAGCATGCTTTGCAATAACATTTTTTCATGAAAGACACTGAATGGGGTTTGTTTACAGAGTAAACATAAAGAACCAAAACTTTGAGGGAAAATAATAGTGTATTTGCATATGAGAGGAAAAGTACTTCTCCTTGGTGTTTTGGGTCAAGAGAAAGAAGGAAAAAGCAGGCTTATTTGCCAAAACTGACTTTAAATCTACTGATTTTGAACTAACTGCCCTCCCTGTGAAAAACATTTAATAACAGCCTTCTAAATTAGGAGTCCAGAGTGGGCTTAATAAAAATCTGCTTGAAAAGTAGAAAGGGTGGTGCAGAATAGCCCAGTTTTTTTTTTCCTCCATGCCAAAAAATGACTAGGGCAGGCTGGAAAACCCATGTGGAGTGAGGAAAGGGGTGGAAAGATTTTTATACCTTACCCTCTGTGCAGAGACTCAACTCAGGTAGCAGTGGAGCAATTCTTAGAGTTCCCAGCATATCTCAGTGGTAGGGAGACCAGGAGCAGGCAGCAGCAGTTTCTAGGCAGTGGGGGAAGAGTGAAGGTACAAACCCCAGTAGCATGTGAACAGCAGCAGCAGCTGGCAGAACAGAAGTGGCCTTAATGGTGTGAAAGCAGGTGGGTGGGCAGGAGCTCAGGCTTGAAAAAATATGTCTTCTATCTTAAAAATATTTGAGAATTTTATCTTTTTTGTTGTAAGCCAAAAATGTGAAGTTTAAAATTAATATTCAATAACTAAGTATTATATTTTATAGTTTTATTAATAACTAAAGTAAAAGAACGACCTGAACTCAGCCCAGTTGTGAGTAAAAAAGAGGCATGGGAGGAGTCACAGCAAACTTAATTATAATCATATAAATGTGAGGACATAGGAAAAGGGAAAAGGATTCCAGGTAATACAGAAAGGAATTTTGGATAATGTAGTTTTAAGGGTTCAAGAATTTCTAACTATACAATATAAAACATCTGACATGAAAGTAAAGATTAAAATTAGTATTGTTACTCAGAATTGAATTCCATTGAGAAGATCAGAGATTGGAAAGATAAAAAGGTAATACAGGCAGTTCTTGCTTTATGTAAATTTGCATTATGCAGATTTGACTTCATGTATAGACTTCTGGAAAAAATCTAAATGAGGATTCTTAATGAATTGAGCTGCCTGCTACAAATATTGCCAAAGAAGAAAGAGAAGCTTTGGATCTGAAGATTGAACCAAAAAGATTCACAGCGAAACAGTTGGCAGAAACATTTCATCATTTGAGTGACTTTTTTTCTTATATTGAAAATATGGATCCAAATAATACAAGATTTTTCAAAATTCAAAAAACTAGTTGAGACTAATATTGCTTACAATAGTAAGATATACAAGGGAAAAAACAGTCAGTTGCCAGTCAACTACTGATGAAGACTAGGTATGGTGGGTGAGGAAGGGACAATATACTGTGCACATGTGTTAACCATACTCTTCCTTTCATTTCATAATTTTGATCATTGTCATGGTTCATTATTTAATATGTCTTCATTTTAGTATTTTTTATGATTTGTGTAAAGGTGTTATTTTGTGTTTGCTTTTGGAATGTAGGCTAAGTATAGTGGGTGGGTAGGGGCAAATTCACATTATATAAAAATCACTGTGTAGCAGTCATTTCCACTTATGTAAAGTGAGAAACATCTGTAAAAGAAGGAAATACCTGCCACTTTACTTGTTGATACTTGTATAATTTTAATTTCAGTTAGAGAGGTAATATTACTATCATTCCTGCCAAGTCTTTCAATCTCAATCAAAATATTAATGACTTTTATATGTTTCTTATGGTTTTATATAGTTTATTTTTTCATTGTTCCACATATATTAATTGACTATAGCTATTTCCTGATGCCCGTGCCTGATTTGGCATAGACCAAAAATCCTAACCTTCCTCCCTTCATAAAGAATATATCTAGTGCAGCACTAAGACGTTAAGATTTTCTAAATTTGTTCATTTTCACTTCACTGTGTTTTCAGATTTACTTTCCTAAACTTTAGTGGGAATTTCATATTTCTTTATTTCTTTTTCAAGTATAAGAGGAAGGCAATTATAGTTATTTGTTAAAAACAGGATAAAGTTTATATTAATTTAAGTGTTCTTGAAGTTTTACAGATCATTTTCTCAGTGCTTTTCTAGAACTTGTTGAATATATATGCTTTGATGAAGAATTTTTTATCAGCATCATTATAGCAACTCTTCATAATAGATTTAGTATTGAAAATACCTCCACATTTTTAGTATATCTGTTTATATTTATTGTTCTGTATTATAGGTAGATGCACTTCGATTAAGGTTGGAGGAAAAGGAGACTATGCTGAATAAGAAGACAAAACAGATACAAGAAATAGTTGAAGAGAAGGGAACTCAAGCAGGAGAAATACATGATCTGAAGGATATGCTGGATGTGAAGGAGCGTAAAGTCAATGTTCTCCAGAAGAAGGTAAAGTGCATTTTTTCATAACTCCACACCACCCCTTTGATGCATATCCGCAGTCTTGCCACCAAATATTACCTATGAACTGACAAAATGTCTTGCTTACTTCTCTCTTTATATTTTGAGGTTAGTTAGAGAAGATTATTAATGGTAAACTTTCATGTAGCTTTGCATGTTTACTTAGCTTACTTTTGGTAATCTTTTAAGCATCTTCTGGAGTTCTTTAGTATAGCACAATGTTTCTCAAACTCTTAATTTATGGTCTTTTGTCCCCAAATTTCCCAATATTCCCTTTAGTCTATGCATATTTGATACCTACAAACTTCAAAAAATTTATTGCAAATTCCCAAAAAAGCTAAATTAGTTTTGAAATGTGCATGTGGGGAGATGTTATAGTTGATGACTTCATTTGTATGAATGACCCGGTTCCAATTTGTAGGAAAGAGGCTGAAGTAGCTCATTTTATAGCTTGGTGAGATGTATTTAGGAAAATGAAAGCCTTTGTTCTTTTTATTAAAATATGTGTAATAATTAAAATTAAATAATATTTCTTGCTACCCAGAGGTATATATTTTATAAAGTTTATTATGAAGGGTAGACAATCATTCCTAAGTAACCTGGCTGCATGGAGCCTAGCCTGCCAGTTCCTTTTTCATTTCACCATACCTCCTGCACTGTCTCTTCTCCATATGCTTCTCCTATGGTCTTCTCATCCATCTCTCCCTTTCTCTTGTTGGTCTCTCTTGATCTTCTTGTTGGTCTCCCCCAGTCCTGCCCCAAACCTTAACTTTTATTGACATACAGAATGTATGCTGACGCAAGCCGATGGTATGTCAGGAATGTTTGATGGATAGGTAAAGTTACTCAGGAAGGGGGAGAGGATGAGCTTCCTTGACACATATACATCATGACAAAATTCTATTTTAAACATTAAGGTGGTGGGAACATGAAGTTCATGGAAAAACTTAGTGATAATCATCCCCTATAATTTAACCCAAGAAACAGCTTGGCATAAAGAATAGACAACTGGATATGTTATCCTTTATTCTGCTTTCAGGTTATAGCTAAACTTTGGACTTTAAAGAGTCATCTTTAATGGCCCTTCCAGTAATGGTATTTGCAGTTAACAGTAATGTATTGCAGATGAGCAGTTGTGAGTAGTTGTGAAAATGATGTTGAAAATTTTTGCGTGTACTAATTAGGTAACGTTATCATTGAAATAATAATATACCATGTCTAAAATCTTTCCCATAAAATAGCAAAATTACATTAAATCATTAGATTTTTAAATCAACTGAAGTACTAGGAAAATCAACACCAAAACATATCTTAAGTCATGGTTGGAATTTATTTCTAAGTGGTTTTCTGTGAACTTCTTGACAGAATTCATAACTTGATCACTGTAAATGTAATGACTATATCTCAGTGTTGGTTATAATGAATCTCAGATGTTTTTATTGCTTTTCATTTACTTTCTACTTGCCAAAAGTTAGAAAAGATTATTTTTAGGAAACATGTCCTGTGTCTTCATATTAATTTATGTGCTGCTTTGTTAGATGGCTAGGTTGTTACGATTATATAAGTAAATATATTTTCTTTTGGATAATTTTTAACAGTTTCTTCCAAACATTTCATCCCTTTTCAAACTTCTTATAGCCCTTCCACCTCCCATTCTTTCAACTTAAATCTTTGCCTCGTTGTATAGAAAAAATGAAGGGATTCTTAATAACTTTTTCTACTCTCCTCTTCTTTATTTCCTGTCATTCAGATGCCTCATCACTATTTCTTCTACCCCTTTCTCCTGTGGTGAGATAGCCTTACTCTTGTTCAGAGGATTCCATTTCATCCTACATTCTTTAACAGACACTCTATTTCTTATTTTTAACCTCTCACAAATTCCTTATTGCCTCTACCATGTCTCCCCCATGTTGGAAAAATCTTCACTTGATCCTTCCATCCTAGCCATCTTTTCTGCTCTTTGCAGCTAAATTTCTTAAAAAGGTCATCTTCAGTAGGTGCCTCTCCTCCCTTCTCTTCTTAAAACCTTACAGCCTGTCTTCTGATCTTCACATTCCACTGAAACTGCATCCTCCCCAAAGTTACCAATGATCTTATACTAGATTCCAGAGTAATAATTTCCATAAATCTTCAAACCTACATCTTTGCTCTGTGAATTTCAAAATTATTCCACCCTACTCAAACAGTACTTTAGGGGAAGATAAGGTTGTAAACTCCAGATTGAACAATGAAGGTACTTAACTCATACCTTATAGTGAAGCCAGATCTTTAAGCTAAGTCTATTTTTAGATCTAATACAAAAAGGTGTTAAATAACTATAAAGGTCAAGTAACTCACAAAAGGTGAACTTAACAAAGAAGTGTAAAGTAGCTCAAAAGATATAATCTACCCAGAGAAGGTGAGAACTAAAGAATGGGCCATCCTGGAGAAAAGCATCTGCGGTGATTGGTAGATGTGAAAATTTAGGGGAGGTGACACGAGAAAAGTTCTTTAAAAAGGAGGTCTATATGAGCAGCTAGAGGGCAGTTCGGAGGAGGAACTGAACCTGGAGGATCTCCCTCAGACAGCTTCCTTGAGAGGGTCTCATGGTGAGTGATAAGACTGACTCCCTTTCCCTTGGGCTCAGAGAGGCTACTTTGGCCAAGGCCTTTAACTGCTGCCTTGTGGCCAGATAGAGCCCTATCCCCCCCCCCCCCCCATCTTCCAAATATGTTTTCCAGATTATTATGCAGCCATCCTTTTTATAATTTCTTAAGCACAATAATATTCCATGACATTTAGATCCTATAATTTGAGTAGTCATTCCTTTTTTTTTAGTTTGGAAAGTTTTCTTTACTTAATTTAAAAAATTTTTCCATGGTTACAAGATTCATGTTCTTTCCTTCTCCTCTCCCCACCCCCCCTCCTATTGCCAATGTGCAGTTCCACTTTTTTTTTTCTTTTATAATCAAGATTTTATTAGTTCTTGTTTGGTCATCAGTACATATACACTATAACTAATTTGTACATTTAAAAAATGCTAGAAAAAAATCTAAAAAAATTATGTAGTTGTAATCCTTTTCTAAACTGTTTTTCCAGTGGCTTTCTTACTAAGTTTGAAGGCAACTCTCCCTAAAGAGGTTATCAAATACCAATATCCTAAATATGGATAGGGAATTACATCTTTTACAAAATTCCACTAATTCTGTATTTGATAAAAGTATACTCATTATATACATTTCCCAACTTTTATGGTACATAAACTAAGTTACTGGAAAAAAATAGTACCACAACTACCCAAAGATGACAGTGTCACAGATAGCACACAATTCTGAAAGGAAGATCCAACACCAGGGCAGTTTTATTTAGGAAAAAATTGTACCGAAAGATAAGATGGAAAACAGATGAATTCAAATAAGATCTTTAAAAGTCATGGTCAAAATTCCAAATGGCCACCTATGCTTCATTTAATGATGTAAAAACTGCTTATGGAATGTTAAACCTATGCACAAGACAGCAAACACCTTCCTAATCAACATTCTATTAATTTCTGGCCACATTAAAACAAAATACCAAACCAACAACCAGTACGTGATTTCACCTCTTTAAATAGGATTCTAAATAAAGTCACTTTAGATTGGCTTACATTTATCTAAATGTTTTAAAAAATTAACGTGATGAGGTGGGGTTGCCTCCTTAAAAATGTGTTTCTAGAGCTACTAAAAAACTGGCATTTACAAAATAGTTGATAAAAATATTCCTCTGAATTGTACAAGAAGGGAGGTAACAGGGACAACTGTCAAAAGACTTGGTATAAGATGTTATTCAGATTTGGTTTCTTTCTCTCCTGCTGAATCAGAGACTGGGCCCTCTTCGTTTTTAGTTTCTCCATTTTCTGTAGGCAAGTCTTCTTTATTCTCTTCTTGGTTAGTCACTTCTGCTGGCTTTCCTTTTGCTCCTTTCTTTCCTTTTGTGTGAACTTTTTTGTCCTCTGATTTATCCTTCCCCGGGGGCCTTTTGGGGCTTGGGTTCAGCCTTTGCAAGGACTGGTTTTGCGGACAATCTTGCCGACCTCCTCTTGGGCTCCTCCTGTCCGTCCCCTTCTGCGGAGCTGACCTTCCTCTTGGGCATCTTGGCTGCGAGCGGGGATCAGCTCTCCTCAGACATGGGCGAGCACCAGCGCGAGCGACTTGGGTCTGGGGTCGGAGGGAAAGGTCCCTGGCTGGGAACCTTCTTTTCAAGCAGGGATTCTGGGCCTCGACACTCCTTCTCCCGCCACTGGGCTGCTCTCCACTGGGTTTTTGAGTAGTTATTCCTCAGTTGATATGGACTTCCTCATATTCCCATTCGTTGCTACCTCACAAAAAGCTGTATGTATTTTTATAAATCATTAGTATTTTTTTTTGTTTATTTGTTTAGGACTAATCCCTCCTTAATCTCTCCTTACCTTAATTGTCCCTTCTCTCCCTATTTCTTTGACAGGGATAGATATTTCTTTGCAGCCAGGAGAGAGTGCTGTGCCTGGAAACAGGAAAGCCTGAATTCAAATTTGTCCTCAGGAACTTATTAGCTCTGTGACCCTGGGCAGGTCACTTAATCCCACTGGCCTCAGTTTCTTCATCTGTAAAATGAGCTGGTGAAGAAAATGGCAAAGCATTCCAGTATCTGCCAAGAAAACTCCAAATGAGTTCTTGAAGAGTTGCATGTGACTGAAATGATTGAACAACATTTTAGTATTTGATTCTGTGCATGTGTGCCTACATGTATGTGCATTTTCCTTCCTTTCATCATTCTAAAGGAAGTTGAAGTGGTCACTTCCCCAGCCCACTTGTTTGTAAAGATGTCTACTTATGTAATCTGATTACGAGTGATACTTTTCCTCTGCCTCTCCATCTATATTTCTCTTCCCCTCTCTTTATATTCTTTTCTTAAGATAATCAAAACATGATGGCACTTCTCTTCATCCTAGACTAATTAGACTCCTTTTTGAATCTCTGATAACGTTAGGAGACATATGTATCATTCTGTATTAAAATATAAGTAGTTTATCCTTGTTTAATCCTTTATTATTGTTTATTGGTTTCTAGGTTTTAATCATTCTCTTGATTACTTTGTTTGAACTTCAGATTTTTTATTCAGAATTCGGCTTTTCTCCAGGAATGCTTGAAAGTCTTTTATTTCAGTAAAATTTCAAGGGGAACCAAGTGGTGGCTTAGTAGCTGAGAAACTACTGGAAGCTGAAACCACTTTGACAATCCTTCTAAAACAATCTTTTAAAAGTTCCTCAAGAAAAATATTTTAAATTAACTAATTAAGTAAAATTATCCCCCCCCCCCACCAAAAAAATAAAATAAGTGCCTCAGAATGACAGGAGTTGAAAAATAACAGTACAACGGAATGAGGGAAATCTGCTAAACACAACTTGAAAGGTAGGCAGAGAGAATCGATTTTCATGGGATGAAGGGGAACTGGAAGCAAAACTGCACATGAGGAATGCTGGCCCCACTGTGCCAACTTTAGGATCCTGGGACCCTGCCTATACCAAGAGGACCCCACATGCCTGCCCCACCTCTGGAAGTCCCAAACCCTGGCACCAACTCATATTGAGTCCCAGAAATCCATTGTGCTTTGCCCTTTCAAGTCTGCTTTGTGAAATCCTTTGCCCCAGGGCAAAATAGCTTGGAGTGCTGAGACCTCTGCATGTCATCAGCAGAAAAAGATGGAATCAGCAGCTTTCAGAACTCCCATTCCACAGTCAAAAAAAGTTTGGGAAAATGAACAGGCAGCAAAAGAAATATCTAACCTGAGAAAATTTCTATGGCAACAAAGAAGAAGGCACTGAATCAATAGGGGAATGGTTAGATTGAAGCAACCACATGCAAAACTTGAAACAAAAATTGGAATTGATCGTAGGCATTTGAAGAACTAAAAAAAGGAAATCCAAAATCAAAGAAGACTGATTAAAAAATAGGAGTCATCCACACAATTGACCATATCAATAATCAAACCAACAGAAATCACATAATTGTCTCAATAGACGCAGAAAAATCCTTTGACAAAATACAATACCCATTCCTATTGGAAACATTAGAAAACATAAGGGTCATTCCTCAAAATAATAAACAGTATATATGAAATTATCATCTTCAATTGGGACAAGTTAGAATCCTTCCCAGTAAGATCAGAAATGAAGCAAGGATCACCACCTCTTTTATTCAATGTTGTAGTAGAAACACTAGCAGTAGGAACTAGAGAAGAAAAAGAAATTGACAGGATTATAGTAGGCAGTGAGGAGACTAAACTATCACTCTTTGTAGATATGATGGTATACTTAAAGAACTTCAGAAAATCAACTAAAAGGCTAGTGGAAATAATTAACAACTCTATTAAAGTTCCAGGGTACAAAGTAAACCCACATAAATCATCAGCATTTTTATATATTTCCAACAAAACTCAGCAGCAGGATTTAGAAAGAGAAACTCCATTTAAAATCATTCTAGACAACATAAAATATTTAGGAATTTATCTGTCAAAACAAATATAGAAATTATATGAACACAACTACAAAAAATCTTTCATAGAATTATAACTAGATCTATAGAATTGTAAAAATATTAACTTCTGGGTAGGATGAGCTAATATAATAAAAAGGACAGTCCTACCCAAATTAACCTATGTATTCAGTGCCATACTTATTAAACTATTAAAAAACTTTTTTATAGAATTAGAAAAAATTATAACAAAATTTATCTGGAAGAACAAAAGATCAAGAATATCAAGGGAAATAATGAAAAAAGATGAGAAGAATTGGGGCCTAGCAGTACCTATATTATAAAGCATTCCCAAATCAACAAATGGTCATGGGACAGGAATCTACAATTTTCATTTGATGAAATCGAAAGTATCAATTAGCATATGAAAAAGTGTTCTAAATCCCTCTTGGTTAGAGGAATGTAAATTAAAACAACTCTGAGGTACCACCTGCCACTTAGCAGATTGACCAATATGACAGCAAGGGAAAGTTATAAATGTTGGAGGGGATGTGGCAAAATTGGGACACTAATAAACTGCTGATAAAGTTGTGAATTTACCCAACCATTCTGGAGAGCATTTTGGAACTATGCACAAAGGGCTTTAAATTAATGCCTCCTCTGTGAACCAGCCATATCACTGCTGGGTTTATACCTCAAATAGACAATAAGGAAAAAGACTTATACAAAAATATTTATAACCTCGCTCTTTGTGGAGGCAAAAAATTGGACAATGAGGGGATGTCCATCGATTGAGGAATTGCTGAATAAATTGTGGTATATGTTGGTGATAGAATATTATTTTGCTCAAAGGAATAAAGAAATGTCGGAATTCCACATGAACTGGAATGACCTCTAGGTGTTTAGGGACACTTGGACTGTAACCACACAGATGCAGGAAAAGTTGGTTGGAGATTCCTTTTATTACCAGCATCAGGGCATACTCAGAGAGAGCAGCTCTTTTGCCTCATAAGAACAAAGTATATATACCTTTTTCAAAGTAGGACAGTGCCAAGAGTTCAGGGCCTGCATTGCTCACAGCTTTGGGTATTCCCAGCTAGGTGTGACAGCAAAGGCATAACTGAGTGATGGAAGACAGCTATATGTGTCTGCCTGGGGCCAAGCTTTGCATGGAACTGCTCCACTAGGCCCAGGGTTAGCTTTTATTTTTATACCCCAGTGAATACATATTTTCTTGGCTCACAGTTACATTATTCAACATACATGTTCAGATGCAGATAATTGGATAAGTGATACATTAACTTTTAACAGATCATTTGATTAACATTCCATGACCATTCTATATACTTATATTGTTACTTTTGATTCTGACAGCATACACAAAGTTTTTGCAAAAGTTAAATGATTTCATCATAGGTGGTGTAGCTAGAGATCAGTTTTTTCATTAACCTGTGAGGTGCTTGGATTTGCGTACAATCAAGGAAAATCATTTGTTACTTTTAATAAAAATAGATAATCAGTCAGAAGTTCTAGAGACAATCAACAAACACTGTTGCCAAGTCAAGGGATCAGAAGGGTAATAGAAACACAACTCAGTTTTAATATTAAACTAATTATTTTTTCAGTTTCATAGGGAGTTCCCAAGATGAATTTTGCTTTGTAAATCAAGTCACTGAGGCATGGTAGACTAAGGCATGGTTATGCAGGTGTTTCTGATGCTGGGGATGTGGGGGATATAGTTATTTCTCAGAACAGGGAAGATTTCTAAAATAAGCTTGCATAGGCAGTCTTCTGGGATGTAAGGTTGGGGCAGAACAACTTCAGGATATGGCACCTTAGTACTTTGGTGCCTCTTGAGCATAACAAATTCAGGATGTGGTACCTAGCACCTTGGTGCCTCTGTCATAACACAGGAATTGATGCAGAGCTAAAGGAGTAGAACCAGGAGAACATTGTACACAGAGACTTATATATTATGGCACAACTGAATGTAATGGACTTTTCTCCCATTAACAATGCAATGACCCAGGACAATCCAAAAGAGCTTAGGAGAAAGAACACTATATCCAGAGAAAGAACTATGGAACCAAAAATGCATTAGAAAAATATATGATCGACCATGAAGTGTGATCGGGATGTGATTATGGTTTTGATGTTAAAGAATTGTTCTTCTGCAAGTATTAATAACATGGAAATAGCTTTTGAAAAATGATACATGTTTAATCCAGTGGAACTGCTTTTTGGCTTTGGGAGGGGGGAGGAAAAAGCAGGGGTGTTGAGATTATGAATCATGTAACCATGGAAAAATATTCTAAATACAAATTAAACAAAAAAATAAGGAAGAAAACTGGAAAAAAGAAATGAAAGGAATGCAAAAAGAAAATAACATCTTAAAAAGCAAAATTAGTCAACTAGAAATAGAGGCAAAAAAATTCCAATGAAGAAAAGAGTACCAGGAAAAGTACAATGGACCAAATGGGAAAGGAGAATCAAAAGGTCAAGGAAGAAATTCAATCTTTCAAAATTAGAATCGGAAAAATAAATGCTATTGACTTAATGAGACATCAAGAAACAATAAATTAAGATCAAAAGAATGAAAAAAATAGAAGATAAAATGAAATATTCATAAAAACAACTGACCTGGAAAATAGATGCAGGAGAGACAATTTAAGAATTATTGGACTATCTGGAAACCGGGGGGGGGGGGGGGGGGGGAGCCTAAATATCATATTACAAGAAATTATCAAAGAAAACTGCCCTGATATTCTTGAAGAAGAGGGGAAAAAGAAATTGAAAGAATCCACAGAACATCTCCTGCAATAAATCCTCAAATTAGTACTCCCTGAAATGATATAGCCAAGTTCAGGAGCTCCCAGGCCAAGGAGAAAATACTACAATCATCCAGAAAGAAACAATTCAGATATTTTGGCACCCTCAGACAAGATTACATAGGATTTGGCAACCTCCACATTGAAGGAACAGAAAACTTAGAATATGATAATCTGGAAGGTAAGGGAACTGGGTTTACAAGCAAGAATCACCTATTGTGATGGTGTGGAAATAAGAAAATTGAAAAGCCTGCCACAGAGATGAAATAACAGACTGCTGAACTATCATTCAAAAGGAGAACATTCTATTTGGAATGATGTCCAGAAAAGATGGCTGAGAAGGGATCAGAACAAACTGAAACTGACTTTCTTTGCTTGGGAGACCAAAGGAAGTCTGAGGTCTTTTGATTTGAAGACAGAAAAGAAGCCTGTTGTCTCTTTTGTCATTAGCCATGAAGACAGAAAGGAGAAGGGTTTCTTGGCTTGGGGACTGAAAGAAAGAAGGACAAAAATCCAGCTCTCTCATTTCTCTGCAGTGATATAGTGACTGAATTTCCAGACCTATCAACCCATTTTCCCAAATTGAACTATATTCCACCATCCTCCAACCTAAGACTTATTCTAGTATTAGGGAAACCCCAAACCATCTTTCCTTCCATTTATTAGCTTTCCTTTCTTAGAGAAGAGGAGTATTTCATTTGAGACATCATAAAATTTACCCTGAGTTGATTTAAAGAAACTAATAGAAGAATCATCAGGAAGGGGGAGAGAAGAAGGGAGAAAGGAAGAGGAAGAAGGGAGGAAGGAAGAAGATTAAAAGCCCTGATCTTTAGTTATCATATACCATTCAAATAATCCCCTTATTACACTACCCATCAAAACTGACTATATTCTTTCAGGAAAAAGTATAATCATTTAATAAAATAGTATATTTCCAGGAATACCTGAAGTGAAGGCCAAACTTAAACAGAAAATTTGATGTTCAAATAGAAAATACGATTAAAGCATAAAAGGGTAAAGAAGAAAGAGAAATAAGTAAAGGGCTTCAATAGGTCATAGATGGCATTTGTACCTCTTAAAATTTGGTATCATTATTTAATTAGTTAGGAAAAGTATACATAGGCAAAGGATGTGGTAGTAAGCTGTTTGGAATGATATGTTTGGGTTTTTTTAAACCAGGCTGAAAAAGAGGATCATACTAAGAGCAATTAGGAAAAGTAAAATGCGATAAATTTTATCACATTAAGATGAGTGGGGGGGGGGGATATTACAGTGGAGGAGAGGATTGTAAAGGTAATTTTAGGGTTGTGACTTAATCTAAATTACTTTGGTCACCAGAGAAAATCCCAAATAAAATGTCCAAGTCAGTTGGAAATTTATGGTGATTTTAATTAATATAGAGGGAAGGAATTAAGGTAAAGAGAAAGAGTGAGAGAGGGTATATAGGATTTCTTCCGCCTGGCCTTTGCCAAGGAGAGTTCAAAGACCTCCACCACGAGGTCTTTGAAGAAGATTAGAGGCTTTCCCAAGAGGATAGTGTTTGGAACGTAAAGGCGAAAAGAATCAACCTAAACTCTGAGAAATCTCAGTGAAGATGGCTCACCTGAACTAGGCTATTAAGCTTCTCCCATTATAGTATTAAGGTAAACTCATCGCCAACCCCGGACCAAGGCTGCCACCATGCCAACATGCTGAAATGATAAGCAAGGTGCCGCCAGAACCACCTCTCTGCTGAAAAGAGACCAGAGAGAGGAAGTGACACGAAATATATAGACTTTTTTTTACATCACTTTCTCACACATACCAATGGAAGCTTAAGCTTGACTTAGGACAGCCCAGGAGTCTGTCAGTTGTTTCTGATTTGTCATTTACTAGCACATGCCTTGTCATAGGCCATCCTCCTAAATACTTAATCCTTAAGTATGGGTGTAGTCATTTCTGTTTTTGTTAGACTAAATAGTGTGGAGTAATCTAAAGTTCATAGGATGAGGGTAGTGATGGGTCATATTTAAACCTTACCTTCATTGAAATTGGCTCAGAGAGGAAAGAATAGCCAAACTCATTGGGGTATAGAATCCTATCTTATCCTATAGAGAAGTAGGAGGAGAATAAGAAGGGTGGTGATGGGAAGGAAAGTATTTATAAAGGAGCGGGAATGAGGTGAGTGATTAAAAGCAAAACATTGGTGTGGAGGGAAAGAGTAAAAGGAGAAAGATTGGATTTTTAGAGGAAACCTAGATGGAGGTGAATATACAGATAGTAATCATAATTGTGAATGTAAATGATATGAACTCACTCATAAAATGGGAAGTAGATGCTGAGTTTGTATACCAAAGAGTTAATATGGAAAAATATGTGCACAAAAATATTTATAGATTCAGTCTTTGTACTGTCAAAAAACTGGAAAAGGAGAGGGTGTCCATTGATTGGGGAATGACTGAACAAATTGTAGTATATGATTTTGATGAACTGCTATTGTGCTGGAAGGAATAATGAACTGGAGCAATTCCATGTGAACTGGAAAGACTTCCAGGAATTGATGCATAATGAAAGGAGCAGAACTAGGAGAACATTGTATACAGAAACTGCTATATTATAGCACAATCGAATGTTATAGACTTTTCTACTAGAAGCAATGCAATGATCCAGGACAATTCTGAGGGACTTATGAGAAAGAATACTATCCACACCCAGAAAAAGAATTGTCAGTGTAGAAACTCGGAAGAAAAACATATGATTGATCACATGGTTTGATGGGGATATGAGTGGGGATGTTGACTTTAAAAGATCACTATTGCAAATATTAATAATATGGAAATAGGTTTTGAACAACGATACATGTAAGACACAATGGAATTGCTCGTCAGCTCCAAGAGGGGGAGGAAGGAACATGAATCGTGTAGCCATGGGAAAATATTCCAAATTAATTAAGTAAATTTAAATGGAAAGAATTAAAAATGAATAAATTAAAAAATAAAATGTATTAAAACCAGAATCCTACCATATGTTGTTTATAAGAGACACATGTGAGGCAGGTAGATACATACAGAGCAAAGGTAAGGGGCTGGAGCAGAAATCTTTTGGGCTTCCGCTGAGACATAAAAAGCAGGAGTAGCAGTCATGGTTTCAGACAAAGGTAAAGCAAAAATAGGTCTGCTTAAAAGAGATAAAGAATGTAATTACTTAATATATGCACCAAATGGTATAGCTTCCAGTTTTTTAAAAGAGAAACTAAAGGAACTTGAGACACTCGGCTACGAATGCCTCAAGGAGAAAGAGAAAGAAAGGATAGTAGATTGGATTCTGCGGGGGGCGTGATGGAGCCAGGTAGGAGATGGCAGAAATGAGTCAGAAACCAGGCCATATTGATTACAATGGAGCCACAGCAGAACTCTGATCTCTGGACCACACAAAGGCATGAACAATCCAGTGATCCAAAATTAATACCACGCAGGTCGGAGACATGATAGAGAATTTAGCTGAGAGAATTTGCCTAGGTTCTTTAAGCCAGTTGCCAAACATGAACCTTAGAGTGCTGAGAGAATAGGGTGCAGGTAATAGGATGAATTAGAAAGTGCTAAGTATTAGCATTGGAAAAGAAAGTGCCTGGCCCAAGGCCAGGTCCCAGGTGAAAGAGATAGAGAAGGAAAGTAATTAAAGATGGAGCTTGGCCAGAGGCCAAGGTGTGGTTTATTTTAGCCAGGTGAACACAAAGAAACCTCTTTTCCCCGCCTAACCTGGGGGAAGCTGGGATCAAGGGTTAGAGGCTTTACTAGCCAAAACTGAGCATGCTCTCTTCTAAGCCACTCTGTACATTCTAACTGTTTCCCTTGTCCATAGCTAGATGTGGACTGCTACAGAACTTAAGAAGGAAGTAAACAGTAAATCTGTACTACTGGGGTCCCCAAACTTCCCCTATTAGAACTAGATAAAGCTAACCAAAAACATATATAGGAAGTATAGGAAGTGAATGAAATTTTAGAATAGTTAAATTTAATAGATATCTGGAGAAAATTAAATAGGGTTGTAAAAAGGTAAATATCTTCTTTTCAGCAGCATATTGTGCATATGCAAAAATTGACCATGTATCAGAGCATAAAAACTTCAAAACTAAATGCAAAAAAGCAGAAATAATAAATTCAATAAAATTAAATTTTTCTTTCAGTAATATTTTACTGGGAGCAGCCAAGTGGTTCAGTGGATTGAGAGCCAGGCCCAGAGATGGGAGATCCTGTGTATGGCTCAGATACTTCCTAGCTGTGTGACCCTGGGCAAGTCACTTAACCCTCATTGCCTCGCCCTTACCACTTTCCTGCCTTGGAACCAATACACAGCATTGATTCCAAGTTGGAAGGTAAAGGTTTAAAAAAAAAAGACTTTACTCAGGTTTTCGGGGTTTAGGTAGAATGTGTCATTATTATATTGGTTTGGCTTATCCATGAGCATTTAATATTTTTCCAATTATTTATGTCCAACTTTGTGTGAAAAATGTTTTGTTACTGTGTTCCGATAGTTGCTGGTTTTGTTTTAGTGAGTATACTTCTGTGTATTTTATATTATCTACAGTTATTTTAAATGGAATTTCATTTTCTGTCTCTTACTGTTGAACTTTGTTAGTGGTAATTAGAAATGCTAATGATTTATGTGGGTTCATTTTGTATCCATCAACTTTTCTAAAGTTGTTAATTGTCTTTTAGTTTTTTAGTTTATTCTCTAAGGGTTCTTCATATGTACCATCAAATTATCTGCGAAGAGTTTCATTTCCTTGTTCACTTTTCTAATTCCTTCAATTTCTTTTTCTCTTCTTGTTGCTGTAGCTAGTGTTTCTTATTAAATAGTAGAGGTGATAATAGGCATCCTCACTTCACGGAGGACTCTAGTTTATCCCCATTATAGGTAATGCTTATTCATGGTTTTAGATAGATGCCCTTCATCACTTAAGGAAAGCTCCTTTTATTCCATTATTTTTTAAAAGGAGTGGATGCTATATTTTGTCAAACTACCCCCAGGTTCTAAGAGAGCTGAAGAGTTTTCATAATTCTTGGAACTTTAACCTCTAGGCTCTTTTCTTTGGCCATGGCGTTTTGGTAGTAATTTTTTCACCTTTGTCTGTTTTTCAGGTGAATAGTTTTTGTTCCCAGATATCATATATCTTCTATTTTTTTAGCCTTTGGCTTTTTAATATTTATATTTTCTCATTGAATCAATGGCTTCTGTTTTGCCCATTTTTATTTTCATACTGTTTTTCACTTGGGGAAAAGGCTTATACTTCCTGACTGTTAATTCCCTTTCTAATTCTTCTTTTTATAGCCCTTATTTCTTTTTTAGTTTTTTCCTTTATTATCCTCATTTGTAAACATATTTCTGAACTCTTTTTTGTTTTTAAACTTTAAGGTCTTTTCATTTCTTATTGCTCTGAGAACATTCCTGACTCAGGTTTGGGTCTGTTGGCTTGTGTGTTTTAAAATTTTAGTAGACGGTTGATGAATTTAGTTAATGTTACTTTGCTGGGTGGTTTGGGGGTGGGGTGGGGTTTCAGAGTCCCTGAACTGTTGACTTCCTTTTGGTCTTGGTTTCTTATCCCAGGTTCCCCATAGGCTGATGTGTGGGATTCTAGGTTAGAACTGAGTGGCTACTGCATTTGGGTTCAGAGCTATATGAATAAATTTCTTGAAGTTATTTTTTGCTCAATTCTTAGGTAGAACTATCGTTGACTTGGAATTGGTACTTACTGTTCATTTTGAGTCAAAAGTCCTGATCATTCTTATCCATCCTAGATCTGTGACCCTGAATTGGGTAATAGGTGATAGTTGTCGTATTTCCTTATTCCTGTTTCCATTGCTAGTTTAGAGTTTCCCTGGGAACTCTTTCCTCATACTTTCTACCCTCGTGCTTTATCTCAGTTCCTTTTCCTTTTCTGAGTACTGGAATACTCCAGATCCAATCTACACTCAGCTCCTGGACAACCCTCCAGTTGTGTGTGCAAACCTCTTCATCTTCCTAATCTATCATGGTCTAGAAAAATGATTCATGATGGTTTTTTTCTTTATTTTATCGGGATCTAATATCATTTATTATTTAGGTTGTTATGGAGAAGGTATATTGGATGCTTCCTCTCATTCTGCCTCCTTTATTCTTCCACCTTTACCACCTCAATAGCTTTTTACAGTAAAAATATTTTTGTTTGTTTGCAAATTATTTTAGTTTATTTCCTGACTTAAGACTTGATCTTAAGGCCATGCTTTGTACATTTCTGGAGTAAGGATTTTGACTGATCCTATTGTAGCTCTCTTGGTGTATTAAGTATTGTGTTTTTCCTGGATCTCAGGGATATGTCAGGCTTAGGGTCTTGCAAGTTTTTAGTGTTCCTGAAATGGTCTGATTTAGAGCAAAAGAAGCAGATTCTTGCCACCACAAAGAGCGCAGCTATGAATATTCTTGTACAGGTCTTTTTCCTTATTATCTCTTTGGGGTACAAGTCTGGTATTGCTATGGCTGGGTCAAAGGGCAGACAGTCTTTTATCACTCTTTGGGAGTAGTTCCAAATTGCCCTCCAGAATGGTTGGATCAATTCACAACTCCACCAGCAATGAATTAATGTCCCAACTTTGCCACATCCCCTCCAGCATTCATTACTTTCCTTTGCTGTCATGCTGTTAGGTGTGAAGTGGTACCTCAGAGTTGTTTTGATTTGCATCTCTCTGATTATCAGAGATTTAGAACACTTTTTCATGTGCTTATTAATAGTTTTGATTTCTTTGGCTGAAAACTGCCTATTGATGTCCCTTGCCCATTTATCAATTGGAGAATGGCTTGATTTTTTGTACAATTGATTTAGCTCTTTGTAAAATTTGAGTAATTAAACTTTTGTCAGAGGTTTTTGTTATGAAGATTGTTTCCCAACTGATTGCTTCCCTTCTGATTTTAGTTACATTGTTTTTATTTTGTACAAAAACTTTTTAATTTGATGTAGTCAAAATTATTTATTTTACATTTTGTGACTCTTTCTAAGTCTTGCTTGGTTTTAAAATCTTTCCCTTCCCAAAGGTCTGACATGTATACTATTCTGGTTCACATAATTTACTTATTGTTTCCTTCTTTACGTTCAAGTCGTTCACCCATTCTGAGTTTATCTTGGTGTAGGGTGCAAGGTGTTGATCCAAACCTAATCTCTCCCACACTGTCTTCCAGTATTCCCAGCAGTTTTTATCAAATAGTGGACTTTTGTCCCAAAAGCTGGAGTCTTTGGGTTTGTCATAAACTGTCTTGCTGAGGTCACTTAACCCAAGTCTATTCCACTGATCCTCCTTTCTGTCTCTTAGCCAGTACCTAATTGTTTTGATGACCACTGCTTTGTAATATAGTTGGAGATCTGGGACTGCAAGGCCACCTTCCTTTGTATTTTCATTATTTCCCTGCATATCCTTGATCTTGTGTTCTTCCAAATGAACTTTGTTATGTTTTTTTTTTCTAATTCAGCAAAAAGTTTTTTTGTCAGTGAGATATTTTGTTTTCTTCTATTTTGTTAGTCTTTTGACTTTGCTTCATTAATTCTTGCTGTTTTGCATGATCATTGGTTTCCAGTTGCTCAATTCTGGTCCTTAAGGCCTGGTTTTTTGTTATAATCTTTTGGTTTTCTGCTTTAACCTTTTGGTATTCAGCTATGATTTCTTCATTTTTTTAAAAAAACCATTTCTCTCTTCTCTTGCCAGAAGGCTTCCATCTTTTTGATAAGCTCCAATTGAAATTCTTCCAGGGCTTGTGGACAATTTCCATTTTTTTAGGTTTTGCCTTTGTTTGAATTTTGTCCAGTATTTCTTCTGTAGCCTGGGTTTTTCCTTTGTAAAAATTTTTGAGAGTTACTGTCTTTTTTGTTTGTTTGTTTTGGAAAGATTTTGAGGCTCCTGTGCACAATTAGCCATTTTCATGGATGTTTTTCCTTCCCTCTTTAGTCAGAAATCTGAGTGAGCTGGACAGGTTCTCTCTGTATGGAGTTAAGGAGAAAGGATTTTGCCTGAGGCAAGCTCTCGAATCTCTTCAGTCCTTTGCAGCTCTTCTCTGTGCTACCTCCCCAGGGGCACTCAAGGTCTGTGCTCTCCTGCCCACCTGGGTTTCCAATCTAGCTGCTTTCAGGGGTAGATCTCCCGTGGTCCTAGTCAGCTCCCAAGGACCTACAAGTTCCCCTTTCTCGCTCTAGAGGTGCTCCTCACTCACTTCCTGGTTCTGGCGGGTGCTCTGGTTCCAAGCACCTAAGGTTTTTGCTTCCTTGCGCACTGGGTTTTCCTGTCTAGCTGCTTTCTGGGGTAGGTCCCCGGTGGTTCTAGTCAGCTCCCAAGCATCTAGAGGTGCCCCTCGCTCACTCGTTTTGGAGTGGACTGGCTCTGTCTCTGGCTTCGTAGGTGGGGGTGGGGAAGGGTGAATCAGCTCATATTTGGATGGAAGCTTTTTCACCTTCTTATAGATTGGAAAAGCCCCAATCCCATGTACCTTCAATGCTATGCCCTATTGTACCATTCCTCCATTTTTCTGAAAATGTGGTGGAGAGGGGGAGCGGAGCAGCCCACATGTGCCATAGCTTCATCAACATGGACTTATGGCATGAATTCAAGGTGCATTATTTTGTTGGCCATATTCCTGTATGCTTGCTGGCTTATGTGCTTTAAGAAAAAAATGTGTCCGTAATTGAACACAGTATTTCCTCATATGGCTTTCCTAGGGGTTTGGGACTATCTCTTTGAATCCTGACCATTATGCTTTTCTTAATTTAGCCTATGTTCATGTACATTTTTATAGTCATATATTTTTTATTCTCATTGAGTTTTCAGTTCATACCTCTAGGTCTTTTTCACATGAACTTCTCTCTAGCTCTGGCCCCCAAATTGGATTTGGGAAATTGATTTTAAACCCTAATAAAGTACATTTCTCTATTAAATTTTATCTTATTAGATTTGACTTAAGTATATCTGGCTTAAAAAAATTATCCCTGTTAGCTGTCACTTTCTTAGCTTTTTATCATTTACAAATTTAATAATGTTATGTACAACACTAGAAAAAATAATGATAATCTCCACAATTTATATAGCATTTACTGCATAAATAAGGCACTGTGATTAGTGCTTGATTGTCACAATATCCCAGAGAGGTAAGTATTATCATTATCCAATAGAGATTAAAGACATTTGCCTAGTGTCATACACTAGTAAGTGTCTCATGTCAAATTTGAAGTCTTCAGGTTTTATGGACTCTCCTGCCTAGCTATCCACTGCACCACCCAGCTGCCTCTAGACAGCTATGGATGTCTTTAAACAAATCACTGATTAGAATGTTAAATATCTAGGAGCTAAATAGAACCCTGGGACTTTTCACTGGAGACCTTATAAGCTTTCATCAAGCAATTAATGATTATTCATTGCTTCTGGCTATTCACCTAGTTCCCTATCGTGTTAACTGTACTGTTGTCTTGCCAAAATTGAATTGTCTTTTCCATTCAGTCATCAAATAGTACTTATGTATTTAATTAAATACTTAATATGTTCTAGATATTGTGATAAGCTCTGGGGCTACAAAGAAAGACAAAAACATGGTCCTTGACCTTAGGAAGCTTTCATTCTAATGAAGACAACTTAAAAAAGTGTATGTACCAGATTAATAAAAATTTTACATAATGGATATGCCATATATTTTGTTATTGTTTAATCATTTTTCTTATTTCACTCTCATGACTTCATTTGGGATTTTCTTGGCAAAGATACTAGAGTGGTTTGCCATTTCCATCTCCAGCTCATTTTACAAATGAGGAACTGAGGCACAAGGTTAAGAGATTTGCTCAGGGTCAGACAGCTAGTGAGTGTCTGAGGTTAAATTTGACCTCCACAAGATGTCTTCCTGACTCCAGAGGCGGCATTTTATCCACTGTGCCACCATGTTACACATGTATGTGTGTATTGTAGTAGCAGGGGATCAGGAACCAAGTTTGACAGCTAACTGAGAGGGAGGGAACAGGGAAAGGGAAACACCACTTTGTTCTCAGACAGATCTGTCCCAGAGAAAATGGAGTTGGCTCTCTGACCAGAGCTGAAAGGGTAAGAGAACATCCCCTTCAATCTCTGTCTACTAGGCTCTTCTTTATCTAATTGTCATCTATGATCCCCTTAGTACATTGAAGAAGATGACTGCTTCCTCAGTAATTTAAAAGATCTATTTATTAGGGAATAGGTTTGGTGTAGTAGGTTAGGGAAGAGGGAACAGGAAGTCCCTAATATGTTTTCCACCTAGAGTTTCTTCAGGGATTGAAACTCAGGTCTGGGGACTAAGCCCAGAAGACCGTTAAGATCTTTATGTATTCAAGATGATTTATTTTCTTGAGACAGAGATATAGCTTTTGAAGGAAATAATCTGATGGATAGGCTATTGCCTTCCCCAAAGGGAAAAAGTACCTATACAACAACTATAAAGACAGATGGTTAATCTGGATCTCTTCAATTCAGCGAGGGATTTGTAGCCAGATAAACTCAGTGAGATTGGCTCCTTTCCTCTTCAGTTCAGAAGGAAAAAAGGATATATCCCCAACTGATCACCTGCTTTTCTTAGCTGGAGATTTCATTCCATCCCCTGCTGGCAGCCAAAGTTCTATCTCCTTTTTGCATGAAATAACACTGCAAAATCCAGTCCTTGTATTTCCTTCAGTATCTCTCTCTATTCCACAGTATGTATATATTTATAATAATTATATGTACAAAATATATATGCATATATATTTTAGACAACAGACACAAATTTATTGATGTCTTTTTTATATATCATTGTTTCTCTACGTATCAGATGGAGGGTGTTGGGGGAAGCAGTAGAGAATAAAAATCAATCAAGTTAATTAAACAATAAACATTGTACTAATAATAAGCATGTTATAAATATCCCAGAGAACCATGCTATATAACAAATACTATTTTTAAGGATAAAAAAAGAGGAAGAAATCTGCATAACGGAAAAATAGATTGAAAAAAAGCCAAAAATATGGGCAATGTGCATGGTGAGCTATTGAGTAATCCTAACTCTAAATTTGTATTTTTTTCTTTTAAGCCATGCATGTTCTTTAAAATTGTACATCATTAACTTTTAGGTTTTTTGGTGTGGTTCTTTCCATTTACATTGTTGAGGTCATTATGTTGTTTTTTGACAATGCTAATTTTCTTCTGAATTAGTATCATAACATAGTAATATTCCATTTTATTAGTGTACCATATTTATTTAGCTGTTCTCCATTTGATAGATAATTCGGGAATTTGTTTTCAATTTTTTTGTTATCACAAAAAGTGCTGCTTTCCTTCTTACCTGTGGCTTTCTTGGATTATCAGCCTAAAAATGGAATTTGTGTGTCAGTGAGAATAGACATTTTAGTAATTTTATTTGTGTAAATCAAAATTGATTTCCAAAATGATTACATGTATTCATAGTTACACCAAGTTCCTCTATCTTCCCACAATCCCTCCAACATTTGTCTATTGCCATTTTTTCTCATCTTTGACAATTTGCAGAGTGTAAGGTAAAAATCTCAGAGTTGTTTTGTTATGTATTTCTATTATTATTAGTGGATTGTTGTTTATTTTTTTTTTAGTGATTTGGAGAATTCTTTCATATGGTTGTTACTTTGTAATTCTTCTTTTGAGAAATGTTTTTTCATAGCCATTCACCTCTCATCTATTCAGTTATGGCTATTGGTCTTAAATATACTTGTTAATTATTTATAAATCTTACTTACCAAACCCATATTAGAGAATGTTGATCACTTTCTTTCTTATTCTACATTCATTAAATTTGCGTATGCTGAAACTTTTCAATTTCTTGTTATTAGAGTTATCTATTTTATTCTTTATAATTGCCTCTACCTCCTGTTTAGTTAAGAATTATATATATCATCCATATCTATGATAGGTATATGATTTTATTCTTTTCTAATTCTTTTATAGTATGATCTTTAATATTTCTCTATTTAGCAGGTATTGGGGGTGGTATAAGGTGTCCTTCTAAACCTAATTTTTGTAAGACTGCTTTTCAGTTTTCCTAGTAATTTTTAAATCAGATAGTGAGTTTTAAAAAAATAGTTTGCTCCTTGCTTTATCAAAATAGTGAATTATTGAGTTCTCTAGTTTTTGATTTTTCCTTGTTTAGTCTAACTCTTTATCTTCCTCTATATTTTTTTTTAACAACTATGAGTTTTGATGGTTTTGGTGTCTGCAACTACCTGAACAATGAATATTCCTCCCACAGATTTTTATATATATTTAATGTGTTCTTTGGTAGATTGATCCCTACGTAATTTGTACTTTATGTAATTATTTCAATGGGATTTTGTTTTCTATTTAGCTTCTGACTGGACCATGCAAATATAATAAAAATGACACTAAGTATTAAAAATTCAGGACTCTAGTCCTTAGGATTTTAATACAGTTTATTAAATTTACTTGAATAAAGATCAGAATTAGGTAAAAGGATAGAAGTAAAGTAGCCTAGCCTAAACTGCCACATGAGTGTTCTCAGCCTGGCCACGACAACCTCCATTCCCCTGGTGTGCTAATCCAAGATAGAGAAGATCTGCTTTCTTGTCTAAAACTTTTTAACCTCCCTCCCCTTTCCGGGTCAAATTCAGTCATCTCTGGATTAAGAGCATAGGCCACAGTCCCGTGCATGACCCATGCTCGGGGATGTGAAATAGCTCTAGGAGCACAGGGACACAGATAGGACTCCATGCATGATCCTGGGAGAGGGTTGACAGTACTACCACAATTGTTGTACTAATGAAATTATGAAGCAGATACTTTATAGAACTTAATAAAACAACAATAAAATTCTTCTGAAAAATCAAAAGATTTAAAATATCAAGAGAAATGATGAAAATAGGTAGGGATGAAGCAGGAATAGTGCTTTCAGACCTCCAGTTGTATTAAAGTAGTAGACATTCAAACTGTCAAAACTGTCTCACAATTGTTAAAAAAAAATAGAGAGGAAAGGTGAGTTAGGCGACTGGATATGGGAGGTCTTGGTTTCAAATCTGGCGTCAGACACTTGCAAGCTGTGTGTTCCTGAGCAAGTCACTTAAACCCAAATTTCTATCCTTTACCACTCTTTTGTCTTAGAACCAATACCAAGCATTGACTCTATGACAGAAGGTAAGGTATTTAAAAAACATATATAGAGAGGGCAATAAAGAGGTGGACTAAAGAAGGGAGACTCAAAAACAACGGAATAGAATTATTGCTTCTTAGATTTTCTTATTCTATAGAATTGTGGTTGCTTTGGGGAGATTTATTGAAGCCTGCAGCCTTACAGAAGCTATTGTTTTGAATAATATCTTTGCTGATTCCCTAAGAGTTTCCAATCTGTCATCAGCAAAAAAGAATAGTTTTTTTTTTCTTCTTTGCCTATTTTTATGCCTTTACTTTCTTTCTCTTGTTTTATTAATCTTGGAAGCATTTCCAGAACTAGATCATATGATAATAGGGAGAGTATCCTTATTTTACTATCATATTATTTTTGGAAAAGGTTCTAGTGTATATACACTATACTGTATATGATGCTTACTTTTGTTTTTTTATGGGTACTTTTTCTGTTAGTAAAAATGTTTCCCACCATGTCTATAATTTGTAGAGTTTTTTTAGCATGCATATTTGTTGTACTTTGTCCAACTTATTTTGCATTTGAGTAATCATGTTTGGAATATTTTGGCTTTTAATTTGATTAATGATATTGCTTGTTTAATGAATATTTAAACAGCCTTGTATCCCAAAATTTATTTAGTAGAGAGAGTGACATGGTCATTTTGGGTAAATCACTTTGAAGGTTGATTGGAGGATGGATTTGAATGCAGATAAGCTTATGGTAGGGAGATGAACCTAAAAGCAATTGCTGTAATCCATTGGTGAGAAGATAAGGACCTGATGTCCAGCACTAAGGTGGTGACAATATTGGAGGAGGAAAGGGGCTTTTTGTAAGAGATTTAAAAAGTAGTCAACAGGCCTTGGCAATAGGTTGGATATGGAGGTTGAAAGAGAATTAAAAAGTCAAAGATGACACATAGGTTGTGACACATATGATGATGATTGTACCCTTGAAAGTAATAGAGAAGTTTGGAAGGGGGAAAAGTTTTGGGAGAAAGATAATGAGTTTTGACTTTTGATTTAAAAGATTGCTGCAGGTTATCCGATTTGCAATATCAAGGAGGAGAAGGAAACATTCTAAAAATGTCAAAAAGATGATACTGACAGGTTTGGCAATGGATTTTGAATAATGAGGGATAGCAGCAGTGAAGAATTGAGGATGACACTTAAATTGCAAGCACTGGGGACTAGGAGGAAGATGGTGCCAAGAACTATAATAAGAAAGTATACAGGGGGTGCTTTAGGTGTAAAGATAATGAGTTCAGTTTTTGACATGTTGAGTTTAAGATGTGTATTAGATATAGTTTGAGATATCTGAAAGGCAATCTTTTATGTTTCTTTAAAGCAAAACTAATAGTTCAGCAGAAAGGTTAGGGCAGATTAAGTAGATTTGAGAATTATCAGTTGAGAGGTGATAATTGATTCAATGGGAACTGATGAGATCACTCAGTGAAATGGTAAAAAGAAAGAGCAGAGAAGGTATCCCAAGACAGAGATAACTAATAGCCAACGTAGACTATACTTTCATTAATCTAATTTTTCCTACTATACTCCCTGCCCATTAAGTAAATTTTTAAAAAAATAAAAACTCCTCAAATCCCCAAATCTCAATATATGTGTAGAAATAGTTTAGTAAAAATTCCACATTCCTTGAAAAAAAAATTTTTTTAATCAACTATGCTTTTATTGTGGCTATGAAGAATAGTTTAAATAAAAACAAATATTAAAGTTTTATGCTTCTCTCAATAGCTTGATTAACATGATTTCTTCAGTACTCTTGGTCACTTAGTTGTAATATCTTTGTAGTATATTGAATAATATTACAATGGATTTGATAAAGAATGATTAGATTTGAATCCTACCTTTACATTTTACCAGCAGGCAAATTATTTGCCATCCATAAACCTTTTGCTTCCTCAACTATATAATGAGGTTAACCATACCTGTTATATGTCCATTTTTTAGGGATGTTAAAAGAGATCACATTCTGTATTGTGTTGAAAAATGCTTGAGAAACTTGTAAACACCATATAAATACCAGTTATTATTATTTTTCAAGAAGTTTTCTCTTTTCCCGGATGATAGCTATGGGGATGAATAGACCTGTTATTTCAATGATACTGGGAATTTTCATCTGAGGAAATTCCCTCTTCCAATGAAGTTAATCCCTTTCCCCCTGCAACTTTATGATAATTATCTAGAACACAATGATTAAATGACCTGCCTAGCTCAGAGTTAGTATGGGTCTGAGGAGGGACTTGAACATGTGTCTTTCTGTCTTTGAAACTGATTCTGTATCCATTAAGCCACAGTGTCTTTTGGCTCTTATTCATATGGAGTGACATTTTCAGTTGTAGTAAAAACAACAACAAACTAACAAAACTAGTAAACGAGAATTCTATCTGGATTGATTGGAAAACCATATGGAAGATTGATCAAAATAGCCTTAAAATTTTGCTAAATATTAATCAAAGGTATTTTGCATCTGTCATAAAATTTATGGAATCTTTTGTGGTTCAAATCTAAAGTCAGGTTAATATTAAAATTAGTCAATTGATCTTGTTAAGATCAGAAAGATTCCTTATAATATTCTGCCAGACACCTTTGCATATATTGTTGTAGGACCTAAAAAACAATGCATTTTTAAAGGCCACAAATTATTACTTGACTTAAAAGGATTTGTTCACTTGTGCATGTAACTTCTGATTTTGTTCCCACTTTTCAGCCTTTCTTTAGCTATGTACTTGAATCTCATTAACCTTAATGGACTTAGAAAGCTTTTCTCTTTACAGTTTGCCCCTGACTTGCTTCTCATCTTGGAGAAGTTGTTTAAATATTCTGTTCAACTTCCACATTGTTTTGAAGAGATATACTTTCTCTAGTGTATGCCAATTAATTGGGATAATATATTGAAGGAAGCAAAAGAAAAGCAATAATTGTTAGAAAATTTCCTGTTATTTAGCTATTTTTCATCTCGTGCAGCTATTACATTATTCTTCCTTCTTTGTAAGAAAGTAACTTTAATCATTTTTATTATTATGTTGGAGGTGTTAAATCCTATTATTGTATATCAGATTTAGTTAGGCTGATTTTTTTCTGCTTTTCATTTCCATTGTTTTTCTTTGCATTTCACTCCCCTGTGGTCATGAATTATATTTAGGTGCAGCTTTGTCACTCAGTGGATTTTGAAAGAGGTCTGAATTGTATATTAAAAAGAGACCTCATATTTGTTTCATTTTACTCTCAAAAATGCCCCATAGGAAACTCTAGGGAGAATGTGACCAACTTAAATTATTTCTTGCTTGTGTCTACTTTTCTCAGTTCCCTTTCCTTTTGACTGTCCTTATAGATTGAAAATCTTCAGGAACAACTTAGAGATAAGGAGAAACAAATGAGCAATTTGAAGGAACGTGTCAAATCTCTACAAGCCGATACCACCAATACTGACACTGCATTGACTACTCTTGAAGAAGCCCTTTCAGAGAAGGTGAGTGGTAACTTTTATTTTTTTTGCTGTTTGCTCATTTATAGCCATTTTACTTGTCTTTTAACTTCTTAGTTATGAAAACAAAAACAAAGTAAAATTTATACGTTTCTGTCTTCTCTTCAGTGCCAATTATTATCATAATTTCCATCCTGAGCAGAATTCGTATCCCTAATTTAATCCCTTCTATTTTCAAATTCGTATCCCTAATTTAATCCCTTCTATTTTCAAAATAGTATTCAATAACAAATTCCATCCCTAAAGATAGTTAGCAAATAATACAGTAAAAGGTTTATGGGATTTACAACTCAAGCTTTTATTTCTTTCAAGGTTGTATTCCCAAAAGAGAGCTATATTTAATACTCTTCTGGCTTATGCTATTATCTGTGAATAACCACAAACTCTCTTTTCCACCTTGGAACTGTGAGCAGGATCCCCTGTTTCTCTGTGGTCTGAAGAACTGGTGTTTGTTAGTACTCATCCTCTCTGCCTATGAGCAAGATCTTGCACCCAGAGCCAGCAAAGGGATTCCTGTAATCTCCTTCTGACTAGTTGTTCAGCCCCTCTAACTGTCTGTGGCTGAGAGCTCAGGTAGCCTTAGTTGAGTCAGCTACCCCCAAGGCCTCTGCTGGCTTACAGTGGTGGGGCCTACTTTGGTGCACTAGTCTGTATTGTATTTCTGTCTTCCTGTGATAGATCTTTTGTGCTGGCTTTCTAATTTGTTTTGGGCTAAAAAAATTATTTTACCTCATCTTTTGTGGATTCTGCTACTCCAAGGCATTATGTCAACATCGTTTGGAAGGTAATTTGGTCCTTGCCCTGCATTTTACTGGTAAAATAGAAACCATTTGCTGAAAGCTCTTCTTTTTCTTCCCCCCTTCTCCTAATCTTACACAGCCAGTCATCTTCTGTCATTATCTTCTTCACTCTATTCTCATGTGAAGAGCTAGCCTTTTCTCTGGCCAAGGCAAACCCCCGTGTGTGTATAAACAATAGCATTGTATCTTGTTTTCTCTAGCAGATTGCTGCCTCTATCATCTCCATTCTCTTTCTGGCTTTACTCTCTCCCTATTAGCTAATTCCCTATGTTTGCAAGCACACCTCTGTCACCTCTATCTTTAAAAAACTGCTCTTGATCTCTTACCCCTTTAGGTCTGTGTGTTTTTAAACAATCCTTACCTTCTCTCTTAGAATTATAAGGCAGAAGAGTGGTAACAGCTAGGCAATTAATATTAAATGACTTGCCCAGGGCCATACACCTAGGAAGTATTTGAGGCCAAATTTGAAACTAGAACCTCCCATCTCCAGGCCTGGCTCTCAATCCACTGAGCCACCTACTACTCCCTAGGTCTATGTGTTTTGGTTTTGGTTTTGTTCTTTTACTGTGAATGTGTCCTCCATACCTGTAGCGTTCTACCTTCTCTATTAAAGTCTTTCAGAATTCCTTTCTTCCAGCGAGGCTCTGCTCAATCATTTTCTGGGGAAGGTCTTTCCCAGTTCTCCAGCATGCTAGTGTCTCCCAGTTCAGATTACCTTTCACCTGCTTTTGATGTATCTTTTATGTGTCTTACTATTTGCTTGTGTGTCTTTATGTGTCTTACTATTATGCTTCCCGTGTAAGCATAAATTTAGGGTTGTGACTTAATCTAATTTTAATTGGTTGCCAGGGAAAATCCCAAATAAAATACCCAAGTCAGTTTGGAAATTTTATGGTGGTTTAATTAATATAGAGGGAAGGAATTAAGAAATGGAAGAGAGAGGGAAAGGGTATAGGATTTCTCCAGCCTAGCCTGTGCCAGGGGGAGTTTCAAAGAACCCCGCCACAAGGTCTTTTCAGATTAGAGGCTTCCTTAAAGGATAGTGTTTTGGAAGGTAAAGAATAAAGGAATCAGCCTAATATCCAAGAGAGAAGACGCCTCACATCAACTAGGTTACTAAGTTTCCCCCAGTAGTGTATCAAGGACCTCACTGCCAAAGCCGGACAATAGTCTGCCACTCGAAGACACCCAGCATGCTGCTGCCAGCCACCTCTCCACACAAAAGAGGTCGGAGAGAGGAAATGATGCGAAATATATAGACCATTTATACATCACTTTCCTGAGTCTCACATATACCAATGGTAGTTTAAGCTTGACTTAGGACAGCCCAGGGGTCTGTCAGTTGTTTCTGATTCGTCATTTGCTAGCACATGTCTGTCATAGGCCATCCTTCTCAATACTTAATCCTTAAGTAGGGGTATAGACATTTCTGTTTTGTTAGACTAAGCAGGGTGGAGTAAATCTAAAATTCACACCCATTAGAAAATGACTTCTTGGGGTTAGGGATAATATTAACCTTCTGTTGTATTCCCAGTGTGTAGCACAGTATTTGGCACATAGTAAATGCTTAATACATGGATATTGATCAACTAATTGATAGGTAAATGTTTCAGATACTGACCATCTGGAGCCCCTTGAATTAATCCTATGCTATTTTTTTCTGCATTCTTTTTGATAATTCTTGACTTATTCTACTTTGATCATTCTTGATTAATTTTACTGCCTTTATAGGTTTCTAATTTTTTAAAAACTATGTATTTCTTAGTTTTATATTATTAACCAAGTGCTTTTGAGATTGCATCATACTTTTGATGCAAACCACAAATCTTTGAGGTTATTTCCCAATGTCTTTATAGCCAGAGTGGTTTTTATTTTTTTAAGAATGCCTATCCTGGGGGACAGCTGGGTAGCTCAGTGGATAGAGACCCAGGCCCAGAGATGAGAGGTCCTGGGTTCAAATATGACCTTGGGCACTTCCTAGCTGTGTGAGCATGGGCAAGTCACTTAACCCCCATTGCCAAGCCCTTACCACTCTTCTGCTTTAGAACCAATACACAATATTGATTCTAAGATGGAAGGTAAGGGTTAAAAAAAAAAGAATGCCTATCCAAAGAAGTGGCTAGATATTCATTCCCCCTTTGACAACTGGGATATGCCTAGGTATTTTAGACTTGATTTTGTTCAAAGTTATGGTCCCCTTCCTTGAATCTTTTGGACTTAGAACAGATTCAGCTACTGACTAGATAGATTAGGTTTTATGGCTTGAGCTTTCCAACTTCCCAGCTGCCTGCTAAAAGCAAGCTATTTTAATAGTCACTTCCTCTTAATTTTTATGTTGGGTTCCATATATGCCACAAACCATTCGTAAATTTTAAGTTGTTTTTAATTTCTCTTAGGTAACTGGGTTTGTGGACAAAAGAAGAAGAAATGTTATCAGATGCCTAAAGCAACTAGGCGACTTAGTGGGTGCAGATCTGGGCCTGAAGTCAGGAAGATCTGAGTTCACATGGGGCTTCAGACATTGTATGACCCTGGGAAATTTAGTTAGCCTCAGTTTCCTCAACTGCAAAATTGGGATGATAATACCACCTTCCAAGATTGTGGAAGATGAAATGAAACAATATTGTAAAGCTTTTAGCACAAAGCCCAGCACGTTGTAGGTGTTTGAATGGTGCTTGTTTCTTTCTTTCTCTTTAATCTCCTAAGCAGATATGTCCAGTCCTATATAGAGTTATTGTTACTTTGAGCACGAATTAGTGGAGCTGTTCCAGATGGGTATTTTAATAATCTCTAGTACTAGTGATGTTGGGGGGAAAAAAGGAAATTGGATATTGATGAGGGCAAAGTTAAGCCAATGTTGATGTCCTGTTACAATTAAAATCTTTGTAGAAAGGAAGCTTTCAAGAAAACAAGACATTATTTTAATCACAATTTGTAAACTATGGTAAATGGAAAAAGAAAATACAAATTTATTAGCCATAATTAGGATTGATTGAAGTACCAAAGGTTATGGATTGTCATGTTTTTTTCCTTAGGAAAGGACAATTGAACGATTGAAGGAGCAACGGGACAGAGATGAGCGGGAGAAACAAGAAGAGATCGACAATTATAAGAAAGACCTGAAGGATTTAAAGGAAAAAGTTAGCCTCTTGCAAGGAGACCTCTCTGAGAAAGAGGTTAATTTCGTCAAAATTGATATGCTTGATTTGATTTAAAGACCAGGTTGTATGTGAATATATGTACTCCTTTTGTGAGGGTGTGTATACTGTCACAGAGTTCTTTTGGAGTTTGGTGTTCATATAGAAAATAATTGAGAAAATGAATTTAATTATAGTTTTTGTAGGAGGCTTTTTGAAAAGCACTTGAAGGACATATTCCAAATGACCATATTTTAGGAAGTTCAGTTACTTAGCAGACTATTACATACACTTTTAAAATTCTTCTCCCAGCTCCTTGATGAATTAAATTCTGATAATTTATACTATTTCTGTAGATCAAATTTTATAATCATTGTGGCCCTGCTAAGTTGGTAGAGTTGTTGGGATGATGGTAAGGCAGAAAGAATGTGAAAATAAAGGGAAAGAATTATTGACCTTCAGATCTGGAAGTATTTCTTGTTATTATCAGAGAAATCTGGAATTCTCATCAGCCAACAAGTTACTTAATTTCCTTTTAGCATGCATTTGGAGATACCCTTCCATGTGAAGTTTGTGAGCAAAAATGGCCTAAAGCCATGTGAGCTAATAATACATAAGCTCTATTAGAGTTACACTCTGAATGCTTATCCTTTAGAAATTTATAGAGATGTAAATATATAGTAGAACCTGGTGTATAGTCTTTTCCATGAAATATTGTTATATGATTGAGCTTACTCCTATTCCGGATTATTGAATGCTGTAACAGATGTGTGACTTAATTACAATTTCAAAACTGGAATTCTTTATATGACTATATGAATAACTTTCAGCTAGTCTTAAACACCCTTTGATTTTAGATTAGATTTAAATTTAATATGGAAAAAGTCAATTCTTCTAACAATCATTATTTGCTTTTCAAACAAAAATATATTTGTACATATCAGTTGAATGAAAATTGGAATACACAGCTGTGATAAATTTTAAGACCTTTGGTTGTCAATTTATATCAGATATCTATTATTTTTTTTTTGACTTTACATTTTTTTTAAATTTTAAACATTATTTTCTTTGGTCATTTCCAAACATTATTCACTGGAAACAAAGATCATTTTCTTTTCCTCCCCTCCCCCCCTCCCACCACCTTTCCCTCTCCCATAGCCAACGCACGATTCCACTGGTTATCACATGTGTTCTTGACTCGAACCCATTTGCCTGTTGTTGGTATTTGCATTAGAGTGTTCATTTAGAGTCTACATCCCTAGTCATATCCCCCTCAACCCATGTAGTCAAGCAGTTGTTTTTCTTCTGTGTTTCTACTCCCACAGTTTATCCTCTGCTTGTGGATAGTATTTTTTAGATCCCTGCAGATTGTTCAGGGACATTGCATTGCCACTAATGGAGAAGTCCATCACCTTCGATTGTACCACAATGTATCAGTCTCTGTGTACAATGTTTTCCTGGTTCTGCTCCTTTTGCTCTGCATCACTTCCTGGAGGTTGTTCCAGTCTCCATGGAATTCCTCTACTTTATTATTCCTTTTAGCATAATAGTATTCCATCACCAACATATACCACAATTTGTTCAGCCATTCCCCAATTGGAGGGAATCCCCTCGTTTTCCAATTTTTGGCCACCACAAAGAGAGCAGCTATTAATATTCTTGTACAAGTCTTTTTCCTTATTATCTATTTGGGGTACAAACCCAGCAGTGCTATGGCTGGATCAAAGGGTAGACATTCTTTTATCGCCCTTTGGGCATAGTTCCAAATTGCCCTCCAGAATGGTTGGATCAATTCACAACTCCACCAGCAATGAATTAATGTCCCCACTTTGCCACATCCCCTCCAGCATTCATTACTTTTCATAGCTGTCATGTTAGCCAATCTGCTAGGTGTGAGGTGATACCTCAGAGTTGTTTTGATTTGCATCTCTCTGATTATAAGAGACATAGAGCACTTTTTCATGTGCTTATTAATAGTTTTGATTTCTTTATCTATTATTTTTTTAGGCATCACTCTTAGACCTCAAGGAACATGCTTCTTCTCTGGCTTCCTCAGGACTAAAGAAAGATTCAAGACTTAAGACACTGGAGATTGCTTTGGAGCAGAAGAAGGAAGAGTGTCTGAAAATGGAATCACAATTGAAAAAGGTTTTTAAAAAAGTGCTGTTTCTTCTTGCCATATTTAAATTGTACATGAGTTCTGAACCTCCAGTACTATCAAGTAGAAATACTTTCTGGTGATATCAGAGGTTTAAAATGCCATATTCCTGTGCTTTGGAGGGTGTATGTGCATGTGCACAGGGAGAAGGGAAATGAAAGAATAGAAAAAAAGATGCAAAGCATGCATAGTATTATGCTTTGTTATATTTTAGCTCTATTCCTACCTAATCTGTAACGTAATAGAAGCTTGATCCCTCCAAGGAAGAGTATAGTTATAGTTGGAAGAGCACTAGACTGGAAATCAAGGCTTGAGAGGTAAGGCAAATAAATGGTCTATGGTTACAAAGACCAAGAAATCATGTCTCCTGATTTCCAGGCTAGTGCCATCAGTCATATTGGATTTGCCTGGTTGATCAAGCCATTGAGAGAGACTATTGTACTTAGATTTCTTCTCTTTCTCTTCTTTGCCTTCTTTCTTTCCTCTCTTAACTTATGCTGCTGATGCAGAAAGAATAGGCCATTTGTGGGGGAGGGGGGGGGACGATAACTCCTAATACAAGCTCATTGGTTCTTCCTTCCCTATTATTATGTTTCCTCTCAGCTAATTCCTTACCTGCTTCTGTTCCTTTCTTCTTAGTAGAAATCCTGGTTCTCAATCTTTCTTGGTCAGTAACAGTTGTGGTTGTCATGGAAAATTAAATTTTTATTCAGTTGTTTCCCTAGAGACCATCTCAAAATCATATGATATTTGATATAAATTGTTATCTTTTATAGAAAGCAGGCCCATTCAAGCTACAAATGTTTTAAGATACTGCAAATTATTTTATAAATGATGTTAGAGATTTTCAAGGTTAGAAATAAATAGATTTATAGCTAGCCAGAACCTGATAGGCCATCTTGTCCTGTCTCTTCATTTTATAGATGATGAAGCTAAGGCCCCTGAAATGGAAAAGGTAGAATAGATACTTACTCTGACTGTAAGGTCATTTGTTCTTCCATTGTATCAAAATCATTTTGAGTACATACAGTTTTATTCTCCCCCTCTAATCTTTCCTCTGTATAAGATGTAATTCTTCTTTACTAACAATGAGTGAAATGTCGCATCCAAAGCAAAAGTTCTTTTCCCAATAAATCTACTCTACTTCCAAATTTCCATTTTTGTGTTGAGAGCACTGATTATCCTCCAGGTCACTTATATTTGGATCTTTAGTGTCACATTCAGTTCCTCATTCTTCTTTCACAAGCCCAATCAGTTGCCATATAGTGTCTTTTCCACTTCCACATTTCTCATCTCTTTCTATATATATGAGAGATGTGGATATATATATGAGAGATATACAAAATCCCTTGTTCACTAAATTCCTATATCTTAGACTATTGGGGTTTTGTTTTTGAAATTTTTATTTAATTAGTCAATTTAGAATATTTTTTATTGGTTACAAGAGTCATGTTCTTTCCCTCCCTCCTCCTTGGCCCCCCCCCCCTTCCTGTAGCCGATAGTTTTTACATGTGTCTTTGATCAAAACCTATTTCCAGATTGTTGATGTTTACATTAGGGTGATCATTTAGAGTCTATATTCCCAATCATATCCCCATCAACCCATGGATCAAGCAGTTGTTTTTCTTTTGTGTTTTTGTGTTCTTCCTTTGGATATGGATAGTGTTCTTTCTCATAAATCCCTCTGAATTGTTCTGGATCATAGCATTGCTACTACTAGAGAAGTCCATTACATTCAATTGTACCACAGTATATCCATTTCTGTGAATAATGTTCTCCTGGTTCTGTTCCTCTCACTCTGCGTCAATTCCTAGAGGTCATTCCAGTTCCCATGGAATTCCTCCAGTTCATTATTCCTTTAAGCACAATAGTATTCTATCACCAACAGATACCACAATATGTTCAGCCATTACCCAATTGGAGGGCATCCTCTCATTTTCCAATTTTTTGTCACTACAAAGAGTGCAGCTATGAATATTCTTGTACAGTCTTTTTCCTTATTATCTCTTTGGGGTATAAACCGAGCAGTGCTATGGCTGGATCAAAGGGCAGGCAGTCTTTTATTGCCCTTTGGGCATCGTTCCAAATTGCCCTCCAGAATGATTGGATAAATTCACAACTCCACCAGCAATGCATTAATGTCCCAATTTTGCCACATCCCCTCCAACATTCATTACTTTGCTTTGCTGTCATGTTAACCAATCTCCTGGGTGTGAGGTGGTATCTCAGAGTTGTTTTGATTTGCATTTCTCTGATTATAAGAGAATTAGAACACTTTTTCATGGGTTTATTAATAGTTTTGATTTCTTTATCTGAAAATTGCCTATTTCTGTCCCTTACCCATTTATCAATTGGGGAATGGCTTGATTTTTTGTACAATTGATTTAGCTCTTTATAAATTTGAGGAATTAGACCTTTGTCAGAAGTTTTTGTTATAAATATTTTTTCTCAATTTGTTGCTTCTGTTCTTATTTTGTTTGCATTTGTTTGTTTGTATAAAACCTTTGTAATTTAATGTAATCAAAATTATTTTATATTTTGTAATTTTTTCTAACTCTTTTGGTCTTAAAATCTTTCCTTTCCCAAAGATCTGACAGGCATACTATTCTGTGTTCACCTAATTTACTTATAGTTTCCTTCATTATATTCAAGTCATTTATGCATTTTGAATTTATCTTGGTGTAGACTGTGAAATGTTGTTCCAAACCCAATCTCTCCCATATTGTCTTCCAATTTTCCCAGTAGTTTTTGTAAAATAATGGATTTTTGTCCCAAAAGCTGTCATCTTTGGGCTTATCATAGACAGTCTTGTTGAGATCTGTTACTCTATGTCTATATTGTTTTCTTCTGATGTAGTAGATAGAGAGTTGGACCCAGAGTTCTAAAATGACTGTGGACACTTACTAGCTGTGTGACCCTGAGCAAGTCCTGTAGCCTCTATTTATCTCGGTTTCCTCAACGTTAAAATGGGAATATAAATAGCATCTACCTCTCAAAGATTTTGTGAATATCAAATGAGATAGTATTCATAAAGCTCATAGATTGGTGCCTAGCAGATTAAGGTGCTGGATAAATTCTTCCCTCTCTCCCTCCTTCTTTCAGTCTTAACTTTCTTGAGGGCAGGACTATAATTTTTGTCATTGTATTGAAAGTGCTTAGCACATAGCAGGGACTTACTAATTACTTTTGGTTTTATTGCTCTGTGTGTCTTATGTGTTTGTGTGTGTATCTAATGAGCTTTGTACTGCTTTGTTTATAGGCACATGAAGCAACAATAGAAGCCAGAGGCAGTCCAGAAATGAATGACCGAATCCAGCAGTTAGAGAAGGAAATTATACAGCATAGGGATGAATCCAGTAAGTCCCAGGCAGAGGTAGACCGTCTTCTGGAAATTTTAAAGGAGATGGAAAATGAGAAGAATGATAAAGATAAAAAGATAGCTGAGCTGGAGAGGTAAGAATGTATAAATTGAAAATTGATTAAGTAAGGCTGGTTAAAATATTGATTTATAACTTTTGGGGGGAGTTGGGACAAGCAGCATATTTTAGCTTTATTCATTTAAATCTCTATTATTAACTTTATTAATCTCCTTATCATTCATGTTGGTGGAACTTGATTACTCTCATTTTTTTTTTTAGAGAATTAGAAATTATCACATTGATTAGCAAAGTAAAGGGATGACATTATTTAGTACAATAAAAAGTGGTAATTTGGGAGCAGCTAGGTTGCTCAGTGGATTGAGAGCCAGACCTAGAGACCGGAATTCCTAGGTTCAAATCTGGCCTCAGACACTTCCCAGCTATATGACCCTGGGCAAGTCACTTAACCCCCATTGCCTAGCCCTTACCACTCTTCTGCCTTGGAACCAATACACAGTATTGATTCTAAGACAGAAGGTAAGGGCTTAAAAAATATAAAATGAAATAAAAGGTGGTAATTCAAGAACTTAAGCCTTAATTTGATTACTAAGAGTTTTTCTAAATTATAGCCCAAATATAAGAAATATTCACTGTTGAAATGGACTTTATTCATTTAGCTATGTCCCATTGGTTTCTTAATTCTTTAGCTTTTCAAAATGATTGATGTATGACTAATTCTTTCACTAGAGACATCAATATTGAGAGTTAAGGAAATTTTGGTAACAGTTGAAAAAGATTTTGTGGACCTTTGGACATAAATCTAAAATTTCCATTATGAGCTTTATTTAATAGAGCTACCCACAGAATTCATTGAGAATTTCCGTTGTTATTTTCTTGGAATTTTGGTCTTAAAATATTTGAACACAAAGAATCTTCCGGTTTTTTAACCCTTTCTGATTGACTTAATAACTTTTACACGTTGTGTAAGCATTAAAATAGGGGTTTTGAGAAAATAAAAAAGCAATTTTAATTAAGTTTTAATCAGAACATAGTCAATTTGTAAATTAATATCCCTTTGAGCCAATAGAACAAAAACTTCCATCAGCTTTTAGCAATTAACAATATACTTTTATTAAAATAGAGATAGTAAAAGAATATAGTAAAATGAATATAGTAAAGGAGATAAATATAGGAAAGTGGTAGAGAATGAAAATTTCCTAATGTCTGTATTAGTTATCCAATTATCTACCTATAGTTACTATCTAAAACTGCCTGTATCTACCTATAATTGCCGTTAGAGAAAGTCCAGCTGATCATCCTTTAGATCAGCTCACCAGGTAGAATCAATATATCTATCTATCTTCCAACCACCAACTAATCACTAACTCATGCCATCAGCAACAAACCCCCAATAACAAACTCACGCCCAGCAGTCAATTTCCTCACAACTGCCGACTTCAAGTATCAGAAACTGACAGACCAACCAACTCATCCTGGCCTCTTTTATAATCTTTTCCTATCTCACTTCCTGTCTCTATGGTTCCTACTTCCTGTCTCTATGGTTCCTCCTTCCTGTCTCTATGGTTTCCATATCTCTATGGTAAGAGGACCTCCAGGTTCTCGGTTAAATTTAAAAATGGAATAAAGAATTACTTTTTACAACATAGATATTAATGTGTAAAACTTTCAATACCAATTAAAACAAATTATGTTAAACTCTTCTATATCTTCCAGTGGAACCCCTTCAGATGTTAACAAAAATTTAACAGGTACCATAAGTAATCTTAATACCTGGAAATGCTCATTGTAATTTAAAACTGCTATTCTATATAGCTACTGTTGCCTGTTATTTAAACAAATGCTCGACCCTATAGTCTTAGAGTTTTGCAGAAACTAACTCCCACCCCCCACCCCCAAATTCCATAACTTTACATGTATCATTGTTAATTTTCTCAAATTATTGTGTATTCAGCCCATCAAACTATATTTTCAAGCCATAGTTGTTAAGGGTAAGTTTTTAGGGTAGAGACTGAATATAATTTTAGTGATCGCCAGGGATTTAAATTCTAAATCCCAATGAAATACTCAAGTCAGAATGGAATTTTATGGTGTTTTATTTACAATAGAAGGAAGAAATTAAGAATGAGGGAGAAAGAGAGAAAGGGGAAATTCTGTTCCTGCCTGTCCTGAGTCAGGCGGAGTTAAGAGGCCTCAGCCAAGGGGCCTTCTCAGAAGATTAAATCTAACTTAGCTTCCAGTCACGAAGCCTCCTCCAAGATGAGGGGCCTCCTTGGAGGGTGGTGCCTTCAGAAAGGTCAATGGAAGGGGGAGTCACCACGTCCCTTCCAGTCCCTTCAGGGAAACAGTCTGAGGTCCCACACACTACCAAGTCAAGTTCTACCACCAAAGTTCACAAAAAGTTCCTTTCACAGGAAGTGATGCGAAATATAAAGGCAGTTCTTTACATCACTTTCTGTGTCTCACATTTACCAATGGTGGCTTAAATTTGGCTTAGGACAGCCCAGGGGGTCAGTTAGTTGTTTCTGATTTGTCACTTGCTAGCACACATGGGTCATAGATCATCCTCCCCCACAGTTAATCTTTAAGTGGGGGTGTATACATTCCCGTTTGTTAAAATTCTAAAGGCCAAGCAGAGTGGAGTAAATCTAAAATTCACTTAGTTAACCTTAAATGTCTAAGTTTAGATATTATTCTTATTTTATTTTTGTCTACTCCCATTTATTTGTGTGTGTATTGTCTTTGTAGGTTGAACAATTGCAAAACAATTACTAGTAAATTTTTATTAAACATTTTATGATTTATTAATGTTTATCATCTTGTGGTAGTGAGGATTATGATTAGAAAGTCATAATATCCATTTATTTATTTATTTAGAAATGTATCTTTTCTCATACCTTCACTTGTAAAAATTGAAAACAAATTGAGTATTTCACTCTAGCAATTTCTTTGAGATTTGGGTATAATTTTAAAAAGGAATGAATTGTGGTTTGTTTTCTAGAATTATGGAAAATCATAGCTTTTATTAGCCATTAGAATTCACCCATCAGAAAATATCTTGAAAAGCTAGAATACCGTGGGCCCTTTTGCCCTTTTAGTTATGTAATGCTACATTTTTGTAGTGTATAATCTAAAAATCTTGACCATTTAAAAATTTCATTTGAGGGCAGCTAAGGCAACTTCATGAATTAAAAGCCAGGACTAGACATGAGAGGTCCTGGATTAATATTTGGGCTCAGATACTTCCTTACTGGGTGATCCTGAGCAACTCACTTAATCCTCACTGCCTAGCCCTCATTGCACTTCTGCCATGGAACCCATACTTGTATTGATTTTAAGACAGGAGGTAAGGACTTAAACTATTGTTCAATCAATCTATTCCAGGTGCATATAAATTTTTTTTTCTATGTTCTTAGATGGAAACATATAAAATATGAAGTGTAGGTGACTTTATAGAGTATTTCCTTTTGTCAATGAGGAAGTAGAGATATGGGTAAAATAATTTGTGTGTAGTTAAACCTTTGTCAAACAAAGATTATCAATCTATTTCTCCTTAATCTTAGACTTCTTTTATTTCTAATCCCCTTAAACTGTGTATTTTGGTAGCTTTCTTTTAAACTTTTCCTACCTGTATGGATTTGGTACCTTGATTCTACCATAAAACTGATACTCTTTATGAATGTTTTTCTTTGTGACTCAAAGTTTGTCTGTTTGAAAGAAGACATTTGTTTAGTTTCTATCAACCCTCAAAACACCTTTATATTTGAAGGAGCCTCTATTTCAGTCTTTCTTTATACTTATCCAGTGCTTTGCATGCGGAAGAACTAGGGGAAACCACATACTTTTTTTTTTCCTGTTCCATTATAGAAGTTATTATGTGTCTGTTTTTCTTTGTCACCCCCCCCCAAAAAATAACTATTTTCTTTTTGTATTGCTGCTCCACAATTTTTCCTATGTGTCAGTGTGACTGTTCTCATAAATTGCCATTTGAATTTCTAAATCTCTCCATCCACTGGTGTCAAGCTTTGTTTTTTTATGTTTTTTCCTTCTCTTGCTCGTGCTGTTTCTCAGAAAGTCAATCTCTCACAAGCTGCATCCTTCACACCACATGTTGGTCTCTACAGTTGAGAAGAAGGTTTGTTTGGGATATGCTGGGAAAGTAAATGTTATATAAAGTTTCGTACTGTTCTGAATTGATATTCTCACTCTTGCCAGGACTGATGCTTGCTGAGAATTTGCTTGAAGAGAATTAATGTGACCATTTATGTGAAATCTTTTTTTCATGTTTAATCTTACCCGATTTTAGACAAATTCAGTTGTGTGGTACATACAGTCTTCTATTTTAGTCACCTACATTCTTTTTATATTTTTTTCATATTATGTTATTCTTCTTTTGCTGTTTTCCTTCAGTACCACACTGTGGGCATTTGGCATTTTTAATGCCCAAAGTTAACTCATTTAATGTACTTCATTCCTATAAGGTGGATGCTTCTAGGGATGATATTCACATTATTTTTAGATTGATAGACTTTTCTAAGGAATGAGAACATCTTCACAATGTATAGAATTGCAGAGTACTAATTTGTGTTTCTAACATTTTTTTCCATATCAAGGTCTACAAATAGTTGACCCTCATTATAGTGAGCATACCTAATATTGCTATGTATAGTTCTTTGTCTTTTAGAGAGAGAAAGGCATGCTCTTTCTTTTGGATGACTTCCCATAAAAGACAGTTTCTTATGGAATATCAAAAGGAAGAATTGTCTACTTCTGCCTTTTATTTGTTTTTGACTTTATGTACAAATGTAAATGCCCATACTCACTCATAATGCTTTCACCATAATTAGGTGTAAATAAGGTTATTTCTTAGGAAAGATTAAAAAGAATAAAAGGAATTTTAAATAAAAATAACATAATATTTGTAGGATCATCGATTTAGAGAAACTGATCTCAGTGTAAAACTTCATTTTACAAATGAGAAAACTAAAACCCAGAAAGATAATGCAAGTTGCTGAGATAAAATGTTGGCTTTGAAGTCAGGAATACCTAGGTTCAGATCTTGCTTCCATGATCCTCTACCTTTCATTACCTATATACAAGATTATTGTAACTTTATAAGGAAAGTATTTACTTATTTCTTTATTCAACAAGCATATATTCAGCTCCCACTGTGTTCCTGGTTTTGTGCTAGACAAAAATGACACTGCCCTATCTCTGGTGAAGCTTTTATTTTATTGCAGGGAAAAAAAATGTATGTAAGAAGTTAATAGGAAAAACATACAAAGTTAAAAGCACACTAATTTCCAGGTTTCAGGAACAAAGAGCACTAGCAAATGAGGTGATCAGATTAGAACTTGAGTAGGAGCAGACACTTGAGGTTAGCCTTAACCTCAAGAGATTAATTAACTTAGTGAAGGGGGAGGAGTTCTTTCCAGTGGGAGCCTGACTGTGCTAAAGCATGGTCAGAGGAATATCATGTAGAGGAAGTAAGCCAATTTGACTGGCCTCTAGAGCACATGAGATTAAAGAATGTTCAATAAGTCTGAAAATACAGGTTAGAGTTGGAATGTGAAGGTCTTTATTTTTTTTTAACATTATTTTATTTGGTCATTTCCAAACATTATTCATTGGAAACAAAGATCATTCCCCCCCCCCCCACACACACACACACACACAACCTCTCCCATAGCCAACGCATGATTCCACTGGGTATTACATGTGTTCTTGATTCGAACTCATTTCCGTGTTATTTGTATTTGCATTAGAGTGTTCATTTAGAGTCTCTCCTCAGTCATATCCCCTCCACCCCTGTAGTCAAGCAGTTGCTTTTCTTTGGTGTTTTTACTCCCACAGTTTATCCTCTGCTTGTGGACAGTGTTTTTTAGATCCCTGCAGATTGTTCAGGAACATTGTATTGTTCCCTAATAGAGAAGTCCATTACCTTTGATTGTACCACAGTGTATCAGTCTCTGTGTACAGTGTTCTCCTGGTTCTGCTCCTTTCGCTCTGCATCACTTCCTGGAGGTTGTTCCAGACTCCATGGAACTCCTCCACTTTATTATTCCTTTTAGCACAATAGTATTCCATCACTAACATATACCACAATTTGTTCAGCCATTCCCCAATTGAAGGGCATCCCCTCATTTTCCAATTTTTGGCCACCACAAAGAGTGCAGCTATGAATATTCGTGTACAAGTCTTTTTGTGAAGGTCTTTAGATACCTACTAGAGGACTTTTTAATTGGGATGATATTATCCTGCCTGTGCTTTAGAAAGATCAATTTTTGGTTCCTTTGCTGTGAACAAGGGTAAATACTGAAGGCAGGGGGACCATTTGATAATTTCTCATAATAATTCTGAGGAGAGATGGTGAGAACCTGTTCTCAAATCATGGTTTTATGAGTGTAGAAAAATGGAAGGGTACAAAAGATGCTGATGAGATATACTTGACAAGGCTTGGAAAATAAATGGATATGAGGGGTGAGGGAGAAGGAAGAATTTAGAATATTAATCATTCTAAATGAATCACTGACTTCTCAGAATTAATGGAAACTTTCATTGAATTGGCAAATCTGGAAAGATGGGAGGGAGAGTTTGGGGAGGATAGAAACTGTATTGTGTCCTAGTTTGGGTATGTTGTTTGTCTATGGTATATCTAGTGGGAGCTTTACAGGAAGCTGTGTAGAAAGAGGGAAAGAGCAGTATATCAAATACTGAACAGGTCAAAACAGATAAAAACAGAGAAGAGGGTGCATCCAGGTGACTTAGTGGAGCCTGAAGGTCTTGAGTTTAAATTTGTCCTTAGTTCCTAGCTGGGTGATCCTAGGCAACTCACTTAACCCCATTTGCCTAGCCCTTTTCTGCCTTGGACTGATATTTATTATCAATTCTAAGGTAGAAGGTAAGAGTTTTTAAAAAATACTGAGAAGAGGACTCATCAGATTTCTTAGTTATGGTTGTTGAAAATAGTTTCATGATAGTGAGATCAGCCTCCAGATTACAGTGGGTTGAAAAGCAAATGTAAACTACTTTTTTCTTGGAGTTTGAGAAAGAAGGGAGAACTATATAGTGTGACAGTTTGAGAGAATTGTCATGTCATGAATTTTTTTTAAGTAAGAATGAAGATCTGAGTGTTTATATGTAGCAAGGAATGAGGCAGTTAATAAGAAGAAATGGAAAATGAGAGAGAGAAGGGATTATAGAAAGGGCAATTTTCTAGAAATGACAGGAGGAAATGGGATCCAGGGTAGAGAAAGGGTGTTGATAATTGGCAAAGAAATGCCTCTTCTTTCTTTGGAACAAAGGAAGAGAGAGTTTAGGGATGAGGTTTAGGCAAGGTCAGAAATGTAGAAAAGAAGGGGCGTTTTTCATTGAAATATAAGGCAATGTGCTAAAGAGTATTTGTAAAGTTTAGCATATATGCTGTGGGAAATAAGATGAAGAGACATTTAGGCAGAGTATGTATGCTACAGAACACTTGAAACTATGCCACTTAATTGATAGAATTGTTATTTATATCATATGCTCTGCTACCCATTCTACTGATCCAGAAGTGACCTGAGGCTATTTGAATTTGCAGCATCCAGAAATTTTTTATTCTAGCCTCTGACATTTGTATATAACTTGTGATTTCATGTAGCACTTTACAGATTCAGTCAAAAAGAAAAGAAAAAGAAATCTCATATTTGGGCAAAATAAGTTTTTATTAGTATTTGTTAACAATGTCATTTGGATGGTGTGACTGCTTGTAGGCATGGTCATAGTCAAAAGTTCATAATCTTTCATTTAACACAATATTATGTGAATCTTCAATATTCTTTAAAATATGAGAGAGCATGATGTGAGAAGAATACTAGACCGGGAGTTGGAAGATTTTGGTCTTAGCCCTGACCATATGCTGATGTCCACTGAAGCCTTCATCAACTCCTGACTTCTCTATTCTCATTTTCTTTATCTGTAAAGCAGAGATGACAAATATTTGACCTACTTGCAGGCAAGTGTTCTTCATTGTGTGAAGGTTAGCTGACTTGACTACGAACTTAAAAAAGGAGAATCCAGATATTTGACCAGAATAATATGTCCTCATTTAATGTTGGCTCCCAGCTTTGATGGTCATTGATATAGAAGCCTATGCTGAAAAAGTTTTGTCCTAGATTCAGGCTATCATATGTGAAAATAGGAGTCATTGTTAAAAATCATAAGAACATAGATATTGGCAAGGGATCAAGGAATCCCTCTAGTTTTGCCCTCTTTTTGTAGATATAAGAAAAATTAGGCTTCAGAGGTCAAGTAACATGGCCACAGTCACTCCCAGAGGCTAGTTATGAACCCAGGGCTGACTCCAGATTTGTATTCTCTGCCCTGTACCACACAGACTCCTATGGTTAATATTTTTTCTCTCCCCCTCTCTTCTTAGTCCCCTTAGTTCCTTGATGACTTATGACTTCATTTGAATTGCTTTCTTCACAGTTACCAGTAAACTGTTAATTGATGATTCCGGTGACCTCTTCTCAGATCTCAGAGATTCTCAAGGAATAATCTCCTTGCCCTCTGCAGTCACCCTCATCTCTCTAGGTTTTCAGGAAATCATCTTTCTTGGTGGTTTTCCATCCTATCTGGCCACTCCTCTATCTCATCTGTTAGATCCTCATGCAGATCATGCCCCTACGTGTGCCCCTCAGGTTTCTGTTCTGGGCTGTCTTCTCTTCTCCCTCTATACTACTTCACTTAAAGATCTCATCAGTTCCCATGGGTTTAATTACCATTTCTAAGCTGATTATTCTCATATCTATCTTTCCTGCCTCTGTCTTTCTGCTGACTTCCAATCTCACATCTCCAACAGCCTTTTAGCTATCCTAAACTGTTATCTTCAATTCATCATATCAAAAACTGAACTCAATATTTTTCCACCCAATCTGGGCCCCCAGCCACCCCTCAGCTTCCTTATTACTTTGGAATAAAGCACCACCATTCTCCCAGGCTATCAGACTTGCAACCTCACTGTCATCTTTGACTTCTTGCTGTTTCTATTCCCTAGTATTTGGTACATTGCCAAGGATTGTCGATTTCATATTTTCAACATTTCTCTTTCTTTCTGGCTCATGCCTGGACTTTTGCAATAGCTTACTGTTGGATCAGCCTGTCTCAAGCTTTTCTCCACTCTATTACAGTATCCCTTCAGCCTCTAACTGATTTTCTTAAAGTGCAGATCTGATCATGTCCCCCACTCCCCCCACTATTCCCATCTACTCAGTAAACTCCAGTGATCTCCCATCACCTCCAAGTTCAATCAATATAAAATTCTCTTTTCTCATTCAAACCCTTTAAAACCCATTCCCGGTCCCTAAATTTCCAGCCTTCTTACATGTTATACTTTCTTGATTTCACCATCATGTTCTCTGTGATCTATTGACACTAGACTCCTTAATTTTACTTTACACAAGAAACTTCATCTTGATTCTGGGCATTTTCACTGGCTATCCCCCTTGCCTCAAATATCTTCCTTCCACATTTCAGCCTCCTGGCTTCAAGTTGTAGCTTAAAGGAAGCCTTACCAAGCCCTTGTAATTCTTGTACGTTCTCTCTGTGAATTATTTCCTGTATATGACTTATTGATTTATATTTGTTTACTCATCTGCCATATTGGGTATTAGATACCCTAAAACACCTTGCCTAAAAACTTCAGTAATGCAGTTCATTAAATATTAGTATGAATAGTCTGTACTTTTAAAAAATTCATTTGAAGGTGTATATAAAATTGTTAGTTCTTTCTTCCTTTTCTACCCTCCCTTCTAACTATTCAATTGGATTATTAACAAATAGTCTTAAAATTGGGAATTGTCCAAACTATAAACTGTGTCTGACTGTGAGATACTTACCTTGTATTCTGCCTCCAATTGCATTGATTAAAGGAAATAAAGATTATGATTAGCTTCATAGTGACCTGAGGAGTTTGTGACCACATCATTATTTTTTGTGTGGGAATATGGCCATATCTTTTCTCAACATAGTCATAGTTCTAAGTCATAGCTTCTAAGTTCAGAGGTAGTGAGATAAATGATCTTTAAAAGTTACTGTAGCTTTGGATGAAATGGGTAGAAATAAAACCCAAGTGGTACTTCACTTTAGTAAGTTCCACTCTTCTCTTTCTTCTTTACGAAGCTAGACTTCTTTTATTCCCTTTTGGGTTAATAGGTAATAATAAACCCTAAGGACTTTATTCTATTCAGGAACTTAGGGACTGGCTGCATTGCAATTTCAGTCTTGAGCACATAGAGAGGTATGAATACATAAAAAGCTATGCTTTTTTCACAAATTTCACAAATATGCTCATTCCCAAATGTGAGGTCAGCAGAACAAGAAGAAATTAAAAAATACTTTATAATTGGATAAAGTAAATTTTCATTTGAAATTTTTAGAGGGAAACTAGAATTTTTTCTTCTTTTACAGAATAATGGAAACATTGGTATTATTTTACTTTTTACTGTCTTATATCATAATGCTTTAGAACATTTTCAGGTTAGAGGTTTGTAAAAGCTTAGTTCTAGGAGCCATATGCATAATCTTGTAGGAGTGATCAACTGGCTCTGTCTTTTAATTATAACCCAATTTTCACTTATCTAATGGCCAATTTCTTGGTTTTTATTTTGGAAATTTTTTTATTCCTATAATAAATGATATACTTGATTTCAAAAAACTCATATTGATTAGAATGGTATAATCTACTCAGAAAGCATATCGTTGAGTTTTAAAAGTCTAGCCTAATGGCCAGCACCTAGTAAGTGTCCAGTAAATGCCTATTGCTTGATTGGTATAACACATGGCGTACTTCTCTCATTTTCTTTAATGCTATGCTTCATGTTTTGTCTTATGTTCTCAGTAGTGTTATCTCTGCACAGTAATCTCATTAACTCTTCATAACTTTCTCTTTGGCTTCTTCCTGGATATGGTGCTTCCTTCAGTCTCACCTCAAGGTCAGTATGTCCTTTTTGCAAAATAAGTATGTTTAGAATAGCATGTACTAATCTTATCTTGAGTTTGAATGAGGAACTATAATAATTCAATTTACTCTAGGAAAGATTTATTAAGTGCTTACTCTGTTCATTGTTCAGAGTACAAAACCAAATTGAAATAGTCACTGCTCTTATTGTACTTTCATTCTATTGGCAATATAATAAAAAAATGAAAAAATTGAAACTGAATCTTTCTAATTATGTAGAAGAGAGAATTGAGGAAATATACTTCCCTATGATAGGAATATTGCTTATACCTGTCAGATACAATGTATTTATCATTTTTGTTGAAGCACTTTTTCTTTGTTAATCTTTGTTACTGATTGGTGTACTAAGAGATTTGGGAGAGATATATTTGAAAATGATGTAAAAACAAGATTTGAAAATAAGGGGAAAAAAAGACTGTTGCAACAGAGAAAATGTAGATGCAGTTGCCTTTTTAAAAAAGCCAAAAAAAAAAAAAAGAAAAAAAAACCACCCCACTTACTCTCTTAGTATCAGTTCTAAAACACAAGAGCTCCAAGGGCTGGGCAATTGAGATTAAGTGATTTGCCATGGGTCACCCAGTTAGGAGAAATGTTTTGGGTCAGTCAGATTTGAACCCAGGTCCTCCTGACTCAAAGCCTGGGACTCTGTGACACCTAAATGCCCCCTGCAATAGCCTTTCATAGTGTACTTTTAAAGATATTTGTAATATTGTACTATATCCAAAAGTAGAAAAAAATTTAATTCATAAAATAATCGCTATTAAGATTTAACTACAGGTAGTCTACAGAAAAGAACATTGCTTTCTTACCTTTGTGTTTTTGATGAGAATTCTGAATATGTTGTGGGAATTTTATCACTGTGTATTATGAGTAAAGCAAAAGAATATCTTGAGGCTCCTTGAAAATCTATACTTTTACAATAGTGCTTCTTGTTGTCACTTGGCAGTTCACACATTTCTGCTCTGAATGAAGCTACTCCTTCAGGTTTCTTTCCTAGACTTTGTATACTAGAGAACAGAAATCTTTTGATGGTATTTACATCCTTTTCATATTCACTTTGATTATCTTCAGCTTCCATTCTATTCCCCAAACATTTTTCTGTTTGACAAAATATTTATTTTGAGGGCATATATGTGACTCAGATTGAGAGCCAAGCCTACAGATTGGGAGTCCTGGGTTCAAGTCTAGTCCCAGACACTTCTAGTTGTATGGTCCTGGGGAAGTCACTTAACTCCAGTTGCCTAGCCCTTACCACTCTTCTGCCTTGGAACCAATACTTAATATCAATTCTAAGATGAAAAGGAATGTTTTTTTTTTTAATCCAACTAATATGTGTTTGTCTATATGTTATATATAAACATTGGATTTTTGCCTATAAAACACTTAATATAAGTTTATAAACAATAAAAAATATATATGGCTCATATATAAGTACTTATGTATACAGTTTCTATGAAGCATATATATATATATATATATAGATATATATAGATATATATATGTACACACACATAAATAACTAAAACAAGGTATCTAGTTTATTTTTATGCAAATAAACTTGGTACCTTTTTTTAGTTTACCTGTTCTATAAAGCTACCCTCCATGCCTACAATTCTCTTCTTCACTTTCTGGCTTCCCTGGCTTTCCGTTGGGTCCTAGCTAACATTCCAAGTATACAAGAAGCTTTTCCTATTTCTTAAAGATAGTCCTTTCCTTTAAAAATTATTTCCCTGTCTATTTCTTGTTTGCATATATTTGTCTCCATATTACCTTAAAACTTTTTAATGCTAGTGCATTCTCTGCAAGATTATCTCCAATTTATCTTACATATTTCTTTTTGTACATTCTGGTCTACATATTGACATCACCTTCCTCTAGGTACTTTAAACTCCCTAAGAACAGGGACTTTTTTTGGTCCCTTTTTCTCCCCTTGCACTTAGCACAATTCCTGGTACATAGGAAACCCTGTAAGGGGTAAATTTAGGGGGTTTTGACTGAATATATTATACTAGTGGACACCAGAAGTTGATTCAAATCCCAATAAAAATAATCAAGTCAGTTTGGGAATTTTATGGTGGTTTAAGTAATATAGAAGGAAGGAATTAAGAAGAGAGAGAGAAAGGGGTATAAGATTTCTCTGGCCTATCCTAAGCCAAGGGAAGTTCAGAGAACTCAGCCATGAAGTCTCCTCAGAAGATTAGGAGCTTCCTAAGAGGATAGTGTTTTGGAAGTTAAAGGAAAAAGGAATCAGCCTAAAACTTGCCCAGGTCGCTCAGGGAAAACACCTCACCTCACTGGCGCTACAGAGCTTCCCCCAGTTATCTCACCGGCAAGCCACAACGCGCCAAACCACCAGGATGCCACCATGAGCCATGCCAGCCATAGCGAGAGCCACATCTCCGCAAAAGAGCCCAGAAAGAGGAAGTGACGCAAAATATATAGACCATTTTTTACACCACTTCCTGAATCTCACATGTACCAATGGTAGCTTAAGCCTGACTTAGGACAGCCCGGGGTTGGGGTGGGGAGTCTGTCAGATGTTTCTTATTTGTCACTTGCTAGCACATGTCTGTCATAGACCATCCTCCTCAACACGTAATCCTTAAGTAGGGGATTAGACATTCCTGGTTGCTAGACTAAGCAGGGTTGAGTAAATCTAAAATTCACAATTCCCCCAGGTGATGATTGGGGAACTAGTCTCCCCATTTGATCACTAAACATAATCATTTTGCACCTCTAAATTCTTCTAACTGCAGGTACATACAAAATTTCACCTTCTAAGAGGAAACTACTATAGTTAGATAGAAGAGAGAAAGACAGCAAAACCAATGTTTGCTGGTGTGAATTTTAAAACTACTCCACCCTACTCAGGCCATACTTTAGAAGATCTGATTTAGCTATTTCCTGATTAGTAACAATGGAGATATTTGGTTTAACAGAATCAAGGCTTGGGAATTATGTATTTCTCCACCCTACTCGGTTTAACAAGGTCAGGATGCCTGCACCACAGTCAAAGATTTAATTACCTGAGGAAATGGCCTTCAACAGACATGTGCAAAAAAAGCGGACAGACCCCTGGGCTGTCCTAAATCAAGCTAAGCTATCATTGGTACAGATGAGACACAGGAAAGTTACATAAAACCATCTATATAAGGCACGTCACTAGCTCTCTCTTGCTCTTTTCCCCGGAGAGGCGACTGGCTGTCAGCGTGCTAAGCATTCCAACATCTTGGCGTGGTGGAAGCTATTGTCTGGGTTTAGCGGTGAGTCTGCCCTTGAGCTGATTCAGGTTCAGACATCTTGGCTGCGCCCTTTGGAGTTCAGGCTGATTCCTTCCTCCTTACTTTTCAAAAACCTTATCTTCCTAGAGCCTGTGGTCTTCCTCTTGGCACTAGCCATGCGGGAGGAATCCTACACCCTTTTCCTTCTTTCTTCTTAATTTCTTTGCATTATATCGATTAAATCACCATAAATTTCCAGCTGACTTGGTTATTTATATATATACATATATATATATATATTTGGGATATCCATGGCAACCAAATAATTAACATAGTTTAGGTCACAACGCTAAATTATCCTTTACACTGGGCACACTGACAAAGACCAATTAGGGGGCAGTCCCCTTTTGGCATAAGAGTATGCATTCACATAAATGTTCAATCCACCTTCAGTTCAAACAACCACACCCAAAGTTCATTCTGGATCTTCTTGATATAGTGTAGGTTTTTCAGGCATCTTTCTACAAGCAGTTCATTCTCTGGATTTACAGGAGTTAGCAAGCTTCTTTCCTTAAAGATATTTCTCGAACAAAAATTTTAAATCTTGGATTTTTATTAAATACAATCCTCACCCCCCCCCCAAAGTTCAGCTCAGGATGCAATGTTGAGTTATAGGGGTGTATGAGTCAATTATCAAAAGAAGAGGAAAAAAAAACCAAAAACATAAAAAAATAATGGAAGAGAGTTAAACTTTTGGGAGAAAGAAAAAAAATCAAAATCAGAATCAAAATATCTATGTTATAAAATTTTGAGTAAACAGAATAAGTTCATAAGGCCCTTGTATTAGGGTATAATAAATTTCTAACAGACCTTGTATTAGGGTCCAATTTAAAGTAATTTCTATCCCAAAAGTCTATAGGACAGAGTGCAGTAATATTTCACTTACCATTTTCAGCTAAGACTATAGGAAGTTGCCATATTATAAAAGAGAAAACGTACTAGATTTTTATTTTGATAGGGATGTGCCATTCCCTGGTCTGATTTTTTTTTGGTCATTCTCAGGGATATGGGAACCAGGATGATAGCCAAACTTCAGTACTTTTCGTATTTCACAAAGAGTGTGGATACAAGGAAGTCTTATGACTTAATATCTGTCAAGCGATGCAACCTTCTGACTCATGTTAGGTTCAAGTCCTTTTGTAATGGCTTAGAAGTGCATCAATCCTACCTGGATTGCTTTCTTTCTTTTTGATCTGTGTGCTCTTTTTGGAACTATTCAGATTAAGTCTGTGGTCCTTTTTGATCCCATTTTCTAGAATCAGACACAAACATTAATCACAGTTCCATAACGTTTATCAATAAATGGTATGTTCCCACAGTTTTAGGCTTTGGGGTATGCATTAATATTATAGCACATATATATGTATTTTAAATATTACTGCAGATTTAAAAATTAATATTGATTTTACGTACCTTAAGTACAAGAAATGAAAAAAAGGAAAAAATCAAATATTCTAATCAAAAGAAAAGAAAAGCAATAATAAAAATAAGGGGAAAATGTCAGGAATTCAATGTGTTCCCAAAAGTACAGTATCCACTTGTCTATGGATTATTATCTCCAATGCATGTGATAGGATGCAGTCAATCAGTCTCAATAGAAGATGCTCTTTTTACATGTGAGCAATGAATCCAAGAGTCCTTCTTTCCAATCTTTATAGATGTTGGAGTAGTTAACAATATTTGGAATGGCCCTCCCCAGGAAGGCTGAGTTGCTCCAGTACACTGGCAGTTCTTTATATATACTTTGTCTCCTGGGTTCAGGTTTTGAAGTGAAAAGTCTAGTGGTCTGGCTTGTACTGCAGCTCCAGATTCATGGAGTTCACACAGTTTGTGCTATAAATCCTGTATGTAGGAAGCAATAGTAGTATCTCCCCTTAATAGTGATGTATATGCAGGGGAGAAAAGCTTAGCCTGTATAGGTGAATGTCCAAAAAGCATCTCAAATGGTGACATGTGTAGGTCTCCTCTAGGCCTGCTTCTAAGATAAAATAGGGCTAGAGGGAGAATTTCAGGTGATTTTAAATGTGTCTCAGTGCATAATTTTTCAATCATAGTTTTAAGTTCTCTGTTCATTCTTTCAACCTGACCTGAGCTCTGGGGATGATATGGTACATGAAATTTGGGAATTATCCACAAGCAAGAATATATCTGATTTAGGACAGAATTAGTAAAATGACTTCCTCTATCTGAATCAATACATGCTGGCAGGCCAAAGTGAGGAATAATCTCTTTTAAAAGCACCTTAGCAACAAAAGCCCCTGTGGCTCAGGTTGGAGGAAATGCTTCCGGCCATCTGGTCATTTATCTACTATGATTAGATAAAATTTATAACGTCCAGTTTTGGGCATTGTTATGAAATCTATCTGTAGTCGCTCAAAAGGTATCTAAGCCAGAGGACGCCCACCAAAGTCTTTGCCACGAAACGCATATTTGTTATATGTTTGGTAGGTAGAGCAGGCTGTACACACTTTAGAGGCTATAGTAGTTATATAAAGGGCTATCCATACTCTCTGAACAGAGTCCATGATGCGCTGGGTATCAAAGTGATCATTTTTATGAACAGATTGGCCAATTTGGTGATAGAAACTTCTAGGGAGCAGGGGTTTTCCTTCAGATGACACCCATATCCCATTAATCTGTTTTGCTTTAAAATTTTCCTTCCATTTTTCCACTTCCTTTTCATTATAGGAAAGTGATAAATTTAAATCATAAGTGGTTGTCAATGTTAACATTAATTCAGGACCTTCTATGATATGACTGGTAGCTTTGGAGTGGTATCTGCTTGGTCATTATCCCCAAAGACAGGGTCAATGTCACCTGGATGGGCAGAGCAATGAACTACAGCTAGGGATTCAGGCAGCTAGAGAGCAGAAAGAACTTCATTAATAATTTCTGCATTCGCTATAGATTTTCCAGCTGAGGTTAAAAATCCTCTCTGGAGCCATAGCATACCTACTGAGTGGCAAATGCCAAAAGCATATCTAGAATCCATATAAATTGTTGCCTTTTTATCCTTGGCAATTATACAGGTGTGTTTCAGGGCTATGAGTTCTGCCCCCTGAGCACTCATATTAGAGGGCAGTGAAGCTGACCAATCAGTGGCAAATTCTGTGACTATGGCAACTCCAGTGTAGCATATGCCATCCCTCGTAATAGAAGAACCATCAGTAAATAAGACCAGATCTGGGTTGTCTAAGGGAGTGTCCAAGAGATTCTCTCAAGGCTTTTCTGCCATGGACACTTAGTGTTTCACAACTGTTTAATGGTTCTCCTTATGTTGGTAAATCTGGAAGCAAGGTGGCAGGGTTAAGGGCTGTACAACATTTCACAGCATAATTTTCATTGTTTAGCAGGGTTTTTTCATACTGTGTAATTCGCTGATCTAAGAATGCCTGTGTTCTATGTCTTAACAAAAATGCTTCTACCTCATGTGGGAACATAATTGTTAATGGGCATCCCAATACTAGATCAACAGTTTTTGTCACTAGTAAGGCTGTAGCAGCTATTCCTCTAAGACATGGTGGTACTTCTGAATCTACTGCCACCAGCTGGGCCGAATAATAAGCAATTGGACACTGAGAAAATCCCAAAGTCCCCTCTTCTTTATTAAATGCTCGTAAACTTGATGGTTAGCTGGGGCCTATACAGGAAAAGGCATCCTAGAGGATGAAGGGCCTTAAGACCATTCTTTGTAATGGTCAGTTAATGAAACTGGGATGTTGAATCTGGAGGAGAGTGGATTTGGTGGGCATAAAGATGTAAATATATATTCAAGTCTTTGAAACACTTTCACATGGGAGGATAATTGGACTCATTCTTGACTCTAGAAGGCAGAACTAGGGGTAGTCCAAGGAGATTACAACAAAGCAAGTTTAAGGTTAATATAAGGGAAACGATTCTAAGTATTAGAGATATTTTTAAAATAGAGTGGATTTCCTTGGTTGACAGTAGTTTCTTATCAATTGACGTCTTCAAGCATAAGCTAAATAAATTCAAGGATATTGCAGAAGAGATGTTTGTTTTCAGATATGAATTGGACTATTTCACCATTGAATTTTTCTTCTATTAACAGAAATTCTGTGGTTCTGTGGATTCTCATAAGAGAATTTTAGAATATCTTTTGTGCTTTCACTTTTAGAAAGACCTCTTCTGATTTAAAAATCTTTTTGTTTTTAATATCCCATCACACATTCTTTTTTCCTTTTACATTCAGAATATAATTTTCTTCTGCTCTGTCCTTTTCTATTGGAATTTGGGGACCCTAGGTTTTTTTTTTTTTATTAACTTTCCAGGGCAGACTTCAAAGGGAAATGAACATTAGGCACCTTCTCATTTTGATTACATAAGATAAAAGTTATGTTTTGGAAAAAAAATTATATACAATGTTCCCTTAGCTTCCTTTCTCTTAGCTTCTTCTAACTCTCCTTATAGAAGATGATAGAAAAAGCTTTCCTTTTACAAGAGAAGAAAGGAGAAAAGCTAACTTCGTGAATACCCAGAACTATGTGTGTGTGTGTGTGTGTGTGTGTGAGATAAGATTTTTAACTGTTGAAAGAATGTAATTTTTATTTATAACTTAACGTGCCATTTCCTTACTGTATTCAGAATTCACTTTTTTTTTTGCTGTTTTGTTTCTAGTGTGTTATATTATGATGGAATTCAAATTGGAAGATCTAAATAAATCATCTAGTCCATTTTATAGATGATTTAAGTCCCAGAAAGGGAATGTAAGTTGGCCAAGGACATGTCCAGAATTTGTGTCAGTCTCTTCTGACTTTCCTTTCCCTCTTACTACATTCTTCTGTTTCTGAGATAAAAATTATCCCAGGATCCATCAATTAAGTGCTAGTTCCAGTTGTTTAGTTGTGTCCATCTCTTCAAAATTAAAGTCACAGTTCCATTTTTGACCAATTCGCAAGTGTTTTCATCTTTGGCTTTTTGTTACTTCTTTCTAAAAGTGTCTGTTTTTGACAACTATCCACAAGATGTCTAGTTTGATTTACTCAAACTCTTAGGGATATGTATCCCTGAATCAACATCATATCTTGAGAGTAAATTTGCAGAGGAATTTCTTCCAGTAGATTAACTTTCCAGATTGTAAGCCAAATGTAGAAGTTTTCTAGGTAATGTTACTTAAACTTGCTAGTGATAAAACATAGTATAATTTAGCAGGGCCTCCGAAACCTCATATCATTGGCCTTATAATAATTAGTTCATATGGTGAAAGCCAGTTTAAATCTTGTGCAGTTGATCTTACTAATATCAGAACTATAGGAAGAACATCAAACTAAACTACCTTTAACCCATCTGAAATTTCAATCTTGGGGGCAGCTGGGTAACTTGATGAACTGAGAACCAGACCTAGAGATGGGAGGTCATAGGTTCAAGACTGGACTCAGACACTCCCTTGCTGTGTGACCCTGGGCAAGTCACTTGACCCCCACTGCCTAGCCCTTACTGCTCTTCTCTCTTAGAACAGATATAGTATTTATTCTAAAACATAAAGTAAGGGTTAAAAAAAAAAGAAAAGAAAGTTTCAATCTTCACATGTCATTTGTTTTTACAATTTTATTTGAGACATATGTAGTTCTGTAATGTAGCTATAATACTGTTATAAACGATACTATTTTTAGGCAAGAAAAATAATCTTAGAAAGGATCTTTGTTGATCTGACTTGTAAAATGAATCTTTTGTTTCTTGATATTAAGAGAGAAACAGAGGCAGTGACAGAGACTAACCTTAGGTACAAAGAAAAAAAATCAAACTAAGGATAATTTACAAAATAAAATCTAATTTTTTTTCAATTATTTGACGGTTTAGTAAAAATTTAGCTTCAGTGTTGAAACCCATTCTTTATTATTAGTAATTTTCTACTGATGTCCTAACTTGAAAATCTACTTTTTTAAGTAAGCATTAATATCACACTGCTTTCTTTTAAATTTTTTGCATCCATTTAACCATCTTGCACATCCTGAAATGCTTTGTACAGATTTAATACATGAACTTCAATTGTATCAACTGTCTATAAACAACAATTCTATCAAAACTATCAACTCAAATTGAGATATACTTTTCAAAACTGTTTTAAGACTAGGAAAGTGTGAAGCTCTATTGTTCTTAATGAATCTGTATCCAACTATTTTGTATGAAGTATAAATGAATGTATTAAATGGAACGAGGAAAACTGATCTTTAGCTATTTGCTTAGAGCAAGCAGAAATTTCTAGTGAGTTATAGAGAATACTGAATTACCATGCATCTTCTGGTAGAGGTAACCTACTAAAGTTTTACTTTTTAACCATAAAAATATATTGCTTATATTGAACGACAATGTTTCACTGAGCCATCCTTGTTTTCCTAGCATGACAAATTAATGTTTTAAACATCTTGTTTAAAGATTTCTGTCATATTATGTAGTTTGACAAGGATCAGTTTCAGTCACCTTGGAAATGGCAAATATTTCCCTCCTCTTTTCCCAGCATAGTACATATAACGTATGTACCTCCAGGTACAATAGTTTGTTTTGTAAAGGAAATGAGTGGCATTTATTTCCTTTTTTTATCTTTTCCTTAAAAATAAAAACATGACTTAAATATTTCTTGACCGTGAATTAAAACAGTTCTTTATGTGAAAGCCTTAATTCAACTCAAAACCTTATAAATGATTGCTCAAACATATGCAAAGGCCAGTACCTCAATCATATCCAAAACCTGTGTATTTTGTTTGGTCATTTGTATGGGTAGGAATCTCTGTATATTCAAATGAACCTGAAAGTTCAGTTATTCTCTATTACTTTCTAGAGAAATTTTAAAATATATCATTTAGAATCATTATCTTTACTTGTCCTTTTAATCCCCCCCCTTTTTTTTTTATTTTGGCATTTGAAAGATATTCTGAAGGATTTAAAGTTTGTGAAGACTTTTTTCTACTTAGCATTCTATTTTTTTAATGTTGTGAGAGCAACAAGTAACATTCAAATGAACTTGAAATTCTATGCAACGTTTTAAAAGAAAAGTATAACTAAGTGTTCTAGATTTTTATTTATAGTTAAACCACATTGTTAAAATTCACATTTGCTGCACAATTCTTCCCTATGTTTTATAATATGGATATATAGGAACAGTTATTTTCACTTCTTAAAACTTCATATAGGGCAAGATTTACAAATGGGCATTCATCATACATATTGAAAACATCACAAATGCTCAGTATTGATCAAAATGATGTTGTTGTTCAGTTATTCAATTATGAATTTCCTTGTGACCCTATGAACCAAAGTTGACCAGGGGTTTCTTGGCAAGAATACTGGAGTGGTTTGCCATTTCCTTTTCTAGTAGATCCAGTAAATCTTTTTTTCAGGCAATTAGAGGTTAAATGACTTGCCCAAGGTTACTCACGATGTATCTGAGACTGAATTTGAACTCAAGTCTTTCTGACTTGAGCCCATTGTTCTTATTGATAAAATTGTTTCTGACAAAAGATGTCAAAGTTCTAGCAAATGATATTGATTTTTAATTTTCTTATAGTGATATATCTGTAAATATAAATTTTTTGATATTAAAAGAAAATTACATGCTTTTTATTTATGTCCTATCTGATTTTCATGCATATATGTAACATGCACATTAATGTTTAAAATTTATCATGATAATGTTCTTTTTTATTTATTTGTTATATATCATTCCTATCTGATTTTAATGTCAGCATATTCTTTAAAAAAGAAATACATAAGTAGGTAGTTTTCTAGATTAGTATGTAGCTTGTAGGGATTCTTTTCTACTCTGTAATGGCTCCCATTTATATTTATGTTTGACAACTGTTATTTTATGGAATCTGCCCCAGTAATTTATGCTAAATTCTTATACATATATTATTTAAAAATAAAGTCTAAAGTACTGTTAATGAATTTGCTTCTAGTACCTTTTTTCTCAAATGAATATGACCAGTGTTCTTAAAAATATAAATTATCCATTAAAAATGGATTCCGTGCATGTACAAGTATATGCATGAGTGTTTTTCATTTGTAGCTGAATTTTTTTTACATCTTAAATCATAACCCTCCTTGACACAAAATAATAGTCTCATATGTTCTGAGCTTCTTTTTAAGAATTTTGTATCACTACTCAGAGATATTTGACTAAACTTCATCAAAACTATCTGGTACTAGAAAAATTTTATCTCTAATCTTAATCATCCATCCAGGATTTCACAGCTTTCAAGATTAAAAAACTTGTCATATTTCTAACTTAAGACTTTGATAGTTTCTTTTTTTTGCCCTAGGAAGTTAAAACTGACTTTTCCTGATCCCTCCTATTGTTGGATCTCTTTTTTGACTTTTTTCAAATTTATTCTGTATATGACATGTCAGAATATAGTTGTTTGCATAATTCGCACCATTAGAATGTAAGCTGTTTGAGAGGCTGGTACCTCTCCGCTTTCCATTCCACATCCCATCCCACCATTGGTATTCCCAGAACATAGTATAATGCTCAGCACATAGTAGGTGCTTAATAAGTGTTTATAGACTATGAACTATACAGTGCTATTTTGTTGTATAAAGTCCTTTTTAAATACCATGCAAGGAGCTTAAGTTGGTATGGAAATTACAGCTATCCCAAGAATACCTTCCTTTAACTATTCATTAGTATCAGCTTCATAGAATTAAGAGAATGTGCAATTTTGAAAAGTTCATTTTTTTTTCAATAGGCAAATAAAAGACCAAAATAAGAAGGTTGCCAATCTGAAGCACAAGGAGCAAGTGGAGAAAAAGAAGAGTGCACAGATGCTTGAGGAGGCTCGGCGGAGGGAGGACAATCTCAATGACAGCTCTCAGCAGCTCCAGGTCAGAGCAGAAAAGAAAACATTAATGCATTAGCAGTATTGTTTGATATGTAATGGCCTGCAGCTTTTTTCTGTGCTTATGTCTGCCTCTTCAGTTCTAAGTTGAGTTCAGGCTTAGTTATTCCCTATCCTCTTCTGCTTTCTTCCTTCTGCTACAGCCTTGATGCTTTTGTCCCTCCTATTCCAGCATTAACACACTCCCTTTAATTCTAAATCTTTTTTTTTCTCAAAGTGTTTTTATCTGGTGCTCATGAAAATGCAGGTCCCTCAGAAAATCACTTCATCCATGGCTACTTTATTTAGTGATGGATACTTTCTATGACATAGGGCCAGGAGGGAGTGTGAGCATGCTTTTTGTTCCATATTGTCATGTACCAGCCCTCCTGCCTCCTTGCTCAGCTCCTTTGAGATCCGTTCCACTATCTCTTGGCTCCTACGTCATTCTCCCTTCTTTCTCAAGAACATTAGTTCCTAGCAGAGAGTCTTCTTTCCCACCACAATCCTGGCTCTCATCTTTGGGAACTTTATTGAAGTGGTAAATTTTTTTTTTCATTTGTGGCTCAGGTTTTGTTTTTATTTTATTTTTCCATTTCCACATTAATACCTTGCTGTACCCTCACTCAGATATTTGTTCTCCATGTAAGCCTCCTCATCTCTCATTATTACAGTTGATTCCCTGTAGGTTTGAGAGACATGAGAGACAGTGGAATCATCTATAACTGAATTACTCCCATGATCCTAAATTCATAATTCTCTCCCTTGACACTAAGGTTCTGTTCTCTTCTCTTTCCCTCTGTTTTACTCCATAAATATGTTTTTTTCTCACTAGACCAAACACTTCACTTTAATGCCTTCACTTCACTCCCACTTCTCTACTTTGTTTTCTTTATCCTTCACTCTTGTTCTATATTTTTGTTCTTTTCCTTCCTCTCCATTAATCCAGACCTTGCCTAAGTAAGCCCTTATCATTATCTTCCTTGTCCATTGTAATAGTCTCCTGATTGAGCTCCCTCCTTCTGATCTTTTTCTTTTTCAGTTGTCTTCTCCCTGGTTCCATAATATCCTCCCAGTTTCTGGGGATGTCACTCTCCTGATTAAAAATCTATAGTAGATCTCTGTTGCCTCAAGACAAAATAGGAACTCAACCATCTAACATTTGAAGCCCTCCACTCTTACTGCAACTTGCCTTTCTAGCCTTAGTCATGTTATACATTCAAATTTCATCTAAATTATCAGAACTCAGCATTCTATATCCTTTATATTCCTTCTAACAGATTAGTTCTTACTTCTTCAGTTTACTACCTGTTTTCTGTGACTTATGGAATCACTATCTTTTTTCAAGGTTTACTCCTTTTTGAAAGAAAAGTTTTTTTGTTCCTCTAAGTTGTTAATGCTATCACTCTCCAAATCACTATATTTAACAACAGTAATAACTGGCATTTATAAAGCACTTTAAAGTTTGCAAAGGACTTTAAATAAGACTTTCTCACTTTAGACTTATTAAAAACTTATGAGAGATATTATAGGCTTATTATTTCCACTTCACAGATGAGGTTAAATGCTCAAAAGGTTAAAGATATTCATTCATAGTTACACAGCTAGAACATGTCAGAAATGGTATTTGAACCAAGATCTTGATTCCACTACCTTAGTCACCACTCCATTGACCAACCCAGGTTTCTTCCTTATAGATGACGAAGTTAATGATAACAATTACTATCATGTTTTCTTGAATCTGGGACAGTGAGCATTCATCACATTTTTGTTGTGCTCAAAAGTGTTCTAGGTGAAGAGAGAGTAAGTACCTATAATACATGCCAGAGCCTTTTTTGTACATAATAGTTGTTAAATATTTTTTTAATTCAACTAAATTCCTTCTAGATCTATTAGCTGTTTTTTTTTTTTAAACAGCTTTACAGAGAAAGGGAAAATTTAACTCCAAATCTCCTGACTTTTTCCTTAATCTGATAGTTCAATCAATGGTGTTTGAGAGTCCTATAATTATTTAATTAATTAATTGAATTTTAAGCTGATTTATTTTTAAAAGCCCTTATTTTCTATCTTAGCATCAGTTCTTAATTAGAAGAGTGGCAAGGACTAGGCAATTGGGGTTAAGTGACTTGACCAGAGTCACCCAGCTTAGAAGCATCTGAGGTTGGATTTGAAACCAGGTCCTCCTGATTTTCCTCAGTGTAACTTATACATTGACTTGGTGTGTGTGTGTGTGGGGGGGCGGGGGGCTCAGTTTCTAAAGTTCAGTTTTCTATGCTTAATTTATGGGAAAGGAGAACTTTGTTTTTGCCATTTTTTTGGTGGGGGTAGAAGGAGGAGGAGGTCTGTGATTTTATTGGTGTAGGTTAATGGTCTCCAAAAATGGGGCTGTGAAATGAAATGCCAGGGAGACTGACTTACATCAAAGGGGAGCCTGAACAACCATTTAGAAGGTGAGAAGAAGAATCACATCTTACACTCCCCATAATAATCAATTATGGACTTGTGTTTAGCAAAACTACATAACTCCCTTCAAGTCCATTTCACTGTGCTGTTTCCCATAGCTATCTAGCTTCACCAGATATATGCACCATAGGGAAATAAATATCTCACTTAACCAGACTCGGGTACCAGCACTGGCTACACAAGTGTCTTCCCCTCTTCCTCCTCATCCCTTCATCCTTCCAACACATGTACATATTCTATTTTTGTTGGCAGAGTTATTAGTACAGAGTGAACAGGCATAGATGGGTTATGACTACAGTATACTTACCATCCAAATCCATTCTTCTTTTAAACTTCCTGTTAGATAGTATGTTTAATTCTACCAGATTCTCAACTTACTTCTTATTCTCAAATCTTCCATTAAGCAAACCTGATCTCTTCAAAGTTACCAAGAATTTCTTAATTGTCAAATCTGATCATCTTTCTCAGTCTTCATCCTTACAATAGGCAATACAAAAGGCAATAAGTATTGTCTTCCTTACAATATTTGACATATTAACCACTCTCTCCTCCAAGATACTTACTTTTTTCTCTCTGGATTGTCATAACATTGGTCTCTTTGGTTTTCCTTCATACTATCTGACAGCTCCTCATTCTTCTTGGCTGGATCTTCTTTGATGCTATTTCCTTTCCCTATGGACTATTTATTATCTATGCATTCTAAGTTATTTCCTTTTCCCCCTCCCCTGAGCTTAATTATTAGTCCTATTTATATGGCTCCCAAATCTGTTTTATCTATTTATCTATATTCAATCTAAATCTCCCTCTTGAATTTAAGTTTCACATTATGACCTACTTAGAAGACGTTTTGAATTGGATATTCTTTAGGCTTTTGAATTCGTGTCCCAAATTGCATTTACTACTTTTTCCTCCACACACAGTTATGAGATAGATAGATATAGGTTTTATAATTTCTATTTTACAGATAAGGCTAAATGCTCAGAAAGTTTAAGTGATTCCTTCATAGTTGCAAATCTAGAATATGTTAGAGATGGTATTTGAACCAAGATCTTGGTTCCACTGCTTTATCCACTACTCCATTAACATCTTCTGAATTTACAAGTTTCTTTTTAAAGCAACACCATCTTGTCAATCATTCCTGTTCTCAGATTTGATTCCTTTCTTTCCCTTATCCCACATATGTAGTTAGTTAACAAATCGTGCTATTTCAGCCTCTTTCAAATATGTCCCTTTCTGTCTACATACATAGCTATCAGCTGAGTTCATTCAGGCCCTTTTCACCTTTGACTTGGACTATTGAAATAATTTCCTAATTCTTCTCTATATCTCAAGTGTCTTCCTAATTCAGTACTTCTTCCACATGGCTGCTAAAACAACTGTGTTATGATGATAAGCTCTCTATTACCTCAAATCAACTATCACTTAATTTTTAATCTCATTCTTTTTATAGCTTAATTTTCTTGCAAATTTTTAGGCTATACTTAATTATTAATACTGAAATACATGTATATAATTTCTATACAAGTCAGTTCACATATATCAGAACCAAGTATGCATACCTTTTACTGATAAGAGACTATATGATCAAAAAAGTTTGCATACTGGTAGAGTAATCTCTCACTGAGGAAATTACATTTATGAACCTGCTTTGGTTAAGGTACTTTTTCAGGGTCACATAGCCACTGAGATTTTTGTAACTATGAGGCTCTATCCATTTTGTCACATCGTCTCTCTAACACAAGGCAAAAATTCACATGTAATTCACTGGTTGAGTTGAATTTGCCTCAACATTTCGATGTTTTAACAAACTCCTGTTGAAAAACCACTGTTTATTAGCTTCTTATGACTTTGCACAGTTATCAACTGGTTACATATGATATTATGGTTCCATCTGCCATAATCTGACATTTGCAATTACAGCTATAGAATCATAACATCTTTTGGACTGATATTCAGATTAAGTCCTGCAGTGAAGAAAATGCTATACTTTCCCCACCTTCCCATTCTAAGGTACCTAATAGGGGCATAATAAATGTTTGGAGAATTGAATTCTAGTTTATATACTATTCAAAAAATATTTTTGCTTACATTCTCTATATCACATATGTCAATTTATTCTAATTTCCTTATTCATTTGGTTGAGAACATCTAACTACTGCTCTCTTGGCTATTGTATTTGAAAACTGTTTATTAAATTTCCACTTTGTGCAAAATGTAGCTAGAAGTAAATGGATAGCCTTTATCCGAAGAGAAAGAAGAAACTCACTTTGGTTACTTGGAAGATTTAGACTTAGTAAGTAGACCAGAAGTTGAATTTGGGGAAGAAGTCTGCAAAATTTAGGGGAAATAGATGAAAATTTGAAGAACAAGTCTCTAAGATATGATACTAATTCAGACTCTATTTCTTAGTAGAAAGAGAAAGACAATCAAAGACAATTAAGGAGAATAGGAAAGGATTAAGGAATATTAGAGAATATATCCTAAGGAGGAAGACTTAAAAAGGAGAAGTAGAAGGTAGTTGGAAAGACAGGGCAAGATAAATTAGAAAAGGTAAGTGAATAATTAAATCAAATTGAGTGGATTAGTGGGAGGGATAAAACAATAAACCTGAAAGGAAGTTAAGACAAAGGGGAGACAGAAGGAAGATTTCTGAACCTTATTGAGAATTAGAAGAGGAATATGATTTAGGTTGTATATATATCAAAAAATTATAATTGACCATAAAAGTCTCATAGGAGTACATAGAGCTGAGATATAAAACCCAAGTACTTAGCTAAAACTTTTTAAAAACAAAGACTGAAAATCTGTCCTGTTATGGAGAATAAAGGAAATTATATATTGACTGCCCTCAAATGTGAAATGTTTGTATTTCTGCCATAGCCAAGTAACTGTTTTCTGTTTTCTAAGTTTAGGTTGATCTTTCTCCTTTAGGAAAAAAAATGATGAGACTGGAAGAATACCCCTCCACATACAAGGTTACTAGGAAGTTAGAAAGGTTCCTAAAGGAAAAGAATAAGGTCCCTGTGGGGAAACAAAGGGTCATAGGTGGACTTTCTTGATTCATGTCAGAATGATGAACCTAGAGGAGAAAGAGAAGGAAAACAACCCTACAACTATAGCTTAAAAATAGACTTGAGGTTTTTGCTGAAAAGTAGATGATCTGATAAGATTGCCTTCCTAAGAATAATATAATGCTGCAACAGGTGTTATCAACTTCATCACTAAGGAGTTAACTAACTAAAATCATCCATTAAAAGACAAGGGAAGAAGAAAAGAATATGAGTACTTGATAATTGCCTGGTCAGGGTTACTATTAATTGTCTGTTGACCTTACTAACAACAATGGAGAGGACTTGTCTTCCTGAGACATGTATTCAAGACATACCAGGGAACCGTAACTACACACATTTGGCAATTCACTTGGGCAGTATCAGAGAGAAACTTAAATTATTGCCATTGATTATGAAATCTTGAACTAGAAAATTAAGATTAGAGAGAGTAAACTTGAAGTTGTAAATTCAAGAAGGATAAAGACAAAATATTTGACTAGCTAGAACAAGGTAAGTGAGAAAAGGTAAGGGGCACAAGTTGTCTCTTCCGTACTCTTGCCTGTTAAAGACAAAGCATACAGAAGAGAAAAGTTATTTTGAGAAGTGAACACTAAGAAGATGGTATCTGAGAATGGAATTGCCATCTCTCAGTTATGATGGACAATAGAATGTTGACCGATTGCTGCCTAGAGAATGAAGACTGATAAGTCTGGGGTTGTTATGTCTTGCAAATCTAGTTAAAATATTTTTAAACTAAAATGATGATAGAGAGAAAATACTGACTATATTGATTCCAAAATTAGATATTTTAGAGAATAGCAAAGAAAGGAAAAGAAATTGAAACTTTCCAAAATTCATAGGAGATAAAATGATAAAGGGGATCTTTAATAAAACCCATGGCCTCAATTGCCTATATGTAGACAGGCTAGTTGTGGCAAAAAAAAACAACAGAAATTAGAGATCCTAATGAAATTGTGTTTAACAAAGTCTTTCTGGGTTCAAATCTGGCCTCAGATACTTTCTAGCCATATGACCCTGGGCAAGGCACTTATTGAGTTTTCTTCAGTTTTCTCGTTTGTAAAATGAGCTGGAGAAGGAAATGTCAGACCTCTCCAGTAACTTTGCCAAGAAAACCCCAAAGTGAATCATGAAGAGTCAAACATGACTGAAACAATTTAGCAACAAGAACAATATGTGGATGTACATATATGTATACACATATCCATATAAATCACTAGATATAGACATATCTATATATAGATAACTAAATATGTATCTATGTTTACATTTTGTTTGCATATGCATGTATTTATGTATAAGTATGTGTTTCTGTGTATTTTATATGCATATGTATACATATTCATACTTGTATCTATCCATCAGTCTACTATATTTGGGGCAGCTAGGTGGTGCAATAGATGAATGCCAGACCTAGAATCAGGAAAGGTTATTTTTGTGAATTTAGATTTGGCTGCAGAGGCTTACTAGCTGGGTGACTATAGAGAAATCAATTAAGCCTGCTTGCCTCAGTTTCTTCTTCTGTAAAATGATCTGGAGGAAGAAATGGTGGTGGGGGGGAGGGGGCAAGAGGGTGGAATAGAGAAGAGAATTCTTAAGCACTCCCAAATTCTCTCCAGACATTAAAATAATACTTCAGAATGAATTCTGGAATGCCAAAACCAAAAAAGAAATGGAGTAGGACAACTTTCTAGTTCAAGGAAACTTGAAAAGCTCAGCAGGAAAAGTCTGTTTCACTGGAATGAGGGGGAGGTGTTGTCTAGCTGATGCCATGCCTGACAAACATTCAATGAAGCCAATGGTAAGATACACTTTCTCTTCCCTTTTTAAGGTCCTGAACATGGATGCAAATCACTAGTGAGGCAGTCCTTGTACAGGAATAATCATCAAAATAATCTGATACTTAATTGAGCAAAAATAGAGTGATGGATTGGTGAAACAGATTAGGTGAATAATACATAGTAAGTGGTCATAGTAATCTAGTGTTTGGGAAACCTAAAGATCCAAGCTTTTGGGACAAGAACTCATTCTTTGACAAAAACTGCTGGGAAAACTGGAAAACAACATGGCAGAAACTAGGTATAGATCAATATCTCAAATTGTATACCAAGATAACATTAAAATGAGTACATACAATTTAGACATAACGGGAAATTAAGAAGCCTGGAATAGTTTACTGTCAGATCTAAGGATAAGGGAAGAATTTATGATAAAACAAGAGATAGAAAGCATTAAGAGATGTAAAATGGATAATTTTGATTATATTAAATTGAAAAACTTTTGCATAAATATCCCAATGAGATCAAGATGAGAAGGTAAATTTAAAGCTGAGGAGAATTTTTTTTTTAATAGCAGATATTTCTGATAAAGGCTTTATTTTGCAAATATATGAAGAACTTAATCAGATTTATAAAAATACAAGTCATTCCCCAATTGATAAATAGTAAAAGACTAAAAACAAGCAGTTTTTAGATGAAAAAATCAAAGCTATCACCAATCATATGGCATCCATTAGATTCTTTCTTAGGTATGGTTTTGGTAAAACCCCAGTATATGTTGTACCACTTCTTGCTCTGGTACATAGCCTTTCATTGGGTCCTGGAGGGTTCCACTATTCTATTTTCTCTTGTTTTAAATTATACTTTCTAGTCTCCTATATATTTGTAGGATTATTGTTTTTTCACCTACTTAGGGCTTTCCTCTTTATAGTTTTCATACGTTTCATAGTGTTAGGTTAATAAGTTATTTAAGAATTTCTTGGTAATTCTATTTATTTACCTCTCTATTTATTTGAGGTTTTTGCAATTAAAACAATATATTCACATCTGGGTTGTTTTTTTTTCCTGTAATATTCATCTCTCTCTTTTTTTACTAATTGAAGTTCCTATTTTTTCATTGGTGTTAACCATCAGTTTTTCAGCATGTTGTATAGAGTTGTTGTATTTGGAAGTCCTTAACTTTTCAAAATATAATATTCCATTTCTTTCTGCAGTTTCTCCTAATCACAAATACTTTTATTAACATTTCCTTTCCTTTATAAATGAAAGTCTTCTGTTTCCAAGAACCATCTGTTCTACCTTCTCAATATCTGTCCCAGGTAGGTCTTGGGAACAGATTGGCCAGGGAGGGTTATGACAATGAAAGAACTGTTTATTCTTATAAACAATGTTTTTGAGAACAACATTGAGCACCTGGGAAGCATCCAGACAAGGTCAGTGAGGATGGTAAAGGCCCCTAAGTCTAGAGCCTATGAGAACCGGACATGTTTAACCTGAAGCAAAGATGATTCAGGAGATGGCAGTGAATGCTATCATCAAGTTTCTGAAAGGATATCCTTTTCTATTTTCCTTATAATTTGACTACATTAGTTTTGCTTGTGCAAGAACTTTTTAATTTCATGTCATTAAAATTATCCTTTTTCTTTCTTGCCATCCTCTCTAGCTCTTATTTGATAATAAATTCTTCCTTATCAATAGATCTGATAGGTACATTTTAGTATGTGGTGTGATATGTTGGTACATACCTCATTTCCTCCAAACTTTTTAAAATATTTTGAAACACTTTTTATCGAGTGGTAAGTTCTTACCCTAAAAATTTAGATCTTTAGCTTTATCAAAAGGTAAATTACTATGGTTATTTACTGTTGTATATTGTGTAACTAATCCATTCCTGATCTTCCATTCTATTTCTGAGCCAATACCAGATTGTTTTGATGATTACCTCTTTGTAATATAGTTTGAAATCTGGTAATGCTGGGCCACCTTCATTCACATTTTTTTCATTGATTCCCTTGATATTTTTTACATTTTATTCTTCCAAATATTTTGTTACTATTTTTCCTAGTTCTAGGAAATAATTCTTTGGTAGTTTGAATAGTATGCCACTGAATAAATTAACTTGGGTAGAATAAAAATTGTCATTATATTGGCTTGGTCTATGCATGAGTAATTGATATTTCTACAATTGTGTAGACCTAACTTTATGTGAAAAGTGTTTTGTGATTGTGTTCAGATCTTGGTTTGTCTTGGCAGTTATACTCTCAAGTATTATCTTCAGTTATTGTAGATTTTGTTGTTTATGTGGTAAATTATGCTAGTTCTTTTCCTAATGTTAAAATAATCTAGCATGCCTGGTAGAAATCTGATTTTGTCTTAATGAATTATTCCTAGAGTTTCTTTAATGAAATTTTATTCAAAATATTTTCAATATTAATTAATGACAATTTGTAATTGGAGTGATTTTTATTACTGAATCCTCAAACAACTTTTGTTATGTATGCTAACTGGATATTATAGTAGGTATGTAACTTGAATCCCTTGATCCCATTGGATGATTTCTAAGGTCCAGTGCATCTTTGCCATTGTTTATTTTTAAATCAGTATGGAATATCCAATGTCTTAGGTTTCTTGCTAATGTATTTTTTGGTTCACAGGATTCACCAAGAAATACTAATGATTTTTCTTTTATGGTGAAATTTTAATTTATAGATAAATATACTAAATATGAGACTAACCACCAGCATGTCATTAGAAACCTGTTTTAAAATGAGAAATTTTATTTTTCCCCTAAGATCCTTTCTTTCAAAGGGCCCTCAATTCTAAGAAATTCCCCTAACACAAGTGAAAAATAATTATAATTTTACATTCAGGTTTTTAAAAAAAATGTTTCATATTCAAATAGAATGTAAGCTCATTTTCCATTGGAATAGTGAGCACGTGACTTTAAAAAAAAACCCATTTGTTCTGGAGCACCATTGTTGTGAGGTGTCTTTTGGAGTTCTTAATTTGTTTCAGGAATGTCCAACTCTTTATTACCCCTTTTGAGGTTTTTTTGGCAAAGATACTGGAGTGGTTTGCCATTTTTGTCTCTAGCTCATTTTACAGATGAAGATCTGAGACAGAGCATAATGACCTTCCTACGTATCTGAGGCCAGTTTTGAACTCAGGGAGATGAGCCTTCCTGATTTCAGTCTTAGCACTCTATTCACTGTCCCATCTAGGTTTTCCATTTCTGGGGTTATTTCTATTTATTATTGGTTTAGATGGAAGGTCTTGACCATAAAGTAAATAAAAGAGAAAAAGAAATGCCATAGTTTCGCTTAGTAGGTTTGTTATTAAGTCTCAAAAAAACAAAATGACAGCCAAATTTGGAGTGGACTCTTCTTGGCATGTGCTGTGACGAAGAAAGTTAAATTCTGCATCAGTAATTGCTTTGTGACTTGTCTGGCTTATTTCAGGTTATTGAAAATGTAAATTGACATTCATTTTAGGTAAAGTATTTACATCAATTATACAATAAAATGGATGTCATTTTACTCTTCTTTTTTTGCCTTATTTATGTGGTACTGAATCTTTGTCTTCATAAGAGGGGGAAAAAACCTTTTGAAATAAATTTTTGTCAATGTGGCCAAAAAGTTTTTATCCAATCCAGTGGACTTTCTGTTTACACTGAGCTATAGTCAACTGTATCACTGGTGTTATGTAATTATAGAAAGTCAATTTAAAGTTTCCATTAGACTTCTTTGATCTTTATTAATTCTTCTCTTGTCACTTTTATGCTGATGTTTCACTAATTGCTAGCTCTCCAAAACATTTCTTACCCAATATGTTAGTGCAAATTAAATTTAATTAAGTCAACTTGATATTTTTATTTAAATGCTCCTTGACTAAAATTATAACAGAATAAATTAGCAGGTCGATCTTTGGAAATTTTTTTTAACCTATACCTTCCGACTTAGAATCACTACTTTGTATTGGTTTTAAGGCAGGAGACTGGTAAAGGCTTGGCAATGAGGGTTAAGTGACTTGTCCAGGGTCATACAGGGAGTGCCTGAGGTCAGATTTGAACCCAGGACTTTACGTCTCTGGGCCTGGCTCTCAATCCACTGAGCCACTCAGCTGCCCCAATCAATAATTTGTTGTTTGTTTGTTTTTTTAACTACATTGCATTTTAACATTTTATATTATTTGTTGAGATGGTGATCAGTTAGAGGGGCATTTGAGGTTAAACTGATCCTTAATTACATTTCTATCTCTTGATTTTTTTGAAGAAAAGTAATATTCTTTTTGTTAAAAGTGATATTGTTTCAAATGTTAACTAAGTTTGAAATAATTCCAAAGGGTTGTTTTTTTTTACTCTTGGGAAACAATAGAAAACAAAAGATTACTAAACCTTTTTGTTTTAGATGTAAATCAAACTATTAAATGTACTGCTCCTCTCAACCTCTGCCACCTGCCCAGAAGATAGGAGAAATTCTTACCTAAGAAGTGATAAGGATTTCAAGGCTTTGATACAAATTCACATCTTGCTTTTTCATATATAAAAATAAATAGCAAATTAATGAACTGCATAAAATAGGAATCTTAATCTCTTCCACTCTTTTCATTCCATCATTATTATTGAAAACAGCAAATCTTTTTTTCATGAATCCTAAGAAGTAACATATTTTCTCAGTCCTTTGGGCTATATACATGGCAGTGCAGGTGGGAGGTGTGTGAACTGTTGTAATCCATGAACTGAGTCAATCCAGTCCTTCAGGATACTATCAGAAAATCACTTACTCTTCTTTCAAAATCTTATTCATGATCATCTATCTTACTATCTTGGAATTTTGGATCAACTTCCTTTACTTTATGACAAATTTCTTATGAATAAATTATAACTTCAGCATTATTGTGATCAGATAGCTTTCAAACAAATGATCCTGCCCTCTAATGAAGAATCAACAAGGACCGGGGAAGAGTTGGAACACAGAAGTCGGAACACACACTTAAATTTCAGTGAATGAGTTTCAATAAGTGTACAAAAAGATTTTTCTGAAACTGTATATTCCCCAACCATTTCTTTGAAATATGAATTTGTCAGAAATTTTTTGTGAAAAAAAAATGAAAATTTTAAGACTATACTCTTGTTTACCCCCACTTAGTTTGACTTACCTGGAAGAAACAAAATACGTTCTTCAGTTTCATTGTTTCGACTATCTACATTCCTTAATAAAGAAATTCTGCTACCTATGCTAACACAATTTTATTGCTGCTGCTGCATCAAGCAAGTTCCATCATCTAGCATGTCTGTCTTCCTTTGCTAACGTGTCCTTCAGTCTTCATTACTTCCTTAACACTTTTCCTTGCTTTCTTCTTTTCTTTACCCTATGGGTATTCTTTCCACTTTGTGAACTTGCTTCGGGGAGGAAAAATTGGCTTAGCCATTATCACTTCTTGAAAAACGGGCCCTTCTGCTCTACAGTGGTCTACTTCACCTCATCTTCCATAATTTTCCAGGACAATCTCCGTAAGAAGGATGACAGAATTGAAGAACTGGAAGAGGCACTAAGGGAAAGTGTACAGATAACTGCTGAACGAGAAATGGTGCTAGCTCAAGAGGAATCAGCCAGAACCTTTGCTGAAAAACAGGTCTGCTATTTTATGAACCACTGACATTTCTGCTCAGTGAATCTAAGGTGCCATTCAATTGGTAACTACTTAGTTCTAAGTAACATATTATATTTTGCAGATCTCAATACTTAGCCATATTTAAGTATTCCAGGGTCAGATGAGTATTCTAGAAGTTCATGAAGCATCTCTTTTACTTAAGTGTATGAGAATTTAAATAAATATCTCAAGCTCTTGACAAATTATAACAGTTCTCTTCTCAAGCTTTGGTTTCATATATTTTCATGCTTCTTCACTATTGGATTCATAGAAACCTATTTAATGTTGAAATAGTTTTCGAAGTACAACATTCTGAATTATTCTTCTGCATATCATGTTTATTACACTGTAAGCTCTTTGAGAGCTAGGAACATATCTAATTCATATATTTTATTATAGGTACTCATTAAAACAGTGTAGGCTCTTAATTTATATTTCTTCCATTTATTTTTATCCCATGACCCCATTTTTCTGTTCTTCATTAATAAGAGCATCCAAAGAATATGTAAGCAAGGAAATTTTAAAGAAATTATAATACCATTGTTTTTATATTCACTGAAGGGACCTAACATCAGTTATACTTTTCATTTACTAAGTTGAGGACTACTATTTGGGAATTTGTTTGGTTGATTTTGGTTCCTCAGGTTGGGAATATTTGGTATAGTTTTTATGAGATATATTTCTTGCAACAAGTTGAGAAATAAGCATTAACATTCTTTTTGGAGGCAACCTTCTGCATATAATCATAAGAATGCTGTCTTCTCTTCATGATACCTGCATAAAAAACCTCCTTTAATCATAACAGAACTTAGCAATCTCAATTATTATTCTTTAGCAATACTAAAAGTTTATCAGATCTCAAAATGAGTGGCTCTCCTTGCCCTGCTTCTATACATATTCTGTGTCCAATTTCCTTATTGGTTAATTCCCTAAGTACCAATTAAACTGAGCTTATAATAGGGGAATAACAAGCTGCCATTGGTCCAGGGCTGGAAGAGGATTTCCTTTTGATTGTTTTTCATATTCTTTACTTCAGTTTAAAAAAAAATCCCTATTTTTTCTCTTTCTGTAGATTTCTTTTGACCCTTGCTTTCCACCTTTCATTATTAGGGAAAATGTTCACACTGAAGTTATCTATAACATACCTATTTTATTAATTTTAATGATAGATTTTGAGTATTCTAGATCTGTTTTTCTCTTTGCAACATTGGTTGCATGCTGCTGTCGTGTGTTTATTTCTCAAGCTTATTATTGCCTGAACTGATTATAATTTTCTTTTAATTCCATGCTTTTTCTTTTTTCTTGTTTATTTTATTTACTACTATTCTGCTACTCCCTGTCTGAAGCTATTCAGTGCATAAGACCAAACATTTGGCCTCTAAATGGTTCAAGGTATGAAGAAATTGACTTTCTGCTTCTCTTTCAAAAATTCCCATTCTCTTCTCCCACCTTTGTATTTCCTTATCAACTTAAAATCCTACTATAAATACTTATTTTCTGGTATTTTCTCTTCATAACATACTTAGATGTAATACCCAACTGATTTCTGAAATATCCTTAAAAAAAAAAAAAAAAGATATGTTTGGATTGTTTTTTTTTACTAGCAAAAAATAATCCTAATTATATCAAATTCAAAAAATTTTGCACCTGAAAGTACATGAAAAATTCTAGGAAAAATTTATTTTATATTACAAAATATAAAAAAAAAGGTAATTAACCCTTTGCCTCTTGAAGTGTGAGCATCTTTGATTTTTCAAAAAACAATGTAAGTGTAATTATTGTTTATTGAACACCAAACCAAAAATCATATATTGAAAGGAATATTGTCTCTTCTTAGTAATTACCTTGTCGTGTGTGTGTGTGTGTGTGTGTGTGTGTGTGTGTGTGTGTGTGTGTGTGTATTTGAACAACAATGCTATCTTGCACAATCTAATTGTGGCAAATATTTGTTATTTGGAGGTAGATTGAAATTTTTTGAAAAAGCAAAACAAAACTTATTTAGATCTGAATTTCATGAAAGTCAGTTTTTTAACATAGATAATACATTTTTAAATTCTAAAAACAAAGAAAAGACATATGACTAGAAAATTTTACCAAAAAGTCTTCCATGTGGAACTGATGATAATTTTGAAAAGGAGTTTTAATGTGTTTTGAGTTAATGGCAGTTTAGTGAAATCATTCACTAATGGTAACTGCTTTGAAAAACAATGCATATTTGAGTTTATAAGTTCTGATACAGTTCTTTAAAAATCAACTTATTCACATTTCACATGAGAGTAAAAGCCTGTTCAACTTAGTACAAAAATCAAGGTCTTAAGCTAGAATTCTCTCATTTTCCATGTTTGGTGGATCCATGGATAGATTATGGGAACCAATAAATCTTTTAGAAAGTAGTTTAATATATATATTTCAACATATTCTTTTGCTGTATGATCCTTTGTTTATTCATAAAGGATCCATAGGCTCCAACAGACAACCATAGTGGTCCATGCATGTGACATGAAAATGGTTAAGATCATTTTATCCTCAGTTCCATTTTGAATGTAGAGAATTTCTGATACCTATGAGGCATTCAGGCGAAGATGTCTAGGAGGCAGTAATGAAGACAGGAACTTAGGGCATTTGTGAGGTTTTTTAGGTTGTCTGTATGGAGATGGGAGATACTCCATGGTAGCTAGTGAGATCACCAGGTAGACGACATATAGAGAGGGAGGAAAGGACAAGCCAGGATAGAGCCTTGTAACAGACTTACATATCAGGTACAGGTGGTAGATGATGAGTCTGCACAGGATCATGGAGGGAAGGAGGAGGTGTCGCATAGTAATCAAATGGGGAGGAAGTAGTGACATGAATAGGCTTCATAGTCTGGAGTGTTTACCCATCTTTTACCATTGAACAGGTTCCTTTTTTAAATCAGGCATTCAAGGTAGAGGCATAGAATAGGTTTGGAGGAAATGCCTACCCCACATTTTCTTACTTAACTTTAAGTTTTAGGGGTATCAGTGTAAAAATTAAAATTAAATGTCAATAATAAAAATATTATATTTTGTGAGGTTTATTAGAGATCATTAGAAATCAAGGAATAAAGAAGATACAAAATAAAGACCACGTGCCCATGGCTATTCAGCCAGTTCAAACACCCGCCTTACCACTTCCAAACTCTGGACAGGAAGTAAAGTGGCAGGGCTCTCTATGTCCCCGCCTAATATCCCCTTTCTACAGGAAGTACATAATGACAGGAAGTCAGTGGGCTCCTGGGAAATGTAGCTCATTTTTTAGGGTAACAGATTTTCAATTATACATTAGCCAGTGAAAAGGTTAATAAACTTTATAGCAGTAATTCTCTCAATAGCAAAAGTGAAGCAACCAAAAGGCTTAATTAAGCTTGGGACCAACCTTACAAATTCATACATACCCTATGAATGCTTCAGTATAAAGAATACTGGATTTGAAGTCAGAGAAAAACTGAACCTACTGATCAGATTTGCTTTTTTAAAAACTACTATCAAGTAGTATACAGTTCTGTAATGCTGTTATAGATGTGGTATAATGGGCCTCCTTCATTATTACTTTTTCATCATTATTTTGTTTTAGATGTGTAATTTTTTTGTACAGAAAATTTTTGAATTCCAAAAGGATCTTGCTGTTATTTTTTCTGTTAAAATATGCTTTTTGGTAATATGATAGAATTGGCACTCAATCTGTAAATTATCTTAGCTGAATTGTCTTCTTTATTACATGAAATCATATATACACAAAACCATCCACTATAAAGGATAAATCCCACAGAATTGATTTCTTACAAAGTGAAAAAAAAAATTCTAAATGTAAGAACTAAGTAGATCACTTTTCACAGGTATTTTCTACAAATGTGCCTCAGTACCATCATGCTTCAATTACAAGCCCATTTTCTTCGGGGATTTTGTATGTATAAAATGGAAGAGTGGGATACTATGTGAGGAGAAATGTATTGTCTGCAGGTTACACCATCTCAGCAAATCTACTTTCCAAAAGATAATGACGTTCATTTGGAAGTGAGTAACACACCAATGGGAGCTCAGGAGTTAGAGCATATTACTAGAGTCCTATAGATCTATCCTAGAACACTGATAGGTTACCAACCTGCAATTTTCTAGGGACTCAGCACACTGATAAGAATACAATTTAAAGAAGTAGCCCTAGAGGGGTTGTCACAGCAGTAAAAACATTTTTGAAATTGAAACTTCATATTTCTTGCACCCTTATTTCTCTCCCCTGCCACATATCTTATCACTTCTATGTGTATAGACTGTAACCAATAGTTCTAAATTATTCTTAAGAGTACCATATCTGCTATGCAAATGATGAAATAGGAAGATTCCTTCAAATCTGTCAAGAATAAATGCATAATAAATTGTCTCCCCCTTATAGAATGTGAGATCCTTGGGGTTTGGAGGGGATGATGGGCAGCAACTTCTTTCATTTATTTATTTTGTTTTGTCTCTGTATCCCTAGTGCCTGGTCATACCGTAGAAGGAGCTTTAATTTAATACTTATGGATTAATTATGCATTGATCAATGTCACCTTCTTTGCCCATATTTGATTTTTTCAGTGCTATTTCTATTTCTGTAAGCATCTCTGCTACTGTCATGTTATATTCTATATGTGGTAGGTTCAATGTTGTTAATGGCAAAAAGTTTATTTGAGAAAATTTTTGCAGGTCTTTGTTAACTTTCATCTGTTTGTTGTCATACTCTGAGTTAGATCCCTAAATGTTCTTAGATCACTTTTTTTAACTGGGTCTCTATCAAAGATTTCATTTAATCTGATTTTTCTCCTCCACTGCTTTCCATTGTTTTATGAGGTGATATTCATCATAATCTTTGATTGTCTCTTTTGTAAGATTTCACAGGTGAATTTATATTCTAAATCAGTGTTGCTCTTGACTAAGATGTCTTGCAACTTGACCTGTAGGTTAACTGTTTTGTAAGGCATTTTTTAAACTCTTTTGGCATCTTCATTATGGTATTTGATTTCATTGGTTAATTTTTGTATAGTAGTGTTATGATAGATGCCTCTATTTTATTTAATCAATTTTCTATTTTTGATGTCAACATCTTCTTTTAATAGATCAGTGTTACTTACATATCTTTTTCTTATTTTGATTCTACTCACTAATGAATTTTGTACTTTTAACTAAAATAGAGATTATTAGCTTTTTTTAAAAATTTCACAGGCCTTGTTTAGCAGTGTAATGAAACATGTGGATTCCATCTCAAAAATATTTTAAAAGTTCAAAGATCCCATGGTTTTGTTTTAGAAATGTGAACACATTGATTTTTTTTACCCCAAAGACAAAACATTTTTATAACTAGATTAAATAGTATTATCAGTTGAAATATGTGCCTTGTAAATGTGTTTCTATACACAGAAAATTTGAAGATTTGAAAGCCTCAAAGACATTCAGTTAGGAGAAATACTGTACATTAATCTATGCATAAATGACAGCTTATTTCTTGAGCTACTCGCCATCTAATTTATGTTTTTGTAGAAAATTTTGATATTGATTGGTCCACAGATGAATGGTTGGTTTTACAATACAGACTGAATACAATACAGCACTTTGCCAAAAAAAAACAAAACAAAACAAGTGTAGCATTGCTTAGACATGTACTAACACCAGTTTTTGTATGGGGATGGGGGTATCTGGTGCATTTTGCATTTCCTGAAAGTGTTTGGTCTTTATCTGTCGGCAAATAAAATGTCTTTTACTTCCCCCCTCCCCAAAAAATAAATTTAAAAAAGTTCAAAGATCCCAAATTATGAATTTCTGTTCCAAAAGGTCAGTGGTCTGACTGTACACAATACAGCTGATTCAAGAATGACTCCCACATCAATAGTGGTAGTCTCTCGGTGACCGAGAATGACAATTGTCTTTGTGCATTATCATCTATTGATGTACCCTCATGTGGCTTTGAAGTCCAAAGACTGAGGCACAGAGTTTGTGGCATATGGGGCATGGGAAGCCAGTTGTTAGGGAGGTGCGGTTGTGGCCTGGTGTTGGCGTTCATGCGCAGCGGCAAGACGTCGACGTCGTTCATCTTCAAAGGTGGTGGCGGCATGGTTCCTTTCTTTCTTTTTGATTCTCTCTGCAATGCTGGTAGGTTAGGCAGGCTATGTACAATTTGTACAAAAAATTCTAGCCAAGGTAAGGCTTTAGAAACTTTCCATCTTAAAAAGCAATTTGTTATAATACAGCTCTACTTTCTTCCTGCACATCTGTTCAAACAGCCCAATTAGTTAAGTAACCCTGTTAAAGATCTGTTCAGCTGAATGAATAGGTGAAGTCTTTTCCTGAGCTAAAAGTAAATGCTAATCATAGCAACGAAGAAAACATTATTTTTTCCCCTATTTTAACAATATTAATAAAATAATTTAGAAAATTACAGTAAAGCAAAAACAAACTACTCTCTGAATAGGGGTGACAAAGAACATTCAAAGCCTGATTGCTATTATTTGGAATATATATTCAATTATTTTTCCATAAATTACATTCAGCCACTGTCAGACAACATACTGATGCATGGAAAAGTGTCAATTGCAATAGTTTACATATATTTTACACATATATTACCTGGTGCTGCCATGATTTAAATAGTGTCTAAAATTATTTTTTAACCCAAAACAAAAAATCTTATACAAACAAAAAGTTTAATTTCTGAAAATTCTTTCCAGTATTATTTGCAAAATGCAAAAATGCTGGCTTTATCTTTTAGGATTCCTAGACTATTCAAGAAAATTTCATATTGAAAGGGTGTACACTCAGCTAATCACCCAGGCTGCTAGAGTTAAGAGTGAGTGGATCATTTCACAAGGAGAGGAATGACATTCTGAAATTATCATATGTAATGTCAGGTTTTCCAAGCACTTTCTCAATGTGAACAGTTAGTATATTTAAGGACTATAAAGAATAATATATTACCACTGCACCAGCATCTCTTTATGGTACACATTTCTTTTATCATTTCAACAATTTTAAGAAAATTTCAGAGCTTTTAAAATTTCATCCAAGTTGAATAGAATAGATGATTTAGAAATTAAAATTAAAGGAAAAACTATTTGGACAGAGATACCAGTTACTCCTAGAAAAAAAAATTTACCTCCTCTCATAGAATTTTTCTTAAGATATCTTAACTGATTTTAAATAGAATTTAAATTTGTCCTTCAAAATAGAAAATAAAACACTTAAAAGGGTATAACTGACTAAAGCTAACAGAAGTTATCCTTAAAACTTGTTGATAGAATCACTGACAATTCATACAATACTTAGACTCTAGCAGATACAATAAGTTAAATAAATAAGAATAAACTATAATTACAGAGCCAGTCTTTCCCCTTGGGGAAGCAAAAAGCCACCTTTGACCATGTTCCCTACATATACATATACTGTATATTATTAGAAGCTTCTTCAGAGAAGCAAAATATACTTGCCTACCTGACAATGGAGTTCATCATGTTAGTCTAGCATGTCAGGAGGGCAACTACAAGTGTTGGGCCCAAGAATATTTCTGGTTTGTTAATGGAAAACCACAGAATATGCTCTCTAAACTGAACATAAACTAAATTATGCAGTGTATTTAGTGTCTTCTTTTTAAATAATCAGTACAATCTAGCACAGGTTCCTGTCCTTTCTACTGCACCCCAAAGGCTTCAAATTTATGGGTGCAAATAACAAAGAAAAAATGCATGTCAATTATGGGAAGGCTACTCTGACAAGAGAAGCTGGTATCTCTGATTTCAAATTATTCTTGCATGGAACTGTACAGACAGCATGATACCTGAGCAAATAAATCAACTACCATGATATGAAGGGCTTGTTAATCTATAGTCTTTGCTTATTGTGTGCAAAGTGCGCTACTGCCCCCTGAGCTCCCTGCATTTCACTTTTCTTGAAAAATCAGTGCTTGATCCTTTCCAAAATAACCAAAGAAATGAGGCAGAAATTATCTCTTCACCATAGTTCCTACTCAGTCCCGAGACTGATAGAAGAGGATGTAACCAGACTCGGAGTTCTTTGAGATGTCTGATGTCAACCCGTAGAATTCTTCAATAGCTTGTGCATCTATTTTCTCTACAATGTCATCATCAAACAATAACCAAAAATCATGACTCTTAACAATTGCAATGTAATGGCCTCGATTAGGACCACTTTCACAGTGAACCACAACAGCAACAAGGTCATACATTCTGTCAGGATTGGTGGCATCTCCTGAAGTGTTAAATAGTCTAAGTTCTAAAGGAAAAACTACCCGATAAGAAAGTTTTGTGTATCGATGAAGCTGATCCATATATTTAAATCTCTTCAAATGCAGTGCCAAAATCATGGGCAGTTTTTTTACTTTCATCCTTTTGTGTGCTTCCTGTTTGCTGCGACATTCTTCGCAGTAATATTTGTATTCACTGCATAGTTTCTGTGTTGCTAAAACCCCTTAAGCAGTGAGTAATTGATGTGTTTTGTTCCACATCAACAGAAAGGTCTAAAAAATCTTCATCTTTGCTACTTATAGTTTCACAAGTAAGACATCTGGTTTCATTAGTTAATGTTCCCTGAAAGATCTCATGAACCCAAGTTGGGTCTGGTGTGCTGTTGTTATTTTCACTGTCAATATTGCCATTAGGTAGATGACCATTCTGCTTTTCCTGCTTTCTCTCTTCTTGTAAAATATCAGCAATTGTATTTAGTAGGTAATTCAAAAACTCATGTGCATCTTGCTGAATGTAGTTGTCAAAAAGTTCATTTTCTTTTCGTAACCTTGTTATGAACTTCTTAGGAAGTATTACTCTAGCCTTTTTCTTCTGAGTGGCTATACTGTGAAAGAGATCTTCTAAGCACGTAAGAAGATTCTCTTTCTTCCTAGGTTGACTCTTGTAAGCTAGAACTTTTTCTCGAAATGGACGGCAAAAATAAAGTGCTTGAAGAACTGAATTGCAGTAGCAGGTGTTTCCAAATTTCCAGTTTTCTGTCACAAAAGAGTTGCTATAGGACTTCCGGTCAAGATGGCGGCCTAGAGAAAGCTAAAGTCTAGATCTCCTGAAACCCTTCCTTACCGATCTCAAACCAAATGCTCATTGACTAATCCAAAATAGTGTTCATTGACTGGAAACTGTTCTGGACCAATCTCTTTCTCTAAAGCCGAGGCATTGGCGCCCATGGTACAGATGGAAGCAAATTTGGAGACTGTCATTAGGATTTCCATCCGCCGAACACCATCTTCCACCCAATAACAGCGGCAGCGGCGGCAGCGCCAGGCTCCGAGCACCGGGCGCGGGGGAGGAGGAGCAGGGCAGGGGGGCCACCCCCCTCACCGCCGGCTGCCCAACAGCCCCAGCCCCGCCGGCTGACTGAAGGACTGGCCAACCAACCCAAAGACCAACCCAAGCAAACGTCGGACCCCAGTGCTCCGGCAACACATCCTCGGCCCCCGCCCCCAGCTCTGGCTCCTGCTTGGGCTGCCGGCGGCATGGTTAATGTGGGTTCGCCAGCTGCTTCTGACAGAGGCAGCAAGTTCTAGTTGCTTTGGTGTAATGCCAGCCCACTTCAAGTTGGACTTTAGCTGATCCTTGAATCTTTTCTCTGGTCGGCCTTGTTTCCTGAGTCCAGCTGACAGTTCACCATAGAATACCTGTCTTGGTATTCGCTGTGGGTCCATGCAGATGACGTGTCCAGACCATCGTAGCTGGGTTTTGAGGACCATTACTTCGATGCTGATGGAGTTGGCTCTGTCGAGGACTTCCGGTTGGTGATACGGTCCTGCCATCGGATCCTCATGATTGACTGGAGAGAGCGTTGATGGAATTCTTCCAGCTGTTTCATGTGCTTCTGGTACAGTGTCCATGTCTCACAACCATACAGGAGCGAGCTGAGGACCACTGCGTTGTACACTTTGAGCTTCGTTGCAGTGTTTACACCTCTGTGTTGGAGGACTTTGGAGCACAGCCGCCCGAGTGCCTGGCTGCCCTTTTGGATCCTGGCATTAATCTCGTGGTCTAGGAACCCGTCGTTGGCAATGGTGTTGCCCAGGTACTTGAAAGTGTTGACGTTAGAAAGCTGAGTGCCGTCGATTGTAATGTACGGCTGGTTAGTTGGCCTCCCTGGTGCAGGTTGGAACAGCAACTCGGTTTTGGTGAGGCTGATAGTCAGGCCAAACAGTTTTGTTGCTGTAGAGAACCTGTCCACAATGGTTTGGAGATGATTTTCTTGGTGGGCCATGAGAGCACAGTCATCTGCGAAGAAAGCTTCCAGGATGAGTCTCTCTGTTGTCTTTGTTTTTCCAGTCAAGCGGCAAAGGTCGAATAGTGAGCCATCCAGTCAGTATTTGATGTAGACACCCAGGTCTAGATCCATCACAGCATGTTGTAATACTTGGGTGAAGTATAGGTTGAATAGTACTGGAGCGAGGACACAGCCTTGTTTCACACCATTGGAGATGTTGAAGCAATCAGAAGTCCCTTCACAAGATAGGACTTCCCCTGTCATGTCGACATGAAAGAGCTGGATCATTCTGACGAATTTTGCTGGGCAACCGAGCATGCTAAGGATCACCCACAATGAGTCCCTGTTCACTGTGTCGAACGCCTTTGTCAGGTCTATGAAGACAATGTAGAGACTCAGGTTCTGCTCAAGGCATTTTTGCTGCATTTGCCTCATTGTCAAGACCATGTCGATGGTGCTACGATCTGGTCGGAAGCCACACCCCCTCTGTTTAGGCTGGTCCAAAAGGCCCAAGCCCTTAGATAGCTGAGGCAAAGAAAAGAGATCAGTCCCTATCACTCACGTGGCCAAAATGGAGAAACAGTCTCAGGGGCCTCCACCTCCAGCTTTCTTTAGAGCAAGCTTCTCAGAGCACAACCTCTCAGAGCAAAACCTCTCCAATCCAAACACCTCTAGTCCTCAGACCCCGCTATCTTTAAGGAAACCATCCAAGTTCCCTCCCCTCAGTTCTCACATCTACCAGTCACTGTCCATGTCTTCCCTGTGCCAATGGTGGCTCTAGCTTAACCCAGGACCACCCAGAGGTCTGTGGCTTTGCACATGTCTGTTGAAGGTCATATTCTCAAATAATTAAATCTTGATCTATGCTGCAGCCCTTCCTAAATCCTGTTAGGACTGAGTAGGGTGAAGATTGTATCAATTCTAAAATCAATCATGACTCAAAAAACTTCCTGTTCTATGCTTAAGCATAGGTCAAAGCCCTTTCCATTGTTCAGCAAAAGGTTTCTGTCCTAAAGTAATCTTAAGTAGGGAGGAGAAGGAACCTCCCATGTCAATGGGGTTCACATTCCAATAGACTATCAGTAAGAAATTTTTCAAGTATGAAATTTCCCAATGATGAAATTTCCAACATTTATGAGTCTAAGAAATTTTAAGGTTTACACTGTCCAGCATTCAGCTCCTCTCATGGCTCTGGTGATCTGTACATCCTGGATGTCTCGCTGGTGTACAATGATGTAGTCAATGAGATGCCACTGTTTTGATCGTGGGTGCATCCATGTTGTTTTATATTTGTTCGCCATTCTGAACACAGTGTTCATGATGGTGAGTTCAAACTCTGAGCATTTGCTGAGTAGTAGTAGGCTGTTGTTGTTAATTTTGTCCACGCCATGTTTGCCGAGCACTCCTTTCCATCTTTCATGGTCCTGGCCAATGCGGGCGTTGAAGTCTCCCAGTAGTATCAGCATGTCATTTGTGGGCACTGAGTGCAGGACGGCACTCAGGTCAGAGTAGAACTGCTTGATGGTCTCCTCTGTGCTGGTCAATGTTGGGGCATATGCGCTGATGATTGTGGCATACCGGTCTTTGCTGAGAGGCAAACAGATCTTCATGAGCCTCTCACTGATGCCCACAGGCAAGTCTGGCAGCTGTTTGAGCAAACTGGTCTTGATGGCCAGGCCAACACCGTGGATTCTGTCTTTATTTGAGGCTCTACCTTTCCAGAAGAAGGTGTATCCAGTGATGGGTTCGCTGAGTGATCCCTCTTCTGGTAAGCGTGTTTCGCTTAAGGCTGCGATGTCGATGTTCTATCATGCCTGTTCTTTACCAATTAGAGCTGTTCTTTTCTCAGGTCTTGGGGTATTCTCTCTATCAAGTAGTGTTCTGATGTTCCATGCTCCTAGTAGGAGTTTCTTTGTATTATGTTTTCTGTGGTGTGCCGACTGGGTGTTTGTAGGGCAGGCAATGTTTGGGACACCTTTTCTAGTCCCCTCCCTTGATTAGGGTGAGCAGTGCTGTCCTAGAGAAGGCTGCTCAGTCGCCCAGGATGCTGCCGAACGTCCCTGCTGCCCTACAGGGCCGAGCGACCACTGGTCTGTGGGCTGCCTACGTGCAGGATCGTGACTACAACTGCCAGTGGTCACCTCCACCTGTTGCGTCGTCACTCCCCCATCGCCACAGGTCTTGAAGAGGGTGGACGGGGTTAGAATAGATGAGTGTGCACAAAGATACTTGTGCATGAAGGAGATTTAAGTGGAAAAGCCGATGCACAGAGACAGTCCCACTCTCTCGGCGTTGGAAGCCTGGGTCCAGTGGCACGAAAAATAGTTACACCTGGAGACTTCCTCAGCTGCATTGGATGGCCGTTGTCTTTTGTGCTCCAACATACCCTAAGTACTCCACAGTGCTTTGCTGCTTCGCCATCTCAGCCGTTGAACCTTCTTATTGGTTTCTTCCGCCTATTCCACTGAAGCAGTCTTCACATGCTGGGTGAGCAAAGCCCTGGTTCACCAGGGGTCCACGACGGCCCAATGGCGACCCTCACAAGGTTTAACCGGCCTGTTGAAGCCGTTGCCTGGGGTGTGGCCGCTGCCACATGCTAGCAGCTACTGGGAGCCACAAGTGAGAGCTGGGTGTCAGGTGAGGGTCAGAGGCTGGAGAGCTACCCTAGGAGGGCACGACAGACCCTCCATACCAGAGATACTACCCCTCCCTGAGCACCCCATACACCGACATCAATAAAATGATTATATTATTTCTTCTTAGCCAAAATGTATTATTTCATTGTTTGTGATATTATTTGATAGACTTGGGGTAAGTGACTTCAGCAAGACAATGTATGATAAACCGAAAGACCTCAGTTTTTAGGACAAAAATCCACTATTTTACAAAAACTGCTGGGAAAATTAGAAAACAGTATGAGAGATATTAGGTTTGGATCAACATATCACACCCTACACCAAGATAAATTAAGAATGGGTGAATGACTTGAGGGGGCAGCTGGGTAGCTCAGTGGATTAAGAGCCAGGACTAGAGATGGGAGGTCCTAGGTTCAAATCTGGCTTCTGACACTTCCCAGCTGTGTGACCCTGGGCAAGTCACTTAACCCCCATTGCCTAACCCTTACCTCCCTTCTGCCTTGAAACCAATACATAGCATTGATTCCAAGATGGAAGGTAAGGCTTTTTAAATTAAAAAAAAAATTGGTGAATGAATATAAAGAAGGAAACTATAAGTAAATTAAGTGAATATAGAATAGTATACTTGTGATATTATTTGATACTTCCCATTTCCCAAACCCTCTGATTTCTTTTATTAAAAAGAGTATTCTTGAGGAGCATAGATGAGACATCTTTGTAGAATATGGGCTATAGGCCTCTTTCATTGTTAACTTCTAAACCATATTTTTCTAATTCATTTTTTACTGTCTTCACCTGTGCTCAGCTTTGCATTCAAGATAAATAGGCAATACAGTATATATTTATGTAATTTGCAGGGTCTAAATTTGTTCTTCATAGAATTTCTGGAAGTCTTTATATTCTGCAACAGATGTGGATATATAATCTACAGTTATTCTCATTATAGTATTTTTCTCAATAGTTATAATGGGTGTTACACAGCCAAATTCCTCATGTAATGATGTTTCAAGATGCCTTCAGACATATGATAAGACTAAGTTCTTTATTTGCCTCTTCCAAGTATAACTTGTGAGCCAGTCTGTCATTTTCAAGTTCCTTCTCTTCCAGTTAAATTTATAGTAACAGTGCAAGATAGATAAAGTTTTAATTCCTTCACTAGGATGTTCACTCATTGATCACTGAGTAAGACTATTATTAAAAGTTATTATTTAAGAACAGTCTGAAAATAATCATCTTTTAAAACCTCTGACCATTCATAAGCAAAGGATAAACTATGGGAGTGGAAACACCGAGAAAAAGCAACTGCCTGAATACAGAGGTTGAGGGGACATGACAGAGGATAGACTCTAAATGAACACTCTAATGCAAATACTATCAACAAAGCAATGGGTTCAAATCAAGAAAACATCTAATGCCCAGTGGACTTACGCGTCGGCTATGGGGGGTGGGGGGGGGAGGAAAAGAAAATGATCTATGTCTTTAACGAATAATGCTTGGAAATGATCAAATAAAATATATTTTAAAAAAAAAAAACCTCTGCTCCCTTTTCAGCCATCCTAACATCATCTCTGCAGAATCTAAGGGTAACTATTTTGTAATTTTCTTTGGTTGGTGAGTTGCCATGGCGTGGTGATAATTCTCTTTCTTCTTAATTAACCTGTTTCCTGAGAGTATAAATATGGTCATTTGCTGACTCCATGATTCTGAAAGTTTTTCCAGTTTGTGAATCACTGTCATTACCTTTGTTAACCTAGATTCACACCTATGTTATGATATAGCTTCATTGTAAAACTGAGTTTTCTATGGATGTCAATAAATTTATATTACTTTATATATATTATTAGTGAACATTTGGGTTAAATTTTCTAATTATTTTTTCTTACACTAAAACATAAAGTAAATATTTATATAAAGCAGAGAATATTTTTGTAACACAAACAACTGAATACGAGTTTTTGTTTTGGGGGGTTTCTTTAAAATGTAGAACAGCTATAATATGTTTCATTTCTTGCATAATTTTTTTCCTCAGGAAAATTAAGATTCTATTAGTAATCTAACAAATATATGGCCAAATCCAAAATAAGTCTTTAGAATCCTCACCAGTTTTTCATATTAAAAGTGGTTTTTGCAGGTGGCTATTTTGACAATTGTAGTATGCCATTCAGTCAGTTGATCAGACATACATTTATTAATCAACTTCATGTGATCTATATGCTTGGCACTAAATATACAAAGAAAAAGTTGTCGCCCTTTGTTAACTTTTTCAATAATAAGTCCAATAAATATTTATTAATGGCCTAATATGTGCCAGACAATTGTGCTAATCATTGGGGATGCAATTAATAAAAAGAAAGACAGTATATGTGACTCTAAAGAGCTTAAACAGGAAGAGACAAACACTAAAGGAAGGAGTAAAGTGTGGAGGTGAGGATTTGGTGGTGGGGAGGGAAGTGTGGGAAGGACCAGGGGCCATCTTGTTTGCCTAGTTAAAACCAAGCAAAGCAGAGTGAAAGAGCAGATGCTTAGTAGAGTGAGTCAAAAAGTCTAATTTCTGCCCTCTATAAAGGAAGGTATTGGGAAGTGTTTGGCAGTCCCTTTTTCTGCCTTCCAATCAGATGTGAGATCAGGGATGTCAGTCAAGGCTAGCAGCATGATAGTAAACATATGTATATACCTAATGTCTTACAGAGCAGTTGCCTATTTAAATTAATATATAGATGCAACATGGTTAGTTTCTCATTATCAATGAACTCATAAGTTGTGCTCAAATTTATGTGTATGTGTGTGTAAGTGTAAGTGGTGAAGGATAGAAAAAACACATTATAACAATAAATAATACCAAACGACATGCCCCTTTGCTGAACTTTAGAAAGAGTTTTCAGAAAAATTAAATGTGAAGCAATGGGCCCCTGTTAGAATAACTTCAACTCTTGGAAGGAAGACTATTTGGCTTAATTGAACATAGCAAAGAATATAAGGAAGGAAGTATAACAAAGGATACAATCTGAAGGAGCGTTTCATTACAGGAAGTGCTTGCCCCAATGAAGAGACATATTGTCACACCAAAAATTATTTGTATTCAACAATTTAAAGATATTTATAATTTTCTAATAGCTACAACTGCACAATTTAGGAGGTGGTTGAGGATTTGGATGTGTATTATTAATAATATTTGTCTTGTGATTGGTTTACTTGTAGCCATCTCCTAGTGCTAGAAGTACATACTAGCATTTTGGCTAGGAGTAGAGTAGTAAATGTTAAAAGTTCCCTTTTAGACCTTCATGAACTGATGCACAGTGAAATAAGCAGAACCAGGAGAACATTATACACAGTAACTTAAACATTGTGGGATGATCAAATGTAATTGACTTTGCTACTAATAGTAATGCAGTGATCCAGGACAATTCGAAGGGACTTATGAGAAAGAATGCTATCCACATCTAGAGAAAGAACTGTGGGAGTAGAAATCCAGAAGAAAATGTTTGATTTATCACTTGTTTATATGGGTATATGTTTTGGAGTTTTGATTTTTAAAAATTATTATAAAAATGAAGGATAAGGAAATAGGTTTTGATTGGCAATATATGCATAACCCAGTGGAATTGCTTGTCAACTCTGGGAGTGATGAGGAAACAACATAAATCATGTAAACATGGAAGAAAATTTTAAATTAAATTTTAAATTAAAAAAATACTGAAGGAAAAAAGTTCTCTTTTACTCTTTTTTTTCATATCCTCTATTACCTCACTCATTAGGATGAAGTTTATGCCACAGAAATTACTACTTGGCAAGTAGTAAACTTCTGATTATTGAAATTGGCTAGGTGTGTACTTGCTGGAGTTTTGAGGGGGGGGGTTGGTTAAAAATAGATGCATTTTGTGTTAAACTTGCCTTTTGCTCCCCAATTAAAATGAAAAATTTTTGTCTGAATAATTTTCTTTGTTTGAATGTACATGAAAATGGAAATGACTCATGAAGTCTGTTATCTTGCCATCTGATTCTTTTTCTTGGCTTAATTTTTTAAAAAGTATTTCCTCAATCTCTGCCTTTCTTTTAGTCCTTTGGACATAATTTTTATTTTTTCATGTTCTTTACAATTTCTGTCCATCTAGATTTGGATAGCCCTCTGTTTGGTTTCTAGTAGTTTTTCAGAGGGAAAAATGGAGCTGACAATAAAAGCTTCATTTTCATGGGTAGTAGCAATTCCTATATGTGTGTTTCTTAATTAATACCTTCTTTTCTTTTAAGAATACATCATTGACAGATGTTTTCAATTTTAGCATCTTTTTATCTAATTCCATGCTATAACTTATACTATGATGTTATTATTTTTTATAAATCTTTGTTTGAGAGTGTTTGAGGTATCTGAGTCATGTTCTGGGTGGTCAGGAAGAAAAGGAGGTTTTTTTTTAACTTAACCCTAATTACAAAGAAATGTAATTGGTTGTTTATAAACTCCAACTTAAAACTTCAGATGATATTAAATAAACTATAATGGCCATTTAAGTGAGTCAGAAATCTTTGGCGTACATTAGAGTGTATATTTAGATTCAATTATTCAAGATTCATATCAAATTTCTCAAGCTCATGTATTTATTTGCTGCCATGAATTAGATCTTGTTTGATGATTGTTCTATTTTTTTTTTTATTCCTGTGTTCCTTAAAGGTGGAAGAATTAATGATGGCTATGGAAAAGGTTAAACAGGAACTAGAGTCCATGAAAGCAAAGCTGATTTCTACTCAACAATCATTAGCAGAGAAGGAAACTCATTTGACCAATCTTCGGGCAGAAAGGAGGAAACATTTGGAAGAAGTCTTGGAGATGAAGTAAGTGCTTATAATTTAATTCATACAAATACATATTAAAAGCTCTTCCCATGCTACTTTTGTCTTTTTTTTAATTGTTTATTAGCACTTAGAGAATTACAGAATTTTAGAGTGATGGGCTTTCCAACTTCCCCTTTTCAAGATAACCCAAAAAAGTGATTCCTAAGGTTCTAACAATTGTTTCATTTTCCTTGTGTATTTCATCTGAATCATCTACTCCTTATTGTTTTTGTTTTCTTTTGTGTTATTTCTGCTTTCACATCTGGCACATTAAATACTGTGATATTAAATGTTGTTAATGGCTGTTAATGGAGAAGGAAGTTTGAAATTTATATCAAATGAAAATATGAAATATAATAAGCTTCTGGTCATTCTTGTATATACTTGATACATCTAATTCTTATTCTTACTGAAAATGTGGAACATAAAAGAAATGTCAAATGTAGAATAATGAAAATCAAATCAGAACTTCTATTAGAGATTTTCCCAAAATCTCATTATCTTGAGATTTCAGTGTTAATGTTAATATTATGTTTCTAGTGTTAAGTTTTTTCTTCATTTTCACATGAAATCTTTGAAACAATATTTTTTTATAATTATATGTTAGTCAAGAAACAAATGAGGTCCAGAATTTTTGCTATTGCACAATCTGAGACTATAGTGGTAGAAAAGAAATAAAGTTGGTCAGTTGTAGAAAGAAAGTTTGTCAGTTGTAGAAATAAAGAGAATTCAAGTTTCATTTTTCTAGATAATTTCATTGATAGTGGGAGAAATTGCTACATTATTGCTGGAAGGAAACAAGAGCCCTTGACATTATGATCAGTGTTTCACAACTTCTGATCTTACTGGTTTAAATAATATCCTGTTACATTCTATCTTTTTTTTTTCCTTCAGCCTGATTTAAAATTTTCCTAAGTAGGTTAGAAGAAATGACAAAAATTAGTAGGTAGCAAAGTGATTAATCATGGAGGAATAGTAGTAACAATGTAGAATAGAAGTTTGAAGATAAAGGAGAATTGTAAAAAATTGAAAGAACAAAAGAAATAGTATGCAAAAAAAGAAAGCATAAATATATTTGATTTTGAAATAAACAGTAAATTTATCTAGATCAAAGGAAAAAACCTGAATAATATTGAAAACTGACCTAATCTAAACACTAGAAAAATTATTTTGTTTGGGAATATTCTGCTCAGATTCATTAAAGAAATTAGATATAAATGATAGAGAATGTGATCTATTAGCTTTTTTTCAACTCTAGGTTTTGTAATTATAATTTTTGAGCAATATGTCCAAGTATAAATATGTGATTGCCTGAGAGTTTGGAGAGTTATTCAACTATTCAATGTGGTGGTAACCTGAGCCTGCCATTGTTTCATTAGAAACATTTTTGTCGTTTTTATTAGTTGGACTAACATTGGTTCATTTACTCTTTTCTGTTATGGTTATTTATTTTGCTTTCTTTTAAAAAAAATCATAAAACAGAAACTCCACTACATGGAAAGATATCTTTTAGAGTATGTGGTCTACTATCAAAAAATATGGATGAGTTCCTATTCCATAATCCTTCATCTGGGTTTATTTGGCAGTTCTACCCATTGCTGGCATTGGAACATTGCAAAACTGTAGAGCCTAAAAAAGTTATACTTTTCATTTTTAATAAAAAAAATAATTTTATTGAGTATAACTTTCTAGAGTTGGAGTGTGGAGGAATGCCTCTCAGGTATATGGGAAAATCATAGCAATTTGCTATGATTCATCTTAGATCTATTTTGCTAAACCTAATCTTAACCCTAAATTTGTGCTGACAAATAATTGAGTTAATCATCATGTCAGGTTCTTATTTATATATACATGATGAATACATTGGATGCATATGTATACATGTGTTCCTTCTGCCTCTCCATGTTTATATTCTTTTTTATGAAATTGTATACATCCCTCAATTTGATTCTTTTTCTCTGCCTCCTGAATTTTATAACTAGTCAGTAAGTACTTATTAATTTTTTACTGTAAGCTCTAAGAATACAAAAAAGTGAAGGACATGATTCCCACTTTTCTGTTCACATTCTAATGGAAGAGATAAAGTATATAACTGTAAATATTTTCTTTTGGACTTTGAATTTGTTTGATTTACTTTCACTGTCCCCTTCGATTTCTGTGCCTTGATTTTTGTCTCCATAAAAATTGTCTATAGTTAGGGTTGGATTTGTTTTTTTTTTTTTAATATTTGCTCATTTTCCTAGACTTCTTAAAGGTAGCCTCTGTTCTCTGGGAGTTTAAAGAACCCTCTTAACCTTCAGTCTTTTCTTGATGCTACCCTTAACCTTGTTTCTGGTTTCTCATAAGTATAGAAATATAAGACATATACAGTGTAAATGTAAGGCATTCTCAGAGAGGAACCATGAGGAGGGACAAGTGGACTAGAGAAAGCCTCCTGCAGATGATATGATTAGAGCCAATTCTTGAAGGAAGTTAGGGAATTGAGGAGGGAAAGTATTCCAGGCATGAGGGACAGTCAAAGATTAGGCCCCATGTTTGAGTGTGGAGAATGAGTGTTCTATGCAAGGAACAATAAGAAGGCCAGTATTGCAGTACCACAGTCTGTGGATGGGAATCAAGGTTAATAAAACTTGACAGGTAAGAAGGGACCAGATTGTGACAGGCTTAAAAGTCAAACGGAAATTTCCTAAGCTTTGCCAGAAATAGAATCTATACGAAATATTAAAGAGATTTTTTTTAATGTTACAAAGATATGTATTGATATTAGATATGCTGCTCGTAATAGAAAGCTCTAAGCCATATTCAGAACAGAGTATAGCTAGAATTGTGAGGTGAGCATAACTTTTTTTTCATTCTTTCACTTTTCTCTTTGGCATCCTCTGACCATTTCTGAGATTTTTATGACTACTCCTTTTCTTCTTGATGCCCAACTACCTGATCTTGTCCTATGTTCTGGAATTTTCTTGTTTTCTTCCCCTAAATAAAAATTTACTTCTGTTCCATTTATTCAGGGCCAGATGTCTGCAGAGTAGGAAGAAATATTTTCATTAGAGAAACTGTCTCAGCAGAAATTGAGTTTTTTCTTTCTTAGATATAAAAGGATGATATTAGAAATTGGGTCTTGTTATATTAGTTTAGAGATAAGAAGTAGAGAAACTGGCTTGAGAAAGAATTGGCGTTTGAAGCAGATCTAAAACTGTCATTTTCAAATGTTGACAGTGTGTGTGTGGGAGTTTTTAATGATTTTTCTGTGGCACTTGGTCTCTGGGTGTCTCTGGGAGTGTCAGTTACTCTGATGGAGTAGAGGTTACTCTCTTTCAGAGTGCTGGAAAAAGCTGACATCTTTTCTCTCTCCGCACTGTCTGAGGTAGAAGGAATGGAGGGAAAACCCTGAAGGAGCTAAATGGTTTTCCTTTTCCAACTTGGGAAACACTAGTGACTGTCTACTGCTGTTAAATAAGTTGTTTTTATATCTGAGAAGACCAAAGAAAGATCTGGTCTTTGGTTTGTACTCTGAGACAGCTAAGGCTCAGAGCCCTAACTTCGTTCTTGCTGAGGCTCAACCAGCTAGCCCTTGTTATTTTTATAACTTGGAGACAAAGTTAAGAAGTATAAGGATAATAGTGTTTAGTTAATTGTAGAATAGGGAACATTTGGATTAGTCAGGTCAAGAAGGATTGGTGTAGTCTGTGGAAATAGGAGAAGTGGTTCCTTGTGGGAGTTTTATTTGGGTGGAGTTAGAAATCATTTTTTATCCTTATATTCTCAATAAATAGTTTATTTTTATATAACAAGAGTCTCCTTAGTGTTCTTGTGCCTGGCCCTGAATGAGAAGTTCACTTATGAACTTCACTTCACTGATAAACTGAAGATACTTTGTAAGCCTAGCAAGCAGAGTATCTAAATCAGTTGTAAAGGGTGAATAATATTATGGTTGAGACTGAAAAAATCTAAATTTAAATGGTCGCCAAGGGAAATCTCAAATAATAAAATACCCAAGTCAGCTGCCAAATTTTTTATGGTTATTTAATTACAACAGGAGGAAGAAAATATTAGAGGGAGAGAGAGAGAGGGAGAGAAGGAAAGGAGTTTAACTCAGAACCACTCTGGCTCAGGCTGAGCCAAAGCAGGCATTAAGGCCTTGGAAAGCCAAGCCAAAAAAAGGGGTCAGTCTTATCACTCACGTGACCAGTCTGAAGGAAAGATGTCTGTGGGGCTCCTCCAAGCTAAGGCTCCATGATCGATCTGAACTCTAGCCCTCTAGACAGGAAGTCACAAGAACTCCAGAGGCTGTACTCTACCTCACTTCCTGTGTCTCACATGTGCCAATGGTGGCTCAAGCTTGACTTAGGACCACCCAGAGGATCACTAACATTGGTTCATTTACTCTTTTCTGTTATGGTTATTTATTTTGCTTTCATTCTTTAAAAAAAAATCATATAACAGAAACTCCATATCCTTTTTTTGCACATGTCTGTTGAAGGCCATCTCCTCAGATCTTGAGTTTAATGCAGACCTTCCTAATCTTATTAAACTAAGAAGGGAGGAGAAATGTAGTTTCCAAGACCTGATTCTGTTATTCCAAGTATCTCTATTGTTATTGATCAGGAAATAGCTAAATCAGATCTTTTAAAGAATGGTCTGATTAGGGTGGAATAGTTTTGAAATTCACACAGTTTATCATCCATAATCAATTCATTGCCTATTATTTTTACAGTTTACATAGTCTAGTTAAAATGCAATTTTCTAAAAATCTGGTTATTAAGAAAAATATTTTAAATCTCATTGGATTTGTATTGCCCTTCATGTCAATGAAAGGGAAGAAAACATGCATTTATTAGGCACCTACTATGCTCTAGATACTTTGGTAAGGGTAAGAGCTTTATAAATATTAACTCATTTGATTGAATAAATGAATGAAAAAACACCCAATATATAGGGGAAACTGTGCCAAATACTGGGGATACATAATTAGGATAATTTTTGATCTTAAGGAAATTATATTCTATTAGGTTTAAAAATATATGTAAAAGAGGCTTCATATTAAGGTGTCCCTAGTCTGTAGGGTGCAGTAGCAAGGCAGATGATTATGTATCTTTTCTAATGTCATTCCATTAATAAAACCATCTTTGTTTTTAATATTCAACTGTTTGATTGTATCAGTGACTTAGGACCCAGGTCTTTGCCCCCTTGGTAGGAGAGATTTCTGGGAGGCCAACCTGTAAGCAGGACCAACACTCTGAGCACACTGGTATTCCAGAGATTCTTTGACCCAATGTCCTGCCCTGTCTCTACTTGAATCTGTTTTAGTTGAATAGGTGGCAGTGGTTTGATCCACCTGGCATATGCTGCCTTCTTCCTTTCCCTCAAGGTGTCTTGCTTTTTCTGCTAAGTTTGATTACCTGCCCTATGGAAACAACTGATTAGTAGCTGCTTGGGTTGAACGTGATGAACCACATCTCCACAGGGTTTAACTTCGCTAAAGTTTTCAGGGGCCAAGCTTGGGAGCACTACTGTTCCTGAGGTGCTTGGACCTTCTAAGGAACTATTGATTGTTCTCAGTTTTTAACTGGCAGAAGACAGCAATTGCTTCCATTTCCATTTTAATTCTTTCATTTGAATCAAGATATAGAGTTCTTTTGAGAGTAAAATAACTGTATGCATAGCATAGACTCTGACTTTCTAGGATCTAGAGTAAAATGTATGTACCTTTTTGGGTCTTGGGTTTCCTAATAAGTCTTTCTTCAAATTGAAGGCATTTCTAAAGTAGAAATATAACTTGGTAATGAATGGTGTATCTATTTAAAAGCCAAATTTTAAGACTGGTAGGTATCTTAGTTAATCTAGACCAAGTTTTGTCTTTTAAAAAAATATATGTGAGTAAATTAAAGCCCAAAGAGATAAATGACTTACCCCTAAAGCTAGTCAGCAGAATCACAACTAGAAATCAGGTCTTCTTTTTACAAATCCAAAACTCTTCTGTTGGACTGGATGTCGTATATCCACTTGTCTGATATCACATGGTCATTTTTATTTGCTACTCTACTTGTCTTTGTTATTTATTAATTTGCTTATTATTTTTCTTAGATTTAAGAAACTGTTAATGAAGCCTGCATATTTTGAAAGAATTCTTAACTGATTTATCTATTTAAGTTGCAAAGAAAGAGATTTACCCATTTCTAGTTGTTAAAAACCCTTATTTTGAGGTTCTGATCAAGGACATATGTAAAATCCAGTGGAATTGCGTGTCGGCTATGGGAAGGGCAGGGGGAGTGGAGGGAGGAATAGAATATGATTTTTGTAACCAAGGAATAATGTTTGAAATTGACCAAATAAAAATAAATTAAAATATTTTTTAAAAACCCTTATTTTTAACTTAGAATAACAGACAGTCTCCAAAGACAAGAAACTGGACAGTTTTCTATTCTTGTCTTCCTATTGCTTCTATGTTAAAGTTTAAACTCCTTTGATTGCCTTTTTAAGCTTTACACTACCTAGATCCAGTCCACCTTTCAAACCTCAATTATATATTATGCTGTTTTTGTTGCTGTGACAACCCCTCTGGGGCTACTTCTTTAACTTGCATTCTTATCAGTGGGCTGAGTTCCTAGAAAGTTGCAGGTTGGTAACCCATCAGTGTTCTAGAATAGATCTACAGGATTATAGCAATATGTTCTGACTCCTGAGCTCCTGTTGGTGTGCTCCTCAATTCCAAATGGGCTTCATTATCTTTTGGAAAGTAGGTTTCCTGAGATGGTGTAACAAGTAAAGTTGGTAGACAATACATTTCTCCTCATGTGGCCCACCTCAGAGAACGCATGCTCTCTTCCTCTTCCCCCTGTTCCCTCCCACCTCCCCCGAGGCATTAGTGTATGGAGGAGGGTCTACTTTTCAGGAGGCTGTTGATCACTTTAGGCAGCTCTCTTCAGGAAAAAACAGGTAGAAGAAATTTCTGGGTCAGTGAGTCCTGCCACCAATCAATTGGGGAGAGGTGAGACAGTTTAAACAGGGTTCTAGACTAAAATGACACACTCCCCCCTTGTTTTAAAAATAACATTGTCCTTTGGGGCAGCTAATCCTGATTTGGGTTCAGGTCAAATCTGGTCTTGCAAGAATTGCTTCACCAGTGATTGTGGTCTAGCTACATGTCTGTCTGATCTAAAGTCAGAATTTTTTCTTCACAACTGATTTTTAAACCAAAACAAATAAATAAATAAATAAAAATAAAAACTCAGCAGGGTAAGAGGCCAAGGGAACCATTTTGGAATATGCAATGATATTTGTGACTGGTAAGACAAATATTTATGGAAAATACATGACTAAGTGACTTTGACAATGAGGAAAATAATCAGAACTGAAAAGGAACTAAGATTATTTAATACAAACCTCTCTATAGGGGTTCTTATGATAAAGGAGTCTGTGATTTGTCCTATATCAGTCATAATAAATGTTAACAGATCAGAACTGGAACACAAGTTTCCTGATTGTTACAAGTTCAATGCTCTTTCCACTCTCTTTTTTAATCAAAATATCCTTCTTACTAAGGTAAATAAAATCCAAGGAAAGATACCTTCACAAAGTTAGAATCAACATTGATTTTGCATCCATAACTTGCATGTTTGCACTTTTTTCCTCATTGCTGTTTATCTTCTGGTCTAAGAATTAGTTAAATTTTTTTTCATTAAAGTGTTATTATGTTGGTGTTTCTACCTCCACATCATCTTTGGCCAGGCCACCATGTTTCTAGCTGCTGCTTGTGATGGAGTAGCAGCACCATCCCTGCTCTACTCTATCAAGGGTGGAGCCAGCTGAAGTTCTGATCTTGAAAGCAAAAGAGGAGCCCCCAGGATGGGACAGAGGGTGCTCTGCAGGCTCAGAACTCTGATGGGGACAGAGCATTCAGTGCAAGCCTCCTTCGCTGTTTCCTTCCTGCCTGACACTCTGAGTGACTCTGTAGACAGCCTGCAGTGCCCAAGTCTCAGCCAATCAGCATTTCTATATATTACTAAAAACCAGTAGAAAGAAATAGAAGGAGAATATATATTAAAATAACTACAGATTTTAAAATACTAGGGTGTCTACCTGCCAAGATACACACGAACAAACTACACAATTACAAAATATGCTTCACATATAAAGACATCGAAATTATTAGAGAAATATGAATTACTCATGAGTGGGCCAAGCCAGTATTATAAAAATGGCAATGCTATCTAACTTTATTTACTTATTCATTGCCGTACCACTTAAACTACCAATGAATTAATTGCTTTATAAAGCTAGGGGAAAAAATATTAATCAGGGGACACAAAAGTTTAAGGTTATCAAGGAAATTAATGGGAAAAAATGAGGAAGGAAAGGGGCCTTTGTAAAACCAAATCTCAAAGTGTATTACTAGGCTATCATCATCAAAACTATTAGATATTGTAATAGAGAAAGAAGGAGTGGACTTGAAAGATGCTGGGACCAGAAAATCAGCTGTTTTTGTGAACTGTTTCTTGGTAGCACCTTCCCTTTTCCTCCACTAAGCTGGACAACTTTAATGGAGTCAGTCCTGACCTGACAGAGGGTAAGTCAACCCCTCCCAGCCTTTCTTCCTTTGATTTGAAAATCCTTTGAAAATCATAAATTTTTATGACAGTTCTTCTGTAATTTAAATTAATTTATTTTCTTGAATGGAAAAGAGAGAGAGTAGAGTTGAGGGACACAGGGAGATCCCTGCTAACTATTTCCTATGGCCACTTTTTGATGGTGGGATCAAAACTGTTTTCAAGGAAAATAGTTCCCCTAAGGGAAATTGTAATCCAGGGTGATCTACAGTTTAGGGTAAGGAAACTTTCATTCAGCTCAACCAGGCAAAAGGGTATGTATGAGAAGAGAAATTCTCCTAGCCAGCTCTTTCCCAGAGTCTTAGACAAGAGACTGACCAGAAACCCTCTGACCAACAGTCTTTCCTTTTAAATCTTCAATGGAACTCTCCTTTCCCCCACCAGTTCCTGAATGTTCCATTGCCCCTCCAGACACATTTTCTTCAACCTTTGCAGGTCTCCCTTGTTCTTGGCAAATTCCTTGTTCACAATACCAGATAATAAAGAGTTGTTGACAACAGATTAGATATGTTATTATATAGAAGCAAATGTTCGATGTTTGATAAATCCAGTGATCCTAGTTATTGAGACAGGAGCTCAGTTTTAGACAAAAAAAAAATCACTTGGAAAACTAGAAAGTATCTGTCAGAAGCCAGGTACAGACCAAAATTCACTCTATATACTAAGATAATCTCAAAATAGATATATGATTTAGATATAAAAGGTGGTATCAGAAGCAAATTAGTGGAACATGAAAGAAATTATCTGTCAGATCTTGGAATGGGGAAGAGTCTATATGCAAAAGAAGAGCAACAGAAATTCATAAGAGGTTAAATGGACAATTTCAATAATGTAAAATTTTAAAGTTGTTATAAACCAAACCAGTACTTCTAAAATTGAATAAAAATAGGAAGTTAGGGAAGAATCATTGGAACAAGTCTCTCTGATAGAGTTCTCATCACTCAAAGAAATAGAGACTTGAATTAAATGTACAAGAATAAGAACCATTCCCCAATTGATAAATGGTTAAAGGATATGAACAGGAAGCTTTCAGAGGCAGAAGTTAAAACTATCAATAATCATATGAAAAGTTCTGTATTTCACTTATTAATTAAAAATGCAAATTAAAACAATTCTGTTACCATGTCACTGACCAGATTGGCTAACATGACAGAACAGAAAAATTTAAAAATGCTGGAGGGCATGTGGGAAAATGCACCATTGTAGAGTACAGTATAGTCATTTTAGAAAGCAATTTGGAACTATGCCCAGAAAACTATTCAACTCTATATATCCTTTGATTTAGTAATACTGTTTACTAGTTATAATACCCCCAAAGAGATCAGAGAACAATGAAAAAGACCCATACATGCAAAAAAATAATCATAGTAGCCCCTTTTTGACTTGTCAAAGAATGTTTAGTTAAGGGAATGCCTATTAATTGGGGAATGACTGAATGAATTATAGTGTATGAATGCGATGGAATAATTTTGTGGTATAAGAAATGATTAACAGGGATAGTTTCAGAAAAACTTGGCAATCTTATATGAACTTTGCAAAGAAAAATGACATCTAGGAGAATAATTTATATTGGAACAGCAATATGTAAAGAATAAAATTAGGACTGGTCCTTATTTTTTCATAAAATTTATTACTTTTACTTGGATAGGAAAAGGCAGAGAGAGAGAGAAAAAAACCTATTTTAAGGAGCTACGTGGTTGCTCCCAATGTGGACTCCCTCAGCCACCTTCTTCTTGGCCAGGTACCAGAGAAATAGAGAGTGAACACTTCCTGGATTGTTGCTTTTATTCTTTCTTTTTCATCTGGATCAAGTTCAGAATCATATCTGGGATCAAGCACTTAGGCCACAGTCCAGTGACCCACACTTGGAAACCCATGCAGACTCATATAGACTCATGTAAGACACATGGCGGCTGTGTTACCACTGGCAGGGAGGGGAAGAGACTTTCCTCACACAATCTACACTTTGATTCTTTGGGAGACCAGTATGTTAAAATCTCCTCACTGGGGGTTTTCTAGGAGATTAACATGTCAGGTATCCCCAATGAATCATTGCACATATGTAGTTTATACCTCTGTGTAAAGGGAACACCTTCCTTCCAACGTCAAGAACTTTCTGCTTGTCTGAGCCAGCCCATTAATGTCCTGGAACTAAGGGTTAAAGGTCCAGGTCAGATAGACTTTGATTGGCTTCTGAGTTGTGCTAGACCAACACACAGAAAAAAGAAGTGTCATGGAGAGAGAAGATATAGGAATGAGACTGTAGAGGAGAGGTGCTTTTTGTCTGCAGGTTGGTGTCTGAGGCAGAAGAGACTCTTGTGGGCTGGTAAGATTAGGGTAATAGGCTAGGAAATATTTTTTTTTATTTTCTTCCCTCCTTATTTCTTTCTTTGGCTATATTTAAAATTAAATTGTTAAAAGCTACTATCATACTCATGACTTAAGGGTTAATTATTTTCATGAACAGCAACCATAATAATCTTTTTAAACCAATATTATATTTTCAAACCAATTTCTAAATATTACATTTAGTATGTTACATCTGTCATGATATTCATTTTTCAGTATTAAAACTCTAAAGATTCTCTTACTGGAGGTGTATAAAATATTATACTTTACATAGAGGGAATTAACGAACAAGCAAGGGGAGCCTCTGAAGCGAGGAGAGGACACTTCCACTCCCTTGGGAGCTGACTAGGACAGCAGGGGAAACCCCCCACCAAGGCAGCTAGGCAGAAAAACTCAAGACATGAGAGAGCACAGAACTCAGGTGCCCGGAGCCAGGGAGTGAGACGGGAGTCCCTCTGGAATGAACAGTGAGCGTTTTTTGGGTCCTTGGGAACTGACTAGGTCTGTAGGGGACCCACCACCGAAAGTAGCTAAACCAGAAATACAGATGAGCAAGAGACAGCAGACACTGAGTGCCCCCTGGAGGAAGGTACCGAGAAAAGCCGCAAAGGACTGAGGAAAACCTAAAGCCTGCTTATTAACTCCATACACAAAAAAGCTGCTCAACAGACTCTGATTTGTGACTAAAGAGGGAACTGAAAACATCCAGAAAAAATGACTAACTGTGCACAGGAGCCTCAAAATCCCTCAAGGAGATCAAAAAAGAAAGCTGTCACCCTTGAAAAAATTTATGGAGGAAAAACCCAGGCTACAGAGGAAATACTGGACGAAACTCAAACAAAGGCAAAACTGAAAAAAAATGAAAATTGTCCCCAAGCCCTGGAAGAGTCTCAAATGGAGCTTATCATCAGAAAGATGGAAGCCCTATGGAAAGAGAAGTGGGAAAGTTTTCAAAAAGAAAAGCAACAGATTATATTAGAGAACCAAAAAATTACAGCTGAATGCCAAAAGATTAAAGCAGAAAACTAGACCTTAAGAACCAGAATTGAGCTACTGGAAACCAATGATCTTGCAAAACAGCAAGAATTAATAAAGCAAAGTCAAAAAATTAATGAATTAGAAGAAAACATAAAATATCTCACTGACAAGGTGACAGACCAGGAAAACAGAGGAAGGAGAGACAATTTGAGAATCATTGGTCTACATGAAAAACCAGAGATTAACAAAAATCTCAATGCCATACTACAAGAAATCATTGTAGAGAATTGACCTGATACTCTCAAAGAAGGGGGAAAAATAGAAGTAGAAAGTGTTCATAGAATACACTCTATGCTAAATCCCCAAAAGACAACCCCCCAGGAATGTAATCACTAAATTCAAGAGCTTCCAAGCTAAGGAGAAAATCTTACAAGAAGCTAAGAAGAGGAACTTCATATATAGAGGAGCCCCCATAAGGATCACACTAGACCTAGCAGCGAGCACTCTAAGAGACCGCAAAGCCTGGAACATGATACTCAGAAAGGGAAGAGAACTGGGTCTTCAACCAAGAATCAGCTACCCATCAAAACTGACTATATACTTCTAGGGTAAAGTGTGGGCATTCAACAAAATAGAAGATTTCCAAGTATTTGCAAAGAAAACACCAGAACTCAGTGGAAAGTTTGACATCCAAACACAAAGAACAAGAGAAACATGAAAAGGTAAATATGAAAGAAAGAGAAAAGGAGAAAGTGTTTTTTTTTTCTTTTATTCAAACTCCCTTCTATAAGGGCTACAATTAGATCAAATTATATATACTAACATAAGGGGGAAAAGTTATGTGTAATTTTCAAAAATTATATGCAATAATAGAGTAACCAGAAGAATGACTCAAAGGGAAAGATTGGGGCATTAACATGATTGGGGGGGGGGACAAAAAGAAAGATAAAGGGAGAGGGGAATCAATGATGGTACTATGATATACTTGAAATAAAAATAAATTAAATAGAATAATCTTTGTCACAGAAAGATGAGGGTACTACGATATACTTGAAGAAATAGAAATAAATTAAATAGTATAAACTTTGTCACTGTTATGATTAAAATGGTTGATGGCCTTAAACTGTAGTGAGTTAAAATAGTGGAAGACTTAATTTGTGGCCGCTAAAAGAGTGGATGAGTAAATTGTGACCACAGAAAATATGTTTTTACTACAGTGTCTTGTTTTTAAATCAAATATAAGGTGGTCACCAGGGAAATATTCCCAATTATGAATATACCCAAGTCAACTGGGTTTTATAGAGAGTTTAATTAATAATACAATGAAGAATTAAAGAGAGAGAGAATAAGAAAGGAATAAGTATGAAGGGCCTTAAGCCAACATGGCCTAGACCTGAGTCTTAAGAGAGAGATCAGTCAGTTCTTAAATCACTCACCACAAGATCTGTCCAAGCAAGAATATAGTGACACCAGGCCAGCATCATCTCAGCTGCCTTCACCAGCTCAATTCGAATGTGAATGTGAATCCAAATGTCCCCGAGAGAGACCCTTCAAGGTAACCTTTCCCAGTTGACTGTCCCAAGGGAGACCCGAGAGAGACAGAGTCTCCTCAGGGGAAGTTCCAGCCAGAGTTCTCCTCAAAGGGAGTTCCAGCCAGAGACTGTCCCAAGAGCCTGTTTCCAGAGCTCTCTCCCAACAGCCTCCTTAGAGACTGTTTTTTTTTTTTCCCTTAAGAGCCTGTCATCTCCTTATATAGGGAATTTTCTCCTATGTCACCTCCCCTAAGTTCTTCCATCTATCAATCACAGTAGATGTTTTTCAAAGGACAGACCATTCTTAGTTCACACCTAAGAAGGTGTACATTTTTGAGTAATTCACACCAGGAAAGCTCTGAGTAAGTTTCTCAGCTCTTTGTTCCTTGTAAATTCACAAGTTGCTTGACCTTTATAGGTACTTATCTTAAGAACTTTTTGCCTTATTGTAAGTATGGGTTTAAGTACTTTTCATTGTTCAGAAAAGAGTTTACAACTTTATCTTCCCCTAGGGCAGACTTAAGTAGGTGAAGTAGAGTTCTCACATTCCTGATCTAATTAGAGTTCACTGCCCAAATGGGGAATGGTCTTAATCCAATCTTATGAAGTAGGGTCTGGGAATTTTTAAGGTTCACATCACACAAAGATACACACGGGAAGGGGAGGGGAAGAATTCTTTTATAAGAAGGAGAGGAAAAGAGTGGTAATTGGTATTACTTAAACCTTACTCTCAGTGAAATCAAATCTGAGAGGAAAGAGCATCTAGATCCATTGTGATCTTGAATTCTATCTTATCCAACAGGGTAAAGGAGAGGGTAAACTTAGGGGGCCTAGTGGGGCAGGGAGTACAAAAAGGGAGGGAAGGAGAGACGGGAGGGGAAGGGAACAAAAAGGGAGGGGCCAGAAAGGGAAGCATAACAAGGGAGGAGACAAGGGGGACTGATTTAAAGTAAATCACTGGTTTAAAAGGTTATAGTAAATGAAGAAAGGTCAGAAGTAGGGGAGGATATCAAAATGCTGGGAAATTCACAAATGACAATCATAACATTGAATGTGAATGGGATGAGCTCATCCAGAAAATGTAGACAAATAGCAGATTAGGTTAGAATCCAAAAACCTTCTATATGTTGTCTTCAAGAAACACACATGAGGCATGTAGATATTCATAAGGTCAGAATTAAAGGTTGGAGTAAGACCTATTGGGCCTCAATTGACAGAAAGAAGTGTGAATCTTGAAATTTATCAGACTTGTGAATGTTAAAAAATTCCTCATTGGGGAATTTTCCATTAGGACAATTCCCTATTGGGACCATTTCCCATTTGGACAGTGAGAATTCTACTTAGATCAAAAATGTGAAGACCTCTATTCCACCTGTACTTAAGCTTGCTTTAGGGGAGAAAACTCCTTGCCAAACAATGAAAAATACTTAAACCCATACTTAAGCCATGCCTATTTTTAGAATAAATACAAAGGGGTGCTAAGTACCTATAAAAGTCAGGCAACTTGTGAACTTACAAGGAGCAAAGAGGAAAAAAACTTACACAGAGATTCTAGCCTACTCAGCTGTGGATTACTAAAAGGATGTCTACTCAGGTGTGAATTCAGAATGGGCTGTCCTTTGGAAAATGTCTACTGTGATTGGTAGATGGAAGAACTTAGGGGAGGTGACGTAGGAGAAAACCCCCTATGTAAGAAAAGGACAGTCTGTTGAAGAGGGAGTCTCTTAAAAAACAGTCTCTAAGGAGGCTGTTAGAAGGAGAGTGCTCTAAGCAGGAGGCTCTGAAAAAACAGTCTCGAAGGAGCCTCTTGGGAGAGGCTCTTGAGGACAGTCACAAGAATCCCTCTCTGGAGAAGGATGGCTGGCTGAACTGGTGTCTATATTCTTGCTTGGACAGATCTTGTGGTGATTGATTAAGGACTGACTGATCTCTCTCTAAAGACTCAGGTCTAGGCCATGTTGGCTTAAGGCCCTTCATACTCATTCCTTCTCTCTCTCTCTCTCTCTCTCTCTCTCTCTCTCTCTCTCTCTCTCTCTCTCTCTCTCTCTCTCTCTCTCTCTCTCTCTCTCTCTCTTTAATTCTTCATTGTATTATTAATTAAACTCTCTATAAAACCCAGCTGACTTGGGTATATTTGAATAATCGGGAATATTTCCCTGGCGACCACCTCATATCTGATTTTAAAACAAGACACTGTAGTGAAAACATATTTCTTGTGGCCACAATTTACTCACCCACTCTTATATCTATCACAATTTAAGTCTTCCACTATTTTAATCACTACGGTTTAAGACCTCAACCATTTTAATTATTACAATTTATGGCTCCCACTATTTTAACTGTTACAGAAGGCTGGAGAAGCAATCATGATATCTGACAGAACCAAAGCAAAAATAAACCTGATTAAAAGGGATAGGGAAGGTAAATACATCCTGATAAAAGGGAGTATAGATGAGGAAATTTCACTAATCAACATGTATGCACCAAATGGTATAGCACCCAAATTTCTAATGGAGAAACTACTAGAATTGAAGGAGGAAATAGATAATAAAACCATACTAGTGGGAGATCTGAACCAACCACTATGAAATTTAGAAAATAAAATCAAAAAATAAAAATGAGGTAAAAGAGGTGAGTGAAATCTTGGAAAAATTAGAGTTAATAGATAGATGGAGAAAAATAAATACGGATAAGAAGGACCTTTTCAGCAGCACATGGCACATTCACAAAGATTGACCATACACTAGGTCATAAAAACATGGCATACAAATGCAGAAAAGCAGAATTAATTAATGCAACCGTTTCAATGAAAATAATGATCAGTAAGGGTACATGGAGAGCAAAATAATCAATTGGAAATTAAATAATATGATGCTCCAAAATCAGTTAGAGAACAAATCATAGGAACAATAATTTCTTTCTTTTTTTTTTAAACATTGTTTTATTTGGTCATTTCCAAACATCATTCATTGGAAACAAAGATCATTTTCTTTTCCTTCCTCCGCTCCCCCCCCCCGCCCTCTCATAGCCGACATGCGATTTCACTGGGTATCACATGTGTTCTTGATTCGAACCCATTTCCATGTTGTTGGCATCTGCATTAGTGTTCATTTAGAGTCTCTCCTCAGTCATATCCCCTCCACCCCTGCAGTCAAGCACTTGCTTTTCATCGGTGTTTTTACTCCCACAGTTTATCCTCTGTTTGTGGATAGTATTTTTTAGATCCCTGCAGATTGTTCAGGGGCACTGCATTGACACCATTGGAGAAGTCCATTATGTTCGATTGTACCACAGTGTAGCAGTCTCTGTGTACAATGTTTTCCTGTATTGCTCTTTTCACTCTGCATCACTACCTGGAGGTTGTTCCAGTCTCCGTGGAATTCCTTCACTTTATTATTCCTTTGAGCACAATAGTATTCCATCACCAACATAGACCACAATTTGTTCAGCCATTCTCCAACTGAAGGGCATCCCCTCATTTTCCAATTTTTGGCCACCACAAAGAGTGCAGCTATGAATATTCTTGTACATGTCTTTTTCCTTATTATCTCTTTGGGGTACAAGCCCAGTAGTGCTATGGCTGGATCAAAGGGCAGACAGTCTTTTATCGCCCTTTGGGCATAGTTCCAAATTGTCCTCCATAATGGTTGGATCAATTCACAACTCCACCAGCAATGAATTAATGTCCCTACTTTGTCATATCCCCTCCAGCATTCATTACTTTCCTTTGCTGTCATGTTAGCCAATCTGCTAGGTGTGAGGTGATACCTCAGAGTTGTTTTGATTTGCATCTCTCTGATTATAAGAGATGTAGAACACTTTTTCATGTGCTTATTAATAGTTTTGATTTCTTTGGCTGAGAACTGCCTGTTCATGTCCCTTGCCCATTTATCAATTGGAGAATGGCTTGATTTTTTTGTACAATTGATTTAGGTCTTTGTAAATTTGAGTAATTAAGCCTTTGTCAGAGGTTTTTATGAAGATCGTTTCCCAATTTGTTGCTTCCGTTCTGATTTTAGTTACATTGGTTTTGTTTGTACAGAAACTTTTTAATTTGATGTAATCAAAGTTGTTTATTTTACATTTTGTAACTCTTTCTAAGTCTTGCTTGGTTTTAAAATCTTTCCCTTCCCAAAGGTCTGACATGTATACTATTCTGTGTTCACCTAATTTACTTATAGTTTCCTTCTTTATGTTCAAGTCATTCACCCATTCTGAGTTTATCTTGGTGTAGGGTGTGAGGTGTTGATCCAAACCTAATCTCTCCCACACTGTCTTCCAGTTTTCCCAGCAGTTTTTGTCAAATAGTGGATTTTTGTCCCAAAAGCTGGGGTCTTTGGGTTTGTCATAGACTGTCTTGCTGAGGTCACTTAACCCAAGTCTATTCCACTGATCCTCCTTTCTGTCTCTTAGCCAGTCCCAAAATGTTTTGATGACCACTGCTTTATAATATAGTTTGAGATCTGAGACTGCAAGTCTTCCTTCCTTTGCATTTTTTTCATGATTTCCCTGGATATCCTTGATCTTTTGTTCTTCCAAATGGACTGAGTTATGGTTTTTTCTAATTCTGTAAAGAAGTTTTTTGTTAGTTCAATGGGTATGGCACTAAATAAGTAAATTAATTTGGGTAGGATGGTCATTTTTATTATGTTAGCTCATCCCACCCATGAGTAATCAATGTTTTTCCAGTTTTTTAGATCTAGTTTTAACTGTGTGGTAAGTGTTTTGTAGTTGTGTTCATATAGTTCCTGTGTTTGTCTCAGCAGATAGATTCCTAGATATTTTATATTGTCTAGGGTGATTTTAAATGGTATTCCTCTTTCTAATTCTTGCTGCTGAAATGGGTTAGAGATATATAGAAATGCTGATGACTTATGCGGGTTTATTTTGTATCCTGCAACTTTGCTAAAGTTGTTGATTATTTCAAGTAACTTTTTGTTTGATTCTCTAGGATTCCTTAGGGAAACCATCATATCATCTGTAAAGAGTGATACTTTGGTCTCCTCATTGCCAATTTTAATACCTTCAATTTCTTTTTCTTCTCTAATTGCTACTGATAGTGTGAACAATAATTTCATTGAAGACAATGACAATGGTGAGACATCCTTTCCAACCTTATAGGACACAGCCAAAGCAGTACTCAGAGGAATATTCATATCCCTGAGTGTATCTATTAACAAATTAGGGAGGGCAGAGATCAATGAATTGGACATGCAAATCAAAAAACTTGAAAGTGAAAAAATTAAAAAACCCCAGAAGAAACCAAATTAGAAATCCTGAAAATTAAGGGAGAAATTAATAAAATTGAAAGTGATAGAACTATTGAACTAATAAATAAGACAAGAAGCTGGTACTTTGAAAAAACAAACAAAATAGACAAAGTACTGTGCAATCTAATTTTAAAAAGGGAGAGAAGAAAAGCAAATTGACAGTATCATAGATGAAAAGGGGGACCTTACCTCCAATGAAGAGGAAATTAAGGCAATCATTAAAAACTTCTTTCCCCAATTATATGGCAATAAATATGCCAATCTAGGCAATATGGACGAATACTTACAAAAATACAAATTGCCTAGACTAACAGAAGAAGAATTAGAATTCTTAAATAATCCCATATGAGAAAAAGAAATCCAACAGGCAATCAAAGAACTCCCTAAAGAGAAAATCCCCAGGGCCAGATGGATTCACAAGTTAATCCTATCAAACATTCAAAGAACAGCTAATCCCAATACTATACAAACTATTTGACATAATAAGCAAAGAGGGAGTTCTACCAAATTCCTTTCATGACACAAACATGGTACTGATTCCAAAGCCAGGCAGGTCAAAAACATCTCCCTAATGAACATAGATGCAAAAATCTTAAACAGGATACTAGCAAAAAGACTTCAGCAAGTGATCCGGGGGGTCATTCCCTATGATCAAGTAGAATTTATACCAGGAATGCAGGGCTGGTTCAATATTAGGAAAACCATCCACATAATTGACAACAAGCAAACCAAGAAAAATCACATGATTATCTCAATAGATGCAGAAAAAGCCTTTCATAAAATACAACACCCCTTCATATTAAAAACACTAAAAAGCATAAGAATAGAAGGGTCGTTCCTAAAAATAGTAAACAGTATATATCTAAAACCATCAGCTAACATCATCTGCAATGGGGATAAACTAGATGCATTCCCAATAAGATCAGGAGTGAAACAGGGATGCCCATTATCATCCATTATTTAACATTGTACTAGAAACACTAGCAGTAGCAATTAGAGAAGAAAAAGAAATTGAAGGCATTAAAATAGGCAATGAGGAGACCAAGTTATCACTCTTAAAAGATGATATGGTGGTCTACTTAAAGATCCTAGAGAAGCAACCAAAAAGCTAGTCGAAATATTAAACAACTTTAGCAAAATTGCAGGATACAAAATAATCCCACATAAATCATCAGCATTTCTATGTATCTCCAACACATCTCAGCAGCAGGAATTAGAAAGAGAAATTCCATTCAAAATCACCCTAAACAATATAAAATACATAGGAATCTACCTGCTGAGACAAACACAGGAACTATATGAACACAACTACAAAGCACTTTTCACACAATTAAAACTAGATCTGAGCAATTGGAAAAACATCATCTGCTCATGGGTAGGATGAGCTAACATAATAAAAATGACCATCCTACCCAAACTTATCTATCTATTTAGTGCCATACCCATTGAACTTCCAAAATTTTTTTTTACCAAATTAGAAAAAACCATAACAAAGTTCATTTGGAAGAACAAAAGATCAAGGATATCCAGGGAAGTCATGAAAAAAAAACAAAGGAAGGTCGCCTTGCAGTCCCAGATCTCAAACTATATTATAAAGCAGTGGTCATCAAAACATTTTGGGACTGGCTAAGAGACAGAAAGGAGGATCAGTGGAATAGACTTGGGTTAAGTGACCTCAGCAAGACAGTCTATGACAAACCCAAAGACCCCAGCTTTTGGGACAAAAATCCACTATTTGACAAAAACTGCTGGGAAAACTGGAAGACAGTGTGGGAGAGATTAGGTTTGGATCAACACCTCTCACCCTACACCAAGATGAACTCAGAATGGGTGAATGACTTGAACATAAAGAAGGAAACTATAAGTAAACTAGGTGAACACAGAATAGTATACATATCGGACCTGTGGGAAAGGAAAGACTTTAAAACCAAGCAAGACATAGAAAGAGTCACAAAATGTAAAATAAACAACTTTGATTACATCAAATTAAAAAGTTTCTGTATAAACAAAACCAATGTAACTAAAATCAGAACGGAAGCAACAAATTGGGAAATGATCTTCATAAAAACCTCTGACAAAGGTTTAATTACTCAAATTTACAAAGAGCTAAATCAATTGTACAAAAAATCAAGCCATTCTCCAATTGATAAATGGGCAAGGGACATGAACAGGCAGTTCTCAGCCAAAGAAATCAAAACTATTAATAAGCACATGAAAAAGTGTTCTAAATCTCTTATAATCAGAGAGATGCAAATCAAAACAACTCTGAGGTATCACCTCACAGCTAGCAGATTGGCTAACATGACAGCAAAGGAAAGTAATGAATGTTGGAGGGGATGTGGCAAAGTTGGGACATTAATTCATTGCTGGTGGAGTTGTGAATTGATCCAACCATTCTGGAGCGCAATTTGGAACTATGCCCAAAGGGCGATAAAAGACTGTCTGCCCTTTGATCCAGCCATAGCCTGTTGGTTTTGTACCCCAAAGAGATAATAAGGAAAAAGACATGTATAAGAATATTCATAGCTGCGCTCTTTGTGGTGGCCAAAAATTGGAAAATGAGGGGATGCCTTTCAGTTGGGGAATGGCTGAACCAATTATGGTCTATGTTGGTGATGGAGTACTATTGTGCTCAAAGGAATAATAAAGTGGAAGAATTCCATGGAGACTGGAACAACCTCCAGGAAGTGATGCAGAGTGAAAGGCGCAGAGCCAGGAGAACATTGTACACAGAGACTGCTACACTGTGGTACAATCGAACGTAATGGACTTCTCCATTAGTGTCAATGCAATGTCCCTGAACAATCCACAGGGATCATGGAGAAAAAAACACTACCCTCAAGCAGAGGACAAACGGTGGGAGTAAAAACACCGGGGAAAGGTAACAGCTTGAGTACAGGGGTGGAAGTGATATGATTGAGGAAAGACTCTAAATGAAAACCTTAATGAAAATAACAACAACATGGAAAAAAGTTCAGACTGAGGATACATGTGATACTGAGAGGAAGCATGTATCACCATTGGGAGGGTTTGGGGGGAGTGGGGGGGAACGAAAATGATCTTTGTTTCTAGTGAATAATGTTTGAAAATGACCAAATAATATAATGTTCAAAAGTGGAATGAATGAATGAATGAATGAATGAATGAATGAATAAATAAATGAGAGTTTAAAATTCAGAGTAAATGACAGGTTAAACCCCCTTCAGTTCAGTTCATTATATCCCAAAGTTCACCCTGGATCTTTTGATGTACAAAATTTATAGGATAAGCAAAAGCAGTACTTGGAAAAAATTATATCCCTGGTGATCATATTAACAAAAAAGAGAAAGGGGAGATTAATGAATTGGGATCTTTTGATGTACTATGTGGTTTCTGTAGGCATCCTCATGACACCTTCTCCAAAAAGATAAACTTTCCTGATTCAGGATGTTGGTGATTTTATTTTCCTAAAATTGCTTTAAAAGATCTTAAACTTTGGATATTAGGATAATTATACAAATATTATTAAGATAATCTATAGTGAAAGATTTTATAACTGATTAAAACAACAAATCCACCGTAATTCCAAGGAATCTGTGAAGAAAAATGTTATCTATCTCTATGGAGAGAAGTAATGGACTCAGAAAAAAAAAGATTTGAACATTTATTTTCTTTTTTTCTGTTATATAGGTCTCATGTGGAAATTTGTTTTGTATGACTATATTTGTAATAAATAATAAAGTCCTACATAATCTATGTGATACCATTAAAGATATAACATACATGTTCATGAATCTTGGCAATATGGGGCAATAAGAACAAAGAGGAATATGTGAATCTCAAAACTGCTCAGACTGTACCTTAGAAGATTTGGTTAAGTTTTTCCCCTATTTTAACAATGGAGGTACTTGATCAGGAATGTATTGAGAACTTTTAAAAATTTCTCCACCCTACTCAGACAATGCCTTAAGGGAAGATAAAGTTGCAAATTCCTGATTGAACAGTGAAAAGTCCCTAACTCATACTCATAGTAAAGCTAGAACCTTAAGCTAGGTCTATTTTTAGATCTAATACAAAAAGGTGCTAAGTACCTAGAAAGGTTAAATTAATCTCTAAAAGGTCAAGCAATTTATAAAGGCAAGCTTAATAAAAGAGGTGTGAAGTACTCAGAGGATTTTATCTAACCAGAGAAGGTGAGAACAAAAGAAGATGAGAGGTTACATGAGAGAAAATTTCTTTAAAAGGAAGGGACTTATTGAATTGGAGGTAGTTTTTTTGAATTGGAAGTTAGTTGGAGTTGGAGTTTGGAGGTTTGGAGCTTGCTTGAAGATGGTCTTGTGAGTGATAAAGACTGACTCGCTCTCCCTTAGGCTCAGGCTTAGGCCTTCTCTCTCTCTCTCTCTCTCTCTCTCTCTCTCTCTCTCTCTCTCTCTCTCTCTCTCTCTCTCTCTCTCCCTCCTTCCCTTAATTCCTTCATTTATATTAATTAAAATATCCATAAATCCCAACTGACTTGGGTATTTTTAATATTTGGGAATTTCCCATGGTGACCACTTATTTTTGATTTTAAGTCAAGACACTGAAAACTATCCTTTACAGTTTGGCCAAAACCTTTACAGAGTTTGGCATTTACAGTTTTTAACATTCACAGTCTTGGCAACCACATTTTCATTGGTTACAAATAGAAGTAAGTTTTGAATCTCTTGGGGATTATAAATCTTATATTCTTAGATATAAAAACTGAACCCATTGTGAAACACTCACTGATATGATAACAGTCATTCTTGACTGATTTTATGGCAAAAGTCAAGTGATATTTGAAGCTTAAATCTGTGCATAAAGATTAAACATTTATAAGTTCCAGCTTCTTTAGTTTTACTTTTCATTTTCTTTTGCTTCCTTTCAGTTCTATCCTTCTGCATTATAACAACACTAATATTATTATCTGATATTTACATAGCTCCTACTTTGTACCAGGTACTGTGCTAAGTGCTTTACAGTTTTCTCATTTGATACTCATAACAACCCTGGGAAGTAGTTTCTATTACGATCCCTATTTTACAGATGAGGAAGTTGCGGCAAACAGTATAGTTGATTTGCCCAAGGTCATCTATCTAATAAGCATCTGAGGCTAGATTTGAATTCAAGTTTTCCTGATTCTAGGACTGTTATTTTATCCACTGCATCACCTAGTTGAACTGTCAATACAAGCTCCTTTATTTCAATGAAGAGTTCATAGCCTATCTTTTCATTTTTGCCTGGACTGCTTCTAAAGCAAACCCTGTTTGCAAAAAATCAGTTCTATATTTCTGTTCATTTTTGCTGTGATGGATTAAAATAATTGGTCCATAGACTACATTAACTATATTAAATAAAATTATTTCAGAATTATAATGAAAAGATTTATCTAGGGGCAGTGAAGTGGCTCAGTGGATTGAGAACCAGGCCTAGAGATGGGACGTCCTGGGTTCAAATATGATCTCAGACACTTCTAGCTGTGTGACCCTGGGCAAGTCACTTAGTTTCCATTGCCTTTTACTTGCTGCTCTTCTGCCTTAGAACAAATATACAGTATTGATTCTAAAATGGAAGGTAAGGGTTAAAAAAAATATATTTCTGTCTCTAACCATATCAAAATAGTATTTATTATAAAAGAGAACCACAACCTTTCCCCCAACTATATAAATGGGGCATTGCTTTTCCTTAGTACATTCATCTTCATCCAGATTTTTTTTTCTTTCAGATATTTCTTTTTTAATCCACCTTTTTTATCGAATGTTTCTAACATATTTTTGTTATTCTCCTTCATAGTTTTATACTACCTCATAATAAACACCTACATATCTCATAATCTAAACTCAATGAGCCCTAGGAACAGCCTCATAGAGGGGGTCCTCTGTACCATTTAAATGAGCCGTAGAAAGCCTGGGAAAATAATGGACTGCTGAAGCATATACCATGTGTTAAAAGAGCTTATTCAGTGCAGTAATTGCTGGACCCATTAAAGTTGAAAGAGGAAGGAGTCGAAAAGGGTTCTTTTAGCTCCTGGCTCTTTGGATAGGTGGTCATATAGAGTTTTTGTATCCCCATTACCCTACTTGAGGTTGTGTTTCATGTGTTTTCTTTATTGCATGTTTTCTTTTTACTTTTATATTTCCAATTCCCTTAGTTAAGAATAGCTTGAAAAAAAAGATAAAGTATTGGAATTAGAACAGATGTTTACATTCTACTCAGGTCTTTATTACCTGGTAGTCAGTTTTCCTTTACTTTTATTTTGCTGATTAGATTATTGAATACTTGTTGAAAATTATCTTTAAAATTTGTTAGAATGTATCTAAGTATATAAACATACGTGAACTATTACATCATATACAAACTATTTAGTCTGCTTACTTTTGAAACATTTTTTCTGTATACTGATAATTAATTAAAAGTTTTAATTTGGTACTGTTTTGGAGAAATGCTTATTTCTTTTCCTGATGCCATTCCATGTAACAATAGTCTCAGGAACAAGAGAGCCTAGGAAACCATTTATAGCATGGGTGAGCTCATTAGTACCCCATCTCTTTTATCACTCAGTCTTTTAACAAAACTCAGGTCCTGGCAGGCTTTGTAGATTGATTGCCCTAAAAGGGCAAATAAATCAGCCCTGTCCTTTCTCTTCCTCAAATATTACATTATCAAGTCAAGTAATCAAGTCAAGTTTTATTACTAAGGCACTGTTGATTTTGATTGATGTTGAAAAAAATCAGTTCCTTATGATAATGAGTTTGAAGTGGGCCCAGTCTGTATTGTCATTACCATTCTTATTTTCTTTTTTTATCTATAAACAATCTTAGAGCACAGAAGAATCCTTTACTATTTTTTAATCTCTTAGTTACTGAAATCAGAACCATTTTATGGTTAGTTTATATTCGGTATATTTCTTTTTGAGAAAAGAGAGTATATATTCCTTTTTTAGAAATCCTTTTTAAATAAGTTCATTTTCAGACCCTTCCAACTCTTTATTCTTCCTTTAAAAACAAAACTGTTGTAACCAATATACATAGTCGAAAAAATTCATTAGTAGAGAGAAATATATTTTTTAAAAAGTTATTACTGTCATACGTAGTTTTACAATTAAGTGTCTATACAACCTGTAATTTGCCATTTTCCGTGTTCTTCTTATCCTACTAAATGTTAAGGTTCACACTTTTAGTTTTCCTATTTAAAAGCAACATCCTATTTGGAAGGACTTGTGCTACTCATTTGTGTTTTGTTGCACAGAACATTGATTTAGGGCAGTGGTGGCAAACCTTTTAGAGTCTACATGCCGTGTTCCCTTTACCAACACAGGGAAGGGAGGAAGCACTCCCATTGGGCTGCTGGGTGAAGGGGTAGATAAAGTAAAAAATGTCCTCATTGAGTATAGAGATGGTGAGGGGTGTGGCCTGAGTGCTCCTCTCCCCTCCAGCTATGCTGCCTGTGAGCCACCCATCTTACCCCCTGTGTGCTTCCATTGGTTGCTGGGCAGAGGGGCGGGGATATGAAAAAATTTCATATGGCATGGTGGAAAGGGGGAGGGGAGCAGCCTTTCCCAAGACCCTCTGCCTTTCTAGAAACGAACTCTGGCAGACGTTGCTGTGACATCTTCATAGAGAGCACTCTGCATGCCATAGGTTCGCCATTGCAGATTTAGGGTTAATCTTCCTGATAACATCTAAATCATGACTCAAAAATGTCATAGAATAATACAACTAGAATGAAACTCAGAAATAATCTAGTATAACTCTCTCATTAACTTATCCAGCAACTTCTTGTTTGGGCCTCCTCTTGATTCCTCTATTCTTCAACAGGTCAAAGTTCAGAGAAAGAGTAAGGTGCAGGTGAAGAAATAGCAGAGAGATTGAAAGTAATAACAAAACAAAACAAAAAAACTCCAGATACACTTAATAAATATTTTAGAGTAATATAATCTCTGGACCAAATTGTAGAAGAAAATAATTTTGTAAAATCTATAACTAAACTCCAGAAAAAGACTGACCCTAAGACTCATTGAATGGAATACTAGATACCATTCAGATGATTTGAGAGAATTTCTTCGCTTCTTACAGAGTTAACTCCATGAAATTCTAATGCTGTAAATCCAATAATGCACACAACCTACTCAGATCTCTGTTTTAGTGTAAAAGGATGAAAAAATTCAATTGTATGATTTTAGCTAAATATATAACTAACATTGCAAGCCCACTCACAAAACTACCTCCCAAAGAAAGACTTGTCCTCTTTTATTCCCCAAATACTCAATTGTGAGTGTGGTAGAGGATGGTGTCCTGTTATCACATTTGATGAGTAGTGATACACATGAAATGAAATCTGATTTGTCATGAGAACTCTACAGAATGTCTACATACTCTGCTTTCCCAGTCAATGTTACAATCTCAGAAAGGAGTCTTGCTCAGGCTGGATTTTATTACAATGGTGTGAATGACAGAGTTAAATGTTTCTGTTGTGCTTAATGCTGGATAACTGAAAACAAGGAGACAATGTGATTGACAAATATAAACAGCTCTATCCTAGCTGTGCCTTTATTCAGAGTCTGATTTCAATTAATCTGGGATCTTCTCAGTCTATATTTTCTTCTTCAGTGAATAATGCCACATGTTCATTATCTTTCAGTTCAGAACAGAGTGGAATGGATATTTCAGTAGTTCTTATTCCAGTTTTCCACTGGAGCCAGTGACTTCCAGAGGAGTTGAGAACTTGTCACCTTTGAACACCAGCCCCTACAGTTATTCTGAGAGTACTGAAGATGCCGGAATTCTTACTTACCAGGCATGGCCATTGACATTTCTGTCACCATTAGATCTGGCAAGAGTTGGCTTTTATTATATAGGACCTGGAGACATGGTAGCTTTCTTTGCCTGTGGTGGGAAACTGAGTAACTGGGAACCAAAAGATGATGCCATGTCATAGCATGAAAGACATTTTCCTTACTGTCCTTTCCTGGAGAGTCAAATCCAAGAAACATCAAGGTTCAGTGTTTCTAATCTGAGCATGCAAACCCATGTAGCCTATGTGAAAACCTTTGTGACCTGGCCACCTCAAATTCCAGTTCATCCAGAGCAGGTTGCAAGTGCTGGCTTTTATTATGTGGGTCGAAATGATGATGTGAAGTGCTTTTGCTGTGATGGCAAACTTAGATATTGGGAATCCGGAGATGATCCTTGAGTGGAGCATGCCAAATGGTTCTCAAGGTGTGAGTATTTGATACAAATGAAAGGTCAAGAGTTTGTTGATCAAGTTCAAGCTAGGTACCCTCATCTCCTTGAAGAGTTATTGTCAACTTCAGATATGCCAGGAGATGAAAATGCTGATCTACCAATTATTCATTTTGGACCTGGAGAAAATAATTCAGAAGATACAGTCATGATGAACACTCCAATGATTAAAGCTGCTTTGGAAATGGGCTTCAGTAGAAGTCTAGTAAAACAAATTATTCAGAGTAAAATCTTAACAACTGGTGAAAATTACAAAACAGTCAATGAGGTTATATCGGATCTCCTCAATGCAGAAGATGAAAAAAGGAAAGAGGAATAAAGAGACAAACTGAAGAAATGGCATCAGATGACCTGACATTAATTTGGAAGAATAGAATGGCTCTGTTTCAGCATTTGACCTGTGTACTTCATATCCTGGATAGTCTCTTAACATCTGGTGTGATTAATGATCAGGAACGTGATGTTATTAAACAAAAACACAGATGTCTCTACAAGCAAGAGAACTGAGTGTTACCATTTTAGTCAAAGGAAATGCTGCAGCCAGTGTATTTAAAAACCGTCTCAGAGAAATTGGGTCTGTGTTATACAATAATTTATTTGGTCTTCCTATGGAAGAACAACTTAGGAGATTACAAGAAGAAAGAACATGTAAAGTTTGTATGAACAAAGAGGTTTCTATTGTATTTATTCCTTGTGGTCATCTAGTAATATGCAAAGAATGTGCTCCTTCTCCAAGAAAATGCCCTATTTGCAGGTTCAGTACATACATTTCCTTCATGAAAAAAATCTATACACCCAAATTTGTATTGAAAAGACTTCAAAATGCTCAGTCTTAAGTCACTGGAGTCTTTTGGAAGAAAGAAAAGTTGTTTTAAGGCTTTTTAGGTAGCAAATCAATGTACAATTCTGCCTTGGTAATTAGTTTCTTGGTTTCTTATAGTACATGATGTCATGCATATACTATTGTTATAATTCCTTGAAAGTTTATGTATATGTATGCATGTTTATGTGTTGGAAGAGCTGGATGTGATGCTATGTGCTTGAAAACATAAGGATAGAGTGTAGATATACTGCTATTATGCAGCATTTGGGGTTTTTAAATTTGGTTATCTTGCTAAAAACTTTGAATCCTATGTAAGTGTAGTCTTGAACAGGTGTGGGAAACAGGAGCCCCCAAATTTGTCATAACTATGGTGCCACTTTTTTGGGTGTTTTTTTACAGTTTTGTTGTAAAATAGAGACTAGTTGAGGTAAAAAGTTTCCCTAATATGAGGAACAGATTGACAGTATAATATTTAAAAGAGAGAGACTTGATGTTTTGACCCAGTTGAATTTTTATATACACATATATATCTGGTGTGATGTTTCTTTAAAGAGATCCCAAATGACATCTCATTTAGAATATCTGGGTTTAGGACAGATAAGATTTAAAAGTAGCTTTTTTGCATTATAATAATGTGACTTAAAAAGAATTTCTTTAGTGATCTATAGTGTATTTAAAAGGTGATTCTGTTTCAGGAGCTTAGTTTTTGTATGTCAGATACACTTGTATTCGTTATAAAAAACTGAATAATGCTGATGTGGTAGGATTCTACCATGTTCTTTATAAGCTAAATTATATTTGTTTTGTAAAACTTAAGTAATGTCTCTTTTTGTAATGGATATCTACTGTAATTGTTTTTCTCTCTCTACCTTGTTGTTAATAGTTTTAATAAATGTTTGCATATTATGCCACCTAGTGTGAAGATATACAACTATCTTTGTCATTTTTGTGTTTCTTGCAGTGCCTTGCACATTGTAGTTACTTAAATATTTGTTAATTAGATGAAAGATAAATGCTATGAGTCAGTGAGTTTTGTGCTTTGATAGTGTCCTCTCAGAGTTGTCAATGTAGAAGCCTTTTTATGTGCCTGGTTCTCTGGTAGCTTTTTTTTATAACTAGTTTTATAACTAGTAAGGAAATTACAATAAAATATATTACTATCCTTAAAACCTTAACAAAAAAATAAAGAGTTGGAGAAGAGTCAACTGATGGTAAAGCTGTAAGACCAAGTGAGACTCTCGAAAACAGCTGCCCAGGAAAACAGGAGACAGAATAATATATAATTTATCTGGCTCCCAAAAGAGCACAAGGAGAAAAAACAACAACCTGAATGCCATTTTTTTTTAAATGATAAAAATAAAACAACCCAGATTACTTGAATGAAATGAGTAAATGTAAATAAATTCTTCAGGTCACCACTAAAAAGACAGCATGAGGTATATAATATGTTCTAAGTGTCAGAATTTCCAATGTAGAGAAAACTATTGTAATCAGCCAGGAAGAAAAAGGTCATGTACCAACCCCAGGCAGTCTCCTTAAGGATTATCCACCAGCTATGAGAAAATAAAATGTTAAATTGCAATATTTTATATTGGCAGGAAAGGAAAAATGATTTATACCTAAGAATAAATTATCATGCAAAATTGAGCATAATCACTGAGGAAATGGGCTTGTATCAGAACAGTGATCTCCAAGTATTCTAGTGCAAAGACCAGAGCCGGTCAAATGTTAAAATGCAAACATAGTAGATGAGATATTTGAGAAAAAAATTTTTAAGGTTTGAATAATTCAAAAATCTCGATGTACTCGGCTTTTGTCATTTAATAAATAGTACTTTTAAGAAGTACATTTTAAAATAAAGCATTTTCAAATTTTATAAATCATACAGAAGTTATTTTCCTGAATATATCATAACAATAAAAATGATAATCAAAAAGTATGAACAAAAGATTCAGGTTCTTCTTAAGATCATAGATATAGACATAAGACTTCATAAAATAATGGATTTAGGCCTGAAAGGGCCTTTAGATTGAGAATAAAAATATAATCTTTAATAATGAGAGTGTAAAAGGACAAATCAACACTAACAAATAATTATGCTTCAGTTAAAAGGAGTTATCTTCATAAAGGAACTGTGTTTTTAATCTTCTTTCATAAATAATTGGTAACATATGTTATCTGTGAAAATAGTGAATCCACAGATCGAAATAGAAATGAAACATCTCTTTACTTCAGAGCATCTTTTAGACCAAGAGTTCTTAACCTTTCTTATAACATGGGTCCCTCTGGCACTCTCGTAAAATATATGGATTCCTTCTCAAAAATGTATTTTTAGTTGCATAAAATACATAGCATTACAAAGAAAAAACAAGAATATTAAATACATTTTATCTATCTTTGTAAGCAAGTTGACAGACCCCAGCTTAATAACACTTATTCTTTTTAAAGAATTAAATGTTATATTTACATATTACATTACATATGCTACTACTGTAATATAGTATAATATATTGCTTATATTTTTGTTATATTATTTTTAATATATTAATTTAATGTATTTTTTTTAGTCAGCAAAAACTCACTGCCTGTCTGTCTCTCACCAAAAACTCCCTGCCTCTAGTTCTAAAGGAATGAAAAACAAAACACCTGTTACAAAGACTTATTATCAAGCAAAACAGATTTCACCATTGGTGTCTGTTAATGTTCTCTCCCAAAAAAGGCTAATCAAATAGTCTAATTCAGCACCTTAAGTGGGGTTGAGTAGCACATTTCATCATGAGTCCTCTAGAATTGTGGTGTTAGTCATTACACTGATCCAAAATCCTAGTTCTTTAGAAGTTGTCTCACTTTACTATATTGTTGGCTTTTTATAAAATGTTGTTCTGGTACTATTCATTTTACTTTACATTAATTTATGCAAAGGCTTCCAAATTTTCCTGAAGCTTTTTTATCATTTCTTAGCATTTTATCAACATTTATCTATCAATAATTGTATTCTATCACATTTATTTACTATGACTTATTTAGCCATTCCCTAATTAATGAGCACTCTCTCAGATTCTCATTCTTTATTATCTCAAAAGGAGTTAGAGATATTTTTGTACATCCTTAGAATTGGTTTTGCTTAGGGAGAATCCCTCCCTTAATCTATGTTCCTGTTTTAACAACTTAAAAAAAAGAAATTCAACCATCTGGTGCTAACTAAGTGGAATAGATTAGTTACTCAAAACCTAGTAACAAATGACAATAGTAACAGTGTTTGATAAAACAAAAGATTCAAGTTTTGGGGACAAAAACTCACTATTTGACTAAAGCTTTTGGTAAAATTGGAAAATGCATGGCAAAGACCAGGAATAGACCTACTTCTTACACCCTATACCAAGATACAGTCAACATGTTAAGTATATGATCTAAACATAATGGGTGATACTCTAAGCAGATAAGGGGGGGGGGGGGGGCGGCATAGAATAGTTGACTTGTCAGATTTATTGTTAAGGGAAGAATTTAGGACCAAACAAGGCATCAAAAGTATTTTAAAATGTGAAATGGATAATTTTGATTATATTGTCTTAAAAAGGATTTGTACAAACAAAACAAATCCAAACAAGATTAGAAGGAAAGCAGAAAGCTGGGGGGGGGGGGGGGGGGGACTATAGCAAGTATCTAATAAAGGTCTCATTTCTCAAATATATAGAGAACTAAGTCAAATTTATGAAAATAAACCATTTTCCAGTTGATAAATGTTCAAAGAATATGAACAAGCAGTTTTCAGATAAAGAAGTCAAAGCCATTTATAGTCAGATAAAAAATACTTTGTCTTTCTTAAAAAATGCTCATTATAAAGCAACTCTAAATTACCACCTCACAACTATTAGATTGTCTGATATGACAGGAAAATAATAAATTTTGGAGGGGATGAAGGAAATTTGGAACACTGATACACTGTTGTCCATCAATTTGGAAGTGGCCAAATAAGTTGTGGTATATGATTGTGATAAAATACTATTGTGGTGTGAGAAATGTCCCTCGGGATGATTTCAGGAAAATCAAGAAACAGATACATGACTGATGTGAAGTGACGTGAACAGAACCAGAACATTCTATACAGTGACAGCAATATTTCAACATAATTCTTTTCCTTTATAATCCTTAGTTTATTCATAAAGGGTCTTACTTATTGCTCTTTCTATCTCTTGCTGTTAGACTTTGTTGGTAATATATAGAAATGCTGATGATTTATGTGGGTTTATTTTGTAATCTGCAACTTTGCTAAAGTTATCAACTATTTCAATGAGTTTTTTAGCTGATTCTCTAAGTATACCATCATATCATTTGCAAAGAGTGATAGTTTAGTTTCCTCTTCACCTACTTTAATTACTTCAATTTCTTTTTCTCCTCTTATTGCTAAAGGTAGCATTTCTAGTGCAAAATTAAATAGTTGTGATAATAAGCATTCTTGCTTTACCCCTGATCCTCTTCATAAGGCTTCTGAGTTTATTCTCATTAAAGATGATACTTGCTGATGATTTTTAAATAGATATCACTTATCATTTTTAAAGAAAGGTCCATTTATTCTTGGACTCTCTAATGTTTTTAATAGGAATAGGTGAGTTTTGTCAAAGGCCTTTTCTGTATCTATTGAGATAATCATGTGATTTGTTAGTGTTTTTTAAAAATATAGTCAATTATTCTGATAGAGGATGGTAATACATGGTTTGTGTAAAGATTAAAATTAATATACAATAACTATTGTATTTTATAAAGTTTTATTAATAATAACTAAAGTAAAAGAACTAACTGAACCCAGCCCGGACACGAGAGAAAAGAAAAAAGGAGAAAACTTAAATACAATCACATAAACGCAAGGAAGCAGGAAAAGGGAAAAGAATTCTAGGTAATACCGAAAGGAATTTTGGGTAATGTTGTTTTAGGGGTAAAAAAAAAAGTGACATGCGCAGTTGAAAAATAAGCTTACTTTAGTTTCAATAACTATAAGAGGCAGCTTTAAGATTAGACTTAGAATTAAAAATTATTTTAGCCAAATTTATTTCTAATCTTCAAAAATAAGATTGTCGATTATTTAGGAAGCATATGTGATTGCATTACTTGTGAGTCTTCTAGACTGAGAATTCCATTCAGCAATGTAGATCATAACCCAGCTGAGTCTACAAATCTGCCAATTGCACAGTGAGCCAAGTGACTTGCCCAAGGTAACAAAGCTAGTGTCTGAAGCTGGAATATAAGTGAAGTCTTCTTGATTCTGGGCCCAGACTGCCCTTGTCAGTCTCAACTTTCCTCATTTTTTTTTATACTTTGCATCTGCATTGTGCCACCTTATTACTGTTGTTTCTCATTCTTGAATTGTCCAGAGGGAACCAGGTTAGCATTCCCTTGCCTTATGTTTTGACAGGGAAAGAATTTTTGTAGGTGGATGGAAAAAGGACTAAGGAGAAGAAATTTTTTTTGTGGGAAATAACTGTTTTCTTAGGTTGGGAAAAAGGCAGGACAATTGAGATAGAAAATTGGATTATTTCAGTTGTTTCCTCCACAGTTCTATCACCTCAGTAGTTTCCCCTGTAATGGGTGTCATTTTTGAAGCTCATCTGTCCTATTAACTGGGTTAGGCCAGCTGTGAGAAATGTGTTTCTAAGTGGTTCCACATCCAGTGGTTACAGGTGTCCAGACTCCTCCATAAGACAGGAAATTATCTCTTGTTCTGAGTTTTATTGTAGTAAAATATATAGTCCTAGGGGATAGCACTGCTGACTACATGAATCATTTTATAGGGTGGCTTTCCTAATTTCAGTCCTGTGATTTATTTATGCCATATTATAGTCCTAATAGCAGATATGTATCCCAAACATGGTCTACTCTCTAGAAAGAGCTTCTTCTGGGAAACTCTCATAAATCAAGACATAGCAAGGACTACACCAGCCCTTGTTATACCCAAAGAGGTGTCTCTACCCAAGATACTAGGGTCTTAGGTTGTTATATTTGTGATATGGAAATCACATTAAAAGACTGATATATATTAATTAAAGGTCACCAAGGAATTCAGCTATGTAATTCCTAAGTGAAAACTCAAGTCAGCAATCAACCTTTTATGGAGTTTTTAATTACTAACAGGAGGAAGAAAGGTATTAAAGAGAGAGAGAGAAAGAGAGAGAGAGAGAGAGAGAGAGAGAGAGAGAGAGAGAGAGAGAGAGAGAGAGAGAGAGAGAGAGATGGAGAGGGAGAGGAGGGAGGAGAGAATAGGGCTTAAATACCCCCTCTGCTTAGGCTGGGCCAAAGGCCCAAGGCCTTAGATAGCCGAGGCAAAGAAAAGAGGTCAGTCCCTATCACTCACGTAACCAAAATGGAGAAACAGTCTCAGGGCCTCCACTCCAAGCAACCAGCCTCCAACCACCACAATCTCCCTCCACACAGGAAATCCCAGCCTCCTCAGCTCTCCTCTACCTCACTTCCTGTGTCTCCCCTGTGCCAATGGTGGCTCTAGCTTAACCCAGGACCGCCCAGAGGTCTATCCCCTTTGCACATGTCTGTTGAAGGTCATATTCTCAAATAATTAAATCTTGAGCTTTGCTGCAGCCCTTCCTAAATGCTGTTACCTTGAGTAGGGTGGAGATTGTAGTTTCCAAGACCTGATTCTGTCATTCCAAGTATCTCTATTGTTATTGATCAGGAAATAGCCAAATCCCATCCTCTAGTTTTGAAATTCACATATTTGACTACTTTTGCCTAGAAGGTATTCTTGAACTTTTGTGTGCTAAATTTAGCTCTGTAATAACACTTTAATATTGTTATTATCACTCTGCTCAGGGACTCATCTCTGAAGACTAACATGATTTCAGATAAGTTGGCCTAAATTTCACAGTTCCCTTTTCCTAAAACAAATTTATCTCTGTAAATGATTGTATTGGAATGCCAATTAGTGATCTATTCCTTTCTTTTTTTTTTCCTGCCATGCTTTGGGTTGCTGTGCTAAAACATATTTCAAATACCTAAACTCTTAGATTTTGATATAAATTTTCATAGGAATAATTAAGTTACCTATGTCTTTGAAATAATATTTAAGTATTCTGTTTGAAGAATTTACATCCTTAAGTATCTGTGATTTTAAAAATATAATTAGTTTTTCTTCCACTATAGGTAACAATCTCTGTTTTTGCCTGGAGTTCTGGCAGAAAACATTAATTTAGCTATACTAGTCCTTTAATGAAGTACATATAATCTTTTCTACTGTGCTCATACTCATTGCCTTTACACCTTAAATCTGTCAGACCTTCTGTTGTATTAGTAAAGCCTTGTAAATCCCAGGGTCACTTCTGCTTTACAGTAGGCATTAAAGTAGTACTTGCATAGCTGATGCATTGATCACAATCCTGGACAGCATCTCCTGAGTCATTCATTTCCTTGATGTTATGTCTGTGTCAGATTGGAAATCACACCAACAATTACTTAGTTACCTACATAATTCTTTTAAAAGTAAATCAGCCTTCTTTTGCAGTCATCAAGTTGAAATACCTTTGGTGTTTTCCATAACCAGCATATGTAGCACACCTTATCAGTACAACCTAGTATCATATTCCTCCACCCCCTACTGCCTTGGGGAAAATTGTCATAGCAAAAGGGAAGTAGTCCTAAAAGACAAAAGAGAAACATAGAACATACCCAGGAGGATACCTATGACATCTGTGTCCTTAATCTGTTCCTATCTTGTGTCCCTTAGACCCTTGCCCTAATAGTTAATCATCTCTGTTTCATGTGCTTGCATTATATGATGGCTAATGAGCCAGGAAAACCTGAGTTTAAGTCTCATGCTGCTTGTGTGACCCTTAGCAAGTCACTTACCATCTTAATATGATAAACAATTCTCTAAGCCTGTAGCATGAAGAGAAGGTGCCAGTTTACATGGGTAGATGTTTCCTTATTCCAGAGTTTCTTATGCCAGTAAGATTGCAGATTGAGTCCTGGGATTCCTACATATTCGTCACATATGTTGTAGAGGGAAGGCTTGTTCATGTAAATCCTGAAAGAGTAGGTGTATGAAGGCATCATTCCTGCCCTATTTGAAGTTAAATTATATTTCAAGAAGAAATAACAAAAATGCAATTGGTTTAACCTTATTTCTAATGCCCTGACAGGAGTGTTTCATTCATTAGCAATTCAATAATCTTGATTTTTAATTGTGTAGAAATTTTGTAATAAACAAAGAATAATTTTATTTTTTAAACTAATCAATCAGTCAATATTTATTAATTGCTTCTGCATTGCAGGCACCATCCTAAGTGCCAGGGATACACAGTAAGGCAAAAATACTGTTCTGCCCTCATAGAGTGCTCAGACAACTATGCATATACAAGATTTGTGCCCTGTAAATAGCAGGCAACCCAGAGCTTAGAGTCTAGGATTGAACAAGCTGGGAAAATGTCTCACTGAGAAATGATGTGTCTTTAAAGAATTGAATGTGGTATGAGTTCCTGATTGGACATTTTGTAGATCACTGTCACAATTAGCTATAAAGTTATATAAAGGAAGCTAGGAGATAGGGCAAGCAAAGAGAAATTTCCTTCTGTGATTATGAAATTATTCTTTCAGTCCAGAAAGATTTTTTTTAAACTAGTTATCTTTGAAATATTTACTTAAACCCCACAATTCTGCCCTACATAATTTGGATAATAATGATGATAGAAGAGGAGAAAAAAAGACAAGACTTCATTAGGTTGTTTATATAACTGAAATTCTTTCCAGAACTTAAATAAATTATCTATAGGACCTAAACATCCTCAGTAAACATTTTCTGCTATCATTCTAGCCCATTCTTTTGAAGAGCATCCTCCTGCTCCTTTCCTCTGCAAGCCTTTGCTGCCCCCAGATGGCAACTGTTCAGCATTACTTTTTTGTTATGCCTGCGAGTTCTCTCTAGAAGGTTCTCCCTTCTTTTATGAGGAAGGATTATCTCCAATTTAAAGTGAGTTCTCCTCCTCTTCTTCCCTCCTTATGGTTTTCAATACCACTGGAGCTGCAACTAGAGGCACTGTAGGCAGCAGGAGTTAAAATGGGGATTCCAAGAACCTCAGGTGGTCGGCCTATATTGTAGTTGTCATAAGTCAGCTGTTCTGGGGAAGATCTTAGTGTGCCAGGCAGTTTATAAACATTCATTGATTATCTGCTATCTTGTGCTCTCAAGGAGCTCACAGTATAATGAGAGGCAACTTGTAAATACACATTCACATGTACACATGCTTATGTAGGCAGACATGCATGTGTACTTATACATATATGCTACATATACAAATCACACATTGGAAGTAATCTCACAGAGGAAGGCCCTAGGTAAGGGAGATCAGGTAAGGAGGATGTGGTGAGATTTTGACTAAGGCTTGAAGGAAGGAAGGGAACTGAGGAGGCCAGGAAGCAGAGGCAGAAGTGAGGAGAGGAAAAGGAGAATTCCATGTGAGAGGAGAGAAAAGCTTATTAGAGAGATGTGAAAAGAGAGAGAAAATTGAAAGACCTTAGCACTGACTACTTGTAGGGGGTGATAGAGAGTGAAAAGTTGAGGGTGACGCCTGGCTTGTGAGTCTGGGTAGCTGGGAGGATTTTATAATGCTTGTACAACTAGTAATAGGTAAGTAAGGTGATAAAAGATTTGGGAAGAAAGATGATGCATTCAGTTTTGGACATGTTGTGTTTAAGATGTCTAAAGAATCCAGTTTGAAATTTCTAATAGGCAATTAGAGTTGTAAAACTGAAATTCAGCAGAAAGTTATGGAAGGGTCGGCAAATGTGAGAATCAACAGCATAAATATGATTATTTATTGAATCAGTGAAAGCTGATGAGATCACTAAGTGAAGTAGTGTAGAAAGAGAAGAAAAGGCTTCCCATGACAGAACCTTGTAGGATGCCTAAGTTTAGTGAACATGAAAATCTGGTAGAAGAGACAGAAAGCAAAGTTAGATAGGCAAGAGGAGAACCAGGAGTATAGGGCCAGAATCACTATTACTATTTTTTTTTACCTTTTTTACTTTAAAAATTTTTTTAAGTATTTTTTCATGGTTACATGATTCATGTTCTTTCCCTTCCTCCTCTCCTTCCAGAGCTGACAAGCAATTTTCACTGGGTTATACATGTATTATTGCTCAATACCTATTTCCATATTATTCATTTTTGTAATAGAATCATCTTTTAAAACTAAAACACCAAATTATACCCGTACATACAACTAATAAATCTTATGTTTTTATTCTGCATTTCTACTCCCACAGTTCTTTGTCTTGATGTGGATAGCATTCTTTCTCATGAGTCCCTCAGAATTGTCCTGCATCACTGCATTGATTTAGTAGCAAAATTGATTACATATGATCAACCCACAGTGTTTCAATTTCTCTGTACAATGTTCTCCTGATTCTGCTCATTTCAGTCTGCATTAGTGTGTGGAGGTCTTTCTAGTTCTTATAGAAATCAAGCAGTTCATCATTCCTTATAGCACAATAGTATTCTATCACTGTTAGATACCACAATTTGTTCAGCCATTCCCCAATCGAAGAATACCCCAATATTTTCCAATTTTTTGCCACCACAAAGTACAGCTATGAATATTTTTGTACCAACATTTTTCTTTATTGTCTCTTTGGGGTACAAAATTAATAGTGATATTGCTGGAGCAAAGGGCATGCATTCTTTTAAAGCCCTTTGGGCATAGTTCCAAATTGCCTTCCAGAGTGGTTGGATCAATCTACACCACCACCAGCAGTGTATTAGTGTCCCAATTTTGCCACATCCCCTCCAACACTTATTATTTTCCTTTACTGTCATATTGCCCAATCTGCTAGGCATGAGGTGGTACCTCAGAGCTTTGTTTTGTTTTGTTTTGTTTATTTTTCTAATCAGGAGGAATTTAGAACACTTTTTCACGTGATTATTGATAGTTTTGATTTCTTCATCTGAAAACTGCCTATTTATATCCTTTGACCATATGTCAATTGGAGATTGGCTGGATTTCTTATACATTTGACTTAGTTCCTTATATGTTTTGGAAATTAGACCTTTGTCAGAGAATTTTGTTATATAATATTTTCCCAGTTTGTTGCTTCCATTCTACTTCTGGTTGCATCAGTTTTGTTTGTACAAACCCTTTTTAATTTAATGTAATCAAAATTATTCATTTTACATTTTTTAATGGTCTGTATCTCTTACTTGGTCTTAAATTCCTTCCTTTCCCTTAGATCTGACAGGTTCTATGTTCACCTAATTTATTTTTCCCCATTTTGAAATTATCTTGGTATAGGGTATAAGCACTGTTATTCCTTTTTTTTTTAAACAATATTTTATTTGGTCATTTCAAAACATTATTCATTGGAGACAAAACATTATTCATTGGAGACAAAGATCATTCCCCCCCCCCATAGCCGACACGCGATTCCACTGGGTTTCACTTGTGTTCTTGATTCGAACCCATTTATTGTTGGTATTTGCATTAGAGTGTTCATTTAGAGTCTCTCCTCAGACATGTCCCCTTAACCCCTGTAGTCAAGCAGTTGCTTTGCTTCGGTATTTTTACTCCCACAGTTTGTCCTCTGCTTGTGGATAGTGTTTTTTCTCCTAGATCCCTGTGGATTGTTCAGGGACATTGCATTGACACTAATGGAGAAGTCCATTACGTTTGATTGTACCACAGTGTATCAGTCTCTGTGTACAATGTTTTCCTGGTTCTGCTCCTTTCGCTCTGCATCACTTCCTGGAGGTTGTTCCAGTCTCCATGGAATTCCTCCACTTTATTATTCCTTGTAGCGCAATAGTATTCCATCACCAACATAGACCACAATTTGTTCAGCCATTCCCCAATTGAAGGGCATCCCCTCATTTCCCAATTTTTAGCCACCACAAAGAGCGCAGCTATGAATATTCTTGTACAAGTCTTTTTCCTTATTATCTCTTTGGGGTACAAACCCAGCAGTGCTATGGCTGGATCAAAGGGCAGACAGTCTTTTATCGCCCTTTGGGCATAGTTCCAAATTGCCCTCCAGAATGGTTGAATCAATTCACAACCACACCAGCACATCCCCTCCAGCATTCACTACTTTCCTTTGCTGTCATGTTAGCCAATCTGCTAGGTGTGAGGTGATACCTCAGAGTTGTTTTGATTTGCATTTCTAGCACTGTTATTCTTAATGGTGGACATTTGTGCCCAGTATATATAAAACAGAGTAAAATTCTTATATAGAGGTTGCAGTTTGGGCAGATGCATACAAAAGTAAACACAATAAAGCCTTGTATTGGGCACTGAAAATAATATAAAAATGTGATTTCCTATTGTAAAGGGAGGGAAAGAAATTATGTAGATAATATATAATACAAGATACAATAGTTTGCAAAAAAGTGCTCTGAAAGGTCAGAATAGAGACCAGGTGCTTACATCAGCAGGGAGGGGCTGCAGAGATTCATATTCAAGAGATGTCACTCAAGTGAGACCTTGAAGGATCAGGAGAATCATTTTTTTTAAACAGTTTGAGGAGGTAGATAGAGGGGTCAGGAGAGATACTGTTATGTGTGAACTGTAAAAATGGACCTATAAGCAGATATAATAATTGGTTTTAGTTCACTGGATAAAGGTGGAATACCTAAATCAACTCTGAGGTATCACCTCACACCTAGCAGATTGGCTAACATGACAGCAGAGGAAAGTAATGAATGCTGGAGGGGATGTGGCAACATAGGGACATTAATGCATTGCTGGTGGGGTTGTGAATTGATCCAACCATTCTGGAGGACAATTTGGAACTATGCCCAAAGGGCGATAAAAGACTGTCTGCCCTTTGATCCAGCCATAGAACTGCTGGGTTTGTACCCCAAAGAGATAATAAGGAAAAAGACTTGTACAAGAATATTCATCCAAAAATTGGAAAATGAGGGGATGCCCTTCAATTGGAGAATGGCTGAACAAATTGTGGTCTATGTTGGTGATGGAATACTATTGTGCTACAAGGAATAATAAAGTGGAGGAATTCCATGGAGACTGGAACAACCTCCAGGAAGTGATGCAGAGCGAAAGGAGCAGAACCAGGAAAACATTGTACACAGAGACTGATACACTGTGGTACAATCAAACGTAATGGACTTCTCCATTAGTGTCAATGCAATGTCCCTAAACAATCTGTAGGGATCTAGGAGAAAAAACACTATCCACAAGCAGAGGACAAACTGTGGGAGTAAAAACACCAAGGAAAAGCAACTGCTTGACTATAGGGGTGGAGGGGACATGTCTGAAGAGAGACTCTAAATGAACCCTCTAATGCAAATACCAATAACATGGAAATGGGTTTGAATCAAGAACACATGTAATACCCAATGGAATCGCGCGTCGGCTATGGGAGAGGTGGGGGGGGGGGGAGAGAGAAAATGATCTTTGTCTCTAATGAATAATGTTTTGAAATGACTAAATAAAGTAATGTTTAAAAAAGAAAAAGGTGGAATACCAGTGAAATAGTGGGTAGATTATAGGAGCCTATTCATGTCCCTTTCCTAATTATTCCCAATTGGGGAATTGCTTGGTTTTTTTTGGTACTGTTGATATAAATTTCTTAATCTTGTAGATAACAGAGCAAAATTTAATAGAAAGAATTCAATGGTTAATTCCTAAAAGAAATTTCAAGCAGGAAACACTGAATTATAGCCAAAATATAGGACTTTCAGGTCAAAGGAAAAAATAAATACTTCAAGCAACCAGAAAAAAGAGTTCAAGGATGATATTCAGGATCACACCAAACTTTGCCTCAACTACTATAAAGAAAACAATGTTATATCATCATATCCTTCAAAATGCAAATGATAAAGCTCATAATCAAGAATAACTAATCTTAAAAAACTGAGTATATTGGGATTAGGGAGTGGAAAAGGGATAGGCCCTTGACAGAGAACTTTCAAGCATTCCTGATGATTTGACTAGACCAGTGATGGGCAACCTTTTGAGCTTGGTGTGTCAAAATTCACCAAAAAAATGAGTATAGCTTGGGTGGTGTGTCACTTTGAGGGGAAAGAAAACCCCATAATTTTGTGATATTTATAGTTTAACAAAAATGTATAATTGTAATATATAACTGTATTTAATAAACCAAAAATTATTTAACCTACCTGCTTAGTGACTTTTTTGTTCATCTGTTAGTTGGTTTCTTTTATTGGTCTTGATATTATTTAACTTGTGTGGGGTGCTGTGAACTAAGATAAATGAGGGGGAATTCTTTAACTAACCTGCCTATTAGTGACTTTTTTGTTGCTGAATTTCATTGGCTAAATCTTCAATTGAAGGTTGGTATTTTGTACACTTCAAGCCCAAGAAAGAGCTACTAACTTCATCTGTCAATCTGTTTCTTTTGTTGGTTTTGATATGATTCAACACTGAGAATAAGGTCTCACAAAAGTACGGAGAGGGAAAATGTTAGTAAAGCCATTGCTATATTTTTCAGGGTGCTAAAAGTGTCTGATAATTGGTTCCAGGCACTCCTCTGTTGCACGTGGGCTGGAACCCCCGCACAGTCTTCCACTGGGCCAGCACTGCCCCTCCCCAGCAGGCTGACCCCAGGGCACCGCGAAAGCAGCTGCTTCAGCCTGCCTGCCTGCCTGCCTGCCCACCTGCAAGCACTCCTTCTGTGCTTGAGCTCCTCCTTCCCGCCCCTGTGGGAGCCCCACTCACCCTAGTCGCCTGGCATGCGCCACCCACTGCTCACCCCCCGCCCTGGCAACCAGTGGTGGAGCAGCCCCCCAGCCCTGAGGCACACTGAGCCTGCACAAGACCATGTGTCATAGAAAATGGCTACGTGTGTCAGTGATGACACACATGTTATAGGTTTGCCATCATGGGACTAAACCTTGATAAAATCTTTGAAATGCAAACATTGTAGATAAGTGAAATCTGACATGGTAAAATTACTTGAGCAATGGGAAGAAACTAAATGATGCAGTGCCTCCATGAGTGAGAAGGGGCCCTTCTGAATCCCATAGCCTTCCAGAGTTGTAAGGAAACTAAAAAGACCCATAAGTGGCTTGAGTATGGTTTTGATCTGTTTTACTTGTTTGGAGACTAAAGAAAAAAATTAGGCTAAAACTTGCCTTAACTAAATATAACATTGCTGGTCCTCAGTTATAATGACTCTTTCCAGTTATAGTTGGCCTAAACTGTTGTTGTTTTTTTTCAAAATTTCTCAAATTTCTTATAGAATCTTTGCTACTAAGTGGTCATAAGTGAAATTTCCAGGTTGTAGACAATGGTTTCTCTTTTTTAAAATATAAACCACTTTCCAATTTGGTTTGCTACTTAAGTTATAATGACTACATTGTAGTCAACTATAGTCTTTTCTTTCTAACAACTTGTTGGGGTCTTTGCTTATGATTTCCCAGGCAATTAAATTCTGCCAAATTATTTAGATTAGTACATTGTGTTCCAGCAAATGAAACCTCTCCTATCTTTAAAAATGTAAGGAGGAAAAAGGGGTTATTTTATAAAAGGGTTGGTCTGGATTATTTAAGAATAGGGTCACCAGGAATTTAATTTTTATTCCAAAGAGATTTATTTACAAAATATAGAAATAGTGAAGTAAGAAAATCAGAGAGAGGGTAGGGTAAGATATCTAGCCTAAGCACTGAATAATTTACTCCCAGCCCCTGGCTCAACATGGGCAGGGAGAGTTAGTTCTTAGCTGGAGAGGCCTCAGCAAAGCTGAGGACCTAGAGAAGTCTCTCTCAAGAAGTCAGTTTCTCCTGAGGCTAATCTCTTCAGAAAATCCAGGAAAGGAGTCAGCCTTTTCACTCACCATGTGTCAGTCCAAAGGAAGTGATTCAAGGACAGTCTCACCAGTAACTAGGGTCTCAGGTCCAGGCAACAGATTTTTCTTCAGCCTCCAACTCAAACTCAGAACTCCAAAAGAAGACAAAGTCAACATTTAACCTTCTCAGGAAGTTGTAACTCCCTTTTAACTCCCTTCTTTTGTGTCACTTCCTGTGTCTTCCCCTAATTTTATGTCTACCAATTAACTGTTGAGGGTCTGCTTTAGGACAGTCTGTTTAATTCTGATTCGTCACCCACTACTGCACATATGGGTCACAGACCTCCCCGCTTAATAATTAAGTGGGATGTTTACACTTTTGTTGATTAGATCTAAAAATTGGTAGATCTCCCTCTCAACTGTAAGTAGCATGTTTAAATTTTGGTGATAAAATCTAAAAATGGGCAGGGGAGTTAATTTAATTTTTCACAATCAGGGGAGAGTTAAATTTAATCTTCACCAAAAAAAAAGTTTGTTTTGTTTTTAATCTCAAAAGACTTTTACTTGCCTTAACCTTGAGGTATACCTCATTTCCTCAAAGCTATTTTCTTTTTAAAATTTAACTTTTTAAATTTTCTTCAATTACATGTAGAAACAATTTTTGACAGTTGTTTTCTGTTTTGACATTCAGATCCTCTCCCTCCCTTCATCCTCCCAGGTGGTAAATAATTTGATATTGGTTGAAACAATGCTTTCATGCAGTACATATTTCCATATTCCCTATGCCAGTGAGCAAAACTTTTTAGAGACCAAATTGCAACCCAAAACCCACTTATTTATTGCCAAGTGCCAGTACAGCAATTTAACCTCAATACTGAGATTTTAATTTAGAAAAATACTCGTACATTAATATCTTTTGTCTTAAAAGAAAAACACAATAACAAAACTTTCAATGATACAACTTTTTATTGAAAGGTAAGTTTGCATTTGGCATGCTTTTGAATAACTAATGTGATTTTTGCTGTTACATGCATGCTAATTATTTGTCTAACTATGCCTCATACTTTGTAAGTTGAGTCTCTTAGTCTGTTTTTGTTGTCAAATTTGATGTAATGCAAAGATGAAAACAGCTGCTCACAAGCATAAGAGGATCCAAACAAAGTAAGGAAAGCAATCCCAAGTGCTTTGATTGACTTAAAATTATTTGGCAGAGAATTTCATACTTTAAGAATTTCATTTTCAGAACTTACTGTGCTATCCTTTGTCATTTCTTCTATCTTCTTAAATGTTTTGCACAAGTCAAAGAAATTTTTTTTCCAAATATAACTTTATTGAAATTCCAATAGCTCTATTTCCTGATTTTCTAATTCTAACCAGTATAAGCAGATAAAATCAAGATCTTAAAATTTAGCTTTATTAGGAAAAGTAAGAAAACACAGGGTTGTCTCCATCTCATGGAACTGTAAAAATATGTTACTAAAATTCACCTTTTCATCTACTACAATGCTAGAAAGTTCCTTGTAGATTTCCTGATGACTTGTAGGATTGTAGAATGTAGAATTTTCTAAATGAGTTTTTAGATTTGGAAACTATTTCAGCTCCCTACTTTCAATGTCTCTTTCAAAAATCTGCAGTTTTCTCTCAAATGCATTGATATCACAAAACATCCTTTCTGCTGTTCTCCCTGCACCTTGTAGTTGTTTGTTCAGTAAATTGAAGTGTAGTGTAAAATCTGTAAAAAATCATGAGGTTGGTAAGCCAGGCCATATCATATATTCCTTTTTCATTCATGAACAGCCTAATTTCATCCAAGCAGGCTACAAGTCTCTCTCCCAAATTTGTCCTCTGCTCAGCCACCGGACATTATTATACATATGTAAGCAATTATACTGTGCCTGAACCTCCTCAAAAAGAGCTTGAAACAGTCAAATTCAGAGTATGAACCATGATGTAATTCACCATTTTTGTGACATCTTTGAGTATATTGTCAAACTTTTTACTGCTTTCCCTGACACAAAGAGCTTCTTGATGGAACTCAATGGAACTCAATGACTTGATGTTTTCTTTATTTAACAAATGTATGAAACCAGATGTTGTCCCCACCATTGAAGGTACCCCATCCCTAGTAATTGAAATCACTTTCTGGTCTGATTATTTATATCTGTGCTTTCCTCCAATCACATGGAGTAATAGGCTGCCTATTGTAAGTCAGTAGTGAGTTGTTGACTAACATCACTTGCCATGTGCTGGACTTGTTCTTTAACAGTATTTCTGTTAAGTGGCATCTCAGAGATACATTGAATAATTTTATCCTTATTTGGAAAATCATGAATAAAGGAATTACTCCCAGGCAACATGGCCATTTTGATAATATCCCCATCAGAGAGGGATTTACCATGTTTTGCTATGCACAGTGAAATTAGAAAACTGGCAACTGTCAGATGATTTGTTCTAGAAAGATAATTGCAAAAACTAAGATACTAGGGATGTTATTTCCTCAATTTCTGTTCAAGAAACACTTTCAGTTTCACCAAGTATAGCAACACTTTTATGTTTGGTGTCAAAAGTGTCATCTGACACTTGGTGTGTAACACACAATGCTTTCATTACACAGTATATATAACGTTTTCCCATCATGTTCAATCACTCCAAGTGACTCTCTCCAGGAATCTTGGCATGATCTTCCACTATCTGCTTTTGCTTTTTTTGCTGTATTCATTTTTGGGTGTTAAAGACTTGGGAGTCTACAAAAACACAAATTTTTTTTAGGGAATGAAGCACCCAATCCAAATCTATACCTATACCAAAAATAGCTAGCATTATTAGTTAACACTAAAGAAATGGATATTCCCTGAAGCAGCAATCTACAGCAGTGATTCTCAGCCAGGTTTCTTTTGAATTTGCTGACCACCAAGATAAGGGGGTCTTGCTATATTTGAAATATTTAGTTGTCTTATGGAAGACCCAGCTATATTATTCTCTGGCGTTACCTATATTTTTAGAGTTATAAAATTTGTCTAATTAAAACATATCCAAAGTGTTTTACCATCCTGGTTTATTCCAGTGGTTTAACTAACTCTTGATTCTGTGCAATGTAACTGCCATAGAATGTGCTAAGATGGTCTTCTGTTAACAGGAAAACAAACTTAAGAAAATGATAATTTGGATCATGTTTATGTAGTCATTATTTCATCATGTATATTATTTAAAGCATAACAAAGAAAAGAAGTGTAAGAAAGTAAAAAAACAAACAAACAGTTCCACTTGACCACTAGCTTTTGGCCTACTCTGAAAAAGGCATCTGAATGCATTTCCTACCTTTGATTCACCTCCACTATTACATGCATTGGACCTACTTCTTGGGGAATGTGCATCAGTAAGATGAAGTGGAGGGGTAGTACACATTCCCCATATACAGGAGGCATGCAGGCCCCCATCATCCATACAAGCTCTCATTCTCCCTTGAGTGGAAGCCCAGGTTGATTCCTCTGGATGGTATCCAATGCAAAGTTCCCCCCTGAAAATCCTAGTACGCTGGAGAGACCATAGAGACCCAAACCCCACACACCCACCTATCCCACCACCCTGAGCAGGACATGGGTTATGTGATGTCAGGGCAATGCAACTTGCTGCTATACAGTGACTTTGTAACCTTTCATGGACTTGGATACATAGAACAAATGTTAATAAGTGTGGATGTCATTCATGTAATGGACAGCAATCACTCTTTATGACAGAACCAATCCATAACCTGATCCCATCAATGAATTCTCCAGATTAGTGACTTGCTGGTTAAGAGGGTGTCCTCTTTTACTGAGCAGGGGAAAGTCACTCCATACCCCAGGATTGTCTTTTCTGGGCACCGTCTGCTGCTTCTTTTTACATTGTGACCCCTTAGGGACAGGGAGCAATTAGAGAAGGGAAATATAAATACTGGTGATAATAGTAATCCTGTGCAGAGGGCAGCTGGGTGGCTCAGTGGTTTGAGAGTCAGACTAGACTCAGACACAGACTATGTGGCTTTTAGCATCCTAACAACTCTAAAAATTCAGTCATTCTTGTAATATTTAAAGGAATTGTAGGGATTGAAGGGGGCTCAGGGAAGAGGTACAGGAGGTCCTGGTTTCAAATATGGCCTCAGACACTTCCTAGCTGTGTGACCCTGGGAAAGTCACTTAACCCCTATTGTCTACCCCATACCACTCTTCTGCCTTGGAACCAATACACAGTATTGATTCTAAGATAGAAGGTAAGAGTTTTTTAAAAATAGTAATACTGTGTAAGACTGCATTTATTTTTCATTAAACCAGCAGTATCCTAGTTGGATGACAGCATTATGTTATATTTCATAAACATTCGTAGCTATGGGAGATTCTGCATATACTTCCTTTCCAATAGGACTGGAGAAGCAATTCTGTGGTTTACCTTTAAGATCATATAAAAATTAGTTTTGTGTGGCATTCTTAAAGATAAGCCTCTCCTGGTCAACAAGACAGGGCCAGTGACTTGTGCAGAATTAGCTCTGCAAAGTCTGGGCTGTGGCCCAAGCGCTCTGCTCCCCTCCAGCTATGATAGGCCCCAGGTTGAGCTGCTCTCCAACTTCAACACAGGAATCCCCTTTGCCTCAGGCTGCTGCATTGTGACCCACCCTCTTTACTCCACCCTGAGGAGGGAGGAAGTGCTCTCATTGGACTGCTGGGCAGGGGGGCAGGGGTGGCTTCAGGCATGTGTGGAGAAGGGGAGGGGAGCAGCTTGCCGCACCTCCCTCTGGCTTTATATTTAGGAACTCTGGCGAACCATGTGCTAGAGACAGACACACTGGGTCCTTGGCATGCATACCATCTCTGCCATGTGTGCTATAGGCTTACCACAACGGCCAGAAGACATGCATCACATATTCAAGTAATTAAAATGGAAAAAGTGTGCTTTTGTTCTACAGTCAGACTCCAACAGTTCCTCTTTGACTGTGGAGAGCATCTTTTATCATGAATCCCTCAGTGGTATCTTGGAGCCTTGTTTTTCTGATGATAATTTAATCTTTCACAGTTGATGATCCTACGGTATTTCTGTTACTGTGTGTGCTGTTCTCTTGCTTCGTTCACTTTACCTTACATCAGTTTGTATCTTTCCAGATTTTTCTGAACTCATCCTTGCATTATTTCATATAATATACCACAACTTGTTCATCCATTCCCTAAGTGATGGACAATTCCTCAGTTTCCAATTCTTTGTCATTACAAAAAGAGCTGCTTAAATTATTTTTTATATAAGTAAGTTCTGGGGAAAATGCTCCAAGGGGAGAAATGATAGATGTTGTGAATTTAATAGCAGGGGCAGCTAGGTGGCTGGATAGAAAACCATTCCTGGAACTGGGAGGACCTGAATAGCCTCAGCCACTTTTTAACCATGTGAACCTGGGCAAGTCACTTAACCCCATTTGCCTACCACTTACTGCTCTTCTGCCTTGGAACCGATACTTAATATTGATTCTAAGACAGAAGGTAATGGGTTTTTTAAAAAAAGTAAATAGCAAGGTCAGTGTCACTGACATGTGGAGGGGGTGCAAGGTGTTAGAAGAGGGGCCAGGTTATGAATGGCTTTAAAGGACAAATAGCATTTTCTACTTGATACTCCAATAGGGAATCACTTTGAGTTTATTGAATAGTGGGAGCGGCATAGCCATTTTATCAGAAAGTGGTTCGTTACCTGCCTTTTAAGTGTATTAAGTTAGTATAATTAGTTTTGTCATCTAGAAAGCTTTAAGTGGTTGGTCACAGTATGAAGTGCCCAAATAACCATCTACTTTAAAATATAAAGTGATCATGTTAGCTTCTACTTGTGGAAGTAAACAGATCATTTCTAGAACACAGACTATGTGGCTGTTAGCATCCTAACTGAACTCTAAAAATTCAGTCATTCTTGTAATATTTAAGGGAATTATAGGGATTGAAGGGGGCTCAGGGAAGAAGTACAGGGGGTAAGGAAGGTTTTATGACAGGGAAATGAGGAGTTGAAGGAAGAGAGGGAATGTGGCTGCAGGTTCCCAAGAAATGGGCCACCTATGATAGCTGGAGGGGACGTCTTCTCTATTAATTGATGTTGAAGATACCCAAGAGCAGGTAAACATGAACTCTCCTAAGGAACAAGCCTCCCCCCAGACCAAGGTTGCCCAGCAGGGGCACTGTCTATTGTCTATAAGGACAATATTGTTGAATGGCTGTCCTGGGGTTCAGCTCCTTTTATGTCCCCTGAAGTGACAGTCCTCTTATCTGACTGCGGTTATTTAAGTAAAGATGGATTTAATAACAAGTTTGGATTGGGAGGTATCAGGGAAGAGGGAATCGGGATTTCCCTAAATTGGGTTTGAATCTCTCTCAGCTTCTGAGCTGAGGCCAGGCCTCAGCAGGATGGTGGAGGGTTTCTTTTATTCCTGTGTATGCTATATCTGTGCTAGGTTTCTTAAGTTCAAAGTCTTAGGAGTAGAAAGCAAGCAAAAGTAAAGGTTCTGACCTTCAGAACTGGTTGGGCCTGTCTCTTCCGGCTGATGCCCCTAAAGACCGGCCTTACAATTCAAACTGCTCCCCTTAAATCCTTTTGTTTGATGACACACTCACAGGAATCCAGGTAGAGCACACAGTTGGGAAAATCCAGAAATAGAGGAACTTCTATCCTGAGACAGGGAGAGGCTCCTTCTAGTAGGAGGGCCAGGAAGAGAGTCACGAGACCAATTGCCACTCCAAGTACTCCTCCCCCCACAACTGCCATTCTTGTCAATATCTCCTCTCTAACATTCCAACTCCTGTTTGTTCTACCTGACTGGCAAAAAGTCCAGAACTTGTTTCAGTTTTCCTTTCCACATTCTACACCTGCTTTACCCTAGGATTGAATTGGTGAGGGCCAGGTTTTTTCAAGGTTTGGAGGATTGGTTTAAAGAATAATTGTAAGTAAATAGCTGTCTTCTGTGGAGGGCATACTACTAGTGTATTTCTAAAACTTTTTAGAACCTAGAATTTCACTTGAAAAAAGCACAGATTTTATAATAAATGTCAACAATAGATAATCTTTATAAAATCTTTGTTACTTCTTACCACCAGCTTGGTGACCAAACTAAAAACTGAAGGTGATTAATTTTTAGAAATTTTAGCCTGTAAACTCCTTGGGAGCAAGGTCTATCTTCGACATTTTTTAAATCCTTACCTGCTGTCTTATAATCAATACTTTGTATTGGTTCCAAGGCAGAAGAGTGGTAGAGACTAGAAAGCAGAGGTTAAATGACCTGCCCAGGGTCACATGGCTAGGAGAATATCTTCTGCTTTTCTTTGCACTCCCAGTGCTTATAGCATAGTACCTGGCACAGAGCAGTAAGCAAATAACAAATGTTATTTGACTGACTGACTGACTGTGCAAAAAGAGAAAATTTCTTTGATAGTTGAATTGAGGATGTACTGAAGTAAAGAAGAGGCTGGAAGAAGAGAGACCAATCAGAAGACTTTTACAGTATTCCACCTGTGAAGCAATGAGACCTTCCCAAGCCAGGGTGCTAGAAGTATATGAGAAGAGAAAGGGATGTGTATAAGACATGCTACAAAATTGGTTGGTTGGTTGTTGGACATTGTCCTTAAACGAGGACCAAAATGACATCTCCGTGTTTCGGTCAGTATAGAGTTTGTGTCCAACATTGGCTGATCTGACTGTGGTATGAGCTCAAGAGGCTCTACCACAGGTTGGACACAGAATCCATATATACATTTGGGGTGGAGATGTCTCTAAATTTGTGGGTCTCAGGTTTCTTTTGAGCTACTGCAATTCTGCTTTACTCACAGAGCACAGCACCTGCTTTGATGCAGGCACACATTGATGGATGGTCCTATGCCTATGTCTCCCATGTCTCACAATCAATAACAAAGTTCTTCAGAGATTTTTAAGAGTATTGTGGAGACTTAGAGACTTGTATTGCTTCTTATAATCTCCATGTAAACACTTGCCTTGAGTGAGTAAGACAGTCCTTTAGGCAAAGGTGTTTTTCACATTTGAACCATTGGAGTTGTACTATCTCCAGTAGAGTTTGAATGAGAGGATACACATACTATTGTAATATATAACTCTTATTCTGTAAATAAGCATTAAAGACAAGAGGGAAAAATCAAAGGCTTTTTGCTATTTTGATTTTTCTTCAGTTTACTTTGAGTTTTCCTTCAGGAAAAGAAACAAAAAATTTGGAGTAAGAAGACATTATGCCTATGTTTTGTTGCCATTAAAACCTCTCAGAGCTCCTGACCACACTAGAGATTTTGTCTACACTTTTAAGGTTAATTTGTGTGTAAGGAAAATCATTTCAAAACTATTGAACAGCAAATAACACTGCAATTGATAGACTAGGAGAATGGGGGAAAAGAAAAGGAGATAATACTCTTTTTTAGGCCCTCATACCTTTATTCATTTTTTTCATTTTATATTCCCAAACACTCCCTGGTTTGTCAACTATCATCAGTTCAATGACAATTACACCTTGTCATCATTTTAATTTTGCTGCTGATAATAGGCCCAATGTCATGGGCTCAAGGATTCTTTTGGATTCTCAAGGGGGTTTTGTGTTCCATTTGCCTTTCATATCTGTCAAAAGGCTTCTCTTCCAGTTTCTGAGATTTACTCAACAGGGAAAGGGGAGAAGGTGGGGGTGGTCAAACTATTTCCTGAAACCCAAATGCCCCAGCAAAGCAACTTTACAGACATCTTGGTTCTATTAGAATTTGCAGGTCAAAGGGCAACCAGAACTGGTCTGGCAGTTTAAAAGAACTGGGGTGGGTTGAAATGGACAAGTTTAATGACTTTCAGTTAGATTTCTGCTGCCATCAACCCATTATCCAGTAATGAACCCATTAGTCATTCAGAGTTAGCAATCACTTTGGAAAGGTTCTGTGTTCACATTTTTAAATGTGTTTTATTGTTTTAACTGTGGAAAAGATACAGACAGAACAGCAAGATATTTTGGAAGGATGCAAAGGCAATGGACATTGCCTTTCTGATCCCATTAAGAAATAGCCTAGGCATGATAAAATAGGTACTCTTCCTACTATACTGTTCTTACTTATTTGGGACTCATGATACCTTTTTTTTTAAACCCCTACCTTCCATCTGCAAATCAATATTATGTATTAGTTCCAAGAGTAGTAAGGGCTGGGCAGTGGGGGTTAAGTGACTTGCCCAGGGTCGCACAACCAGGATCTGAGTCCAGATTTAAATCCCAGACCACCCATCTCCAGCTCTGCACTCTATCCACTACTCATACTTGGGACTAACTCTTTCCACCTTGGATCTGTGATCCAGAACTGGATAGAACTGGATAATGGGCAACAAACATGCCAGATGGCATCCATTCCTGTGCCCAGGATTTATATCTCTTAGGATTACTCTCTTCGGCTGGTGCCCAACTTGACCCTCTTTCGGTTATTGGCAGCTTGAATGCACTGTACTGTTGGTACTCCTGGCTAGAGCCCATCTTCAGTGACTGATAAACTCTCTATCCTATCTCTAAGGTACTCTGCCCTGGAAAAGTGACTCACTATGACTTTGTCATGGCTTTCCTAATCAGAATTCAGACATGCATTTTTCTAGATCTTTGTGGAGGAGGTAGAGAGCTAGGCAATCTTGCTTCCTCTCACTCCACCATCTTAAGTCAGCCTTCTTGCTTCCAACCAATATCTTCTTAACAAGATAGAGTCCTTTCTAATACATTGTCCTCAGTGCTATATGTTTTTCTTGTCATCTTAATTTTTGGTCCTTTTAAAATTAACCACCAGGGTACAGAATTAAAATGTAGACTTTCTTAAGTAAAAATCTGTAGAATAGGAGTGGTTTTCTCAATGGGATAATTTTGCTATTCAGTGGCCATATCATATCATATTATGAAATGCTAACCAATTGTCTCAAGCTATGCAAAGTGTAGCTAGTTACATGAAAAAAGAAATTAAATTGTTTAGGTTGTTGATTTTGTTTGGCATAATTTTAAGTTATGCTTGCTTAAGGAGATGACATTTATCTTTATGAATTTACCCAAAAAGTCAATACTAAAAATTGTATGATTATATCACTAGATGTAAAAAATTATACATTTATTTTTTATTTTTATTATTTTAAGTTGCTTCTGGGTTTTGATTGACTTGTCTGTTCCCTGTCTTATTTGTTTTTAACTAGTGTATAGGACATAACTTGTTAGAAGAAAGCTTTTAAGTTGACATTTCATTCATCCAAATCAAATGATTTTATATAGTTGACAGTTAACATGACAGGAGTGTCTGTAACTTTCCATTCAATTATCTACCTATAATGATGTGATCTGCTTTAGAATATTTACAAATTCTTGCCTATTCTCATTTCATACTTAAATTTGAATAGATTATACTCAAAAAGTTTTAGGGAAGATGGGAAAGTAGGCATATTTGTTATTAATTATTTTTCTTTATCATTTTGAGAGTGTAGGTAGTTATAAAGTCCCTGGTGTTTCTTGCTAAACATTTGAAGTATTCTCTTTTATAAAATATTTTGGAAATTAATCCCTCATTACCTTGAAAGTTGTAGCCTATATCTTTTATCAACAGCAATATTCTAACAGTAGTATTCATTTTGTGATTTAGAAAACTTCTACATGACTACTATTGAAACGTAATTATCTAGCCCCTCCCCCCCCACTCCCCACCCCCCCAAAAAGCACTGCAAATTCCGCTTGGACAGTGCTCTAAAAACAAAAATAAAAACAAAAAAAAACCCCAGCATTTTCTTATTTCAGTAGCTCAGACTGTATTTCTAGTTTTATAGAATCAAATTTACCTTCTTAAGGATGACTTTTAAAAATTTACTATTAAAGAATACCTTTCAATGTATTCAGCTCAATTCTTACCCTTTTGCTAACATCTGTTTTCTTTTCTACTGTCCTGCTTTCTTTTTCCTTTTTTTAATATGAATCATAAAAAAACCTTCACAAACCACAAACAAGATCTGTTTCATAGTATGCACTAATCAAGATAATTTAGTACTGGATGAAAATAAGAGAAGCTGATCAGTGGAACAGATTAGGTACATAGCATACAGAAACATGCCTAATAGTGTTAAGTAAACCCAAAGATCCTAGCTACTGCAGTAGACTCATTATTTGACAAAAACAGCTGTGAAAACTAGAAAACAGTCTGACAAATTAGATTTAGAACAACATCTTATCCCATATACCACATGAATGTTAAATGCATAAGTGGTTTAGATATAAAAAGTTACATAATAGTGAATTTAGAAGAGCTAGAAAGAGCATACTTTCGCCACTAAAAATAAGGGGAAAGTTCCTAATCAAAGTATAAAAAAGAATCAAAGAAGATAAAATGAACAGTTTTAATTAAATAAACTTGAAAAAGTTTTGCACAAACAAAACTAATAAAATTAAACTTAGAAAGCATTCATTTAGAATGCTGGAGGGGATGTGGCAAAGTGGGGACATTAATTCATTGCTGGTGGAGTTGTGAACTGATCCAACCATTCTGGAGGGCAATTTGGAACTATGCCCAAAGGGCGACAAAAGAATATCTACCCTTTGATCCAGCCATAGCACTGCTGGGTCTGTACCCCAAAGAGATAATGGACAAAAAGACTTGTACAAAAATATTCATAGCTGTGCTCTTTGTGGTGGCCAAAAATTGGAAAACGAGGGGATGCCCATCAATTGGGGAATGGCTGAGCAAATTGTGGTATATGTTGGTGATGGAATACTATTGTGCTAAAAGGAATAATAAAGTGGAGGAGTTCCATGGAGACTGGAACAACCTCCAGGAAGTAATGCAGAGCGAGAGGAGCAGAACCAGGAGAACATTGTACACAGAGACTAATACACTGTGGTATAATCGAACGTAATGGACTTCTCCATTAGTGGCGGTGTAATGTCCCTGAACAATTTGCAGGGATCTAGGAGAAAAAAACACTATTCATAAGCAAAGGATAAACTATGGGAGTGGAAACACCGAGGAAAAGCAACTGCCTGAATACAGCGGTTGAGGGGACATGACAGAGGAGAGACTCTAAAGGAACACTCTAATGCAAATATTATCAACATAGCAATGGGTTCAAATCAAGAAAACATGTAATGCCCAGTGGATTTACGCGTTGGCTACAGGGGGCTGGGGGGGAGGAAAAGAAAATGATCTATGTCTTTAATGAATAATGCTTGGACATGATCAAATAAAATATATATTAGAAAAAAAAGAAAGCATTCATTTAACTGGGAAAAAAATCTTTATAGCAAATTACTGTGAGAAAGGGCTCAAAAGGAAGAAATCCAAACTATCAACAACTTTATTTTTAAAAGCTCCAAATTACTAATAATTTGAAGAAGGCAAATTAAAACAACTTGGGGTTCCACCTTATGGGTATCAGGTTGGGGAAGATGACCAAAAAGGATTTAAATTTTATGAATAAGTATTTTTTTAAAGTTTATCAAATAAATCCCTAAACTTAAATCTGATATTGGTTGCAATAGACAACCACTGAAGTCTCTTACAACTTTTAATTCTGTAATAGAGGAAGGTTCTTGAAAGAGATAGGATTTTAGCTTGGACTTTGACAGACTGTTAATGGGGGTGGAATAGGAAGGACATTCTATATTTCAGGAACATCATTAACAAAGATATAGAAATGAGAAAGCAAAGAACTATTCCCAAACCATAATTGATTGATTTTACAATGACAAACTACTAAAAACTATGTAGACATTGCAAGAATATTGCAAGCTAAGGCTGAAGCCAGATTGTGGAACACTTTGAATGCCAGCCTAAGGATTTTGATCTTTATTTGGTAGGCAGTGGAAAACCATTAAAGTTTCAAACAATGAAGCAACATGATCTTTTTACTTGTATAGTAGGAAGACAAATTTGGCCACTTGGAAATAAAACTCCATAGTTGTATCACTGGTAAGTATATATGGGTTGGCACACAGAATGTAACCAATTAGGAATAAATTTTGATGTGATATGTGATGTAAAACAGGATTTGCTTAAGGCCCAGCACATTCAAGTGACAAGTTTTACAACCATTCCAAATGACCAACTGATTTGCAAAGAAAAAAATTTCCTGTGCTGTTGCAGGCAGGAAGCTCTCCTTGCTGCCATTAGTGAAAAAGATGCCAACATAGCTCTTTTGGAGCTTTCCTCCTCCAAGAAGAAGACTCAAGATGAGGTAGCTGCATTGAAACGCGAGAAGGATCGTCTGGTTCAGCAGCTGAAACAGCAGGTACGATTAAAGGCATAATGGGAACCAAGCCAGGGAAGGGCCCTATAGAGCTATGTCTACATTTCACTCCAGCCTATGTCCATTCTTTTTTTTGACCAACCATGGTTTAAAGTTCCATGTATTATCTTAAATAGGTTGCTTCTAATCACATATGCCAACTTGGCCTTTGTAAGTAAATGATTTTATCTTTATTACAGATATCTTTTTTGTGGACTTGATAAGTATAGTTTTCTGGAGAAGCATGGCCAGGAATGCCCACTCTATTTTGTGCTACTGCTGGAGTAGGGGAGGAAAAAGTGTGATACCTTGTTGACTTCCTTTGTAAGCTTTGTATTTTATATTATGCATTTAAAAACATCATTCTAAAAAAGAGTCATTAGGCTTCACCAAACTCCCAGAAAAGGTCTACAACACACAAAAAAAACATTGATTCCAAACTAGCAACATCAGGGACAAAAAAAAAAGACTTTATTGTAAAAGGATTTATAATTTTTGGAGATTGTATACATCCAGGAATTGTAAAGAGATGGACAATACTTAACCCAACTCTAACCACATCCTTTCCAGAATTCTGTGCCCATTGTTTATCTAATGCCTTTCAATTATGAACATCAAAGAACCAGAAGATGCCCTTTTTAAAGTACAGAGGCAGACCTGCACAATGAGATCTACTTTGATTTTGTTTGTTCTTAGACCATTCTCCTGCCATTGCTTTGCTCTGTCCCCTTTTTTATCATTACTCCCTACCCTCTTCTAGTTGCATTACTTTTTTACTAATTGACTACATCATTCTGTTATTGAAACAGTTAGACCCAGGAAGTTTTTTCCAGGGGAATTTCTTCTCTTCCATTGTGGTGGGTACCAGTGATCACAAAATTGTGTTTTTCAGTTTAATATTTAATATTTAACATTTACCATGAGATGCTTGCACTATAAATCTGTTTTTCCATTTTGTAGATCAATATTAAATGTGCTCAAAAGTTTACTTAATTTTATAACCTTTGCCCAAAAGAATCTCCAAAGATGTCCCTTTTCTGTTAATTGGCAAATGCAACACAAAAGGACAAAGGAAATTTTAAGAACAAGGAAATTTTCAGTATCACAAAATTATCTTACGCAAGAAGTGAAATTATCAGATTTTAGGATAGTTGTGAAAAAAACATCAAGTCTATTTTGCCATGTATTTCCATTAACGGTGAGAGGGCCATTTAAAGTGCCATTAAAAAAGCAGAATGAGAATGTTGTATATACTTCCTATTTTTATCTATTTTACTTTACTTTTTTTTGCTACAAAGGAGGATTCTAAAGGGTGAGAGAGGCAGTATCAACTACCAAACTGATTGTAGTGTAAAGAGAAAAAAGCATCATAAAGCAAAAAGAAATAGATATATGACTAGAAAAGGAGGTTGCTCTCAAAATGAGAGCAAGACATAGAAGAACTTGACACATGCTACATTGATATGTCTGTAATGTCAAGCCACAAATCAGTTGAAAAGCATTTTTTAAACACCTAATATGTGCTAGGAACTGTGCCAAGCACTGAAATACATAAAGAAATGCCAAAGACAGTGCCTGTACTCAAACAATGCACAACTTCATGGGCAAGACAACATGCAAACACCCATATACAAACAGGATTTATATAGGGCAAATTGAAGACAATCTCAGAGGGAAGGCACTGACATCAAGGAAGATCAAGAAAAGCTTGTAGAATATGGGATTTTAGCTGAACATGAAGGAGCTAGAGACAAGAAGGTAGACCACTCCAAGCATGAAGGACAGCCAAAGAAAATGCCCACAGTTGAGAGAGAGAGTATTTTATGTAAAGAGGAGATGCAGGGATGTCAGTGTCAGGCTATTTCAGAGGACGTGGGAATTAGTAACTTGTAATAATACTAGAAAGGTAGGATTGGGCCAGGTCATAAAGAACTTTGAGTGCCAAACAAGGTATTTAATATGAAGTCAAGATAGTTTATTGATTGGGATTGTTGGGGTAAAATGGTTAGATCTGTGGCTTAGGAAGATTAATTTGACAGGTGATTGGAGAATGGATCAGAATGGGGAGAGATGGACACAGAGAGAGTAACCAGCAAGCTATTGGGATTGACAAGGCATGAAGAGATGAGGGCCTGCATCTGAAAAGATGGTGACAATATCAGAGAAGTGAGAAGCCATTCTGTAGAAATGGGATGAAAGTAAAACCAACAATAATTGGCAATATATTGGATATGGAGAGTAAGAGTAAGAGGGTCAAGGATGACTCCTTTGTTGTCAGCCTGAGGATGGTGGTGTCTTTGAGAGGAAAGTTTTAAGAGGGAAGTTTAAAAGAAGGAAAGGTTTCCAGAGGGACTTTTGTATATTGGAAGGGAAATAAATTAATTCACAAAATTATTAATTTATGTGGTAAATTGTCGATTTATTCTAAATTCATATGTAATCCTACAATAGTATTGCCCATTTAGAGATGAAGATGAAGCATTTCTGAGGAAAACTGATGATCCCTCCAGATTGTGCTTTTATTCTCTCTCCCATGCATGGTTTCACATTGCTGTCCACTCACAATACATCTGGGTTTATATGAGAGCAAAGGAAAGAGACTTCTGCCAAAGACATTTTGGTTCTTTAATTTCTCTAAGAGCATGTATTTAAAGTTTGGATGAGGGAGAAGCCTTTTGGAAAGAGGATATGGCATCAATGTTGTTTTAATTTAGAGCTCCTAGACTTGAATTGCAAGAATGTGCCTCACTCTAGAGACCATTTCCTTACACAGTACTAACACAGAATTAACTTGGAGTTAGGCTTTCCAGTAAATGGAACTGCTAAATCCTGATTGGTTGTTGGCATTCACGTGGAGCTATTACCATCCTGTGATGGAGGTGGGGAAGGGATTTAAAAAGTGGGGGGTCATTATCTAATGTGGTCCCATTTTACTCACCCACCTCCCCCAGTACTTTGTCTCTCTGACTCATTCGTGGCAAAGCAGTCACTGGGGAGACTGTTTCAGAGAGAGGGCAGGCCAATACAAGAAAACAGAGCTAAAGTTTGTCTAACAAAGTCCAGATGTGCTGTGGTGCGTGCCAGCCAGTATGTTCAGATTATAAGTCATGGCCTGCTGTGCCTGTCAAGCTAGTACCAGCAATAGAATTAATATAAAAATAGAGGGAACTCTTTATGGCCTTAATTTAATCTGTTCAGTGACAGTCTTTCACACAATGATCTCTTCTGAGCATTTTTTCTCTTTTCCAGTAAAGATTTGCATATAGTAATTGCTAGTTTGAAAGTTTTGTTTTTTAACTTTGAGTTGCCAAAAAGAAAAAATTATTAAAAGGTGGGTTAGAGTTATTTAGTTGAACTTTTAAAAATGCTTTGAGATTGGTTTGAGATTTAACATCAGTTATTCGTCATTATATCCTAATTCCTACCTGGTGATTCCTCCATTCTAACAGAATCAGAGGATCTGTGTTCTGTGTCCTGTCTGTGTCACTTAATATCTCTGTGACCATAGACAAGTGACATATCCTTAATGCGGCACAATTTCCTTGACTGTAAAATGAAGGTATATGGCTAGATAACCTCAAAGGGTCTTTCTGCTCTAAAATCTATAATTTTCCAGAGGAACATGACCAACAAAATGAAAGATTAGATTCTCATGACCCCTAAAATGCTCTAACGCTATAATACACAAGAGGTAAAGTTATGGCAACTTTTTCCATAGATTCAGGTATCAAGAACCCTTAAAAAGTAACAGCCAAGAAGGCTAATCCCTATCACGCTCACTCAGCTCCCTCTTCACCACTAACTCATAGACTCTGGCAGGGCTACACTAAAGGACCCATGGGTTTATGCTTTGCAATCCACTCAGCAACTATATTCCTGCTAATAGAGCCTCTCTACCAGCCACACTAATCCTACCCTCATGACACTCCTGTGACAGTAAGCAATAAAACTCAATTCTTTGCTCTTCTCCTAGTTTAGAGGAGGTAAAGTATAAGAAAGCAGAAGCATTCTCGGTCTGAGGCAACAGCTACACCTCACAGCCAGAGAACTGAGACCAAACAACAACAAAATTCTCTTATCTAACCGAAGCTTTAGAAGGGAATGAAATAATGTGGTTGGAAAGCAAAGGAACTTGATGAGACTATAAAAGTTGAGTTGAAACACCCTGAAAAAATTTTTAAAAGTGTTTGATCAATATAAAAGTTGAGTTGAAACATCCTGAAAAAATTTTTAAAAGTGTTTGATCAATTGTGTTTGATCAATATAAAAGTTGAGTTGAAACATCCTGAAAAAATTTTTAAAGGTGTTTGATCAATAAGGGATAGTCACTTGAAGGACTTCTAAAATAAATAAAAAGTAAAACCATAGACGTGAGTAAATTATTTGCTTTTTAAGTAACTTGGGTAATAGAAATATAAGACTGGAAAACCATACAGCAACTTGAAAAGATAGAATTAATGTCTGTTACCCATTCCACCCCCCATCCCCCCTGGGCAAAAAAGGAGGGGAGGTGAACTAGAAAGAGAAAGACACCTATAGGGTTAAAACTAACAACAGAAACCCTTATAATATTTCTTCCTAAAAGTACCAAGGAGGCAACAGTGAAAATGGAACATAAATGGAACAAATGATTGGAGTAATGAACCTGAAATTTAATTGACTAAAACTGTACCCCCTCACCCCCACCAGTGGATCAGTTTTCTTTGTGAGTCTAAAGTGCAGAATGTGCAAATGGAGAAAAAGAGAAGAAAGAAGATGAGGGATTGTATGGCATACTCTAATCAAGTCAGTGGTAAAGAATGAAGGGGAAATAAATCCTGTGGTCTTTCAGGATTAATAGGAGCTATGGGAGAAAAGATAAAGTGGCAAAAGGGAGAGATCATAACTGAGAGATAAAAGTAGAAATCTCAATTTATTGATAGTAGGGGATACTGTTAGAAAGCACTTTCTTAGGGGCAGGAAAATATTCTGTAACCAGGAGATTAAGTCTTTAAGTGAAAATAATGTGGAGGAATGTGGTCACCATTTCAGAGTGTTTTGCCTCTGTAGACAGCATCCTGAGTCAGAAGAAATATAATCAGAACTTTGAGGGGCAACTGATACCCAGAAAAATGTTAAGGCATGAACAGAGAGTGGAAATTTTGTTGCAAGTGGTGATTGAGGGGGCAGGGGTAATGATCTTGGTCAAGGCACAGAGTAGTAATGAAGCACACATTCTGGGACATGGGGGATGCAGAAAAATTTCTGAAGTCTAATAGAAGACAAAGGGGAGGAAAAGAAGTATTTACTTAACTCCTTAAATGAGGGGAACAAAAGGAAAGAATGGGTTAAAAATCTAATAAAATGAAAAAGTGATAGTTTAAATTTAAAAAAACTCAGTCTGTTGCTTCTAAGAAACACGTTTTTAAAAAATCAACTATACACAGAATAAAAATGAGAAACTGGAACAAAATTTAGTTTACATCAGGTAAATCCCCATAAACCACAAATTGAAATAAATCCATCAAAAAAAGGAAAAAAAAAACATTTTGCTGAAGGAAGCCGGAGACAAAGCAATATCAGTATTGATCTTGTATTCCCAAAATACTTTAGTATCTAAATTCATAAAGGATAAAACAACTGAATTTTGAGAAGACTTTGAGACTAATGCGATAATAGGAGACTAAATTCCTCTTCCAGTTTTCAATAGATATAAGAAATTCAACAAAAAGGGGAAAAAACCCAAAATTGAACAAATTGCTAGAGAAACTGTAGCTAAACAATGCATATCTTCTAAATAGGACTGTTGCCTAACAAACATTTCTCAAAAGTATGAGGAGCCTTTACAAAAATTGAAAAATTGTTAGGATACTGAGATATTACACACATATTTTAAAAGTCAGAAATAGTAAATACATCCTTTGCAGACTGATAAAATTAAAAAATATTAATCAGGTCAGGGACCACAAACAAAAGACACAGACCTTCATGGAAATTTAATGAAATCTTAAGTAATGAATGAGTCAAAGAATCATAGAAACAATTAGTTATTACATAAAAGAAAATGATAATGGTGAAACAACATACCAAAATTTCTGGAATGTATTGAATTCAATCTTTGAGGGACATTTTTGACCCCTAAAACATTTTTAACAAAACAGAAAAGGCAAGGATTAACAAACTGAATATGTACTTAAAAACTAGAAGGTAAATAAGCCCAATATAAGCACAAAAGAAGGGATATTGAAAACTGGAGAAGCAAATTAGATGCCAAAAAATCTGTAGAAGTGATAAAAATTAAAAACTACCTCTTTGAAAAGACTAACAAAATTGATAGGCTTTTAGCCAACCTAAATTAAAAGAAGAGTTTAAAAAAATCAAATCACTAATAAGGAGAGATCACAACAAAATCAAAAGAAATGAAAAAAATTGCAAAACTTCTAGTTCTAGAGACATATGCTAACAAAACTGAGAATGAAAAAAAAAAATGAACTGATTTCAACAACAGAAAACCAAAATTAACAGAAGGGTAAATAGAAGTCTTGAATGAGCCAATCTCAGAAAGACAGGAGAACTAGCTCTAAAAGAACTTCTAAGGCAAGGCAATTCCTGATCTTAATGGAGAATTTGACAACATTTTTAAAAACTGATTCCAATACTACACAAATTATTATTTAGAATTAAGGAGAGCAATCTACTAAACTTATTTTATGAGACAAATATAGTCCTAATATTTAAACCAGGGAAAAATGAAGCAATGGAAACCTACAAATCCATATCATCAATATTGATATATAGAAGTTCAATGACAAAATGTTCCTTAAAGAAATGAAGAACAATGTAAATAGATGAAAGAATATTAATTTCTTATTACTGGGCTATGCTGATACAATAAAAATGATACTGCCAAAGTTAATTTACAATTTAATGTTTCACTAGTAAAACTGTTGAAGGTATATTTTAGAGAATTCAATAAAATAATAAAATTCATTTGTTAAAACAAAAGATCTAGAATGTCAAAGAAAATAATGAAAAAAAGTAAGAATAAAAAGGGAATTACACTTCCTGGGGAATAGCATCTCACATTATATTAAAAAGTAGCAATCATCAAAACCATTTAACTTTGTTTTTCAAATAGAGAAGTGGATCAGTACTAAAAACAAGGTAAAGGAGAACCAGAAATAATATAACTCAGTAACTGAGTGTTTTATAAAACACAAAACATAAATTACTTAGAAAATACTTCCTAATTGAAAAAAAAATACTCTTGGAAACACCAAAAAGCAATTGGTAGAAATTAGGGAAATACCTTATGCCTGTTTTCATAATTAATTCAATTAAGCTAACACTTCAAAATGAGTTTATTTTTACATGACCTTAATATTAAAAGATGATTGCTTTAAAAAAATTAGAAGAGAAATACATCATATACCTTTTAGCACTGTGAGTAGCTCTACATCAACATCAAGTTATGTTTAGGTGGCAACTGGGTAGCTCTATCTGACTTATCCAAGTAAGAGATTGAGGCAATTACAAAAGATAAAAGTCAACTTTGAAACTATGAAGCTTCTGTACAAATAAAATCCATCTAGAATAAGAAGGAAAATAGTTAAATAAGGAAAAAATATTTGTATTAGATTTCTCAGAAAGGGCTAGCAGATACACATATCTGTTATACAGACCAAAATCCACTCCCTAAAAGACAATGGCCAAACATATATGAATTAATAGTTCTCAAAAGAAGAATTACAGACTATTAACAGTCACATGAAAGAATGCTCCAAATCACTAATAATTCAGATTTCTCAAAAAGAAATTCAAATTTAAAAGGGAATAACTCAAGTTTTACCAGCTATCCAGGCATTTGGCAAAGATGACAGAATGCTGGGAGTAGATAGTGTTGGAATAGTTATGGAAGTCCTGTGTTGTTGGACCTTTATATACATCAGTATAACCATTTTGGAAAACTAGGAAATTATGTAGGTCAAGTGACTGAAATGCCCACACCCTTTGATTCAGAGTTTTCACTCATAGGCTTATAACTCCAAGTATTCATTGAAAAGAACAAGGTCCATAAAATATTAATAGCAACACTTTTTGGTAGCAAAGAATTAGAAGTAAAGTATATGCCCATTAAGTGAGTAACGGCTAAATAAGTTGTAACACACCAATGTGATAGAATATGACGAATGGAAAGAAGTATGGAGAGGTGTGCCCAGTATAATAAAATAAAGTAGGCAGAGCCAAACAAACAAAATTCCCAATGACTTCAAGAATATTGCAAAATTACAAAGAATGAGCATGACCCAAAGGAAGAGATAGAAGACACCTTCCCTCAACTGTTTGACTGAGCCGGGAGGTCCTTTAGATGTGGTCATTACATATATTTTAAAACGTTTTTCAGTACAGGCATACCTCAGAGATATTTTAGGTTCATTTCTAACCACTGCAATAAAGCAATTATCACAATAAGGAAAAGTCATGCAATTTTTTTTTGTTTCTCAGTACATGTGAAAAGTTATGTTTAGGTGGCAACTGGGTAGCTCAGTGGATTGAGAGGCAGGCCTTGAGATGGGAGGTCCTAGGTTCAAATCTGGCCTCAGACACTTTCCACCCTGGGCAAGTCACTTAACCCCCATTGCCTGTCCCTTACCAACCACTCTTCTGCCTTGGAACCAATACAAAGTACTGATTCTAAGGTGGAAGGTAAGGGTTTACAAAAAAAAATTCATGTTAATACTATGCTGTGATCAATGTGTGCCATGGTTTTATGTCTAAATAAATATACATACTTTAATTTTAAAAGTGCTTTATTGTTTAAAAAAAATGTTAACCATATCTAAGCCTTCAGCAAGTTGTAATGGTTTTACTGGTAGAGGACCTTTCCTTGATGTTGATGGTTGCTGACTCATCAGGGAACTTGAGGTGATGGTGACAATTTCTTAAAACACGGCAATGGAGTCTGTCACATCAATTGACTCTTCCTTTCTGGAAAAATTCCTCTGTAGGATTTAATGCTATTTGTTAGCATTTTACCTACGAGAGAACTTTCTTCAGAATTGGAGTCAATCTTCTCAAACCCAGTTACTGCTTTATCATCTTAAGTTTATGTGATGTTCTCCAATATTGTTGTATCTTAGGGATTAGGGAGGCCATAGGAGAGGGAGAGAGTTAGGGAAATGACAGGTCATTAGTGGTCTGAATGCACACAACATTTATCAATTTGTTGTCTTATGAGTATGTATCCTTGTGCCTATAAACCATTACAATGGTAGCATCAAACATCACTGATCACGGGTTGCTATGACAGATATAATAATGAAAAAGTTTGAAATATTTTGAGAATTATGACAGAGAGACGTTGTGAGCACATGCTATTGAACAAATGACACTGATAGACTTGTTCAGTGAAGGGGTGCCACACACCTTCAGTTTGTAAAAAATACAGTATCTGTGAAGTACAATAAAGCAAAGCATGGTAAAATAAGGCAAACGCATACTGATTAGTTTTGCTTCATTTTGGGCCTTTTTTTTCCTTTCAAAAGCATTATTTATTATATCCAAGGGGCTTTCTGGAAGGCTACAGTGGGAGAGATAATGGAAGAAATTTTAGTGATGTATAAAAGAAAAGTTAACAATCAATATTTTGAAATTGAAAATTAAGCAAAACCAACCAACAAGTCTTGTAGTGTCCAAAACAACGAAATAGTTTAGGGATATGCTTATTTCATGATAAGAATAATGTTTGGTCCATTATATTCTTACTCTGAATGTAAACTTTTATTTATACATAATCATTTTGGTTTTAAAACTAAAACTCTCTCTCTCTCTCCTTCCTTCTCTCCCTCTCTCTCCTTTCCTTCTCTCTCTCTCTCTCTCTCTCTCTCTCTCTAGTTTTATTAATAAATGTTTATAATTCTGGTCAGACCACCCTTTTTATTTGTTACAGTATTAACAAGTATTAACAGTTTTTTTTTTTAATTTGCTTGGTTTTTTTAAAGAACATCAATACTATACAAAACAGAACAAAAAAATGCTGCCATCAAAAAAACTTCCTAAGCATTGTTGTAATTGTTACAATCTTTAACCCATGGAAACTTTTCAAATTCATAATGATTCTGTGACTGCAGAGAAAGGTTTGATCCCTTGGGTTTTTAACTGGTAGATAATTAAGAAAAATTATGAGCTTACGCTATTCAAAAGGCAGTTTGTGTGGCCAATATGTATGACATTTATAGGAGGCTGAGCACTATAAGTTTAAGCTGCATCAGTTATGTTTATGAACATCCATGAAATGATAGGCTATTATCATCTCATTATCGGAGCAGCTCTGGCATGCATGATGTAAGAGTATTGGAGGGTGGGGATGTATATGTGTGTTCTTTACATTAAGGGAAAGAGGAGTTTAGGAAAAGGAAAAGGGCCACAGTTTGGGAGCAAATAGGGTGATGGGGATTGACAGTAGTGAGAAGGCAGAGGTTCTAAAGGCTTGTTTTACTTCAGATTTTCTCATGAGGAAAATAATATTTGCATTGGAAATGACAGGAAGTTGATTCCCAGGATACATAAGGAGAGAGTGCTCATAGAATTGCTCTTTGTAAATTCAAAGCACTCACCCCTGATGAACCACATTCTGTGATACTAAAGATCCCTGGAAGGGATATTTGAAAGATCATGCAAAATATGAGAGGTACCGTAATACTGGAAAGGAAAAATAATGTCAGTTCAAAAAAATTTAAAAAGAAGTGAAGAGGTAACTTGGCTTCTATTCCTTTGAATAGTCTAGAAGGTATCATTAAAGAGATGGTTAGAAGATGAGATTATAAAGAGTCCATTTGACTTCATTTAGAGCAGGTCATTACATATTGACCTCATTTTCTTTTCAGACAGAATGCTGTAGATATTATTTGCCCCAGATTTTAGCAAAGCATTCAGTGAAATATTTTGTACTATAAATATGGAGAAACATGAACTAAACAGTGGATGGTACAGTCAGACAGATTTGGAACTATTTGAATGGATGGTGTCAAAAAGCCATTGTTAAAGATTAAATGTCAGATTGGCAGGAGATGGCCATTTGAAGGCCCTAGGGATCTGTATTTGGGCCTCAGCTGTTTAACCTTTGTCCATTGGGCAGTTGGAGATGAGAGACTGGAGGTTAGGAAAGAAATTACACAGAGACTGATACACTGTGGTACAATCTAACATAATGGACTTCTCCATTAGGGTCAATGCAATGGCCCTGAACAATCATCAGGGATCTAGGAGAAAAAACCACTATTCATAAGCAGTGGATAAACTGTGGGAGTAAAAACACCAAGGAAAAGCAACTGCCTGACTACAGCGGTTGAGGGGACATGACAGAGGAGAGACTCTAAACGAACACTTTAATGCAAATATCAACAACATGGCAATGGGTTCGAATCAAGAACACATGTGATACCCAGTGGAATCACGCGTCGGCTATGGGGGCTGGGGGGGAGGAAGAGAAAATGATCTTTGTCTTTAATGAATAATGCTTGGAAATGATCAAATAAAATATTATAAAATTTAAAAAAAAAAGAAAAAAAGAAAAAGAAAATTCCTTGTGTCAAATGACATAGCTTAGCCTTTGAAGCACTCTTAAGTTCCAGACCTCAAATTAAATAAAACTCTGTCCCTATTTTCCACATTTGTAACATTAAAGTATTAGACTATATGGCCTCTAGTACCTTTCCACTCTAAATCTATGATCCTATGATTCTTAAAATAAAATCTTTTCATTATTAATCTCTGGGGAGCCATTTTATCAGATTCTAACATCTCAGTTCTCTATTTCCTAATACGTGAGGAAGCAGAACCTACACTAAAGAAAACTATGATTACAAGAGAAGCTGATCTAGATTAAGCATGCATAGAGGAGAACTATGCTGGAGGCAACATAATTTTAGGACATTGTGTAACCTCTTCACAGGGAGGAAGAATACCAAATAATTCTAAAAAACAGTCTTTTTTTCTTGTCCTCCAAAAGTGTGATTGAGAAATTATTAATAAAACACTCAATAAAAACCAATAACATGGAAATGAGTTTGGATCAAGGACACATGTGATACCCAGTGGAATTGCGCATTAGCTAGGGGAAGGGTGACAGGAGGAGGGGGGAGGAAAAGAAAATTATCTTTTTTTTCAATGAATAATGTATGAAAATGACCAAATAAAATAATGTTAAAAAGATAAAAAAAATAAAACACTCCATAGCTTCACTTTCCCATTTATACAAAAATTTTTATGACACTAAACTAGATACAGACATCAAGGAAATGGGTATTTTTTTGTCAATTATATTCTGCAACATATCATACTTATCTTTACATCACATAATTTGAAATGTTTAGAAAATAAAAAATTATATTGCACTTATTGTTTGTTGACAATAAGAAAGCATTTGATTAAGAATAAAATAAAACCTTAGAGGCTTTCCATGAACAAGTTTGAACCATTTAGGTTTCTTTGAAACATACAATAAAATTGCTTTCTTCAGTGGAACTCTGATTATTAATATGTGCTGATAAGAAGATCATTGAAACACATGATTTATCACTTGTTTATTTGGGAAAATGTTTTTGTGATTTTCATTTTATGGGATTGTTCACTTACAAGAATGAATAATATGGAGATAAAAAAATTTTAATGCAAAAAAATGATCAATGAAAAGCCCATGTGCCCTTTTGGGTATCTACATAATGTCAGGATATCTCAAGGAAAGCCCCCTTAATAGTTCGAGTAGATCCTATTATGGAAGATTTGCAGGAAAACTTGGACAAGAACTTCCCAGAATAAGAGGACGTAGGTAGCATTCCTGTTCAGAAGATCTCTTCCAGTTCCAAAATAAAGTTAGAATACAAAAATCTCTCTCTCTCTCGAAGTCCTAGGTTACTCTTTCCTACTGTGAGATAAAAATGTGTTCTACATTTTATTATGGTATGTAATGCTTACTAAGGTGTTACTCCAGAGAAAGCTGAAGTAATTTTTCAGCTGTCTGGTGTATGACTTGATCTCTGTCTGAAGATTGTACCTTTTTTTTTAATCACATTTTTTCCCATGCTTCTTTTATTGGTCTAATTTTCTAACTTTAGGAAAAATAAGGTGCATAAAATTATAAGAAACATTCTTTTGGGGTCATAAATTATTTTTGTGTGTTTTGAAACTTCTTGGTTTTCAATTTCCTAAATCTTTATTAGCTGTTTCTCTTACACTCTTTCAGACTTGTGATCAGAGCATAGGAGAGCTGTAATAACTCTTTTACAGTCTAAGCGTATACCCTCAGCTTAAAAAGAGAAAAGGAAGGTTAGGAAAGTGAGGAAATTATTTTGATTGAAAGAGAAAATGAAGAATACCAAGATTTCATACCAGAGAAGGAGGAATTATAGCTAAAGTTTGTTGTGACAAAGTCCTTGAAACTATTTTTCCATAAAACTCCTCTCCAAATCAAGTCATAAGTAAGTCAACTGTCTTCTCTGAGGTAGAGAAAAACTTTACTCTGACATTTCATTTCATATCCTTCTGTTTAAAATCTCATATTGGACCCAGCAAATAGGAGCTCACATTTTCTTGTTTGTTCACACCATAACAGTTTGAATTTTCTTGGAGAATAGACACAGTTTGCAAAAAAACAAGTTATTAAATTAGATCTTGGAAAGAGTTGTATCAGATTTATAAGAAGGGATAAATAGAGTGATGTGGTGGTTGTGGTAGTGATGTGAAATGAAGTCTGTATCTTAGTCTGTTTTGGTGAACTTCAAATCAAATTAATAAAGGGGAGTTATATAAGCAAGAAAGCTGGAGGAACAAACCCTCTGGCTTTTTAGCTATTTAATTCCTAGGAATCCTAAGTTCATAACCTCAATTAAAAATGACTGTAGCTCTGGCATTTAGTATTTGTACCTAAATAGTAAAACAAACCATGCTAGATTTCTTGAATAGGGGATTCTGCCCATTAGATTCTGCCCATTTGGCTTTGCCAAAAAACAAACAAGCAAACATTCAAGTATTTGGAATATAATAAGAACTCTTGAATAAAAATGCCAGTTTATAAATTTAGAGTTTGTCTTTATGTTTAATATTTAGTTGAAGGAAATAACAAATTATGGACTGCCATCCTCTGAAGTTCGTAGTTCTTATATAGCATGTACATCTCCCCATAAGGAAGTATCAGATCTATGAGATAACTAACGTTAGCTATGCACAGGTAGCAAATTCTCTCTCAAATAAAGATCTTACCCTCATGTGTGGTATAGTGACATCTTGCTATCTCTCCAATTGATGATGATGATGATTGATGATAATTTTTTTAAAAATTCCTACCTAGACATTTTTAAAAAATGATAGACCAGGGAATTATAACACAATTCTTTTACCAAAAAGTTAAATGAGTATATATAGATTTATAAAATAAATGAAAATCAAAAGCTATCATCATCTATAATCAATTGTGATAACATGTAAAGTGTTTTGTAAGTCTTACAATGCTATATAAATGCTAGTTATTATTATTATTCCTTTAATGGACTTTGATTCTGTAGCTAAGGCAAGTGACATGATTATTCCAGAAACTAAGTGGCAGTGTCCATATGTGTTCATTCTTGCATGACATATAGAGAATGCCTTTAAAATTTATGATAGAATGTGTTACTTGTTTTCATTCTAGTCTTAAGAAAGATTCTGGAAAATATTATAGTGTATTTTTTTTCATTTTTACTAAAAAGTTTGAGTCCTAAAATTTCTGATTCTTCTTACTCTCCTTTTTTTTTAAAAACCCTTATCATCCATCTTAGAATTAATATTGAGTATTGGTTCCAAGGCAGAAGAAGAGCAGTAAGGGCTTGGCAGTAGGGGCTAAGTGACTTGCCCGGGGTCACACAGCTAGAAAGTGTCTGCATCAAGATTTGAACCCAGGACCTTCTGTCTCTAGGCCTGGCTCTCAATACACTTAGCTACCCAGCTGCCTCCTCATCTTACTATCCTAAATAAACTTTGTTAGTTCCTCAGTGCAGATATAAAGAACTCTAGTTAAGTCATTGCAGAATAAAGGTTATTTTAAAAAAATGCTTGATAGAGATAAGCAAGTCAGTATCATTTCAAATAAAAATTTCCTTTCAAGCTTCTCTTTCACATTTCTTTTGGTTAGTTTATATCATCACTAAATATAAACATATACACAAGGCTTTCCTGACTTGAACAAAGCTCTATCTATTTTGCAATTCTACCTCCAACCTTGCACTTAGAGGGAGCAAACTTTTTTAAGGAATTGTCATGTTTAACATTTTTAATGTTTAATACTATAATGATGATGTGAATTTTAAACCTAGGCTCATTTCTATAGCATGAAAAGAATCAAAAGGGAACCTTGATGGAGGCTTACCCCAATTAACATTTATGAACATTATTAATGTCCCATTAAGGCATATAAAACACTTTTCTTAACATCTTTATTGCCCCCTCTGCCACTTTTGATACTTTTGATCACTTCTTCATTCTCCTTCTCCATGTATGACTGCTTCTTCTTGGATCTTGATGCAGGTCAGCCCCTCTAACAACAAGTGTCCTCCAAGGCTGGGTTCTCGACTCTCTTTTTTTTTCTCTATACCATCTCTCTTGTTACTCTTACCATTTCCCACTGTTTCAATGCTCAAGTCTATGCCTATGCAGATTTACTTAATCCAGCTCTAACTTCTTTCTTGAGCTACAGTCTCACATCACCACCTACCTTTTGGATGGATCAAACTGGATGCCCCATAAGCCTCTCAAACTCAATAGGAATCAAACAGAACTCATTATCTTTTCCCAGAAAGCTCCCCTTATTACGACTTCTTTATTATTGTTGAAGACACCATCATTCTCCCAGACATCTCATCTCACAACCTAGGCAACATCTTGACCCCTCCACTCTCTCACTCTTCATGTCTAATCTGTTGGCAGTCTGTCCATTTTACCTTTGCATAACATATGTTCTTTTCAGTCAACTCATAGAGCTACTATTCTGATTCTGACTCTTCCTCACCTCATTCCTAGGCTATTGGCAATGGCCTTTTAGTTCGTCTCCCTGCCTCAGGTTTCTCCCTGCATCTTACACTTAGCTGCCAGAATGGTTTTCCCACAAATGTCATGTTCAGTTCATGTCTAACATTTCAAGATCTGTAGCAATTTAAGATATGCCATTAAGAAAAATTGTTCAATTTTTATTAGAATATGGAGAAAGTGGTACAAAAATATGGGCAGATCTATAAATCTTAAAGCATTTCTCTTCTAGCATCTTAATGTTACTAATTTAATAAGCTTTAGTGCAAACTGCTCAATTCAAATTGTCCTAAATGACAATTGCTTACATTATTGAATGATTATAAATTGTAATATTTGCTTATTTCCTCACAGAAGTATTTATTTGCTACTTTAATTCAGAGTTTTAAACGAGTAGACTCTTATAAGATCACTCACTTTCAATTTGTCTTCTTTTAAGGCATGGGAAGTAGATGGGAAATTATTTAGACATAAAGATGGAAGAAAAAAATAATTTGTTATCAAGTCCCTTACACAACTTAAGTGTCTGTGACTTGTCTCATATTTAATGTTTAATTCCAAAACCCGTTGCTGAATGTATTCTCCTGGCATTATTGTTGGCCTTTAATGAAATTCTTTAAAAGCTTTTGAATTTTGTTTTCTTGTGCCATAGGAATTTTATCTAAACAATATTGTATGTCTTTTTAGACTCAAAATCGCATGAAGCTGATGGCTGACAATTATGAGGATGACCACTTCAAGTCTTCTCATTCCAGCCAAACCAACCACAAACCCTCCCCAGACCAGGTATGCCTTCTCTTGTCTTTCATTCATATGTTGGAAACATGTGAGGTATATTTTACATCTGCATGTTGAATCTTCATTCTGATATAGTGTTAAGACAGAAAAATGAGCAGTTAATTTCCTGAAAACTATTCCCTAGTTATTTCCATGCATAGAATCTCTGTGTGGTATGGTGGTGATTTTGAACCTTTAAAAAAAATTGGCTACTCAAAAGTTTTAAGAATAAGAACAAATTGTTCTAAATTTTTTAATACTTGAGAAATTCCTTCTTTATTCTCCTTCTGAAACATAGCATGGATCCACAGTTGTTCTACTTTTTCCCATGAAAGGAACTGTGTCCTATGAGCAAAGCAAATTGAAACTGTTGTCTTGTGAGTTCAGTGGAGGGCATAAAAGGAAGTAAAAACAAATTATCTCTTTGGCATAATAGAAATACATACCACACTGTGCCCTGGGCCACATAGATGACAAATGGAAATGGGAGTTCTAGGAAAATAAATTACCCCCAGAACATAAATCAAAATATGAGCTATCTTTGATTTAATTGCAGTTTTCCAAATCTCTTTTCAGTGACTCCTAGGATTAGGAACTCAAATGTGGAGTCTCTTCTGTTCATTTAGAAGAATCCTCCAGCATGAGTCATTCTCAAGAAAATCCCCTTCCTTCATTTTCTCATCTATATAGTGAAGACAACCATATCTAATTATATTCTTTCTTGAGGAAAGGAATAGGGGAGGGAGTCTTCTAGGGTCTTTTAAGTGATGAATGGGGGGGAAGAAGTGAAAGAATTGCCTTATATCCTATTCCCTAGAATCTAATTTCAACATCTCCATCACACCTAATCTTAAAATATTTTCCAAAGGAAAAAAATGATTAATTATATCCATATGACTAAAAAAGTAAAGGAAAATTCCTCTGTTAGCCATCTCTACCATAACAGCCCCTCCAGTGTCTTTTAGAAGAGACAGAAATATTATAGATCAAAGCAATGGTTTCTAACTCATTTTTTAATGCGAATGTCTACTTATAGTAGCATATCATATATTATACCAATATAAGTTGGTCTCACATGGAGGAAGAGAGAGAGGGCATTATAGTATAAATAAGCAAAATGGAAGCCAACCTCAATAAGTGTTTTAACTCTTCCTTTAAAATATTCCTTTAATAAGAAAGAATACATTTTTATTCCATTATTAATGCAAAACCTTGAATTGCAGATAACTCTTAGAAGTCAAATATTAGATAAAATTTAAAATAAGTATATATTATAGATGACAAGCTCTTTTTTTAAGAGCAGTTGTTAATGGGGATGTAGGACAACAAAGCAAACAAATAATAGCATACAAGCTAGAAAGATAGATCCCTTTTAAGTTAAAGAAAGGGTACATAAAACAGGTTTGGAAGAAACAGCCTAATTCACAATTTTGCTAGAACCAGTTTATGATAAAGACTTCACCTCTTAAAGATAATAGAGTAGAATATATGAATTATAATATACACATACTAGAAACACATTTTTTGAACTAGATAATGAAGGGTGAACTTTTGGAAGAGTTTGATGAATAGAATAGGCTTATTCTCTTTTTTAGCCAAATTTTGAGAATGTAAGGTTATGAGGGTGTCTTTTTAAATCCAAAATCACCTGAAATTTAACTTTTATCTATGAGAAAACTATTCTTAATGAGTCAGAAAACTGATGGGGGGTAGGGGTGGAAAGGACAAAAATAAGAAAATTAGAATCTAGCCTCTTCTACTTTATACATATGTCTGTTTTAAATACTAACCAACTTTTTTTCATTCCCATGCTGCTCTGGGGCCTTATTGCCCTTGTCATCTCTCTTCCAATAGGATGAGGAGGAGGGTATATGGGCATAGCCAATCAGATGCTCTTAGTTCAGCCATTTTGTTCAGAACGGTGAGAATCAGTTTTCCTTAATTGTAGAAAAGTTGTTTTTTTACACAATCACTTGCTTCTGTGTGATTCATGAATTTCCCCTTTTTTCACATGGTGAATGTGTTGTGTTTCTGACATCCTTGTGTTTGGGTGATGGTGTTGTTCCCGTTGTGTGTTTTTATTGGGAAGAACTTCCAGGGCATATAATTAATTTTTCTAGCTATGATTTTATTAATAGATGATCATATTTAGGATGCTCTCATAGAGTCTTGGCAACACTATGTTTCTAATAAAACTGACAGCAGAAAATAGATCCTATACTGTGCCATTTTTCCAAATGGAAGAAATCTGGCTTGGGCTTTGGACAGATTATTTTTATACATCAATTATCCATACATGAAGTCTTTTTAAAAGCCCTAAAGTTTTAAAGAGACATCCAATTTAAGTCTTATTTCATTTCTATCTATAAATGTTCTAAGGCTATTGACATGGGATACTCATTTGAATTACTGGAAGCAATAGTTTAGCCCCTACAACATTTTAAAAAATTAAAACTGCTAATATTGGGAAAAAGGGAACAGGGATTTAAAAAAAGTTATTCGATAGAACCATTTTTTCTAGGATAATAGCTATGTTAAATAACTACCAGGATAGTGTCTACATTTTTATTTCCAGACCAAAATTTAATAAAGCTGTGATTACATCTCCCTTTAATCTTATGCCCTGGATGTTCACTTAGAAATCCTTTTCTGTAACAAAAATAATAATTATGATAATTAAGTTATATTCATTGATGATTTGAAATGTCTTGCCTTGATATTAAACTGCCTAAAGTGATTAGAACACTCAGTAGGGAGCACAAACAAGAATGATGAGGTAAGTTGATGGAAATGGGTATATAATTTAGGGAAAATCCCAAATAACTTATACCTAGAACGTATGAAAGAAAGTAATATAACCAATACCAATTAAAAAAAAAACCTCTTCAAGAAATAGCAATGGAACTTTCTGAGATGCGGCTAAAGCTGGGAAAATTTAGATGCTAATAATCTTTATGAGTACATCCAAATGATATAAAGCAGAGCAGTTGATAAAAAAATAATATATTTTATCAATCTTTCTCTCAAGTTGTAAAAATAAATGATATCAAAGAAACCTATTTCGCTTGAATCAGAGTTTTTCTGTCATTTATATGTGGGATATATTTGGTTAGAAGAGCATTTATTAGCTTCAGACCCCCATACATATCTTGATGTGGAATTCTATGCCTCATTTACAATTCCTGCTAACCAACCTTTCCAAGAGTTTTAATCAGATGTTTCAGTGTTCTAGGATTTATACTCTTGATTTAGCTAACCTAGTCCCAGATCACCAGACCAAATTGTGCTTAACATACCATGCAGAAATCCGGCTGAAATCATCTCACCATTTCTCACCAGTCATCCTCTCTACCAGTTTTCTACCTCTTGTTCTGTACTCAGCAGTCAGATCTGTATTATCTTATTACCTTTGCTCCTGGAAAGAGCTTGTCAGTTGACTTTCCTATGGATTGCCTCACCCTCCTTTTGACTTCTCACAGAAGTCTTTTTTTTCTGGTAATCACTCTCCAGTTCATCACAGTTGCTGGCACATAGTAAACTCTTTCTAAATGCTTTTCTTATTTATTCAACAAATACTTGAAAAATTATTATGCCTCATGACTTGTTCCAAATACTACTACTTTGGTCTGTCTTTCCCACCGCTATTTAGTGGTATTGAACTTCTCAGAATTTCAGAGGAGGACCCTCAGTGACTATCTAGTCCAGCTCATATCCAAAAAAAATTAATACTATAAAATACCCAACCAGATGGCTATCCTGCTTCACTACCTCCAATAAAGAAGAAGCTACCATGTTCTAAAGCAGCCTTTTCCACTTTTGGACAGTGGTAATCATTAGGAATATCTGATATCGATAACTTTGCCTTTTTCCTGCCTCTATCCATTGAGCCTCACCAAATACTCAAACTGAATTACATAGATGGAGGATTTTATTCAAAATTTAAAAAAAAAAAGGCTATCAGTAGTGATGAAAGCACTACCAAGAGGTTAAGCAAAGTAGATAAGGAGAATTAACCAGTAAAAGTGACTTGAAATAAGAACTAGAAAAGAAAGTTGGAAGCTGAAAGCAAAGTAACAGATGTTCTGGAATCTGGATTCTGCTATTTAATAACAAGGAAAATGCAGCTAAACATAACCTAAAAACCTTTTCCTTTTATTGCCAACCTAACATGCTTTAATATTTTTAGGGACAATGGAAATACTGGCAAAGGAAATGCTTCCTTTCAGAAAAAAAATATTTTTTTAAGTTTGGGTTGGGTTTTTCCCCCACATTATCTTCCTTGTTTCTACAATTTTGGTTGTTCTGATCATCTCCTGATTACTTTTTTAATTTCCTAAGTGTTTAACATACTAATGCATTGCAGATATCAGCACTGCAATAGAAGTCTCTTAAATCTCCAAGGGAATTTTCTGTGGGTAGGAGATGTCATCTAGCAAGAGTAAGTAGAATAGTATATAGAGATAATGTTATTAGCTTGGAGAAAATAACTTTATAAATCTTCATACATAATAAATATTAAAATCAGTTTTGGGAATAGAAAAATAGGGTTTTCTGGGGGCAGCTGGGTAGCTCAGTGGATTGAGAGCCAGGCCTAGAGACGGGAGGTCCTAGGTTCAAATGTGGCCTTACCCACTTCCTAGCTGTGTGACCCTGGGCAAGTCACTTAACCCCCATTGCCTAGCCCTTACCACTCTTCTGCCTTGGAGTCAATACACAGTATTGACTCCAAGACAGAAGGTAAGGGTTTAAAAAAAAAAGAAACAAAAAGAAAAATAGGGTTTTCAAAAATGGGTCAAAGATAACTTTAGCAGAGTTCATCTAGACAATGCTAGAGTAGAATTTGAAATACTAATAGAGTTCAGGAAACAAGAAGATCATAACTATAAAAAGTAGAAATATTTTCTTTCCTAAAAGGGAAAGTAATAAGCCTAATCTTTGTTGAAAAGCAGTTTAATTGTAGCATCCATTGAGCTTCCTTGGTAAAGAGTTTAATCCCCAGGTAGCTCCATAACAAAAGGCTGCTAAGTGGCTTCTCTGTGAACTTTGCCCTGCTGTTACCCAGAGACTTGGAAGTATGGGTCAGTGATCCACTTTTCTAAAAACTCAGTTCCAGGAATTGAGGAAGCCCCCCCCAAAAAATCAGTATTTAGTCAGGACCAGCTATGTGCTCAGCATTTTGCTAGGCATAGTAAGAGTTAAAAGAATATAAAACTAGTTGTCTGCTCTCAAAGGGTCTAAAGTCCAATTAAAACTAATATGGCACATATAAAACAATAGTGAACAGGGTCATTGATGTTTTTCTCATATCTAGACTTGTGATTTTATACTATAATATATAATCAAGAATTGGGCTTATGATTTCATTGGTTCAGGGCACTTCTATGTGAAGAAGCTTCTGTTACCATTGTAAGTGAGCAACTATCTTCTCTGCAATTTCTAACCATAGAGAGAAATCAAGCACATTGAGAGATTAAGTGCCTTGCTCAGAGTCCTATAGCCACTTTGTGTCAGAGATAAGACATGGCTATGTCTTCCTGCCTCCGAAGACAGCTATCCCCCTCCACAATGACTCAACGGTGCTCATATATAATTAAGAAATCTCAAAATGGATATCAAAAATGACATCTATACAAATTATAATAATTTATTCAGAAATTAAACTTAGGTAAAAATTTTTGCCAGAATAAGAACACTTAGAAAGCATCTTGGTCAAGAAACACATGATTTTACTTCCCAAGCCAAGTGAGATGGCAACCAAATGTTAACACCTATTTAGATAATGAATTTATTTTTAATATTTTATGAAGAGGGTATACTTCCAGCATTTAATTTACAGATTCACTAAAATATTCTTTTTGCCAATTCTTGCTATAGGTCATCATTGCAAATATGCTCTATCCTATTTATACCCATTTTGCTATTTTCCTTTGCTCTTTGGGTCATCTACAACTTTGATATATTCATTTTCTAAGGATTTTAACTGCCAGTTGACTAGGAGAACTTAATAAAATATAAAGTACTTTAGTGAATCTATGATGTCATCAAGGCAGACATTTTGTCCATCCATACTTTTTAATTCTATGGAACTCTTCTGTGTTATTTATAGATTTTCCATGTTATGGACCTTCTTCTGGGTCTTTCAACATTATATGAGCACCAGTACAGCATCCGGGCACTCTTATAGTCTTCTCTTTCACTACATGACTGACTCCTCCTTCTCTGTTCATATATCTCTTTAATGATAATTTTATACTACTTCTGGCATCCAAGTCCTGTTTACTAATATGCATCAGGGTGGTACAGTGGATATAGCGCTAAGCTTGGAGTCAATAAAACCTGAGGTCTAATCATGCCTCAGATACTTATTAGCATTGTGACCCTGGGCAAATCACTTTACCCTGTTTGCCTCAGTTTCCTAATCTGTCAAATAAACTGGAGAAGGAAATGGCAAATCACTCCAAAATCTTTGCCAAGAAAACCTCAAAAAGTGTCATGAAGAGTCACACACAACTGAAACAACTAAACAACAACTTATACTTACCATTCCTCTCTCCATTATCCTGTGGATTATCCACCTGCATTATTTAGTCTGGATGATACTGACATACTAATTCAGTCAGGACAAGAGACAGTTTTTCTTTAGTTTTTCCTGAATGGATCATTAATCTGATTTCATTGAATCCTATTGAGAAAATTCTGAGCTTTATTGTGATCAGCACAGTTATCTACAAACAGGATATATAGATTATTCTCTTAAGAGAAATTCAAAGATAAAAATAGGCATGTGGATTGTTAGTTACAGAGAAGTAGATTGGAATACACACATACATAATATCCATACTCACACACCCTACGTTAGTTTCTTGTCAGGGGTAATATTGCCAATAAGATCTTGTAAAATGCTACCTAGAGTCTTTTATGTTACTTAAAACAGAGAAATTTTCTGTTTCTACTTGGTATGACCTGGCTCCTTATCTTGATATCACCTTAACTACCACTTCTACTTCCTCATGTCAGGAATTGAGGTGATATGGCCGAAATGTAGTGGTTTCATGAGGTTGAAAGCAATTTGTAATTAAAAAAGCTGAAACATCCCTCTTATTTCCACCTTTACTTCTCATTTTACTACCACTTTAACATAAACATTTTGATAATAATATGGCCTGTTTGGGTCTTACACTAAGTTTTTTCCACTATATTTTACTACTTTAACAATTGCAATACTATTTGTAGTCACCAACCGTCTTCCTTTGTGGCATTTTGCAAATAATTTTGTTTCTTAAACCATTGTTTCTTTTGTTTTCCACACCTTTCCATTTGGCAAGGAAGTGTCAGGTATTAGCAAGCTAAGGTAGTTTCTGTGTGTGTTTGACCTCTTCATTATATTAATTCTTTCATATTATTTATAGATTTGTCAATAATGGTAATGGTCACTATCTATAGACTTGCCTTTTAAATTTTTTCATCATCAATATCTATTTTTAATAAATCAGATTGAAGGTATCACAATTATAAGAAGATAAGTTCCTTTTTGGACATACTTGTAGGTTTTCCAGGAAAATCTACTTGTGGGACTTCCAAGATGCAGTTGACTATTGTGCTGATTGCATTAAACCATAATATATTACAAACCCTCTCTAGTGAAATGAGTAACTATTAAGAAACTCTGGACTATTTAAATTGTACATGAAAAGTGCAAGTGGTTGAAGACTATATACTGCCCATATATTGATATGTGATAAATTGGGAAATCAGAACACATATCTTTGACAAAGATTTCATATGGACAGTGAACTAAACCTAGATCTGAAGATGAGAAAAACATTCCATTTAAGAATTTTACATGTCATTGTTAGTGAGCCCAAATTGACCCTTAATGCAAAACTTCATCTCTTTAATACCACTGCTTTCCCAGTGATGCTTTATGGTTATCAATCATGGAACACTTCAGTTTACAGTGAATCAGAAGTACAGGTACCATAAAGGGTAATGAAGACATGCACACTGTTTCCAACAATGAATTAAATGCTAGAAGTGGCCCAAAAAATATTGCCAAAGAAATGTATGATTGGAAAAGGAGATTTGCTGGTCTCAAATGAAAATAGATGGACAATGTAAGTGCCACAATTTTACCTAAACAATATTGAAAAATCTAGGGGTAGCACAGTTTATAGAGTTCCAGACCTGGAGTTGGGAGGTCCTGGGTTCAGGTCTGGTCTCAGAAAGTTCCCAGCTGTGTGATCCTGGGCAAGTCACTTAACCTAATTGCCTAGGAACCAACATATAGTATTGATTCTAAGGTAAGGGTTTAAAAAACATCTAGAGGAAAGCTGTCAGCACATTTGATAGGTCCTTCTGGGAAGATTTTTTAGAAGAACATAGATTGGATAAGAATGTGTAGCTATGGGGGCAGATGGTGGCTCAATGAACTAAGAGTCAGGCCTAGAAATGGGAGATCCTAAATTCAAATCTGACCTCAGACACTTCCCAGTTGTGTGACCCTGGGCAAGTTACTTAACCCCCATTGCCTAGCCCTTATAGCTCTTCTCTCTTAGAACTGTTAAGATTAAATTTTAGTTTCTCTGCTAAAGTATGATATATTTTAGAAATTTATTAAAGATTAAGAAATAAAGAAAATACAAATATAGAAAGCATGTGTTTAGGCCCAGAGATCCCATTCAGAACCACTCACATCTTGCCTGCTAGGTAGAGAGCCGCGTGTGCTAAGAAGCAGAAGTAGAGAGAGGGAGACCCGAAGTAGGCAGAGAATCAGCTTAAATACAATTTCTGTTCTCCACCCAGGTGGGAATTCAGTTGAGGTTACAAAGCATTCTGGGAAGTGGCCAAGGACTTCTGGGGATTGAAGTCCGGGGTTCAAATCTCCATTTTTACAGAACCAATACACAGTATTGATTTTAAGGCAGAAGGTAACTATTAAAAAAAAAAAAGACCATGTAGCTATGTTTTGATCTGTTGGTGGGAATACTCACATAGATGAGCTAGATCATAGAGACATTGAACTATTGAGAAGAGCTAATGATGAGGAACTGCATAGATCAATAGCAGTGTTCTAATACAGCTAGTCAAGGAAAATGAGAGTGAAACAAGAAAACTCAAGAATCTATTTCAATATTAAATCACAAAGCCTCTTTTAAAAAAAATAGCACTTTTTCAACTTTGGGAACATGTACATTATGACTTTAAGACAAGATTTTGCATCTTTTCCCTTTGTATACACCTTGAAGATAGAGATTATTTTATTTGAATCTTAGCCACTTCTATGAAACTTTAAGCACTTTAGTTTGAGAGGTGACATAGATTATCCATAAAAGGATTAGCATTTGGGGGCAGCTTTTGTGGGTGACTTTCTTTGGTTCTCTTCTTTCAACTTCAAAGTGGCCTGTACAGAGCAGAGCATAGAAGTCAACTCACAGTACTGTCCATCTCAATATCTACTGCCAGATCTTTCAGTTCTTACTTGTTTGAAAGACAATTAATTGCCAAATGTTTGGACCTGAAAAGCAGCACTATCCTGGAGAGTTCTCAGCCTCACATTAGAGCAAAGATTGAAACAGAATTGTTTACAGTGATAATGAGGTCTCTTTGGGCAAAAGAAGACCATTCCTCTTTGATGTTTTTGACTTTCTGACTGTCGATAATGATTGTGTTTACACAATTTGGCCAACGATTGTAACATCACTTTTCAGCAGCCAATCTCTTTTTTGACATATTTAAAATATTAAAACAGGCTGCTGTTCTTCTGATACAACTGGTCTACTAAGTTTCTCATTGTTCAGAATTCACCATGTATTTGAATTTGCTAAGATAAATTTGATCACCAACATGGTATAATATAATCAGCCCTAAACTAAGACCTGTCTTTTTAGCCATGTGGTTTTTGACAAATCACTTACCTGTTGCCCTCATATCTGTAAAATGGGAACGATCTCTGCCCTGCTAGAGATTATGTGAAGTATAAAATACTATATAAATGTTATACTTATTTTTGTTAATTATTGACATCATTAACTAGTTTAAAAAATTATATCCAGGACCACATAGTTTTTGCATTAAATTCCGTTAAGTAGATGCCATAGATAACAAATATTTTATTGTCTACGAGAAATATTCTCCTATAAGTACCAAGTTAATTTTGCCAGTAGATAAAAGGGATGGTGTTTCTTCTGTCCCCTCAAGGCAGGAAGAGGACAGGAAGGAGACTAAAAGCCTATTGATGGTTAGTATTAAGAGAGTAGACTAGCACACTCCTTTGCAAAGAATTTTATGTATGTTATTTCTAATGGTTCTCCCAGCAACCTGGGAGTTAGGTATTTTACAGATGAGGAAACAGAGGCTCAGGAAGTGTGGAATCACTTTCCTCATTTCACACCACCAAGTTCTTAGGCAGTATTCTAACTCTAGTCTTTCTAACGCTAGGGCTAACACTATCCACTGCACCACCCAGCTGTTTTTATTCTCTTATTAGTTTGCCCTCAACTTCCTACTAATTCATTATTTTTTGTTCATTTCTTGTCTTTGAAGAGTTTTGGGGGTTGAAAGAATACTTTCTTACACTCAAAGTTGGTTTATTGGTTTAAACTCTAAAATGATGTATCTTAGTGTATCCTCTTTTTCTTGGATGTGAAGGCTAAAATTTTCAGCTGAAGTTGGCAATAAGCAGTTCTACAGTGAATTAAATAGGTATGATTTGATTGATATGATTGTATCCCTGCAGCCTTATATCCTAGTAGATCAACGTGTAACATAAATAGAGGCTTATTTTTTTAAATATTCAAAACACATGACTTGATCCTTTGGAGGCAAATTCAGGCTTTAAGACAAAACACTTGCTAATAAGACTTCATTCATTTCTTTTGAAAGAAGTCAGTCCAAACAATGATTTCCAGAGCACCAATGATGATCATTTCCCTACAGAAAAGAGGTAAACTTAGGGTGCAGAATGAAATGAATTGGTGACTAATATAGAATTTGTTTTGCCTATATACACATATTTGTTATAAAGTCTTTCTTTTTCCCCCTCCTCAATGGAAATAGTGGGATGTTGACATAACCGTTAGCTCCATCATCCCGACATCCAAAATCTGTCAATGAAAAAAAAATTTTAATTAAAAAAAAAGTACCATTTCAAAACATTTCACTCTCATCTTTAACTCCCAAGTTGGATCTACCAGCTTTGGGTAAGAGGAATTTAAAGTTCCTTTTCCTATCTGAGTTTTTTTCCACACAAATGTGAAATAAATTCTTTATGTTTCATTTTTGATATTCTGAGTAGCGAACTCAAGCATCACAAATTTGGTCTTAATGGATTCTCTTCATCATAGGTCACTTTAAAAAATCTCTATCATATTGTCATTTTAGCTAGGAATTTAATCAGATTATTGGGTTCTATCTATAAAATTGTAGCTTAGCAAACCTGATTTCCTTCATCATTGATTCCTATGTCCTTAACTTTCATTTTATTGATAGTGTTCAGACTTATTGTCATTTCATTTTTAAGAACTAAAATGTAAAATGAAATCAGAGCTGTAGCTATTTCATCAAGAAATTCTATCAAACGGCCTCAGACATGTCCCAGCTGTGTGACCTGGGCAAGTTAGTTAATCCCCCTTGCCTACCCCCTAGCACTCTTCTGCCTTGTAATTAACACACAATATTGAAGGTAAGGAGTTTTTATTTTTTAATTTTTTTAAATTATATTAAGAAAATTTCTAGGATGCTGCCAGTGTTTCTGTATTTGGACTGTAAATTGCAAGTCTGGTAAGGTAAGTTCAGAAAGTAACTGAAAGTGACTTAGGAAAGGCAACTAGGATTGGTCAGTAAAATGATTATTAAACATCCTTTTTGAGAAGAAAATGACAATTTTTATATAGCTAAAGACAATACAGCCTCTGCCTTCAAAGGTTTACCCTATACTGGGGGGGGAAGATGCAGGAGAGGCAAGAGTTAAAAAGAAGAGAGGTGAGGAGGGGTGCACAATGGCCACATGATTTGGAGCTGAGCCACTAGAAAGCTGGGTATGGCTTGCTACTACTAGGCAAGATGAAATGAAATTTCACCTATCAGAGCCCAGAGTCTTGACAGCATGAATACAAATTCTGGTGGCATGTAGACAAGAACCAATGTGGCTATACCATGGTTTGGAGCTGTCTGGGAAGAGGGAAGACACCCTGGTTCCAGGCAATATCAAATGAGAATTCATGGATCTAAAGGGAGGGGGAGTCTGAATTCTGGTTAAAAGAGTAGGGAGGTTAGCATGGGAGCAGAATGGCTAGGAAGTGGCCTGATTTCAGGTAAGATAAAGTATAAATTAACCTGTTGAGTGCTTAAATCTCTGTCAGGAATCTTGAGCTCTCATACATGACAAAATTAATAAAAATAATAGCAACGATAATAGCAAAAGGTATTTGGCCAGGAACTTGGGTTTCTAATTTCCCTTGGTATACATTAAGAACTATATAGAGTCCAAATTACATTTTATTTCATTGGAAGAAAAATACATAAGACAAGAGCTATTTAATGTGTTATTTAATGGAACCATATAACTGGATATACATTATGTGGTTAGTAAGATGTTTTAGTATGACTCCAACATGAAAGCCATCTTCATTTCTGTTTATGGGTTTATTCCCCTTCCCTCAATTTCCTCTTCCCTGAGATGACAAGCAATCTAATAAAGTTTTTACATGTAAGCATATTTCCAGATTAGTCATTTTGGTGAAGAGAACGTAAGATTTTTAAAAATGAAGAAGGAAAGTGAAATTTGTCTATGTTTCAGTCTGCCTTCAGACTCCATCACTTGTTTCTCTGGAAACAGATGGATGGCATTTTTCATCATGAGCCCTTCAGAATTGGCTTAAATCACTATTGCTAAGAATTGCTAAACCATTAACAGTTGTTCGTCATACAATATTGGTATTAGTGTGTGTACAAGGTTCTCCTGGTTCAGTATCATGTTTTAAATAGAAAATATTTTTCCATAGTGACATCAAATATTCTCTCAATATCACTGTATATGAGTCTATTTACATGCTTCTGCTATGTAAATATTCCAGGAGGTGTAGTACCATTAAAAGACTATTATACATAAAAATGAATCTCATTTAATAAATGTTAGTATACTCTGGGACACCTTCATCTTCCCAAAAGCCTCACCATGAACGCTGCCCACTAAGATCTTGCCACTCTCTCTCCTGCCACAATCAATAAAGTGGTGGTCCTTTCCATATGCCCAGGAAGCTGAATATTCCTATGTAAGTTGTCTTCTTCCAATCAGAATAAGAACTTTTGGAGGACTAGAAGTCTCTTCCTTTTTTAGTTGCATATCTAAGGCTCTAGCATGGTACTTGGGACAAAGTAAGTGCTTAATAAATGCTTTTCTATTCCATTTATTAGGTACCAGTTATGTGGCACACACTGAGCTGGATTTAGGGAATACAGGGGAAATAACCTTTACATATATAGGTGTACCCACATAAATATGAGGTAATTTAGAGAAAAGACAGGTAGGTGGCGCAATGTATGAAGCACTGGTCTTAACTTGATAGCTGTGTGACTCTGGGCAAGTCACTCCATTTCATATCTGTAAAATGAGCTGGAGAAGGAAATGACAAACCATTCCAGTATCTTTGCCAAGAAAACCCCAAAATAGGTTCATAAAGAGTCAGGCACTGACTGAAATGTCTGAACAACAACAATTTGGGGAAAAGACACTAATAGTTGGGGAAGCAAGTAAAAACATCAATAAAAATTGATGTTATAGTACTGAACTTTGAAGGAGACTAGGGATTCTAAAAGATAGGTAAGAACTGAGTGAATTTCAAGCCCAAGAAACAGCCAATTGAAAGGTATAGAGAAGAGAGATTTTGTGTCTAATTAGAAGGCCAGTTTAGAAGAAGTTAAATTAGAGCTAGGTTCTGAAGGGCAAATGAAAATTAAAAATGGTAAAAATGGGCACTGAGTTGACAGGCAGGGTAACTGCAAGGATGGTGGTGCCCTTATTAGATATAGGGCAGTTCACAAAAGAGGAAAAGGTGAATTCTGTTTTGGTCGTGTGGAGTTTGAGATGTTTGTGGGCTATCCAGTTCCCAAGGAACTTCTAATGAGAATGCAACTACACATAAAAATGGGAAGGATATAGGAAGAATGGAGGAATGAACAGTGTTTGGAAATAGCTGGGAAGCAGAGATCTGATTCTGAGGAAGGTAAGAGGAACTCACAACTAGGTGACACAGTGAATTGAATGCTGAACTTAAGCTTGAATCCTGCCTCAGATATTTACCCTCTATGTGACCCTGGGTGGATTACTTAATCTCAGCCTATTTCCTCATCTGTAAAATGGGAATATAAAACTCACAGGGTTATTGCAAGCATCAAATGAAATCATGTATATATTCATGCTTTTTAGCCCCTAACAAATAACAGGTGCTTAGTAAATGCTTAGTGGTTGATTAATTGATCTAATAGCTTGTCTATTTGTTGATCTTTATAATATCGATTTAGAATATTTAGTTAATATTTACAGATGATCTGAAGAATCTTTGATTCACAGCATACTCTGCCCATTTTCATCGCTCCATCATCTTTGCCATCAAAGCAGAAGTTGATCATGCAGAAAAAAAGTTCCATTTAAAAAAAAAATTCTAGCTGCTTCATGGGCTTCTGTGGACAAAAAAAAAACCCAATACTATTAACTATTCAATATTCAATAACATATTCATGATGAGGCTTTATATATGTAGCTTAAATGGTCCTCAGGTAGCAGGCATGGTCTTTCTCTTAACTACACTTAAAACTTTTCTTTTTGGGAAGAACTTGCTAGAACTTTTGCCTTCAAGAACTTAGGGTCATTCGCACCGTATTATGTAGCATCAGAATGGGACTGTGTGCAGCCGCAAAAACTAACGCAATCTCAAGTTGCATTAAGAAAGGTATAATGTTCAGAACAAAAAAAGTGATTGTTTTACTATCATGATGTAAGGGAAAACTTCCTAGCAATTAGAGCTAACCAGAAGTAGTTGATTCCCTCTTACTAGAAATCTTTAAGCAAAGGCTTGGTGGCTCTTGGATGGGTATGTTGTAGAAGGGCCTCATGTTAAGGTATATGTTAGAATTCACTGAATTCCCTCCCAACTTAAGGGATTCTTTGAAATTTCCTGAAGCTTTCTAGCATCAGGGGCCCATGTACCTAATGTATCCATGAAGCTAATGTATCTGATAATAATGGCAATAGTTTTTGCCAAGGTTCCTTGTCACTCCTATAAGTTTGTACATGGAGAATGTATATAATTTGTGGATCCAGGAACATGTCATTCTGTCAGACCAATTCTCTTGGTTAGCCAGTAGCAGTTTTAGTTTATTTCAAATGTGTGTCTACATAGCCAGTCCCTGTTAGGTAGGAAAGGAGCAGAAGGGATAGAACTTCCACATCAGTTCTACCTCCACATCTCTCACATTCATCCTCTCCTCCCATTCTCATGGTCACCATTCAAGTTTAGGTCCTCTTTCCTGGATTATTACAACCGCCTTCTCATTGATCTCCCTGCTTCTCATTTCTGTCCTCTCCAAACCATTCTCAACCAGGTGTCAAAATTTTCCTCCTCAAACACCAATCTGATCAAGTAACACACATTACCTTTCCTCTTTAGCTCTTCACTTTGTTTGTAAAGCCATCACAATCTGGCTCTAACTTACCTTTCTATACATTTCCTATTTTTCCCTGCTATACTTTTTCTCTGTACTTTACATTCCAGTCACAGACCTTCTTGGCATTGTCTCCCACTTCAAAGCCTATCAGGTCTAGAATCTACTTTGATCTCTCTTAGAATACCTACTTTCTTTCGAGGCAAAGTTTATGTGCTACCTCTTATGGAAAGCCTTTCATGATATATCTAGTTGTTGGTGTGCTTTCTTTGTTTCGACCATTCGCTTAGTTGGGTACATATTGTATCTCCCAGTAGAATGTAAACTTAAGAATGTGGAATATGGAGTTTTTCTTTTTTTTTTTTTGTAACCCCGGCACCCAGAATATCCCCTTGTACACAGTAGATGCTAATGGAACCAAATTGCACAACTTTTTCTATTTGACTTGTGTCGGAGTGTCCTAGAGGAGTTTTTGCTTGATGATTGTGTATGAAAGTGTTATTAATTAGAACAATTTCATGTACTTTTCAGTAATCACTTAGTGAAAGCAATAAATACCCTTTGATAGATAAGCAAAGAAATAAAATAGTCACTATGAATTCTTGTCCTAGATGATCAGATTTCATTCTTAAATTGCTCAGTAGCATTTTCACTCAGACTGCAAGTACTGTTGTATTTTTTAATCAGTTAGGTATCAAACCCAAGTGATGCATTTAAGCTTACCAGGACTTTCCAGTCATTTCATTGGAACTGAAAGATTTGTTAATAACTCTGCTCATATGTTAGTAGGCTAGTAGCCCTTCAAATACCATTTCATTATAAGAAATCTGAGCCTTCCATTACTACTGTTTGCCACATTTTTACCCCACAAAATGGCTGCACTTTTAATGGCCTATTTGAAGCTTGAAACATGAGTGCAGTAAATGCATAAGGCGTCACTTTGGTGAAAATACATATCTTTGAACTCTGCAACACTTTATGTGACAATCTAACATTGGAAATCATTACCTAAATTAATCTGGCCCTTGGGACTATGGACATTGAATGGGAGATAAGTTGTTCAGATCCACTGGGGAAATGATTGTTTTATAGATGGTTTTGAGAAAGGAATTAGAAAAGGTGAATAAAGGATATTGGAAAAATAAAATGGAACTGTGTTGTCCAGTATTGTGGGGAGTATGACTATCATAAATGTGTCTGTGAAGGGAAACCTAAAAAATGTATAATGAGAAGAACATATTATAAATGCACATATGTGAATATTGGCAGTGAAATACCCTTTACCCTATCCCATTCTTAATCGAAGCAGTTTTTTCCCTCCAAGATTGATGGGCAGATATACCTATAACTGAAAGGAAATTCTAGCAGAGAGCTGCTCCCATGAGTCTACTTATTAGGCTGTCATATAGTGTCATGTAAGCCCCTTCAACAGGATATTGCTATGACATTTTTGATCATACTATTTTTCTTTAGTAATTTAATAATCAAAATAATGATAGTGGGTTTTTTTAAACCTCATTAGTTCTTATATATGTCTACTGCATTTCAATCAATCTGCTCTCTAGTTTTTTAATAGCAGAAGTCTCCTGGAGTAGTCACAATTTATTAATAGGTGTGGTCTGTATTCTAGTCTCTTTAGTAGAGAAAAAATTATTTTAGGCAATCACTTGGTGGTGACTTCTCACTTCGCAATAGTTAATTTATTGGTATATTGTCAGGATAAAAGAAAAAGTGCAGAATTATTTGGGTAGTTGGGGAAGGATTTTATGTCCAATGAAAATATCAAGCCTTGTTTCAAAGAAATTATTAGACAATTGATTCATTAGTAGGTCATAGGTGTCTTGCTGATGTAGTGTGCCAGCATGCTAATATGCAACAGGTGCAAAACTCAGCCTTCCAGGCCTTGGGAACATTTTGAGTATTGCCAGCATTTTGGCAAGGCTGTACAATCAGCTGTTACATGTCAGGCAGGTGTTTCTCTAACACACTGATTTCGGATGTGAAATGTGTCCAAACTCCCTTCTTAAACATCAGGCTTTGTTTTACTCTCTTGGGTAGAGCTGAAAATATGGGGAATAGCTATAAAATGAGATACCGAATCAGAAGTGACTGGTGTATTTTCCTAGGCGAGAAATCAGAGGAATAAGAAAAACTAAATACAGAAATATTCCAAGAGTCCATAAGGCTGGATAAGCTTAGGATAATTAATAGAGCTGAGAATAGTACAAGAGAGCTCTGGCCTCTGAGTCAGGTATCTCATGCTATATGAGAATTTATTAACTGGTGTTTCAAAAAGCCCATATGGACAGACTGAGGAGTTCAAGGATTAGTGTAGTAACACTTCACTTGTACTCAAGTAAAATATCTATATTTCCTATGGCCTTAGAATAAGGTTAAAAAAACACAAGATTTGTAGTCCAGGCTTTCAAGTGAGAAATTTCCACTAGCCTTTAGTGTAACTAATTTTATAAAAGCCAATTGAGACAGGATTACTGTTTAGATTGGCCCACTGGGGAATGGCACAGTAAAAACTGTGAAGTAGCAGGAAAGTTAGGGATGTCATCTCTGATTACCAATCCATGGGGTTTTTTTTAATCCTTTGTCTAAATACAGTTTTTTTTTTCTCTTCTGTTGATGAAAAGCTCAGCAATCTCTCCTCTTAAGAGTATTAGAAGTGTATTGTTTTAGTTGTCATATGAAATTGTGATTAGAAGGGCTCAGGGCTTTGGACAGTTTTGTTTACATTTCTGCTTTTATTGGAGCATATTAGAAAGGAATTTAGGAGAGATGTTTGAACTTTCCCAGCCAGACTGTCCCTGACTGTCCCTGTTATTTCACCTCAGATAATCCAGCCCCTCTTAGAACTTGACCAGAACCGCAGCAAATTGAAGTTGTACATTGGACATCTGACGTCCCTCTGCCATGACAGAGATCCCCTGATCCTGCGAGGACTTAGTCCACCTGCCTCCTATCACCTGGACGATGATCGGGCAGCTTGGGAAAGTGAGCTGCAGAAGATGACCCAGGAGCAGGTCAGTTTACACCCGGACCACCGTGAAAGCTTATTAAAGTATCATGGCTGTTAATAGGGACCCAGCGGAGGGCAGCATGGAGAGCGCGCCATGTAGATTCAAGCTGGGTTGCGTTAACTGTGGAACAAATGTCACTTTGACTCTGTCTCTAAAGCAGCTCTGTGTGGTCTACAAAGGAAAAAGAATGATACCATTTATGGGTGTTCGGGTATGAGGACTGCTTGTTACTCTGACCACTGAGCAGATCACAAACCCCAGAACAGGTTCCTAGGTGCATTGCTCTTCAGAGTAAATTCTTAGTAGAGGTTTCATAGCCTGTAGAAATGTAGACTTTCCTGTACTGAAGTAGTAGCTAATAATAAGAGACATTTATACATCATTTTACATTTCTCATTCATTCTCACAACCACCCTGAAAGGTAGATGCTATGATTATCTCCAATTTTATAGATGGAAAAAACCGAGGCTGAGAGGTTAAGTGACTTGTGCAGTGCCACATGATTAGGGTTTCAGACAAGATTCAAACTCGGGTCCTCCCAGCTTCAGGTCCAGCACTGTGTTCCCCGACCACCTAGCTGTCTCAAATGGACCAGATGGCCTTCTCTGCTAATATTTATGTAGAAAAATCTAATGTTCCTCTTCTGTACTCTTAGGAGAAAGAAGGCCCCATGAGAGCAGGGACTACTTTGTTTTCGTATTGCTAGACCTGTCATAGTGCCTCGCGCAAAGTAGGCATTTAGCAAATGTCTGCTGAATTCAGTTGAAGGCACAGTTGGAAGGGACGACTGAACATACAAAAACGGGGAATGGGCAGACAGGTCATGGCGCCAGGGAGAAAAGCTAGAGGCTCATCAGCAAAAGCAGAATAAGAGGAGACAGAGAAGGTAAGTGGGGTCTGAGGCTGGCAGATATTGCAAGATATTACAAAGGTGGGGAGAGAAGAGATGAGCAGGAAAGCCAACTAGAACAGTGGAAGGAAGGCAAGGATGAAAGAGCATTCAAACAGGAGGAAGGAGGGCAGTATTTAAACTGACCCGGGCATTGGGCCTTCAGCATTAGCCACAGACTGTTGTCCCAGAATCTCAGTGCTGAAGGGAAGTCCAACTTATGCCCTCTATCATACCTGACCTGTAGCCATTGTGATTTTTAAATTTCCCCCATCTTGCTTGGTCTAGCACCCAAGAATGTGCATACCCACACTGCAAGGGCATGTGCTAGCAAATGACAAATCAGAAACATCTAACTGCCCTCTTGGGCTGTCGTAAGCCAAGCTTGAGCTACCATTAGCACATGTGAGATGCAGGAATTGAGGTAGAGAACAGCCTCTGGAGTTCTCGTAACTTCCTGTGGAGAAGGCTATACGCCAGTTCTATCCTGGAGCTCAAGCTTGGAGGAGCCCCCGAAGATAGCTTCTCTTCAGATTGGTCCCATGAGTGATAAGGACTAACTCCCTTCTCTGCCTTGGCTCTCCAAGGCCTTAACTCCCACTTTGGCTCAGCCTGAGCCAGAGTGGTTCTGAGTTAAACTCCTTTCCTTCTCTCCCTCTCTCTTTCTCTCTCCTTCTAATAATTTCTTTCTCCTGTTGAAATTAAATTACCATAAAACTCCATTCTGACTTGAGTGTTTCATTTAGGATTTTCATAAGTGAAATTCTTGGCGACTTATAATTAATATATTCAGTCTTTAACCCTAAATTTGAATCTAACAGTTTGGCTAACACCATCCTGCTTTGGCTCAGACCTCCCAGAAGAAGAAGCATTCTGCCTTTGAAGGCAACCTTTTATTCTTTGGAATAGCATTAGTTATGAAGGAGTTTTTCCTTATACCAAGTCTACGTTTATCTCTTCATACTTTTACCCTTGGCTTCTGGTTCTGCCCTGTGAGGTCGAGTAAAACAAGCCTCTTTCCCATGGCAGCCTTTTAAATATTTGAAGACAGCCATCACATTGTAAACTTACTGAGGCTTTATGAGGTTTCTATACATGCTGATATATTTTGAGCTGATCATTTTTTCTAATTAAATATTTCATATTTATTTAACATTTTTAAACTTTTGTTATAAAATGATGCTTTAAGGTGAAAAAAGAAATATAACCCACCCACCCCAAAAGCCTTCTGTTATGTCATATTGGAAACTGCAGATCCACAAGTCAGAAAATGTAATATTGGGGTTGTAATAGTTATTTCCCTCTAATGTACATATTGTCAGATAATCTGTGAATTTAGCAATCTAGATAATTCTTTTTGCTCTCCTAACAGGCGAGGAGACTGATGCCTCCCTTGCTCCACTAGCCAAACCATACTTTACTACCATGGGGCTCTCATGCTCAACACATTTAACCCCTTTCCACCTCATTCTCTACTGTGGAACAGGAATCAAGCCGATACTACCATTGCTTCTAGAAAGTATGTTTACACTCTCCATTCCTGTATTCCAAAACTGAAACCACCATCCCTGGGCATGTCACCCCTATAGACATAATCTCCCCCATTAGAATGCGAGCTCCTCAAAGTCAAGAATTGTCTCTAGCTCTCTGCACACCTCTGGCATTCCCCCCGTCCCCAAGCTGTGCCTGGCACATAACAAGCACTTAAATATTTTTTTACTCACTCATTCACTTTGTTTGCTCTGTATATGAAAACACTGTCCTCAGAGGCCTACTTTAGTGTGTCTGTATGGCTTTATAAATAATTTATTTACTTTTTCATTGTAAAGATATTTTATTTTACCAATTACATGTAATAACAAATTTCCACATAATTTTTCTGAAGTTATATGATCCAAGTTGTCTCCTTTCCTCCCCCTTCCCAGCTTGGGCAAGTCAATTTACCTCTCGATGTCCAAAGGAAACTCTAAGACCATAATTTTCGGAGCAAATGTAACATGTCTAGGGGTATATTTGTATAGGAGTATTGCCCATGTAGGTTATGTATTTTCACACTAGCTCAGATGAGGTTCAACTGGAGGCATGAGCAGATATCCCTAGTCTTCTCCTATCACCCTTCTGCTAGAAGAGGAAGAAGTAGATTGGGGCGAGAAGCTGGTGACTCTAACTCCTCAGAGAGAGGGGTTACTGCCTCCCTAAATATTGTTAGTCTAGGGGAAATAAAGGCACTTGGGGATCTCCTTCCAGAACTGGCAAGCAATCCAACCTGGGTTATACATGTAGGATATTAACATATTGATCATTTTTGTAAGAGAATAATCACATAAAACAACCTCCCCCCAAACAAAAACCCAGATAAACAAAAGTCAAAAATTTCATGCTTTAATTTGCATTCCAGTTCCCATAGTTCTTTCTCTAGAGGTGGATAGTGTTCTTCATCATAAGTCCCTTAGAATTAACCTGGTTCATTGCAATTGATTGTTCTATAATAAGTAGTTTATTCTTTAAAGAAATAATGAACAGGAGAAAAAATGAAACTAAGTTTTCACCTATTTTCCCTTCATTAAAAATTACTTTAATATTTTATTTTAGTTCTAAGTTCTTTCCCTTACCTTCCTCCTCTCCCTTTACCCTCTAAGGTTTAAAAAAGAGAGAGAAAGAAGCCCATGGCCATATGGTCATACAAATACATATGATCATATAAACCATTCCCACATTAATCATGTCCAAGAAGGAGAAAGAAAGAAAGAAAGAAAGAAAGAAAGAAAGAAAGAAAGAAAGAAAGAAAGAAAGAAAGAAAGAAAGAAAGAAAGAAAGAAAGAAAGAAAGAAAGAAAGAAAGAAAGAAAGAAAGAAAGAAAGAAAGAAAGAAAGAAAGAAAGAAAGAAAGAAAGAAAGAAAGAAAGAAAGAAAGAAAGAAAGAAAGAAAGAAAGAAAGAAAGAAAGAAAGAAAGAAAATATACTTTAGACTACACTCTGAGTCTATCACTTCTCTGTCTGGAGGTGGATGGCATGTTTTGCATCTTTTGTCATCAGAGTTCCTTTGACTTTGAGAGTAAGTACTTTCACAATATTGCTGTTACTATTATTCTTGATTCTGCTCACTTCACTCTGCAGCATTTCATATAAGACTTGCCAAGTTTTTCTGAAATCACCCCCTTCATCATTTCTTATAGCATGATAGTATTCCATCCCGTTCATATACAATTTGTTCAGCCATTCCAAATTAATGGGCATCCAAAGGGAAATTTTTATAACCTTAAAAAAATTGTTTTTCAGTCTTTTAGTACTAATAGGTATTTAGTGAAAATGTAACTAAAGACCTACTCAAAACACTGATGCACCTAGGCAGTAAGTATTAAAGGTCACTCTTTTGGAGAGATTCTCTTCAAATCTTGCACACACAAAAAAAGCCTCTTAAAAAAAGGAATAGTCATAGCCAAATATGTTAAAATTAGTTGTTTTTTTAGTTATTTGTACATGAAACTAAATGTCACTAAAAATAAAAAAATATATTTTTTTTTCTCCAAACCTGCAATTCAGAATTGCCTGGGTGGATTTAATTCAGGCTTTCTGGGTGGGGAGAAACCTTTGGAACAAGATCAAGCATGGAAATTTTCAACTCAAGATATTTTTTAGAAAGTTAGGAGTGAATGAAACCAGGGATTCATAATGAAAATGTCCTTGTGGACTAAATGTTGGCAGACGCCATTGCCAGCACTAACTATTTTGCCCTCTTGCAGGTTTCCTGTTAGCGCCATCATGTTTCTCTTGACCAAGTGTGGCCTTTTGTTATTGAGGTTATGGTTTCAGCTAGACATTATTCTATCTTCATGCTCAATAATGTTTCTTGTGAAACTGTGTTTTCCCATTTTAAATCAAAACTAGAAAAAACAGAATTTAAGACATTTCAATGCCCAAATCTTTGCTCCTCCAATTCAACCAAGTTACAGCTTTCTATACTACCTGTCCAGTTCCTTGGCATGATAGAAACTGAAGGTTCTGATTCAAGAAGATTTTTTTGTTCTTGTTTTTGTTTTTTGTTTTTTTGGTCTTTGCCTCTCTACTGTTTATATCATTATAGAGCTATAGACAAAGTAGCATTTAAAGATTAATATAATTGCAGAAATGGAAAGTCGCAGCTGTCACCACTATCATAGACTTTTTTTTATTTCTAGAACATTGTTTTGTTGTCAGTGAACTGAATGAATAATGAAGCCATTTTTCTATGCCTTATTCACCCAACCAATTAGCTGAAAGAGTAGATTTTTGAAAGGATGGAAGGATTAATAATGATAGCCTTGAATATTACAGAAAGGTCTATTCATGGAAGGTAGCACAATCATACCTAGAATTGGGTTTTGAGGGACTAAAGTGCCCAACATTTGGGTGATGATTTAATACATTTAAGTTCATTTTGCAGGGAAAATGCCTCCTTAGGGTCAACCATTTCAAGCATTCTGCTTCTGCTGTTTGTTATCTTCTATGTTATCTATGACTCTTTCTTTTCTCCCTCCCCAGTACACAATCTGCTGTCAAGTGTAGTTGTTTGCTTTAATACAAATGTCACTCAGATTTTCCCATTTCATCATTACAGCCTCAAAACAGATCCAGACTTGCCTTACCATCACCCAAGATGGTCATCCAAACCCCAGACTCTCCTTCCTTTTGCATCTATAAATTCATTCTACATACTGTTTCTAGGCTTCTTTTCTGAGTTAATAGCAGCCCATAGAAATCCTTCTCATGCATGGTTTAGTGGCCTTATTTCTATTTTGAATGACAATACTGCCCTACCACACCAAGGAAAATATTGGGTAGAAAGAATGTCCTCTATCCCAGAACCTAGCAGAGGGGCCTAATACAAACTGGTTGTCCTACAGAATCTTATAAATTTAGCCTTCCAATTTATAATTTCCTGTAGGACATAGAATTCCTGTATTTGAAAAGTCTTTTCCTTCCCCTTCCATCATCAGCTCTAGATTGATTCTGTTGGGGCATGCAGACCTGTGTTTTAAAGTTTTCTTCACATCATAAACTCAGAGGATAAAAATGAACAAAAAGACAGGGTCTGGAGGTGAAGGGAAGCTGTTATATTGGAACTTCTGACATCTTCCGATTCCTACTTAAGAGTTAATGTTTACATAAAGCTTTCTTTTTCCAAGACCCTAAAACTCTGCTTACTTAGACAGCTGGAGTAGATTAAGCTTAGCCGGGGGAGAGAACATACTCTAAAATTTCAGTTCTACATTCCTATAGAGAATACATACAAGACAAATATGTAAAAATCAACTCATTGCACAAGCATTTATAGACTTTCTGGGGTGCTAACTGGCAAATGTTTCTTTATTTTGAGCTTACCTAGATAGAGAATTAGAAGCCTGAGAAGTTTATATGAATTTTAAATCCTGTAAGACAGGCAGCACAAAAATCAGCAGAAGTCTTTCTCTTTGACCAGTTGAATCATCAACTATGTTCAACATACCAGAACAATTGATATGGATATAAACTCTGTGTGTGTGTTCATTCCCTTAAGACATTAAGATTCTTAACTTAGAATTTTTAAAAACTTTGTATTAAGTGCCATTCTCATATTTGAGTTTAGGTCTCATATAGTACATACCATTTTCATAAGGGATATAGTAAGCAATAGAACCCAAATGTCTTCTTACCACATACAAAGAAACTCTGGTGAATGCAAATGTAATTTTTTGGTGAAAATGTCAAAATTGTAACTAAATTATTAGAAGACTTTGTTTGGAGTAAAAATATAATCCCAGGGGCATCTAGGTGGCCCAGTGGACAGAGTCAGGGCTGGAGATGAGAGGTCCTAAGTTCAAATATAACCCCAGACACTTTCTGCCCATGTGACCCTGGGCAAGTCATTTAATCCAATTGCCTAGTCCTTAACCTCTCTTCTTCCTTTGAATTGATACTTAGTATCCATTCTAAGACAGAAAGTAAGGGTTTAAAATTTAAAATAAAATAAAAACCTAGAGATTAGTGCAACATAAAAATCTATTTAGAAAATGTAGTGATTATTGTTATCTTTGGTCGTGGGGTTACTTAAAATTGGTAAAACAATTTTTACTCCAAGTAAAAAAACTCTCCATTTTCTTGAAAGTTGAAGGTCACTTAACTTTCCCCAGCTTTTGATCTTCTGATTTTCTTAGTCCTAGGATTGTAACTTTCTTCCTATAAGTAGATTAATAAAAACCTTCCTGCCTCCTAAATCACAGCAGTGCCAATTTTTCCTCTAATGCACTAACATTTTGGCTGGAATCAGTATGGCTGTACCTACTTTTGTATTTTCTGTTGTTTTGGATTGCTCAGGCTTGGAGAATTCTGCCCACACCTGTGATCACATTGGAAATTTTCTTAATAAATTCAGCAAACATTTATTAATCACTTAACATATACAAGAGCAGTTGGTGGTGTAGTGGATAAAGTGCATCTGAACATCTTTCTGAGTTCATATCTGACTCAAGACACTTAGCATAGCATTGTAATCCTATGCAAGTCACTTCCCCCTGTTTGCCTCAGTTTTCTCATCTGTAAAATGAACTGGAGAAGGAATGGCAAACCATTTTAGCATCTTTGCCAAGAAAATCCCAAAAGAGTAATGAAGTCAGATATGACTGAACAAGAGCCATTTACAAGGTTCAGCACTTACCTAGAGATGCAAAGACAAAAGAAAAAAGTCCCTTGCTTCCAGGAGCTTATGCTTTTACTTTGGGGATACAGCAGATATGCAAGTAAGTAAACACAGACTACATATAAAGTAATTAAATGAGGAAAGCAATGCTAATAAGAAAGAGGATGATATGGGAGCCTAGGTTGACTGGAACGAAGAGTATGGGAAAGACAGTCATATGAAAAAAGATTCTATAGGTAAGAGGAAATCTTCCTTGTCATTTCTGAACCAAAAGAACTATTTTTAACAGTTTATATTTCAGGAACCATCCTCACTTGTGTCATTATAAGGTTTGATGTATTTCTACCCTCAAATTCTGTATGTGTATGAGTGTGCATGTTTTTTCACCCTCTTTTGTCCATTTCAGATAAGAGTGAGGTTCATCAGAACCAAGTCCCCAATCCATTCACCATATTTGTTATTCTCACACTTCTGAGCTATAAGGCACATGTTTTGCCCTCCTCTTCATCCTTTTCTACACTAGTGTATTCCTCCTCTTCATTTCTTAAAACTCTAAAAACAGAATCAATTGCCTTCTCTCATCAGGACCTCTATTTTTCTTATTCAACTCACTTAATCTTTTGAAGACATGAAGATTCCTAAAGGATATATGTTTCTTCTCTCCCAATTAGAATGTTATCACTACACCATCGCATAGTTCTTTCCACTTGCACAAATAAACTGGCCTTTCCAAGTTTTTTCTGAATTCTTTTCTTAGTATTTTAAAGCTTCTACTCAACTCTAGTCTTTTCTTCAAAAACACGTGAAAGTCATCTTACTTCTTTAAAGGTCCATTTTTCCCCTTCTAGCATTAAAATAAATTACAGTCTGTTATTCTTGATTATATTCTTAGTTTTGTGTTTTGGGGATCTCTTCTGTAATTCTGTAGAAGTCAGGTTTTATGTATCTTGACTATAGTTTCTTGATCCCACCAGTCTTCTTGGAATATTTTTTTTTCTTTGATATGGGAACTCTGGATTTTGCTACACTGTTCCTGGAAATTCTATTTTTGGTGTTCATTTCAGAAGTATAGTGAGTTCTTTCTCTAATAGATTTGGGAGGTTCTGATATTAAAATACAACATCCATGCATAATTTTTCATTATTATTATTTCCAGGAAGTTCAAAGTAATTATCTCCAGACCTGTGTTCCAGGTCAAACTTTTAAATATATTTTATATTTTCTTCTTTTATTTTAATCTTTTGATTTTGTTCTAATATTTCTTATTGTCTCATAGAGTCATTGATTTCTGTTTGATCCCTTCCAATTTTCAGAGAACCAGTTTCTTAGGTAAGGTTTACTACTTTCTTTTCTGATTACTTTTTTACTTATTCTCCTTCCAATTCCTTCCTGGAACTTTAAAAATTTAATTGTTTGTCTATTGTTTCATTTATTCTAAGTATTTAGTTAGTCATGGAAAATCCATTTTTTTCCCTTAAGGCCCAGTTTGAGTTGTTATAGAGTTAGATTTTTAATAGTTCTTTATGCTGAAGGGCATTTTCTTTGATTATTTCTCTAAGTTCAGTTCTTGAATTGGGCTTAGTGCCAGATCCAGGCTACATTCTTTATTGACTATACTTTTGAGTGGAGAAGTTGGCCCTGCTTGGACACAATCTGGGTCTCCTTGGTTCTTTTGGTGACCCCTACCCGACCCCTTTGTATCCTTGAGGTTCAGTCTACTGGTTGTTTAGGTCTGCTTTCTCAGGACAGGATGTTATGAACATCAGAGTTCCCTGAGCTTGGGCTGTCTTGGTCTGAGTACTGGATATTACTGGTCCCCCTCTCAGCCTTCTCACTTACCCTGACAATTTTGATTTGCAATAAATCTTGTAAATCAAAGAAGACATTTTAAAAATTGAACACAAAAATAATGCTGAATTAGCAAATAAAATCATGAGGTTTGTTTGTTTTTTAAAGGAAACTAATAATATAACCTATCTGGTTTTTAAAAGAATGAAGAAAACCAGAAAGCAAAAAAAAAAAGATTGTCAATATCAAAATTAATAAAGGGAGAGTAAACAACAAATGAATATGAAATAAAAAAATTGTCAGGTGCATATAAGTCTAAAAGTACAAGTATATATGAGCATAATTATATTTAAGTATATAGTAGATATATGCCACCCCCACCCCCAAAAATATAGAATTGTGATGAATACACAAGAACAAGAGCCATTCCACAATGGATAAATTGTCAAAGGATACAAATACATAATTTTTTTTAAAAATGAAAGCCATCAATAAGCATGAAAAATACTTCAAATCGTTAATAAGAATAAAAATGAAAATAAAGTAACACTGAAGCTCTGTCACACTGAATTGATAAATAAAACCATAAGCTTTCTAGAAAAAGAAATTGAGCAATATGCTAACAAAATTGTGTTAAACATAATTTTAATATGTTAATATTAATATAATTGTTATCCAAAATGTTAACAAAATTGAAATCCTGAAAAAGAAATTAAACATTATATTAACAAAACTGCAAAACAATTCATCTAAGACAAAATATTTTTACAAGTGAATTCTATCAAACAAATAACTAAAGATTTCAATATTACATAAACTTTTGGCAACAGTAAGAAAAGAAGATATACTTCCAAAGCAAATTACTTTGCCAACAAAATGGTTAGCTTAGATGAAAAGATAGATATTACAATGTGTGCATATAAAATATCCTCATTAATATAACAAGAAATAGAGAATTTAAATAACCCAATTCCATAAAAATTAAACTAGCTATATAAAAACTGCAAAGAAAAAATTTCATGACCATATAGCCTCACAATTTCTATATACATTAGGAAAATTCATTCAATATTACATAATCTGTTTGCAAAAATAGGAAAAGAAAGGTTTTTACCAAGAACTTTCTGTAGTATAAGTATGGTCTTGATAGTTAAACCAGGGAAACACAAAAATAGAGAATGGGAAATATGGACCAATATCTCTAATGAGTATTTGTGGAAAATTTTATGACTGAGGGCACATTAAAAAGACTATGAGATGTTGGATTTATATCAGGAATGCAGGCTCGATGTAAGAAAATTGATGAATACATAAGACCATATTTATAATAATAATATCAAAAGATCCTGAAAAGGACTTAGCAAAATACCTCTGTTTTAAAATAAAATACTAAAAAGTATAGGTAAAAACAAATCATTCTTTAGGATAATAAAAGTATTTACCTAAAACCAAGGGCCGACATTAAGTTGCATGGAGAAAAAATAGAAGCTTTTCTAGTAATAACAAAGATAAAGCAAAAATATCCTTTATCACCACTAATATTATTTAAAGCATTATTAGAAATGCTAACTAGTGTAAGACAAGAAAAAAGAAATGAAGGTTGGAGGGATACTCTGTATAAAGAACTGATTCAATGATATAAAAATGAAATCCCTTCCTCAATATATAAATAGTGAAAAATTTTGAACATGCAGTGTTCAAAGAAAGAAATTCATGTTACCAATAATCATTTGAGAAAACGCTCCAAATCACCAATTACTCAAAATGGAAATGAAAGCAGTTGTGAGGTTCTAGCTCATTTGTTGGATATTTACAAAAAAGACAATAATTATAACAATAATAGTTAACATTTATATTGTGCTTTAAGGTTTACAAAATGGTTGGGCTATTGTTATCTGTATTTTAGGTGAAGAAACAAAGGTAGAGAGAAATTAAGTGACTTGCCCAAGTTCACACAGCCAGTGTCTGAGGCTGAATTTGAATTCAGTTCTTCCTCATTCCTAGTCCAATACTTTATCTAGTGAACCATATGGCTATTTCCAATGAATATAAAATAAAAATTGGAAATGACTATTTTGGTGTTACAGGAAAACAGACACAATAATGCATTGCCAATGGAACTCTGACTTAATCCAGCCTTTCTAAAATAAAAATAGTTCATAAATATATCCACAAAATTACTAAACAATGCATGACTAGACCCAACAATTTCATTACTACTTCTTTATTCCAAAGAAATCAAAGAAAGAGAGACAGACCTATATGTTAAAAAATATTTCCAACCTCTTTATTTGTTATAGCAAAGAACTGGAAATTAAGGGATTAATTTATATATAGAGTACATCATGCAGAATGCCAGCATGGATAAATCAAAAGCCAGAACTAAGGTTCTCAGGAGAAATATCAACAATCTTAGATAGGCAGACAATACCACTCTGATAGCAGGAAAGCGAAAAAGAATTAAACCTCTTAAAAAGAGGAGAGTATAAAATCTGGCTTGAACTTTTAACAAAAAAAATCTAATATCTTAGTAACTGGTCCCATAACTTCATGACAAATAAAGGAAGAAGAAATGTCATATTTCATATTGTCAGACTCAAAGATTACTGCAAACAGCAATTGTGACCATGAGATTAAGAAGTACTTGTTCGTTGGAAGAAAGTTATAGCAAATCTGGACAACATTCTAAAAAGCAGAGACATCATTTTGCCAACAAAGTCCCATCTGGTCAAAACTATGTTTTTTCCAGTAGCAGTGTATGTTTGTGAGAGATGGGCTATGAAAGCTGAGCATCACAGATTCGACACTTGGACTGTGCCGGAGACTTTTGAGAGTCCCTGGGATATCAGAGAGATCAAATTAGTCAGTACTTAAAGAAATTAATTTAGACTCCTCACTGGAAGATCAAATACTGAAGCTTTTTGGCCATATAATGAAAATGCCAGATTTGTTGGGAAATATTGAAGGAAAAAGAAGACGGGGATGGCAGAGGATGAGATGGTTAAATAGAGTCATTAAAAACAACGAGCATGAGCTGGGACAGACTTCAGGAGATAGTAGAGGATAGAAGGAATTGGTGTGTTATGGAGTCACAAAGAGTTAGAATCAAATGAATGACAGAACAACAATTCTAATTTGGAAATCACTTAAACTATTACTTAAACCTATTGGAATATTATTGTACCATAAGAAATGATTAAAGAACTGATTTCAGGGAAATATGAGAACTTGTATGAACTGATGAAGTGAACAGAACCAGGAAATTATTAATGTAATAATGTTGTTAAAAAAAACAATATTTAAAGGCTTCATAAATAAATAAGTAAAATGACCAACTCCAGAAGATCCCATGGAAGCATGCTACCCACCTGACCCCTGACCTAGAAAGGTGATTGACTCAAGATGCACGAGACATGCATTTTTAGATGTGGCCTTAATTATAAGGGCTTTGTTTTTTCCTATTTTTTTCAGTGGTGAGATGTTTGGGAAAAGAAGGTGGCTAGTAATAGCATTGTCCAAAAAGAATCAAAGAAGCATTTTTAAAGCATTTTTTTAATGTACATGAGTAGGACAGCTTTGAATGTAACATTGGATTTATTATATACTTAAAAGGAAAATTAAGCTGTACCTAAAATAGATTTGCAGTTTTGTATATAATCTTCATGGTTTGCTGAACTTTGTATGTGGAAATCCTTGTTTTATTTGACCTCTAAAATCAGAATTTTTTTAATTGAAAATTTACAAAACATTAATTCCCTAACTTCAGAAAGAGGCAGGAGAGTGGGGTTTTCACAGGAATCTTAGTGTAAGAGAGCATAAATGCATGCATGCATGCATGTGCATGCACACACACACAATTTTTTTCATAGCTATTAGTGATTGTATACAATGAAGTGAGTCATGACTTTCAGACACTAGCTGTATGACCCTGGGAAAGTCACTTGCCCCTGTTTGCCTCTATTTCCTCATCTGTGAAATGAGCTGGAGAAGGAAATGGCAAACCACTCCAGTAACTTTGCCAAGAAAACTCCAGATGCAGTTGTGAAGTGTTGGACATGACTGAAATGACTGAACAACATCAGAATAACACAAACTCAGCTGTGTTCCATAATACAACTTGCAATAGTAAACTTAAATTTTTCAACTTGTCAATGTGATAACTCACACAGATAGAAAAATGGAATGTTACAACCATTTTGGAACATATTGTTCGTGTGTCAGCCTTCTAGGTTGAATAAATTGGATGCATTGCAATTCCGTAGGCCCTGGGTGGATTCGGAGACTAAATCGAGGCCGTTGTTAGGATGGCGTGTGTTTGTGGGGAGCTGGAGCATTATGTGACTTTTGGTTCCTCTTCTGGATTTCAGTAAATACGTCGATTCCATGATTAACAAGAGCCCCTCAGTTATTATCAGTGATCTTGTCAAGTCTCAAAAAACTGCTGTTGGGCCTGCTTAAGGTTGAGGCGGTCTTCCTCCCAGCAAATCTGATTGTATCGTCTTGGGAATTTCTGTATTCAAGTTTTGTATCTGGCCTCTCCCTCAGTAGCCGTCAGTAGGGATTACATGGCATTCCTTTACAGTGATCATGGAGCGCCTGCGCTGTGCAGAGCACTGTGGGACTTCTCAGAACACGTACCGGATGAAGCTCCACGTCTCCACTCCAGTCGTGCCCCCGGAACGGTCCCCGGTTCCCCAGTCGTTCGTGTGCCCTCCCTCCTCGGATTCCTTTGCAGCTTTTTTTCTCTTTCAATTCTGTGTCCTGCCAATGGAATAGAAGCTTCTCGTGGACAGGGACTTTTCTCCTTTGTGTGTCCGGTGTTTAGCCCAGTGCCTGGCACAGATGGCCTTGGAGAAGGGATTCTTTTATTGAACAAGTCAGCCAATCCACATTTTTGAGCGCCTGCTATGTGCCTGGCATTGTGCTAAGCCCCGGAGATACAAAGAAAAGCAAAGGACAGACCCTGCGCTGAAGGAGCTCATGATTTAATGGGGAAAAAACACGTAAGAAACCACGTACAAACAAGCTACATACAGGATGAGTTGGAAATGATCCACAGAGTGGATTAAGAGATTAAGAGACATCGGGCAAAGTGGGATTTTATCCAGAGAAGCCAGGAGGCAGGGATGGAGGGGCCCCTCACCGCCCCTCTGGGCCTCCCCGTGCACGGACAGGAGTCCTGGCGGCACTGGGCATGACGAACAATCAGCCAGCCATTGCAGACCCCGCAGTAGGGAACCTGCTGTTTCCAAAGACAGCCCTTTCTCTCTTTTGGAGTTCTTGCTTATCTTCAGCCTAATTTGCAGATTGGCCATGCCAGTCCCTCCTCCACATGACACTTCTGCTCAGACTTGAGGACTTACTCCCATTTTGTCCTCAACTCCTGGATAACTGGTTTGTGGATATTTTGTAGACATGTCTTTTTTAGATGTATATTGGATAGATGGCTTCTGAGATTCTGTGATTCTGACAACAGTTGTTGTTTGGGAGCAGCTAGGTAGCCCAGTGGATAGAACTCCAGGCCTGACATTGGGAGGACCTGGGTTCAAAACTCACCTCAGACACTTGTGCTCCTGGCCAAGTCCCTTAACCCAGATGGCCTAGTCCTTGCTTTTCTTCTGCCTTAGAAGGGATGCTAAGAAAAAAGGAAAGGGTTTAAAAAAGTTTTTGTCAAATAATGTGTCAGTCAACAAGCATTAAAGGGCTTTCTGCCGGCCTTTGTAAATCTGAGGATATAAAGGCATGATCTAATAGGGGAGACAACAAGAAAACAACTGGGTACAAACAGAACACCTAAAGGGAGGACCAACCCCTTTCCTCCAGCCTCTCGGCACCATTTAGATCTGCCGTGTCCAACTCTGTTCCTGCCCCCCTCCCACCCAGCGGTGCGGCCTCTTCTTTACAAAGGATGCACGTGTGTGCATGTGCACTTGTGTATATATGTGAGCTTGTGTGCGCTCGTGTATGTGCATGATTATGTGTACATGCACACATGTACAAGCCCACATGTACACGTGTGTGTATAATAATGTCATTTCAGTAGTGAGCACTCACACCAAGGCCTCTTCCTACCTTAAAGCGTATGATCAGGTGAGGAAACAGATTCTTTTATCCATCTTCTAAATTCATTCAAAGAAAGCATTCTAACATCTGAGCAGACAGCCTGGGCCATGTGAGTGGAAGTGAGAGTTTTAAAAAGAAGGATTTGGGGGGTGAGGAGACAACGGGCATTTTTATCCAGATTCTGTAGGTTTCTTCTTTTTGTAATGTTTGAATTTGCTTCCTCTGCCCTGTGGCTAAACAATGAGGTAAAACCCTCATATATAAACAGTAGTGGTCAGAGTCCAGGGCTAAGAGAGATAGGACCAAGAATTTCCAGACTAGCAGAGCTGAAGATAAATGTATCCTGTAGTAGGACCTAATAATAATAATACCTAATATTTACATAATACTTATTCTACTCCAAGCACTGTGCTAACAGCTTTACAATATCTTGTTTAATCCTCACAACAACCCTGGGCAAGTGGTGCTATTACTACCTCCATTTTGCAGGTCAGAAAACTGAGGCAGGCAAAGTTTAAGTGACTTGCCTAGAGTCACACAGTTAATATGTGTCACATTTGAACTCGGGTCTTCCTGACTTTAGGCCCAGTGCTAGTCAGCAGTGGAGTCCCTCAGCCCAAGACTAGCAGTCTCCTGTCCTGCAATGTTCAGAGCAGACATCCTTCCTATAGAGCCCAAAGAGTGGAATTCTGCTTAGATCAGAATTTCTCAGATTTAGGCTTTGGGCTATAAGTAAGGTCTCTCATTTATACCAGACTGTATTCCTCCTCTGCAACCAAGATTGGACCCCTCTGAGGAATCCCAAACCCTGGCATTGTCTGTTTCTAATCTTAGAACAGATGGTTGTTTCTTCTCTTGATCCACGTCCTCTTTCCTCTGTGTCTTCTCAAAGGTTGGGAACATCCTCTGTCCCTGCCACTTGATTCAGATCCTTTTCCATCTGCTTTTTAAACTACCTCCTCCACTCCATCATGAACTGCTTACTCATTGTTGGGTCTAACGTGCCTTCAGCTTTGAACAAAGGATTGTAGGAGCCTCTTTTAACTTGAATTCTATTTGTATGGGCTTATACTGAACTTCGGGGTTTCTAAAATATAATATGTATGTTATATAAATTGAATTTACAATCCCTTAATTTCTGGAAGTCTTTTTTTTTTTAAACCCTTACCTTCCATCTTGGAGTCAATACTGTGTATTGGCTCCAAGGCAGAAGAGTGGTAAGGGCTAGGCAATGGGGGTCAAGTGACTTGCCCAGGGTCACACAGCTAGGAAGTGTCTGAGGTCAGATTTGAACCTAGGACCTCCTGTCTCTAGGCCTGGCTCTCAATCCACTGAGCTACCCAGCTGCCCCCTGGAAGTCTTAATATTTTTATTTGCCACAATTATAATTGTTTGTCCTTTGTGTTCAAAATGTTGCCACAGGAAATTGGAAGTTAACTTCCTTCAAGAGCAATCATTTTCCAACTTGGAATTTATCTTGGGAGATAATGAGGGGGCATAGTAAACAAAGCACTGGACTTGGAATTGGGAGGCCCTGAATTCAAATCCTACCTCATCCTTAGAAGGAATATCATAATAGCACCTGTATCCTAAGGATGTTATGGGAATCAAGTGAGATTTTGCTTTTAAAGCACTTTGAAGATTAGTATTGTTATTATTTTTAAATTGCTCCAAATCCATTGCATTAAACCCCTATCTTAATTCTGCAGTAGTTTGGGAGGCAAAAATCAATTTTTGTAAATGCCAGACAACATGAAAATAATTAGAGTAAGTATTGGTCGTATAAACTGACAGCCAGTGAGAACTGTGGAAATGGCCAATTCTAATAGTTGAATTCAATTTTTTTTTTACCTTCCCATAAACTTTCATTGGACTAGTCTTACTGGAAGAATGTAGAAGCAACACAATTTTTAAACAGTCTAAAAGCCATAATACTTCTATGGTGATTCATCCCTAAATTATAAATGACTTACTTACATAATATACAAACCATCCCAGCCACGTGAAAGTCTGTTACCCTTGAGCTACCGAAGTTGTCACTAAAGCTGTCACCCTTTTCTCTGCCCTGTATCCTATTGCTTAAATCCTCATCGCTTCACTTACCCAGCAAGGCCATCATGGAGGTATTCTGGCTGCTGCTACTATAGTCCAACATATAGTCCAATTGCCCTAAGGGGAGACATAAGGAAACAGATCCCATGTAGGGAAAATGTGACTTAGTTTTATCCTAACTTATCCCCTTCTTGGGCTTTCTTCTTCAGCTCTGCATCATTCACCCAGTACTACTGGTCAACACCTAAAGGCTGTTGTCAGTGGCCTCTGGACTGTTGCCAGCAATCCAGAGTAGTTCTTTAGAGTACTCCACCTCTCCTAAATTCTTTGGATTTAAGTGTGGTTCCCCCCATCCCATTCCATTTAATGCACAATAAAAAGGATAGATTTTTCAAAAATGTTCTGTTAATACATGAGTAAATTATTTTTTTTATTTAAAAGATACAGAATTGTCCAGTTTTAGGGCATAATCCATGATGGTCAATACAAACTTCCTAAATTTATTTACCCCACCTCTATTTGTTTGCATCTTGAGCCTGGCCATACTGTACAGCCAGGTTCCAGGCTGCTTGACTACAGGGTATGCCATTTTCTCCTTGTCCCCTAAATCCAAATCCTAGTCCCCAGGCATTTCAAAGCTGTCAACCCTTCTGTACCTTCCACCAATTCCTGAATTCAGCACTTGTCTGACTCCCAGCAAGGCTTCAAGCACCAGACCCTAAGATTGACTATTTCTCTTGAGCTTCCTCCTCCACTCACAGAAACCCAGACACAAAAGGGATGCATAATAGCTCACACTGAGCAGACATAGTGCTTCAAGTGGAAATGTAGAAGGTATTTTCTGATAGCAACACTGACATAAATAGGGACCAATTTTGTATTAGTGTGTAGCTGCTTAATTCACTAATTAGAGGATCTTTGATTTTATGGTTGGGATGCTTCTATCTTTAGGTCATTAGACCTCTAGACTTTGGTATATCTTTAAAAATTGCTAAAAAAAATTCATCAGCAACTTGTAAAAACTTACCCGGGGTCTCTCCTTTGCCACCAGGAGGCAGTTGAGTTGGATTTCAGTGCAATTCAACTAAGTTTTTGGTGTTGCTTTTATGTGCAGTTATACAGTTATAACATTTTAAATGGGAAGATTTTTTCTGAGTTCCAAGCAAGTGATTTCCAAGTGAGTTTGGGAATGCCTATTAATTATTTGGAGTTTACCTGTTACCCCTAGGATGGGTTGATACTGAGCACTAAATTTAATTTTTAAAAGCACTTAAAACAGCTAAGAAAAAATAAGAATTTTTTAAAAGTATAAAGGGAAAAGGAAAGGAATTTGGGGTCCAAAGGCAAAATTCTTATATTTAAAGCTTCAGGAATCTGAGTATCTCATCCAATTTTTAGGAACTCATTCCATATTCATTAAAGAAACTTCTCATGTGACATAGACTGTAAACCCATTGCCATGCCAGCTACTCTCCTTGGGATTCTCTCCAGCTTCTCTGTTTTTTTTCTTAAACTGTGGTCCCCGGAACAGAATTCAGTACTACAGATGTGATCTGAAATAATGAGGCAGAGGAAAAGCATCACTTTTTTAATCTCAAAAGACACACCTCTTCTTTTTTTTTAACTCATATTTTCTATCTTAGAATTGATTCTTGATATCTGTTCCAAGGTAGAAGAGCAGTAAGGGCTAGGCAATTAAGATTAAGTGATTTGCCCAGGGTCACACAACTAATTAGTGGCTGAATTGAGATCTGAACCCAGGCCTTCCCATCTCCCATTTCTGACACTCTATCCACTAAACCACTTAGCTACTTAGCTGCCCCAATATTCCTTTTTTAAGACAACCCCAGATCATATTAGTTTTTTAGAGAGTTTGGTGTTGCCAATCATACCACTAACTCTTTGAGCTTATAGTTCACTAAAAGAAAAAGCACCTTTTTAGACAGTCTTGTCAATGAACTATGTAGACTCCAGTCCTGTTCTTGAAAGGATCGGGGTCTACATATAGTTCATTGACAGATTGTCATATATATTTGTCCCTACTGAATTTGAACTCATTATATTGAATATAAGACTAACCTATCAGGATTCTTTTGGACACTGACTCTGTCATCCAATATGTTAGCTATTCCTCTTAATTTTGTATCATCTGAAAATTAGACAGTCATGCTATCTATGTCTTTTGTCAAGCAACATAGGGCCAAGCACAAATACCTTGAGCATTCTAATGGTACACCTTCTGACAAGTTAATTTTAACTATTATAGACTATTGTTTGAGTATTAGTTCAACCAGTTCTGAATCCATCTCACTGTGTTTTTATATCTTTTCTTTTTGGTAAGAATATTATGATTTCATCATGTGGAAATTAAAGTAAAAAAACATTAAAAATAGTTTGGGCATAATTGTGAATGGAAAAATTGAACAAATATGTAATACTTTTTATTTATATACACCAAATAATTGGACCCTTAAATTATATAATTATATATATAACTATTTTATAGTTTTATATATATATATAACTAAGTAAAATACAAAAAATTTGTAAAATATATTAAAATGGTATAAGATTTAGTTCCTTTAATTTAATGGTATAGGATCTAAAAAACAGTAAGATTGACAAAGAAAACAAAGTTAAACTACTTAAAATGGAAGTGACTGATTTACGTATATAATTAAATTAGAAAAACAATATTCATTTCAAGTAACATTGATGTACTTGATTCTTCACAAATTATTGATGACATTAAGTTATATTATAAATAAAAATTAATCTTGGAGACTTTATACTAAATTTATAAGTATTTATTAATAAAGAGAAAGAAAGAAATAAGGTTTCCAGCCTAGTAAACTAGTAAAGTCCCCAGCAGAAGTTACAAGTTGTAGTGGATCTGGCAGCTGGATTTGGCAGCCTGCACCACTGCTTGCCAGACATAGCTTACATTAATAAGCACCAGCTCACCAGTGAGAAAGTTCCTTTCACAAGCCCAAAAAAATAGCAGAGAAAGCTAGCCCATTTCATGAGCTAGCTTTGTAAACTCAGTTCATACCCTCCCCTTAGATTTTCTAATTGGCCAGTGTATCACCTCAGTCCCTACATGTCACATCCCTTGACTACTACCAGTCAGGAATCTTGCCTGCCACACTGGCAAATTAAGACACCTGACCCTGTGACCCCTATTACTTGAGACTTCTAGGGTTTGATGGTCTCCTAGATACTTAATTCACAGTTATTTTATAACCCCCTCATAAATCAAAAGCCAGGAATTATATGTTCCATATTTTCAGAACAAAATGTAGAGAAACAAACTTGGGCTTGATCTAAAGAAAAATTTCCTAACAATTAGATCTATCTAAAAGTGAAACTGGCTTCTTCAGGGAGTAGTGACTTAACACTCCATGGAGGTCTTCAAGGAAATGTTGGATGACCTTTTTGTTTACCAGTTATGTTGTAAAAAGGGATTCTTTTTCAATCTAGAATGGACTTTGGGATCAAAATACACCATTTGATAAAAACTGCTGGGAAAATTGGAAGACAATATGGGAGAGGTTAGGTTTGGATCAACATCTCACACCCTACACCAAGATAAACTCAGAATGGGTGAATGACTTGAATATGAAGAAGGAAACTATAAGCAAATTAGGTGAACACAGAATAGTATACATGTCAGATCTTTGGGAAAGGAAAGACTTTAAAACCAAGCAAAAGCTAGAGAAAATCACAAAATGTAAAACAAATAATTTTGATTACATCAAATTAAAAAGGTTTTGTACATACAAAACCAATGCAACCAAAATTAGAAGGGAAGCAACAAATTGGGAAATAATCTTCATAACAAAAACCTCTGACAAAGGCCTAATCACTCAAATTTATAAAGAGCTAAATCAATTGTACAAAAAATCAAGCCATTCTCCAATTGATAAATGGGCAAGGGACATGAACAGGCAGTTTTCAGCCAAAGAAATCAAAACTATTAATAAGCACAAGAAAAAGTGTTCTAAATCTCTTATAATCAGAGAGATGCAAATCAAAACAACTCTGAGGTATCACCTCACACCTAGCAGATTGGCTAACATGACAGCTATGGAAAGTAATGAATGCTGGAGGGGATGTGGCAAAGTCGGGACATTAATGCATTGCTGGTGGAGTTATGAATTGATCCAACCATTCTAGAGGGCAATTTGGAACTATGCCCAAAGGGCACTAAAAGACTGTCTGCCCTTTGATCCAGCCATAGCACCGTTGGGTTTGTACCCCAAAGAGATATAATAAGGAAAAAGACTTGTACAAGAATATTCATAGCAGCGCTCTTTGTGGTGGCCAAAAATTGGCAAATGAGGGGATGCCCTTCAATTGGAGAATGGCTGAACAAATTGTGTTATATGTTCGTGATGGAATACTATTGTGCTCAAAGGAATAATAAACTGGAGGAATTCCATGGGAACTGGAGCAGAACCAGGAGAACATTGTACACAGAGACCAGTACACTGTGGTACAGTAGAATGTAATGGTCTTCTCCATTTGTGGCAATGCAATGATCCTGAACGACTTGGAGGGATCTATGATAAAGAACACTATCCACAATCAGAGGAAAAACTGTTGGAGTAGAAACACAGAAGAAAAAGAACTGCTTGATTACATGGGTTGAGGGGATATGGTTGGGGATGTAGACTGTAAGTGAACATCCTAATGCAAACACCAACCACATGGAAATAGGTTTTGATCAAGGACTCCCAGGGAAGTCCTTGTGTGTCAGCTACAGAAAGGGTGGGGGAGGAGAGGGAGGGAAATAATATGATTCTTGTAACCAAGGAATAATGTTCTAAATTGACTAGATTAATTAAAATAAAAAATAATGTAGAATGGACTAAATGGCTACTGAAATCAACATATTTGTAAGGGAGGATTCTATGATTGGAGGAGAGAGTTATATTGGAAAGAATTCCCAACATTAATTTCATATTTAAATTTGTGGCATTTCACCTAATGTACCCTGCATATAAGTTAAACAAATAAGATGACAATATACCACCTCATTGTAGTCCTTTCCCAATCTTAAACCAATCAGTTGTACCTTTTTCACTTCCAACTGTTGTTTCTTGACCTACCTACATGTTCCTCAGAAGATGGCACTCCCATCTCTTTGAGGACTTGCCACATTTTGTTGTGATTCCCACAGTCAGAGGCTTTAGTGTGGTCAGTGAAGAAAGTATAGATGTTTTTCTGAAACTCCTTTGTCTTCTCCATAATCTAGCAAATGTTAGTTGGCAATTTGGTCTCAAGTTCCTCTGCCTTTTTGAAAACCAGTCTGTACTTCTGGTAATTCTCGATTCATATGATCCTAAGGCCTCGCTTGCAAAATCTTAAGCATAACCTTGCTGGTATGTAAAAGGACCACAGTTGTTCAGGTGGGAAGCATGCTTCCCTGGAGTTCTGGAGTTCATTATTTCTCTTACTTATTAAGCCTTTAAAAATTGGTTTTCTTTACAGTGTTATTACATTAATAATTTTCTGGTTCTTTCACTTCATCAGTTCATGCAAGTATGCATGTATCCCTGAAATCAATTCTTCGCTATTCTCTGGAATTCCTTAGCTATTTGTAAAGCCTCATCAGACAGCCATTTTGATTTCATGTTCTTCTTTTTCTATGATATTAAGTAATTTGCCTTCAATATAACCAGATAACATGATGTCATTTTTGAGATTACACCCTAAATATAATCTTTTCTTACTCATAGTGAATGTGAGGACTACTCCATTTCTTCTAAGGGATTCTTGTTCACAGTAGTATATATAATGATCACCTGAATTTAATTTACCCATTCCTGTCCATTTAAGTTCACTGATACCCAAAATGTTGATGTTTAATCTTTTCATCTCCTGTTTGACCACATCCAATTTACATAGAGTTTACATTCTAGGTTCCTATACAATATTGATCTTTATATCATCATACTATCCTTTCGTCACCAGACACATCTTCAGCTGAGCTTACTTTTGGCCTTAACCTAGTCACTTCATTCTTTCTGGTACTACTTGTAGTTGTCCTCTCCTCTTCCCCAGTAATGTGTTGAACACCTTATTATTTGAGGAATTCATCTTTCAATGTCATATCTTTTATCACTTTAATACTGTCCATGGAGCTTTTTTACAAAGATATTAGAATCGCTTGCCATTTCCTTCTTCAGTGGATCATCTGTTTATCATACTCTCCACTATAACCTGTTCACCTTGGGTAACTTTCCCTAGCATACATAGCTCATGGTTTCATTGAGCTGCACAGGCCCCTTCACCATGACAAAGCAGTGATCCAATAGGAAAATATATTTCTAGTTAGGCTCATTCTGAACTATTTGATGGGTTTTGTTATTGTGATAATTTTCTTTTTATGCAATTTTGGTCTTCCTCATTAATAAAAATGCAAATTATTTTTTAAATTTCCTCTGTATGTTATGACTTTATTAAATTCATTTATTGTTTCCATTATATTTGTGATTGGGACAGCTAAAACTCCTAGATACATTGACATATCACCTACCACTAGTAATATTTTGAACCCTCATTTCTAATGTTTATTTCTTTAATTTTTCTTTCATAACTACCTTTGCTAGAATTCCCAGTGTTATATTAAAGAAAAGCTGTATGACATAGTAGAGAAAAGTCTAAGTTCCAGTCCTGCCTCTGACAATAATTATTGTGTCATGTTTCCAAGTTCTGAATTTCAGAATGACTTAGGCAACTCATTAAAGCTAAAAGTTTCAGTGAAAGTGTTGACTGCAATGATAGAAGGGGTTTCCTCATCATTCTTAGGTTAATTATAGATCCAATTATAATTATAAATTCAATTTCTATCCCTTTACTAAATCAAAAGAAGCCTGGGCATCTTTGATTTCTAACTTTTTTTGAGGTGCTCCAGTGTTCAAGGCTTTTTGTTGACTCTTGTGTTTTTTATCTATGTGAATACTGATTAATAGTATTTAGCTATAGTTTTCTTCATTTGCTTTATTTCTCCCTGATTTGAGGATCAGGACTATATTACTTTCCAAAAAGAAAGGCAAAAGCACACTTTTCCTGTATATTTTGAATAGTTCATATAGCCTTACAGTTGTTTTTAAACCTATCTTAATCTAGTTTTTCACACTTTAGGAAATCATTTATGCTAAATATACTTTCTGTGATAAGATTGTAAATATGCTCTTATTTTTCTAATGTAGTATTCTTAAATTTTTAGAAATGCATATTACTTCAGTTAAGATTTTAATGTCATTAGCATGTAATTTGATATAAGAAACAACATGGCAGAGGGTACAGTGAGATGTCAAAATTCGTGACCCACAGAACTCCCAAGTGCATCACAAACCAGATTAAAATGTAATTGAAGAAAATTTTTGTAATAAAAATACAATTCAACATAATGCTAATGGAGTTTTCTAAATCACTATCTGTGGACCAAAGGGATCCATTTACAGAATGCTGAACTTGGAATAAGGAAACCTTGGGTTCTTATATTCCCTGTGACGCTTGCTTTGTGACCATAATAATAACTGATACCTAACATTTATATAGTACTTTCCTGTTGGCAAAGCATTTTATATGTATTATTTGATCCTCATCACAATCTCATGAAGCAAGTGTTCTTATTTTCACCTTTTTATATTTGAGGAAACTGAGGTTGAGAGAGGTTAAGTAATTTGCCCAGGGTCACCAGTGTCTGAAATAAAATTAAACTCTGATCTTCCCGACTCCAAATCTAGGGTTCTATCCACTGTTTGTGTACAGCATTTTTTTTAAGCTTTCCTCTTTCATTCCCTAAATGACTGTTAAATAAGATATGGCTTTATTAGGTGTTTTTTCTCCTATTAAAAACCAAGCACTGGATCATCATTTCATCCACTTAAGTCATTCAAACTAATTTATCTTTCTTAAATATTTTCTCTCCTCTGTTTGCATTTCAAAGAATCTTCCTAACTCTTGTTTTTCACTAAAAAGGAATGCTTGTATTATTAAATGTCTCTACCTTCCTTTACCCTCCCTTCCTGGGTTATTTATAACTCTACAGTCTAAAATAAATTTTCTTTTCTTCATATTATTTCTGAAAGTTTCCTTTCATTTTATGTTGATGATGTTCTGTGATTATTCCCGGAATTTCTTATTTTGTGAAATTCCTCTTCCTGGCCACTCATAATATATATAATTATACATAGTACCTTCCAACTTATATATAATTATATATAAAATTTTATTTAGGAGCTCTTGAGTGTGGCAACTATTTTTCTGGATGAGCTAAAACTAAAGTTCCTCTCTGTTATTACCTTTGCATTCTATCAATCTACTCTTTGCCTCTTTCCAAAATTTCCAGGCAATTTTCTTTTATAATTTTCTAAAACTTTATTGTGCAGATTTTGTTTCATGATGTTTATTTCTCTGAAGCTTGTGATTCTCGGTTTACCTTTGTTTATCTATCCATTGTTATTTTCTAGAGTGTTCAATGTTTGCTAAGGTTTTCCATTTTTTCTATTCAGCCATAGATTCTCTTTTCATGTTTTAAATTTAACACAAAACCTCTAGTTTGACTCTTTATATCTTCCTTCAGTTGTGTCTTTTTTTTTTCAAAGGCCTTTTATCCACTCTCAGAGTTCTTAAGGCAGGCCATTCCAGACTAGAAAAGGAAAAGAGAGCCCATAAACAAATCTCTCAGATCTAAGCTTATTGAAAGCTCCGTCAGCTGGAGATAGGGAATACTGTAAGTTTTTAGATCTGTGCTTGTGTTATCAGATTAGCTCACAAAGGTGTGGCAACAAGAAGGCTTTCTAGTTTTTCCTTTCTATACTGGAAAGGTTCTATCTCCGGTGTCTATCAGAAATGTTTTACCAGTTTTCCTTATTTCCCAGAAGTTCTTGGGAGTAGTGATTAGTAGAGAATAAGATATTACTTCCATTTCCCAGATCTTTTTGTTGAGCATTACAAAATTTGGGAATTGGAAGGTACTAGTGCAGCTACTTAGTCTAAACCACCCAGAAGTGGAGGGGCCAAGGAGGAAAAGGAGAAGGTGGGAAAGAAGATCATTGGATTCATCTCATGGCTGAAATTACCATTTATTGGGCCTGGGGAGCTCGGGGCCTGCTTTTATAACACTGAGTGAATTCTGTGAGATATTAAGTTGTGTCCACATTCTTTCATACAAGTGGCCATTGGCTCAAATTCTGCCTCTGTTATTACAGCTTCTTGTACTGTGCTGGGCATTCCACTCAACTTCTGAATCTTGATTTCCTCATTTATAAAAAGAATGATTGAACTTGATAACTGCTGAGATCCATTCTAGCTCTAAATTTGTAGTAATAGCAGCATTTAATGCTAGCTCTAATTCAGTGAAACTTCTTTTACTCTTGGTTGAAAGAGTCCATGGGCAGACAATAAAAGCAACTAGATTTTCTAAGCATCTGCACAGCTAGATACAAATATTCAAGGAATAATGTGTCATGAGCAGAATTTAACAAAGAGCAAATTGAGGCAACTCTTCAAGCAAGATATCATTTAGTAAAAGGGCACCAAACCTGGATCTTATAGTTTACCTCCATTTGTGCCAAATGAAGCAGAGTGAAGGCACACTGAGCTTTTAAACCGTAAGTATATCTTCCTTCTGATTGGCCTAACAGTACATCATTTGAGCTTCCCAAAGGCAAAGCAATGCCTATTGGTGGACATCTTAATAAGGAGGTAAGTTAAGAATTCTTAACTCCTTCCAATTACTTCATCCTTGATGGAGCAGGACCAATTTCTCATAAAAGAATCAGTCAATAGTTAGGGAAAGTGGTCTACCTTTCAGATGTGACTGATTATGTCCCTCTCTAACACCTAAGGAATGGGAGCTGTTGTTTCATGAGACCCAGCTGTTGTTTCGTGAGACCCAGCTGTCTTCAGCAGTCCAGGGCCAGAACCATTCAGGTTCTCTTGGATTTTGATTTCCTGATGAAGAAAGGTCTCTCCAAACTTTGATTAGGAAAAAAAACAAGAACACAAGGATCATTCTCTGGGGAGGGCATAGCTCAGATTGGCTTCTGTGCTTTTGCTAAAGACTTGATACTTTGGAGGCTGGGAGTGAATACACCGAAATCTGATGTTACCATGTGGCAAAAAACAATCACTTTAAATCATATGATAATTTTAACTTAGCTACATGGAGAGCCTGCATGGTATATTAGAAAGGCTAATGCATGTGTAGAGACAGGACCCAGGTTCATATTTCATCTCTGACATTATATTCAACCTCTCTGGGTTTCACACTTTCTTTATCTATAAAATAGGGATGAGGAGTTAGTTTAGATGAATTCTAGTCATTGATCTTATTTTGAACCATTTTAAATGACCAGTGTGTCAGGCCAAAAAGCAGTGATTATCTGTTTATTTTTGTCTGCCCTAAACTACATATTCTCATAACATTTTAGGGTAAGTTTTCTCTGATTTGATTTAGCAGAATCCATTGTCTCCAAATCTTGATATACTCAACAGATTCTCCAAGAAATATATCCAACTCCTCAGTGGTTTCAAACTCAAATAGAAACATATCAAACCACAAATTAAACATGATCTATTGTATTGCATTTTTATTTATTTTTTAAACATTTCCTAGTTTAATCCACTTCTGTAGCCAGGGAGTTTGACACCTCTACTTTCTTGATGCCTATTGCCCTTGGCTCCAGCCCTGTTTATTTTCTTTGTGCCATTCAGTTGACCAGTCAAAAAGCATTTGTTATTTTCTTTATGCAAGGCATTGTGCTAAGCTCTGGAGATACAAAAAGAGGCAAAAGATAGGCCCTGTCCTCAAGGAACTTACAGTCTAATAGAGGAGGCAAACAATCAAATATGTACAAGCAAACTATGTAGAAGAGAGAGAGGAAATAATCAGCAGAAGAAAGGCACCGGAATTGAGAGGGATTGGTCATGGTCTCCTGGAGAACATAGGATTTTAGCATAGACTTGAAGAAATCCAGGGAAATCAAGAGGCATAAATAAGGAGAGAGAGAGCATTCCAGGCATGGAGGACAACCAGAAAAAATGCCTAGAGCTTAGAGATGAAAAATCTTTTTTGTGGAACAGCCAGGAGGCCAATGTCACTGGATGGAAGAATATTGGGGTAGGGAGTGAGGTGTAAAAAGATCCTCTTTTTCAAGAGTTACTCATAACAGAGAAGTTAACATCTTGTTTACTTTGCCTAAGCAACAGCTTTGTCTAAGCCACTCCTCCCATATAAAAACAAATTAAAACCTCCCTCTAGAAAAAGAATCTCAGCAGTAATCCTTGAGGTCATTATCGCTATAGCAAGGTTATGATTGCTGATGCTATGATGGCCTCTTTATACCTGGCTTCTGCCAGCAGTAGCAAACGACTGTCCACTAGAATAGAGGTGCTAAAGAATTAGGGATGCCACAATACAAATCAAGCATTGTTCTTGTGGCACAGTACTTTAGGCAACTATTAAATAGGAAATTACTTTGGAAAAGTGTTTTTATCTGCTGACATACAAGTTCCAAAATCCCTTTCCTTTTTCCTCCCCAACCCCCCCCCCCCCCACCAATGCAAAATGAAGGAATTCAGACGAGGAAAAGATAGAAGAGAAAATGTTTTCAGTTTTTCTAAGGAAGACTAAATGAAAGCAGAAAAAATATGTGACAAGAATTTCCCAACTTGCTTTCAGACCCTTCTTACCACATTTCCCTGATTTATGCATTAGTTAATATAGCGAGATAAAATGTTACCCTGTGACTGTTTCAAAATCAACAATCAGAAGTCATTTTATTTCTTCTAATCTCCAAAACAAATTAGCTATTCAGGAGACAGATGAACCATGCTGGAGTCTGCAGAACAGACCCAGCTGTAGCAGAGGAAATATTTCAACCTAGCTGCTTTGGCTGTTGTCCATCACCTCAGAAAGGGCCCATCCAGCAGGCCAATACACAGTTCAGTTCCTTGGTCCCAGCAATCCAGTTTGAGATATCAAGTTCAGATTCCTTTTAATTCAGACCAAAGTCAGAGACTTCTTTATACTTTTGTACCTACCAACAAACCATCTGTCAAAAAGAATTGAGCTAAATCACTGCCAGCCATGGCTGGATTTACATATTAACCTCTCCTGTGTGTATCCCCTCTATTTGAACTCACAGAACACATACCCTTTCAGCTGGTCCTTTAAGAGACTGAATACATTATTCTGTACATTAAAGCTCGGCCAAACCCTAGCCAGTTTTCTTTTTTTTTTAATTCCAGCTTTGGCTGGTTTCCTTTAAGTCTTAACTCTGTCCTAGACAACATATTGTTAAACTTTTCAAGGATAATAATTTACCAGTGCTTTATACTAAATGTGTTGAGGAGCAAGGTACTGTGAACCAAAATATCTGCCCCCAGCAATGAAGTTTTGTTTCTCTTCAGCCTCCACTCAGCTTTTCTTCCTATTCTTCATATTCTATTCTATCTACTAACATTCTCTGCTTTTGCTCACAAAATTAGCACAAGAAGGAATTTCAAAGTAGTTTCTCCTCATTACCATATATACAATTCACCACTGTTGGTTACTTCTCAGCTTCCAAAAGTTGGTTCATCATGTCTCCTATAATTATTTTCTCAAAGCCACCTCAAATGCTGTCTGAGCCCCTTTTGTTCCTCTCCCATACAGTCCTTGAAGCTAAAACCTTCTTTTCTAATTATCCCATACCCTTTCTTTCTCAACCCCTCCTCAATTCCCCCAAATGCACATTTATCCAAGGATACATATTGGGTTGCTATTGCATCTGTGATTCTTGGCATGAGTTCCTTTAGAAATCACATTACTGCTGAGTGAGTTTGGGGAAGATGATAGTAACTGCAAAAAACATTATTATTTAAAAGCACATTAAAATAATACACCACAAATAAAAGCTAGAAAATTCCTAGCAACGGACCCCAATTTCCATAATTTGGAATTGCCTTGGCTCTGTCGGAACTCTCACCAGAAAAGTGTCAAAGCACTCTGAATATGTATGTGTTGAATTGCTTCCATTTCTTCATTTGTGCCATGTACTTGTGTGTGTGTGTGTGTGTGTGTGTGTGTGTGTGTGTGTGTGTGTACACGCCATATTCTTTCACCGATTCAATAATGGTTTCCTCAGTTTCAATTGCTAATACAGTAAACAGTATTAAACCATTATAATTAGCTTTTGGCATGAAGACAAAGTTGTTACTATGGGGGGGAAACGAGGTTTCTGAAATTGAGAAGGGGCCCTGGCAGAAATATCAATCCTTTGACCATATAGAAACATTTGAGCTTTGCATCTAGTTAGCATAAATTAGTCCCTCCTTAAGATGTTGAAGTGGGCAGAACAGCCCAGCTTTCCCTAAATTACCACAGCAAAGATGAAAAAAAGGCCAGACTGTGTAATGATCAAAAAAATCCAAGGAGAAACTGCATTAAGAGCAACAGAAAGAGAAAACCACAAGCATATAGGGCTTGTTTATTAGACATAAAAATTTAGCAGAAGGGTCAGGGGCATCTGGAACCTGCAGCTATGTCACCATGATCCCAAATAAGGACTCAGGAACCTGCAAGACTATGACTATCAGGGAAGAAGACCACTTCAGCGTAGCTCACTGACCAGAGCCATTCCTTAGGCAGCTCCTTCAAGCACATAGAACTCTTAACTAAGACATAAGCAATACAGGTCAGGACTAAACAAATCCCAATCAGCCTTTCTAGAAGTACACAGAACCTGTTCAAAACACAGTTCTTATTCAGTAAGTAAAGTTGGAATTCTTTTAAAAAAAATCTTTGAAATGCAATCACAAGACTTCCAAATTCCACAATCAACAAAATGGAGTAGACATTTTCTTTAGTCCTTATTACTTCTCAAGTCTCTCCAAAAGAAGAATTGTGCTGAAGACATAAAGGAGTTGCAGCTGTCTTCATAGTCTAAGACATCAAAAACTCTAACAAATTAACATATGATGAGCAAAGAGGGCTAATAGCTAATCTGTACCCTCCAGTACCATCTCTTCCACCTGCCCTCACATTCTAGCTACTTGAGTTTCCATCAGCTAAGCCCTCTCTACCTTCACTCTACTAGTCGGAGTTAGCAAGCCATAGAATTTAACTCCCCCTCTCCCAATCAGTCACACACACACTCTCTCACTCACATACACTCTCTCTCACACACACACACACGCACACACACACACTTATACCCCTTGTGGGTGAAAGAGCTGAGGTATAAGAAAATGGAAAGTTTGCTCTGCCTGAGGCACCAGCCACACAACATGCTGTGCTGGAAGTGTTCAGCCAAAGAACTGAGTAGATGGAATTGAGACAGGATGTCAGCCTATGTGAGAAGACTCCACCAGTCCTGAAGGAAAGGGGCTGCTATCCACCTGAGACCCGTTTTTTCCCAAAAAAAGGCATTTGAAAAGGTACTAAAGCTGGTAAAAAAAATTCCCCAACGTGAAAGGAGGCTAAAATTGCTTTGAGACTCAGCTCTTGGAGTACCCTTCACCAAAAGGGAAGGAATAGAAAAGGGGAATGAGAGGGAAGAAAGGTTGAAATGACCAAGGCTCTTAGAAGAAAGAGTTTAGCACAATAAAACAGTAGCAAAGGCATTAATAATAAAAGAGGAAATAGCCTCCAGGACATCTAAATGAGCCCAGATATTTCTGAATAAATATCTCAAGACAATGGAAAATGAATCATCACCTGATGAGTCATCAGATTTTGAGTACCCAAGACAACATGGACCAAAGCAAGAGAAATAAGACTGTGAAAGTAGAATTTATGGCCTACCCACAAGAAATAATTGGCAGAATAGAAAAATATGGCTCCATGGCAACAAATCTCATCAAATAAATAAAACAATAGCTCATTAGGGGTGCAAATACACACAAGTATAGGGCAATCTAACAACATTAAAAGACAACATGCTCTCTTTATAGGTAAAATATTAATTTTAAAGGCAGGAGCTGAAGAAACAACTTGAGAAACATAGGTCTTCCAAAAGAATAAAGAAAATGTAAAAACTTAAACATCATAATTCAAGAAATAATACTAGAAATAAAATCACAGGAGTCAAGAAAAATAGCAAATGATCTCTATTTGAACCAGTGGAAGGGGCAGCGGAGTGTGTCTGTGTCTGTTTGCCTTTCCTTCACCAATTCAGGTCAGAGTGTTTCAAATGTCAGCCTGTATCCACTATGCACATACTCTTCTCCTTTGTCTGTATAGACCTCTACTTGCACACACTGATAAAGTAAGATATTTTCCAAAAAAATTCCTTTCCATTCTCCCTTAACCACCAGTATATTCTTCTCCCTTTAATCAGTCTTCTCTTAAGATGGAAACATATAACTGAAATATTCCCAGGACCCTGATCTACTTAGACTCTCTCTTTGACCTCTGATGATGATAGAGTTCTGAAAAGACAAATGTATCATGTCCCTATATAGGAATAGAAACAGTGTCTTTGCTTTTTCCCTTATGATTGCTCACTCCTGTTTACTTTTTTGTTCCTTTTGTACTCTAGCCTTTTCATCAGGAAGGCTAGAATTCTTCTTTTTTCATTGTAAGTTCATTTTGTTCTCTGTAGAATGATTCTTAGTTTCGTTGGATAAGTTCTTTTTTTTTTTAACCCTTACCTTCTGTCTTAGAATCAATACTAAGTATCAGTTCCAAGGCAGAAGCGCAGTAAGGACTACGCAAATGGGTTTAAATGATTTGTCCACAGTCACATAGCTAGGAAATAGCTGAGGTCACATTTGAACCCAGGACCTCCCATATCCAGACATAGCTACTGAGCTACCTCACTGCCCCTCACTTACAACAAGTAAGATGTTTTTAACCAAAGACCTGTTTTCTCTGCCTGTAAAATATTCCTTTTTGGTGGTGACTTCTAAATCGTGTGTGATCCTGATTGTGACTCATCTGTATTTGAATTGTTCCTTTTTGACTATAGTATTTTTTCTTTAATATAGAAGTTCTGAACTTAGGCCACATTGTTGCAGAGAATTTTCATTTGGGGATTTCTTTCATGAGATGGCCAATAGATTCTTTTTATTTCCACTTTGCCCTCTGCTTCTAAGAGATCTGGACAGTTTTATTTTAAGATTTCTCAAAATAGGTTGTCTTGACGCTTTTGGTCAGAGCATTCAGGTAGTCCAATGATTATTAAGTTTTTTTCTCCTCTCTATTTTCCACATGAATTGTTTTGCTATGAGAGACCTTAAATTTTCTTCTGTAATTTTTCAGCCTTTTGACTTTGTATTAATATTTCTTGGTGTCTTATAAAGTCACTGGTCTCTATTTGATTCAGTCAAATTTCCAGGGTATTTGTTGCTTAAAAAATGAGAAATTTGTTAATTCCCTTTCCAAGTTTTTCTTTCATAGTTCTCATTTCTTCACCAAATTTTTTATCTAATACTCTCACTTCACTTACAAAAACACTTTTAACTCCACTTAAAAAAATAATTCCTCTTGATTCTCTTATGTGTCTCTATCACCAGAGCAGCTTTTCTGGGCCCGGAGTCAAGAAAAATATGAGCCCAAATCCAACTTTAGGCATTGGCTTATGTGTGACCCTGCGCAAGTCACTTAACCTCCATTTTGCCTCAGTTTCTTAATCTACAAAATGAGGATAATAACATCTACCTAAGAGTTGTTGTGAGAATCAAATGAGATAATTGGGAAGCATTTAGCACAGTGCTTGGTACATAGAAAGTTCTTTATAAATGTTAGCTATAATTATTTTTATTATTGTTCTTTTGTTTGCTCATTCTTCAAACCTCCTTCCTGCCTTCAGACTTGATGTTAAAGCCAAGCACAATTCTAGAGGGAAGATCTCAGTCCTGCCTCTGCTTTCTTGGAGTATTAAGTGTTATGTTATTTCATGAACACTTGTAAACTCTCAGGGTTCCCAAAGTAATCTGATACATGGCAAAGTTGATCCCTGCCTGCCTTGTGTGCGCTCTGTAGTTTCCTGACCTAGATTTGGCTCTGATCAACAGGAAACTGTGGCTGGATTCAGCCATTATCAATCAGCTGGGAGTCTCTGCTAATTCAGTGGCAGAACTGGTTCAGCATGGCTGCCCCTTGGTCTAGGATTCCTACCCTACTCATTTCTCTACAAATTTCAGACTGGGCTAGAAGCCAGAACTTAGACCCTACTCTGCTCCCAGGTCCAAGCCCCATCACTGCTGCATGCTTCTGAATTTGTGCTCTCAGTGCTATGCCTCAGGCCTGCTACCTCTTCTTGCCCCCAGAGTACTACCTATTGGCATGGGTAACCTTCTTGGTCTTCCATGACTCAGAGCTGAGTAGTGGGCCACATAGCTACCAATTGGCAACTTTTCCCATCACATTGTCTTGGTATGGTCTGGAACCTCTTCTTATGTTGGAATGGTATTTTCACAATGCATGCCTGACCATATCCCTTCCCCAGTGTGTATAGACCTATCTGTCTCCCTCTGCCAACCTGGGTTAGAAAAATGACTCACTGTAGTTTTTTCTTGGATATCTACCAGAATTTGGTTTGGTTCATTTTCTAGATTTGCTTAAAGGAGTTTTCAGGGGAGCCAGACTGGGCTGCTTCCTATTACTCTGTGCCATCTTGTCTCTGCCTCAGCTAGTGGCATAGTTTTCTTTGAACAATAAACAGGATATGTTTTTCAGTTAATTGTTGTAATAATAGAATTTACATCCCAGTATCAGAAAGTTGTGAAATGAAATTCTTATACTAGCAGCATTATTTTTCTTGTTGTGTCAGTTCAGTTCTAGCCAAACAAGTCTAGATTACTGAATCTCTGACTTGCCACTTTTAGTCGATATGCATGAATTTGCCATTTAACTTCTTTGGAAGGGCATATATGAGTACATTTGTGTGTGAAGGGAACTGTATATCCAACTCCAGGGAAAGAGATGATGAACTCCAAATGAAGATCAAAGCATTTTTCCCCTTGGGTTGTTTTTTGGGATTGAAGGGGATAGGAATTAGTCTGTGTTTTCTTTTGAAACATGGCTATATGATAATGTTTTTCATAACTGCACATGTATGATTATATTTAATTATTTTCCATCTTAGGGAAGGGAAAAGCAAGAAAGAAAATTTGGAACTCAAAATTAAAAAAAAAACAAAAATTAAAAATTGTTTGTTCATGTAATTTGAAAAAATAAAATCTAAATATTTTCAAGAAAAATATATAAACTCCTGTGGCTCCTATGACAGAAAGAGAGAAAAGGAAGTATAATTGTTACAGCATGGTGGCCCAGAGTCTTCAAATCTGTCCTTAGATACTTACTAGTCTTGTCACTTAATCTTGTTTTTATCTCATGTCTCTTCAACTTTTAAAATGAACATAATAATATCACCTACTTCGCTGAGTTGTTGTAAGGAGGAAAGGAGATATTTATAAACATTATAGAAAGCATTTACAAAGCATTGTATTAATGGATCTATTATTAGCTTGCATAGATGAATGGATCTTGCCCCATTGGGCAATGATATGATGTGAACCACATTTCCTCCTCCTAGTAAGTCTGTCCCTCTGATTTGCTTCATAATCCTCTACTGGCTCATCCCACATGGCTCTACTCCTGGAGTCTTCCTGCTATCACATCCCACTCCCTAGGCCCATGGCCTCCAAGACACAAAGAGTTTATTTAGATTTTTAAAAAATTATCCTAACAATTACCAATGGGGGGGGGGCAGTTAGGGGGAGAAACTAGTTGTTCTGAAGAAAATTTGGTGGTTTTAATGGACTACAAACCCAATACCAGTCATCAATGTTATGTAGCAGCATATAACATTGAACTGAAAAATATATCCTGAAAAAGATGTCTTCTTCTTGAATTCAGAAATTTAGTCCTTTCATGTCAGGAAGTTTCAGAGTTGTTTACTACACAACTTTAGTGCACACTTGGGGAACTGAGTGGAGGAAGCAAGGCAGTAAATCTTGTTTTCCTGTTTTATCCTTAAGTTACATGGCCTGAGATATATGTTGTACTCTGCAAATGAGTTGAGAATCACCTTTGGGCTTCTGTACATTCACACTCCCTGTTTTGTGAATGTAGTTTCTACTTGTTCTGGTGCTAACCTTCAAGGATAGTTTGCTAAATAGTTTTTACCTCTTAGAAGTAAGTTCACTACTAAATCTTGACTTGAAGTAGGAGGCTCAGCAGAGGCAGTTAAAATGGATGATGAACCATGGCAAAGAGGAAGTAAAAAACACTGGTAATGTATAGAAGCTTGGAAATATGTTTATTCTGAACAGAAGAATGCCTTCCATTCGTTGCTCTAAAGGCACCCTCCGCTAGTTTAATTGAAGAGGGTTGGTATCCTTGTACTAAAAAGCAAAAGATAAAATCCCTCATTTTCTTTGAATCCTATAATCATTTCATAATAACCATCAACACGATTTTAATAATAATGAAGTCTCTGCTCTTCTTTTAAAGATGTGGATTCCTAAGGAAATGGAGAGATCATGATCCCCCTTAAACGAATTTTTCTACCTTGAGCCTCTAAATATGTATATGTTGGTTGACTTGATTTCAAAACTTATCCTCACTTTGTCTGAAAACCCTCTTTCTTTTCCATTGTAGCTTTGCAGTGAATTAGAAAAAGGTGAGCGAGACAACGCAGAACTGCAGGAATTTGCCAACGCCATACTTCAACAGATAGCCGATCACTGCCCCGACATCCTGGAACAAGTGGTCAATGCACTAGAGGAGTCCTCCTGACCCCACCCAATGACCTCGTGGGAATGACCAACCCAACAGCCAACCTATTCAGTCCAGGGACCTAAGAAAGGAGCAGTAAGAACAACAGAAGTCCAGAAATCTCTGGTTTGCCTTGTATACACTAAAACCAACCGGCCAAACACTACAAGCGACTTCCTATCGCTGATCTCCCCTCCAAATTCCCACAACATTTTTGCATTCATCTTTTTGCTGTGGAGATGGTCTCCTCACTATTTTGGGATGTCCACAATGAGTGGCTTCCTCTCTACAAAGACCCTGTCATCAAGTCATCATCAATGAGTAATAGTGGAAAGTCATGATTCAGCCTCAGTGCAGGACATCTTTTTGTCCTTTTAACATGAAAACTAAACCTACAAGTTGCCACTTTTTAGTTCAGTGTGTTGAAAACATGACTTGCAACAGGCCAGAAAATCTAGGGTATTGTGTGTCTATAGTGGTTTCTCTAAAATGGGTAGTCTCTCTGAAAAAAGAGAATTCCAGAAAGGAAGAGAGAGACAAAGGAGCAAATTTAGAGAGAACCAACTCTTCCATTTAAATTGTTTTCCAGGAAGGAAGGTATTCAATATTCATTCTTTCTTTTATTTGTCTTTTCTCATTATTGATTTTGCCTTTAGGGAGGCTTCAGGCCTGGAAATAGCCACATCCCTATAGCTTCAGTAATGGCTTATTGAACACTAATTTGAAATACCACCAAGGTTCTTTGCCCCAGTCCTAGCTAATCTATCCTTCCTCGACCATCTCCTCTGAAAAGTTAGTGAAAGGCTACCCCAGAAGTTCACTCTACTAGAGCCCTTAACCATTATTGGGCTTAAGGCTGCACATAAAACTTTTCTAGTTAGTTTCTTTTAAAAAGAGTTTGGACCCTGAGGCCTTCCCACCCCCCAGTTGGATCTGCCTCTGTAGGCTCATGCCTTCTAAATCCACAACCATTACTCCAAGTCTCTCCTCTGGATTCAGACATCTTGAACCAGTAGCACAGCTGACACAACTTCCCTTTTTTCCAGGCTCCTTCAGTGCATTTTGTTTCTCCTGGTTCATTGTGCGCATGGGAAGATGAGCTCTGCCGGCTTCTCTGACCCCCCAGGGCCATTGCCTCTTCATGTGGAACTTAGTGCCTTCTGTCTTTCAGATGAGCGCTCTCTGCTCCTCTCTATCAAAATGCCACCCAGCCTCTTCCCAATTAAAAATGCCCAATCTATGGAGTGTGACAATTGCCATGTGACAGACCTGGTTAAGAATGAGAGAATGGAGAGCTGCTCTTTTCTGCTCCCTATGTCCCCACAATCATTCTAGAATGGAAGTTTTTTAGTAAATCTTTTTTAAGAGCCTGCTTTTCTAATTATAGCAAAATTGATGCATTTAGAGGGTTGAATCACTTATTGCTCACAGGAAATCTCACTTGATTCTTTCGTATTTTCATTTTTTTTAGTTATCCTAGAAAGGCTCTCCTATTTAGGAAGATGGTTAGCTCTAAGTGTCCTTTTAACACATCCAAGCCAGTCACCCTGAGTTTTGCTGTCTTTAAATGGCAAATCAGAGATTAGGCTCCAGTTTCAAGAATCCCTAAGTTGTAAAGGCTTTTTAAAGAACTTTTTCCAGAACACAAGCAAGGACAGTGGTGAATGATAAGACACTGCCACTCAGATAATGGACAATTCATGTCAGAACTGTCCCTTTTACCACTTCCTTTGCCAGACACCCACATGTTTTGGTAAAAGCCAGTCCCCTAAAACATTTAGACATGCATTTTCTCCTTCAACCCCAATTACCTAAGGAATTTAGTGCTATCCATAAAATCATCATTTCCATCAGTCTTAACATCTTCCCACTGCCCGTCCCTGACTGTCTCATTAGCTTACATTGTCAGAAATCCAAGAGCCCTCATTCCCTGTTGTAAAACAATACCTTCTCCTTGTGAGATACCAGGATTTTCCTTATCTATGGTCTAAATGAATCCAGCTCATAAAGTTCTTACTGATAAGTTCCTCAATAGGAAGGCTAGTGTGCTGGAAGGGTGGGAAGGCAGTGATTGGGGAGTAATGGCCGTCATTTGTGACCAATTACCTGAGTTCTATTTGTTTATTGCACTACCCATAAATCATCTAATACTCTACAGTCCTTCTAGGCTTGGAATGGTGGAGCCTTAATTGAGCTACCAGTAGATAGCTGAACTTCAGAAGGATTGTCATGTCCTTTTAGGAGCAAGAATTAAACCTCAGATCCAGAGCCCGTGCTTGGGAATCTGAGCCAATCCTGCCTGTTTCTTCTGACCAAATCGACAAGGGGTCATATTAAGCAGGCTACTGAATCTTTTTTATTCAAATGAACACCTGTGGCTCTTACTCATCAGGAGTATTAACTCTTATTAACTTATTAACTTCCTTTCCACTTTCACTCCAGCCCTCCCCATGGATTTCTACCATAAAATCCATTTAATCTTTCTCTGGGGCTTTGGGGAAAGAAAGACCCAGGAGAAGTCTTAATCCCTCCTGAACCATAGTAGATAATCTTTTTGATCCCACTTGGGTAGAGATCTTGTCTTATCAGAGCTAAGAATTGCCTCCAAGAGGAAGGCATCTTTAGTTCTGAGTTAACACTGATGGTGACTTTTCCCTTGCAGAAGGAAAATTAATCGGGTACCTAACTTGTGTGTATCTTCCTAGGCATGGTACATTCATTCAGACAACACCTATTGGTTGATTGCATGGACATCATCATGCAGGCATTGTCAAGCAGCAGCTGTTGTGATTTTGCTGCTTGGTATCTTTTGCCTTGATTATCTTTGCACATTTGACAAGGAAGTTTGACGGTAATCTTCCCAAATTTTTCCATCTCATTAACCAATCTGTTTGCCCTTTCTCACTTGAAGATCAGTTACACCACCTTCCCCCCCCCCCCAAAAAAAAAGTAGTACCTTTAACAGAGACAATGAGATCAGTGAGCTGAATCAAAAGTATGGGAGTGTTGGTAACTAAAGAAATAGAGTTTCTCTCTGTGTGTCTCTCTGTCTCTCTCTCTCCTTGCATACCCTCCTATCCCCCCAGTGTTTTAATATACTGATCAAGAAGAATCTGGGTTGAAGTTTGTATACTGATTAAAATGGGTAAGTCATTCTAAGTTTGAGTGCAATGGGATATATGAGTGGAATTCTGTGAAGCCATTTCAGCCCTGACATTTAATCCTCGCTTCTCTTCCAACCTGCAGGAGTTTTGAGTGATTCTGTCCCTTTTCCTAAAAAAAAAAAGGGGGGGGGGCATTTGAGACAATGGTATAGAATGGTATAAGCTGAAACCTTCCTCATAATTGATGGTACTGCTGGCTAACATTTAAAGTAAGGTTGTCTAGGTTCTAGGTGAAAGAGGGGAGAGGTGGGGGAAACACTTAGTTGTGTCTGCCTTTAAACTATAAAAGGAAGGCTAGGCTTGATCATCCACTAATGGGAAGCCAAGGGTTTGTCATGTCTTTTACCCAGATAAAAGCCCTGGGTAAGGGAGGAAGTAAATAAAGGGCACTGTGTGCTAAATCCCAGTGATTCCACTGGGCTAATTCCTCCCTTACTGAAGTTCCAGGACTAGTATTTGGTGTTGCTGCTCAAAGGTTCTATACAAAAGAAAAACTCACATAGCTTTTCCAGAATCAGTCTCATTCTGCCATTTGAGCCTATTTCCCAAATGCTATTAGCTGCTCCGTAGGTTTTATTTTTCTGCTCTGGGAAATTTGGGAGGTTTCCAGAGGATAAAATGCTTCGTCTTTCCATTCAGTGGTGAATTACTCCAAGATTGAAGCATTAGGTCCAGGGTATATATTTGGGCATTTTTGAGGATTCAACAAGACCTTGTTTCATCAGGAGTCACTATTTCCCCCAGGTCTGAAAGCCCAGAGGCTGGAGGAAATTGGTGGAAAGAGAGAAAGCTGTGATTCAGCAGTACTATTCCCATAAAACTAGCAGGCACCACCATATAGATCACATGGGGGCCATTCTCTGGATAAGACTTGTCCTGCTCATCAAGACAGTGGGGAGAAAACCATCTGACTTAACTTAGCTCAAAGGAAAGCTCTTTAAAAAATCTGTGGGGAAAAAAAAATCTGGGATTTTTCATGTGAATTGAGGGGATATCTAGGCAGGAAACAAAAATCCCCTCCACTACAGGGAAATCCTTCTGAACAAAATGGTTGCCTCTGCCAACTCTTTTAAAAAGCAAAAACTGTTTCCAAACCTTTTAGTGTCAAAACTATAACCAGGAGGCCCCTGACTTTTCTGATATGTTTGGCAAGTGCTGTGACCCTATCATTGATATTTCTTCTCCTAATTTTTTGGGGGGATTAAGAGGTTTAGGGTTTGATTTCTTGGGTTCTTTGTCCCCCATCCCTCCTCCTGTTTTGCTGTTTTGTTTCTCTGCTTGTCAATATTGTCTGTGTGGTCCAGAGAACTGGAGCAGTTATAAACCGTGTGTGTCCAGTGTTGAGATGTTGTGTTTTTTTAATGAGAGAGAAAAAAATAGTAGTAGAACTGAAAAATAAAGAGCTGTGTTTTATAAAAATAATAATAAAATGCAAACCAATATTGTTTTAATAAAGGAATTCAAGCTAGGGGCAGCCAAACTCCTCCCCCTCCTCTCAGGCTTGCTGAGGAAAAGCTATGGGCCTGCATCTGGACGTTTTGCCTTTTTCTTTACAAGGTTTAGAAGCAAATGAAAGCTGGACCTTTTGAGTAAATGTTTCAGAGTCCATGCCCCCAGTGCGTAGCACCATGTAGCATCAGGGGCTGATCTCTTTGACGCTTTGTCTAAGTTCATTAGCTATGGTGCTAGGGTGAGTGGTTGACGGCCCCCCCCCTTCTGGCAACAGCCACAGTACAGGCCACACAACCTCTTTCCTCCCCCCATTGGTGCTATTTCATCCAGTTAACCTCTCACTTTGGGGGCTAGCCTGAAGCCTACATGCCAGGTGAGACAAATTACACTCAGTTCTCAACTCCTTCAACTCAGTCCCCTAACTCTAGCTCTTGAACTTTTTAAACCTCTTAAGTTTTCAGGGGCCAGAAAATCTCCAGCCAATGAAGATGCTTTTGGAAAGGGAGATGAATTAGACCAAAGCCAGAGGACTCATTCCTGGGCCTGAGCAAACCTTCTGGACCCAACCCTTCACACCATACCATACCAGTATTTCATTCACCCTAATACACAATCCTTTATGACTTGCCTCCCCCCACGCAAGAACAGCCCAGGAGATGGTAAAACAAGTCAGCAGGTCCAAGGTAGGAACATCAGGTACAGCCTGGGACTCTCTCCTTTACTTGCTTCAAAAGAGAGATGTTGCACTTTAGTGGAAGAAGAGAGGAGTATAGGGTACCATCTCCCTTATAGCTTGAGTTCCTTTTTTGGTAACTGAGGCAGCTGGAGATGCTGGTGTTACCAAACCTGCCCACTGCCTTCAACTGTATGTGTGTGTGTGTTATTGCTGGAGTTGTGTTACTGACAGGATAATGATAATGCAAAGAAATTGTGTTCTATTCAACTTTGCCTTGATAATTATTATAAACACTTTGTTCCGTTTTCTTTTTTTATTCACAAATTTAATTCATCAGGAAACTATAAAGTTATTTAAAAATTCTACACTGTCTCCTTTTTGTCTTGCTTATTATCAAGAGTTTGGGACCGAATGGTATTCTTGCCTACCTGGAAAAAGAAAAAAGAGAAACAATTTCAGAGTCATGCTCAGGGAATAACTTCAAAATGAATGAGTATAATTGGAAGGTGGGAAGAGAAGCTGCACAATCAGTTAGGTCCCCAGGTTAGAGACAGCTGGCATAGCTATCTCTGACCCAGTAACAAGGGCTCAAGCCTTGAGCTGTCTTCAGGACAGTAATCTTAGCTCCGAATGCACCAAGTTCTAAAGGAAATCAAGCTGTGAATAAGGTTGCAGGTGTTCTGCATTGTTGGGCCCTTTGGGGCTCTTTTAGAACACTTACAGTTATAACCAAAAGGTAAATATGCTGTATAATGGCCATCTGAATTGAGTGAGACTGGGATACTCCATCAGGTGATGTGAAAAGGATAAAAAAAAAATCTTTGGATTACCATCAAAGAACTATATTTTTATTCTACTCCAAACTAAACAGCGAATTTTTACTAACTTTTTTATATCATTAGATTTTCCTGGGCCCCAGCCTCTGGATTCATTATTTTCGTGAGACCCAATGGTATGCTGTTTCCCTGTGGATTATATTACTTTCAAATAGGTTCTTTCCCATCTGTGGTCTCAACTAAAAGGTGAGAAGTATTCTGGGGTACTTACTTTGGAATGTATGCATGAAATCAGCCAACATGGAGTATGAGTACCAGGAATAAAAAATGCCTTAGGAGGGAAGGTTCTGATGATTGCTATGAATTTGAAAATGATTGGAATTTTCCATTTTGGTGATTACCACAGATGAGTCCTCAATGAAAACTGAGTTGGGAAATTTTCCTTTTCTTTAAAAGAATTAGGTTTCTGCCCTAAATAGTTTAGGTTTTTCTAGGAAAGAAGAATCTTATTGGGAAGAGGAAAAAAGAAAAAATATTTTAACCCCTATTATTTCTGAAATTTTGCCTCCATATCTGTATCTGCCTTTGTCCTTTGGAGGTTATGTAGTCAAACTAGTGCACTATTTTTCCTATTGGAGCAATTAGTTCTTTTTTTTTTTCATTTTTAATTGTCATGCAAAACACACTTCTGTATTGGTTGTTGTTGTAAGAGCAAAGTCATACATAACCAAATCCCCAATAAAACCATAAATTCGCTGATGTGATAGATGACTCCAACAGTTCTTTAACTAAAAGTAGATAGCATTCCCCATCATAAGCCCTTCAGGATTGTCCCAGCTCATTGCATTGCTGAGAATAGCCAAGTTTTCACAGATAATCATTGCCCATTATTGCTGTTATTGTGTACAATGTTCTGCCAGTTCCATTTATTTCATTCTGCATCAGTTCCTACAGATCTTTCCAGTTTTTTTCTGAAATCATCCTGCTTATCATTTCTTACAACACAGTATTATTCTATTACCTACATGTACCACAATTTGTTTAGCTCTTCCCCAATCGAAGGGCATTCCCTCAATTTCCAATTCTTTGCCACCATAAAAAGAGCTGCTATAAATATTCTTGTACAAGTAGGTCCTTTCCCCTTTTTCATTATCTCTTTGGGATACAGACCCTATATTAGCATTGCTGGATCAAGAAGAATTACTTCTACAATATTAGTCCCTAGTAATGAATTATTAAATAACATTTTGAAATATAATAATAATCCCTAATCTCCAATTCTGCCACACTTTCTTGAGTTGGACCCCTTGAGCTTTCTGTGGGGTGTTTGTAGCTTTGACATTGACCCTCTAGATGACCTTAATCAAATCTCTGAGCCTTCGTTTCTACATTAGGTACACTAGGGCTAGCAATGCCAGCCTAATTGATAAGGATTTTTTAGAAAATGTGTTGACATAAACTGTGCAAAAGTACTGTAAGTCTAGACATTAAGTTAGGGATTCCGGGAAAAGGCAGAGTGAGTTTTCCTAGGGGCATCTCTCTCCCCATTCCACGATCACAGAGGAGTTGGAAAGGCCTCAGCAGCTGCAGCCCCAACACAAAGGAATCTCCATTATAATATCAGTGACCAGACTGTCCAGCCTCTGCTTGAAGAACCATAGGGAAAGAGAAACCCACCAGTCAGTCAGTAAACATTTATTCAGCATCTACTGTGTACCAGGCACTGTGATAAGCACTAGGGTACAAAGAAACGCAGAAGACAAAAAAGTCTCAGCTGTGCCCACAGTTTGGTGGGAAAGATGGTAGAAATGTTTCCGACAAGCTGTGTACAGGATAATTAGGAAATTATCAACAAGAGGAAAACACAAAAATGAAGAGGGGCTGGAAAAGTGGGGTTTTAACCCTGAGGCAGCCCATTCCGTTTCTGGACAGCTTCAGCTGCTGGGATATTTGTGCTGATCTAACTTCCATGGGACGACTCTTCAGTTACTTGAACACAGCTGTCATTCTTAACCCCCCCCCCATATTTTCTTTTCTCCAGGGTGAGGATGTCTATTTCCTTCAAACATTATTTATTCTTCATGAAACTCAAAGCCCTTCACCATCTTTATTGGCCTCCTCTGGAAACGTTTATTAACATTCCTTATCAAGTCTGGTATCTAGAACAGAACAAAATGATACCCTGAGATCTGACAGGGTCAAAAAGGACAGTGGGACTATCATCTCCCTTGTAATTACAGCCCAAGATTACATTTGTTTTTAGCTGCCAAATCAGACTGATCACTCATTGAGCTTGTAGTCCAATCAGACCCCTGCCTCCTTTTCAGAACAACTACTGGCTATCCATGCATATCTATCCATTGGGAATTTTTTTTTGGCACCCAATTGTAAAATTAATATTGTCTATTAAGTTTCATCTTCTTAGTTTTGTCACAAATAATAAAATACAAGGAAAATGCAAGAAGGACAAGATAAATGGAAAGAACCTGCTATTAGAGGAAAAATAGCTAAAGACTAATTCATCATTTCATCTCTAGGTGCTCCCACTGCCTCTGTCTTTTCCTTGCTCTAACAGATCCAGGGTGGTTGTAGAAATTTTAGATAAATGACTTCTGAAGTTACACACCTGCATTTCCCAATGTTCTCCTCAGGACAGTGCCCATATCTCTTGCGGTATTCCTGCCCTAGTTTTGCCAGTTTGTGACACAAAAATGGAAGAGAGAAGAGACTAGAAAGAAAATCCATCACTTACTAAAATTAATTAATACAATGCAGGCAGGGGAAAAAAAGGACCATTTACAGGACCATTTACAGGAAGTCTCTGAAAAGCATCTTCTCAACTATTCCCTTTCACTCTGTAAGGGAAAGGTTCTTAACTGGAGACTCATGAATGTGTATAAATGTGTGTAAAATTGTTGTTATTGTTCAGTCATCCACTCAAGTCTGACTTTGCCAGATCTTCCGTCCTCCACTATCTCTCTGTCTGACCAGGTTGTGTTCATTGTTTTCGTGACACTATCCATCTCGTCCTCCTGCCATCCCTGCCTCCTTTTGCCTTCAATCTCTCCCAACATCAAGGTCCTTTCCAATGGGCCCTGTCTTCTCCTTATATAGCAAAGTATTTTAGCTTTAGCTTTCATGTTTGACCTTCCAGTGAAGAGTCTGAGTTCATTTCTTTAAGTATTGACTGACTTGACCTACTTGCTGTTCAAGGGATTCGCAAAAGTCTTCTCCAGCACTCCAATTCCAAAGTGTATTCCGAGGCACGCAGCTTTCCACATTGTCCCATTCTCACAGCCACGAATTGCTACTGGACCAGTTTTGCCTATAAGGACTGTTAGTGGCAGGGCAATGTCTCTGCTGTTCAGTGCACTGTCTGGATTTGCAAGAAGCAAGCATCTTTTAATTTCACGGCTGCAATCGGTGTCTGACACTGCTTCCATTTCTTCTCCCTCTGCCAGGAAGCGATGGGATCAGTTGCCAAGATGGGGGGGGGGGGAGTTATGTTAACCTTCCAGCCAACTTTTATATTGTCTTCTTTTACCCTCCTCAAAAGACTTCTTAATTCTGCTTCACTTTCTGCCATCAGAATGGTATCATCTGCATATCTGAGGTTGTTGAGATCTCTCTAAGCAACCCCAATTCCCTTTTGATTAGTCCAGCCTGGCATTCCACATGCTATACTCCGCATAGAAGATAAATAAAATGACAATATACCACCTTGTCATATCCCTTTGGTGATTAGCACATTACATCAAGGACAAATATAGGGACGGCAGCAGATGAGTGGATTGAAAGAGGCAAGAGGTGAGTTGGGGGGATTCAAAAGTTCATCTATGAAGACAAGTCAAATCCCCTGAGGAGGGGGAAACTATCAAAAGAATCTAAGAAGAACACAGGTTCTGGACTCAGAAGGCCTGGGCTCAAATCTCACATCTGCAGTACTGTTTTCATAAAATAAAAGGTTTTGCCTCAGTGGCCTCTTAAGATCCATCTAGGGTTATGATCCAAGGAAATAAAAAGTGGAGCACCTCCAAGAAGCTTAAAAAAGAACTCGGGAGGACGATTGAGGAATTACCTAAAAATATCAAACAGTATTTCTGTATTGCACCCTCTCTCCAGCAGCCTTCTCACCCCATAGATGCCTCTATTCTGTGGCTCTCCCTTCTTATTGAGGAGTCCCCGCTCTAGACCACCATTTCAGTAGGTCCCTAATCCATGTTGACTTTAGTCTCAGCTCCTCTCCTCACTCTCCAGCTTCCTTTTAAAGAATCTTCTCATTAGAATGGGACCTTTTTGTTTTAGACACCGCCCCCCCCATGAAGTATCCTTTTAATCTCCAGTTCTTTGCCACCACAAAGAGAACTGCTTTAAATATTTTAGAATATACAAAGTTTTGGTTGGTTGTTTTTTTCATTTTTCTTTCTCTCCTTAGGAAACAAACCTAATAGTGGTATTGCTGGGTCAAAACATATATAACTGAGTATAATTCCAGATTGCTCTCTAAAATGACTGAATCAATTCATAGTTTCAATAATAGTGTATTTGTGTCCCCATTTTTCCACATCTCCAGTGTTTGTCATTTTGTCCTTTTCTCCTTTTAGCCAATCTTATAGGTGTGATGATATTCCAGAGTTGTTTTGATTTTCATTTCTAATCAATAATTATTTAGAGTATTTTTTGTGTGTAGCTTTGATTTTTTCATTCAAAAACCTGATCTTTTGATGTATATATTTTTCAGTTGGGAAATGGCTTATAGTATGTATTTGACAAAGTGAATGGCTAAACAAATTGTGACATTTGGTTGTGATAGGATACTACTGTGCCCTAAGAAATGATGAGCAGGTTACTTTTTGAAAAACGTGAAAAGACCTACATGAAATTATGCAGAGTTAAATGAGCAGAACCAAGAGAATATTATATGCAGCAGTAGAATTTGACTTTGTATTTGTAAATGACTTGTGTATTCTCCTTCTAGAGAAAGAAGTGATAAATAGAAATGAGATATGGTTTTATGTTTACTTATATATTTTTGTCAAATGATGCTTTCTTTAGTACTGGGGAGGAAGTTAGCTGGGGTATTTAAATGTAACCATTTTTTAAAAGAAAAAATAGAATGTGACCTTCTGTAGGGTGGAGTCTAGGAGTATGCTGGAGCCAACTTGAACTAATTCTTGAGAACTGATTGTTAAATTTTCAGAAACTGAGGAATGTTACAAATCAAGGCTTGATTTGTTGTTTTGCTGATTGTCTAGACTTAAAAAAGTGATAGACAAAACATTAATTGTTCAGTCATTTCAGATTCTTTATGACCCCATTTGGGGTCTTCTTGGCAAAGATGCTGGAATGATTTATATTTCCTTCTGCAGCTCAATTTACAGATGAGGAAACTGAAGAAAACAAGGTTGATTGACTTGCCCAGTTACCAGCTGGTGACTCTCTAAAGCCAGATTTGAACTCATAAAGATGAGTCTTCCAGAGTCCAAACCTGGCACTCTATCCTCTGCACCACCTAACTGCCCTTAAAAATGTTAATAATGCAGAGTGAATTTAAGCAAGTCACAAATGCATTTTTGGCGAGTCATTTGTTAAAAATTTGTTAGCATAACACTGGGAGGGACTTTTTTTTTACTTTTATTCATATCTTCAGTGTTTAGAACATAATAAATATTTAATAAATGCCTTATTTGAGAACAGACATTAAAATTCTTAGGAAGGAAATCTAATATGACTAGAGGTTACTGAATTTAGAAGAAAATATGAGACCTTCTCCATAATAAAAAAAGAAAAGAAAAGAAAAGAATTAACTGGGCAGTTAGCACAGTAGATAGAGACCCAAGCCTGGAGTATAGAAGACCTCAGTTCAAATCTGGCTTTCCTGGCTATATGACCCTGCAAAGTCACTTAACCCCAATTGCCTAATTCTTACCCCTCTTCTGCCTTAGAACAGATACTCAATATCGATTCTAAGACAAAAGGTAAGTGTTTAAAAAAGAACAGAACAGAATTGAAATGCAAAAATGCAGATGGGGGAAAAATGGAATAAAAAATAAGATTGGAAAATGCGTAGGAATGAATTCTCAAAGCAAGAATATTGAGTGTAAATATCAGTGAACATGGATGATCTAAAAGTTATAGGTCTTCAAAAATTATGAAAAAAAATCCTGAATATGATATTCCATGAAATCATACAGGAAAAAAAACGCCCAAAAATATTGGAAGAAGACAGTAAATTTTTCAATCAAGAGAATCAACAAAACACTAAGAGAAAGAAACTAATTTTATATCACCAAGGGAAAACTATAGAATCAAAGGGTACATTTTGCAGATAGTGAAAAAGCCTTCAAATTTCAAGAATCAATTAAAATAGGCTCATATTACTCTGCAAGAAAATTGAAAGATGAATTCCAAAGAACAAAAGGATCCTACAAAGCTGAACCTAAATATCAAATTACTGGGCATTCAGTTAAAAGAGAGGATTTGAACCAACTCCTCAAAATATTCCAAGTTGAAAAAAGTATTCAAAATGCAAACTGACCAAATAGTACAAAGAATAGTTTTAGATAATAACAAAAAAACTAAAAAAACATTATGTGTGATTTCATGTGACTGGGGCAAACAAGAATATGAATGCAGGGCTGAAAAATATTTCTCTTTGATTTTCATTTTTTAAAGAGTGGAGGTGACAGTTAAGGAGAACAATAGTACATTAAAGAATCTAAGGAGTAAAAAAGTATGATAGGAAAAATTCAAAAGAATAGTTGGAATAAGTGAATTAATACTTTAGGGAAGTCTTCGATTAATGTAAAGGAATGCTTCTTCAATAGGCAGGAGATGGAGAGTGGGGAAAAGGACAAACCTATACAAATATTATCTCTTTTGATCCTTACAATAACCTTTCAAGGTAGGTGCTGTCACTATCCCCATTTTACAAGATCTGACAAGTGCAATCATGACCTCCTAAGACAATTAGTAATTGATAAAAATAGAAAAACAAAGAGGGAAACCACATTGTGCCTATATGCACCATAGACGAGAGGGGGGAAATGCTATTAAATGTATATGTGCCAAATTGTACAGCTGCTGAAGTTTTAAAAGAAACAAGGATCCTCTGTCCAGAAAGATGGTAAAATGGGTATTGAAGGCAACCCTCAAAGACCTCCAAAAAGGGAATTATCTATCAGATATAAAGTACTGAAAAATAAGTCATCAAGACAAGAAACTGAGGCAAACAGAAGTTAAGTAACTTGCCCAGCAAGTGAGTACTTGAGCCCATATTTAAACTTCCTGCCTTCGGACCCACTACTTTATCCATTGCACTGTCTACCAGGCATGCAATAAAAAGTACCAAGCAATGACAGTACTCAGGACTCATGAGGAAAGGTGGACGGCAGGCTTTCAATCTGTCTCCTACCTTTGAAATAGGATCGAACAAGGATAGAGCATAGTCAAAGCAGTGGGACTGAGGTATATTGTCCTCACCAAGGAAATAATGTGAAAATATGAAGGATTTGGTACAGAGGAATGAGGAATGAGACAGCGATCATGCAATTAGCCCATTAGGGAGGATTTGGTCTCTTCAGGAAATTGGCTTCTATACAACAGAGTCATGCATTTTCTTACTAACTCCTACTGGGAAAGGAAGCAATTGAGTATCCAGGACCTCACATCCAAAAGAGAATAGAACTGGGGTTCATAGGTTCAAAGGGAGAATGGTATGCATGACAATCAGAAGGGATAAGCAAAACCACGATCACCATCCCTCAACCACCTCCCAGACTAGGGTTATAGAACAATTCCCTTTGCACCCTGCTGCTTTCATACTAAACTGACTTTTCCTACTAAGCACTTCCAGAGAATTCTAGAAGGAACAAAGGGAAAAGTAAAAAGGGAGAGTGGAAAAACAAAAACAATACTTCATGAAATAGGATGTTGCAAATTAATTTCATTTAAAACAGATTGGTCATGAGAGGGGATGAGGACTACAGTTTGATTTTTGAAAAAATGAGAAAAAGGATAACAAGGAATCAACTCAAGGATGCTGGGACTGAACAGGTAGGGGGAATTGATGAAAGAGACTAAATTCAGATGATGTAAACAAAAAAGGAAAGTAAATGTTGAAAAAATGAAGGTAAATTATGTTTGTTTAGGTGTGTCTAGTTAATGGAAGAATATGCAAGCAACAGTTATCTCCCCAAATATAAATTTATTAAAATTCCCTAATGAAAAAAGAATAGAGTAGATAAGAAAAACACAACCTAACAATTTTCTACAAAGATTTAAAATATACACAAAGTAAAAATGGGAGGGCAAAACAAAAAATTCTTTTAGAAATCCAAAATGTACATGGGAAGTACAATTATAATCTCATAAGACAACTAATAATTGATAAAATCAAGAGAGGCAAAGAGGAAAGTTTCATTGTTGTGCTTAAGTGCACCATAGATGGTGAAAAAAATTACTATTAAATATATGTGCCCCCAAACCATATAGCTGCTCAATTTTAAAAAGAAATAGGGGTCCAGTGACCAGAAAGATGGTAGAATAGGTATTTAAGGCAACCTTCAACAATTCCAAAACCTTATGGAAGAGAATTATCTATCAGATATAAAGTAACGAAAGATAAATTGACAAGACAGAAATAAAGCCCAAAGTAAAAAAAAAAATCTAATGAATTAAGATGAGAGAATTTTAAAAACATTTAAATTCCCTACTTCCAAACCAGTCATGCTAAGTATTGTGGTAGGCATTGAGAGTACAGGTACCAAAAATGACAATTCCTATTTGCAATAAACCTGCATTCAAATAGGTAAGATGTAGAAGCAACATGTAGAAGTATACTTAGAACAAATTTAGAGGGGATAAATAAAAATAAATACAAAGTAGTTAATTACAAGGTCATTTGGAAAGAGGGCACACTAATAGAATCAGAAAAGGCTTCACACAAATTGTAGTATCTGTTGGTGATGGAATACTATTGTGCTAAAAGAAATAATGAACTGGAGGAATTCCATGTGAACTGGAACAACCTCCAAGTACTGATGCAGAGTGAAGGGAGCAGAACCAGGAGAACAGTGTACATGGAGATGGATACACTGTGGCATGATCAAATGTAATGGACTTCTCTACTAGCAGCAATGCAATGATCCAGAACAATTCAGAGGGACTTAGAAGAAAGAACACTATCCACATCCAGAGAAAGAACTGTGGGAGTAGAAACACAGAAGAAAAACAACTGCTTGATCACATGGGTTGATGGGATATGATTGGGGATGTAGAATCTAATTGATCATCCTAGTGCAAATATCAACAGTATGGAAATAGGAAATAGATCAGTGACACATGTAAAACCCAGTGGAATAGCTCATTGGCTATGGGAGGGGGGGGAGGAGGAGAGGGAAAGAACATGAATCATGTAACCATGGAAAAATATTCTAAATCAATTAAATAAAATTTTTCAAATAAAAAAAGAAAAGTCTTCACATTGAAAGTATTGTTTGAAAATTTGCCACTGCACCCCAAAAGTTACTATACTATCCATACCTTTTAACCTAGTGCTACAACTATAAGGTCTATACTTTAAAAGAAATCAAATTGGAAAAGAATCTTATAAACAAAAATATTTACAGTAACTCTTATAAAAATGAAGAACTAGAATATTTGGAAATGGCTGCACAAATTATGATATATAAATGTAATGAAATGCTCTTGTACCATAAGAATAATGAAAGTGATGGTTTTAGAGAAGTCTGGGAAGATGTTTATGAACTGATGCAGAAAGAATTCATACACTACAATACAATTCATACAATAATGACACCTTGGAGACAAACAACTTTGAAAGACTTAAGAATTCTGATCAACACAATAACCAACTATAATTCCAGAGAATTAGTGATGAAACATGCTTCCTACATCCTATTAAGGAGGCAATGGATTCAGGATGCAGAATGAAATATAAATTTTTGGTCATGACCAATGTAGAGATTTGTTTTGTTTGATTATGCATATTTATTATACAAGAATTTTCTTTTTGTTTCTCCCCCTACTGTTGGGGTTAGGGGGAAGGAACAAAAGAAAAAGAAAATTGATTTTTGTTCTTTGAAAAAGTAAGTTTTGAGTTTTAAAAAAAGGAAAGGTGATGATTGAGCGATATCATAAAGGAGGAGAGAGATTTAATAGGGTAAAGGTGAAGAATGAAAAGAAGTCAGGAAAGTAGAAGATGGGATTTTATCTGGGAAAGTCAGGAGTCAGAAATGAAGAAGGAAAGAATTTGAAGCATAGAAGACAGCCAGTGAAAATGCCAGCTGTTGGGCAATGAAGTCTCTTACTTGAGAAATAACAAAGAGTCTAGTATCACTGGATTTCAGAGTACATGGAGAAGAAAGAATAAAGTGTAAGAATACTGGAGGGATGTGGGAGGAGGCTAGGAAGGGCTTCTAATGCCAAACAGAGGATTTTATATTTCATCTTGGAAATAATAGGGCATCACTGGAGCTTATTGAGTAGACCCACTTAGACCTGCAGTTTAGGGAAGTCAATTTTCCATCTAGTTATTGCAATAGTCCAGGCATGAGATAATGAAGACCTTCACCAGAGCGGTAGATGTGTCAGAGAATAGAGGGCATATGTGAGAGACATGTCCTAAAAACCCAAAGTGGAGAGAGAATCCAGAAGGAGAAAATGATCAATAGTGTCAAATGCAGCAGATATCCCCATGGAATTGCTTGTCAACTCTGGTAGTGGGGTGCAGGGAGAGGGGAGGGAGACAACATGAATTATGTAACCATGGAAAAACTTCTAAAAATTAAAATAAAAAAAAAAGAAATGCAGCAGATAGATCGAGAATGATGGAGACTGAGGAAAAAAACATCAGTTTTGGCAGTTAAGGCATTGTTGGTCATTTTTAAAAAGAGCATTTCCAATTGAGTAATGAGATCAGAAGTGAGACTGTAAAAGATCGGAGAGGTAGTAAGAGGAGATAAAGTGAAGGCAACAGGTAGCTTTTTCAAGGAGTTTTGAGTCAAAAAGGGGCGTCTATAGGAAATAGTTTAAGGACATGGTAGGATTAAGTAAACGATTTTTGTTTTTAAAGATGGGAACGATGGGCATGTTTGAAGGTCGTAGGAAAAGAACCAATAGATAGGAAGGAGTTATAGATTCAAGAGAAAAGAAAGATAATTGACTTTGCAATCTACTGGAGAAGGTGGGAAGGGATGAAATCAAAGATAAAGATAATCAACAGAGATAATGTTGTTTGGCTTGACAAAGAGAAGGGCCACCTTACTGTCAGACTGAGGAAACGGTAATTCATATCAAATAGCCTCTTTTCTCATGGGAGAGAGTGATATGGGAGACTTAAAAAAAAGAAGTAGAAGTTTAACTTCTGTAGGGCATAAGACAGGAAATCAATTAAAGAGGAATAAAAGGATTGCTTTACTATGATGAATGCCCAGTTCAAGTAGAATAATATGAATTATAAATGTGCCCAATCAATAGTTACATGACTTCCTCTAGCTTGGCTTAGCCTCCTGCAAATCAGAGCAGAAGAAGCAGGTATTTATGAGTCCGTGTACAACTGTGGGGATTCCTACCCGATCTGCCATGATGGTGACACAAGCTGAAGGTTTCCTGATCTGACAAGTACCTGCCAGGTAAAGGAAAAAGTGAGTGACTTGCAGAGGTGAGGAAGAAGACTCAGGAAGGGCAGAGTCAAGCACAGAGTCACAGACTAGTAGGGAAAGAATGTTAGTTCTTGAGGAAACAATGACAGACGATAATAAAATTTCATCATTTAAATGGCAAACAAATTTCACAAGTGCCAATGAGAAAAACCATTAAATATGAAGAAATACTTGAATAACCCAGGATTGTTTCAGTCTTGAGGATAAGATACAGTATTCCAAAAAAGCAAAGAAGCTCAAACTGTAGCTTCGAATACCATCTTATACAAACCTGTTAACAACAACAACAAAAAGATAGTTTTTCTACAGAAAAGAGGCAGTTATGACATTCAAGGTGGCAGTGGAGGAACAAAAGTTAGCAGATTCTTGCAAAATTTTAAACAACAAAACTACAAGAAAGGTCAATAAGTACATTAATCAAGAAAAGACTAAATGGTGAGTCAATTCTGTCAAATTTAAGTATCATTTTGAAAAAAAGTTAAGTCAGAGATAAAAGAAAGAAGAAAGTGAGAGTATCAAGGGATAAAAAGAATTAAACATTTCAGGGAAATTTAAAGAATTAGGAAATAAGAAGTTGAATTAATACTCCATAGACTAAAGCTCCAACCCACTCTAGATGAAATGGTTTCTCTTGTGAGAAGGAATAACTGAGTGGGAAGTTGCAACAAATAGAGAGTGTGGAGGTCTGGAATAGAAGAGAGAGATGGATGTATCACTACCAGTTCTATAGCCACAGTTTCCCAATAAGAAATGCAGCTATGGGGTAGAAAAATAAAAGCAATGGAAATGAGGGTGGGATGGCAGGTTGTGGGGTGGGGGGAGAGAAGGAAAGGACCTTCAGCTCAGAAGGAAAATACCTCACTATAGGTGTAGACAGGAACCTTATAAAGGATCTAGGAACAACTTAGAAGGTCACTGTTCTGGGCCTGGCTTGACTCAAATTAGTCCTTCCCTCTCATTATCACCTCTACCCCAATCTTCTCATTGCAATTAATATTTGATACTGGAGGGAGGGAAAGGGAGAGAGAGAAAAAGAGACAAAGACAGAGACAGAGACAGAGGGAGAGAGAGACAAAGACAGAGAAAGGGAGACAGAGAGACAGAGAGACAGAGAGAGATCAGCCTTAACAAGAGAAAGACATTTAACAAGGATACACTGAGGCTATCTCAAGCCTATTCTGCTGAATGAAGCACTAACCAAGTTTTGTACTCAGGAAACTGGAAAGTGATGTCAATAGCATGACTCTTTAGTCCCCTAAGTCAACTCACCATCCCACTCACCAGACCAACTCTTCCAAGTCTTTCTTCCCTTTCCAAACTTCCCATAGCTCATTCCCCTGAGAATCTTGCTTCATTTGTTCTTTTTAAAAATCCTTATCTTCCATCTTAGGGTCAATTCTATATATTGGTTCTAAGGCAAAAGAGCAGTAAGAGTGAGCCAATGGGGGGCTGAGCTGCTTGCCCAGGATCACATAGCTAGGAAGTGTCTGAGGTCAAATTTGAACTTGGGACCTCCCATATTTAAGCCTGACTCTCAATCCACTGAGTCACCTAGCTGCCCCCTTGCCTCATATTTTGCTGGGGGTGGGGGTGGGGGGAGGAACTGAAACCAATTGATGATAGCTTCCTCTTCTCCCCTCCACTTCATCTCACATCACTGAGATGCCATCAGCCACTCTGCTACATACTGGTCTCATCTGAAGAGGTGGTTCTTCTTGCTAAGATTAAACCCTCAACATGCAAGAGTTTTTCCATTCTGTCTTTTTTCCAGCAGATTACCCTGTCTATTATCCCCATTCTCTCCCTTATATCTTTCCCCGTTTATTGACTACTTCTCTATTGCCTACAAACATGCCTATGAATTTCTTATCTTCAAAAACCTTCATTTGATCTGTCCATCCCTGCTCTCACCCCATACCTCTCATCCCTTCTATTGCCAAACTTCTTGAGAAAGTCATCTCTGAAATGTGCCTCCCCTTCCTTTCCTCTCACTCTCTTCCAAACTCTCTACAGTCTGGTTTCCAGCCTCATCCTTCAACCCAAAAGTTCTAAAACCCTAAAGTTCTAAAGTTCTCAGTGACCTCAATGACCAAATCTAATGCCATTCTCTTGATACTCATGCTTCTTTAATACTTTCGGATTTTCATAATGTAAATCACCCTCTTTCCCTGGATACCGTCTCTCAGTTTTGGTCACATTGCTCTCTCCTAGTTTCCCTTTTATGTTTTTCACATTTCTGTTCAGTCCCATTTGCTGTATCATCCAGGTCATACCCAAGAACTGTGGTTGTCTCACAGGACTCTGTCTTGGGCCCTCTTCACTTCTCTGTCTGTACTATTTCATTTGGTGATCTCATCAATTTCCATGGATTCAATGATCATCTCTTTGCTGGTGATTCTCAAGTCTACTGATCCAGCTCTCAACTCTGCAAAACTCTCGTCTCCCATCCCCAACTGCCTATTAAACATTTTTCACTGGATATTCCATAGACCTCCTAAACTCAACATGCCTCAAACTAAATTCATTATCTTTCCTCTAAACCTTCCCCTCTTCCTGACTTCTTTTTTGCTGTTAAGAGTATCATTTTACCGACAGTCACCCAGGATCACCACCTAGGTATCATCTTTAATCCCTCTCTCACCAACTCCCCATATCCAATCTGTTGCCAAGGCTTATTGATTTTGCCTTCGTACCAGCTTTGACTCTAAGGAACATATTCCTCCACCCACCTTTCAACTTCCCTTTGATTCCCCATTAGATTATAAGCTCCTTGAGGGCAGAGATTGCCTCTTTTTCTTTTGTGTGTATCCCCTGTACATAGCACAGTGCCTGATATTGCATTAAAACTACAAAAATGAAAACATATACTTTCAGTCAGGATCTCTACTTTAGACTATTTTGTTTTACTTTTTTAAGGTCGTTTATTAGAAAGTGACTGTATCAAAACAAAATATAGCAAAAAAAATTTTAAGAATATATATTATACAAAAAAGAAGCAGGCCAATTACATGGTGGAATTTATGCAGTGTTTCATTAAATTTGCAAAGTGCTATCCATCTATCATCTCATTTGACCCTTACAACAAGCTTGAGTCAAATCAATAAGCATGTATTAGATATATGTATGCCTACTATGTGCAGGTGTTATTTTCCAGGTTGGATTTTAGATTTTGGAGGGCTGGACCTGTGATTTCATTAGTAGAGAAAGCCTCCTTTGAGGAAACTCCATCCACCCATGAAAATTGACACCTGTTCTATAACTTATAAATAGTATTATATCCTCAGGGCAAAGAGTTGGTGCTTTCCTCAGGGTCCTGTGGCTAGTATGAATCAGAGAGAAAGCTTGAACTCTGTGCCCTCTCCTTCCCCGCCTCTTTATATCATATGGTAAGGATGAGAGATAACAGGTGGATATTTTCAGGCTATAGAAGCACTTCCAATCCAATAAACATTTATTAAAAGAACCAACAGAAGCCCTCTAACAAATTGGGTGGATCTACTAGTAAGGAATTCTTTAAAAAATATGGACCAAAAATGCATAGAAGAAAATGAAAAGGAGTTGATGAAATCATGGGTGGTGGCATAGCCAAAACCAATCTCCCTACAATTATGTTACCTACCTTGGTGATCTTCACAGAAACGTCTCTACATTCCTTTCTTCCTAGAATCCTATCACCCTAACCACCTAAGCTTGAGTCCTAACTAACTCTGCCTAATTATTAATTAAATGGTAATTAAAAGGTGACTCGGTGGTTCAATCACCTTGGGTATACTTCTGTTTCAAATTGTTGCCTATTAGGCAATTTAACACTTTTTTTAAACCCTTACCTTCTTAGAATTGACAGTAATTATCCATTTAAAGACTAGACAATCAGTTAAGTGACTTGTCCAGGATCACACAGCTAGAAAGAAAGAGGCCAGATTTGAACATAGGTCCTCCCAACTCCAGACCTGGTGCTCTATCCACTGTGCTACTAGCTGCCCCTAATCTATCACTTTCAATAGTTTTTCCTCTTTCTCTCCCAACAGCTGTCTAAATATCTAGATACACCAATACTTTCAAGTCGTTCTACAGACCAGTTAACCTAGTGATATTTGGGGTTAACTTGGGCTGTCTACAAGATCAGGATAAGAAATAAGGATGCAGAAGTGACATGTAGGAACAGGCTTGTTCCTCACCTGGAATTGAATCTGGAAGGAAGAAGGATATGATTAACACAAATATCTTTTGCTCCCACTGTGACTGAGTTCATTTATTTCTGGGGACTCAGATGATAAAGAACTAAGAAGATCAAAATAAAGTTGGGAGTGTGTCAAAACATCCTTTTAGGGTTCTCATTGGGAATCAGCTCCAAGATCCTGGGGTCCACAGAGATTGGTTTCTTTCTGCACTAGGTGGCCCAGTAGATAGAGTACTATACCTGAAGTCAGGAAGATTCATCTTCTGAGTTCAAATCTGGTCTTAGATACTTCCAACTCTGTGACCTTGAGCAAGTCACTTAACCCAGTTTGCCTCAGTTTCCTCACCTATAAAATGAGCTGGAGAAGGAAATGACAAACCACTACAGAGCCTTTGCCAAGAAAACCCCAACTGAACTAAGCCTAAGGGCTTTAAAAGGCTGTCTGCCTTTTGATCCAGCCATACCACTGCTGGGTTTATTATACCCCAAAGAGATCATAAGGGAAAAGACTTGTACAAAAATATTCATAGCTGCGCTCTTTGTGGTGGCAAAAAAGTGAAAAATGAGGGGATGCCCTTCAATTGGGGAATGGCTGAACAAATTGTGGTATATGTTGGTGATGGAATACTATTGTGCTCAAAGGAATAATGAAGTGGAGGAATTCCATGTGAACTAGAATGACCTCCAGGAATTGATGCAGAGTGAGAGGAGCAGAACCAAGAGAACATCAGAGACTGAAACACTATGGTACAATCGAATGTAATGGACTTCTCCATTAGTGATAATGTAATGTCCAATGTCCCTGAACAACTCGGAGGGATCTATGAGAAAGAACACTATCCACATCCAGAGGAAGAACTGTGGAAGTAGAAACACAGAAGAAAACAACTGCTTGATCACATGGGTCAATGGGGATATGATTGGGGATGTAGATTCTAAGTGATCATCCCAGGACAAATATCAATAACATGGAAATAGGTCTTGATCAATGACACATGTAAAACCCAGTGGAATTGCATGTCGGCTGAGGAGAAGGGAAAGGAAAGAGCATGAATCATGTAACCATGGAAAAATATTCTAAATTAGTTAAATAAAAATTTTCAATAAAAAAGAATACCCCAAATGGTGGTCATGAAAAGTCAGACATGACTGAAACAAGTGAACAATAACAACTGGGGAAGACTTAATATTAATGTACTCCTCAGGTACGACTGAGTTATTAATATACCCAACGTTGTTGGTCAGGACCACAGTCTGGTTCTGACTACAAAATGTCTTTTCTTCAAACAGGTTCCATGACAACTAGACTAACATTCATTTTTCTTCTTCCTGAAGGAACTTTTACTTTCATCTTGGCTGTCTTGAGCGTTCCCAGGATGCCTAGGCTCAGCCTCCCTCAGTATTACGTGCTCATTGTGTATTAAAGCAGGTCTCCCTGACCCTAGTCAAAAAAGGAGTAGTTTAAAACATGGCCTTCTTAAGGAGAGAGTTGGGAGTGTGTCAAAACAGCTCTGTCAAAAGTCTGCTCATTTTCCAGGTCAAGAAAAGTTAGATCTAGCCTCACATGGAATTCAGATGCCCAAGGACTTAGTGCCTGTTTGTTTTGCTTTGGGATTGATGTTTGGAAGGTGTTTTTAATGATTGGTAATCACTGTCAGAATAATTAAAGCCTTGTAAGGAAATCTGTTTGCAATCCTAGCTTGGATCTGGAGGGAGAGCCTTATCCCCTTTTTCTTTCCTTGTGCTCTTCTCTTCCATTTCCATGAGGACTCCTTGAGGACTGTAGATAGAATTTCTGGTCTCCTTCCCTCACATGGAAAAACTGTTATGAGTATCAAAGCTTTGTGAATCTGAGTGTTTGATCCACAAAATGAGGCTGTCTTTAAAGCCCTTGAGCACCCTTGAAGACCCTCTCTCCCACAAAAAAAAAGGTAATTATGTGCCCCAAGTATAGTAATTGCAGCAAAATCCACAGAAGACAGAATAAGGTCTTCAACAATATTACACTCACTCCACGCCCATCTCCCATCAGTGACCATGCAAAGGTGAAAATGGCACAAGCAAATTTTGAGCCTGTTACGGAGACTAAGCTGAGGTCACCCACTGCTTCAGGGACTGTCCCATCATATCTTACAAACTTCAGAAAGTAGACTAGGCTTAACCTGAACCAATCCAGAAATTCAGGCTCGAGGGTTAAAGTATGAGGCACTATAGCGTAAAATGCGATGAAAGCAACTTTAGTAATAAAATATTAAAAGAATAAAATTTCTGAAAAAGGACCCTCACTCCAGTAAAACACTACCACCCCACATGGGATGCATGCCTCACATTCACCACGGCAAATGGCCACACTGAATCAAGAAGGCATTCTCAGGACAGGAAGCACTCCAGTAAAACTTCTGACCCCAACTCTTTCTCCTAAGATAGACAAAGACCCATTATGTTTCAAGCATCAACATTAAGTCCATGCCTTCTTAAAGGACTGACTGAGACTCTATGCTACCTTACCTGGGGTTTATGGGATTGGGTCGGAGGAAGAGAAAGAGAACAAAGCGGGGAGAGCATAAGAGAGAGGAGAATGAGACTTGGCTGTCTGTGGGAGTGCCAGGGAGCAGGCAGGGAGAATGTGGGCATACTCTCATCCTCACCAGTGCCGAGAAATGCCCCCTTCTCCTCACAACCCTGCTGTAGCTACTGTAGTCCATGTAAGATTTATGGATCCTTCTCCCAGCTCCCGTACTCACTGATGGGTTGGGTTCTCAGAGTTAGATTAGCTACATTTTCCCCTCAGGATTCTGAGGAGTCAAGGGTCTTTCTCTAATGCCATTCATTTAGGGTCTCACTAGTATGCCTCCCTCCTAAGATTATCAGTTGGGAACCAGTTAGTCAGCCAGCTTTCAGGAACTTTTAGAACAAGGCATTTACAATATAACATCCCTCAGACATCTGGGGACATACCCTCCCATAAATACTTATTGATGGAGTCTAGGGAAATGGTTCATGGTTTGAGAACCCATGGGACAAAGAAAACACACAACTCCTGTTTATTGGAAATCCTTTTCTCCCATTTGGGAGGTAATCCAGTAGTTCCCCTTAAGCATGGCAAATCTGGTCCAGTTTGTCCTTTCTACATTAGTGTATTCCACTTCTTAAAGCCCTAGGACATAATTGATTGCCTTCCACCACCTTCCCTCTGGCAAAGACCTCTGTTTTCCTTATTTTGTAAAAGAGGAGGCAATTGGAGAGAGAAAATGGAGAGGGATTTCTCTCCTCTCTTACTGATGGAGAGGGGTGAACAGAGTTTATCTCAGTGGATGGAGGTGTTTCTCCAGTGAGGGTTGAAGGGAAATATGGAGACAAAGGGATGTGAGGAAAGATGAAAGTCTGTGGAGAGATGGCTGAGTCTCCTTTCTCCAAGGTTAGCTGTCCTCAATCAAAGCTAAGGAACACATGGAAAGAAAGAGAAGGAATCTGTCTACTTCTCTTCCCTTGAATGTGGGCTCAAACTGCTGGGAGGATGCAATATATCAGACAGCCCCTTTCAGGGGTAAGGGTCTTTGTTGTGAGACCCTTTGTGAATTTTAGATTTACTCCACCCTGCTTAGTCTAGCAACCAGGAATGTCTACTCCCCTACTTAAGGATTAAGTGTTGAGAAAGATGGCCTAGGACAGACATGTGCTAGCAAGTGACAAAAAAGAAACAACTGGCAGACCCCCTGGGCTGTCCTAAGTAAAGCTTAAGCTACCATTGGTAATTGTGAGATGCAGGAAGTGATGTAAAAAAAGTATATATATTCACATCACTTCCTCTTGTGGGTCTCTTTTTGGCGGCGGAGGCATTGAGCTCTGGGTCTCTCTCTGGGCTCTCTCTCTCTCTCTCTCTCAGAGATGTTGGGTTCAGCAGCAGTGTGGCTGGTGGCAGCATGCTGGGCGTCTTAGTGTCTTGGCATGCCTGCAGTTCTTGTCCAGGTTTGGCGGTGAGAGTCCTTAGTGTGGTGATTGGGAGAAGCTCAATAGCGTGGGTCAGGTGAGGCGTCTTCCCTGAGCTCTCTCAGAGTTTAGGCTGATTCCTTTTTTTCCTTTACCTTTCCTAAAAATGCCATCCTTCTAGGAGGCCCCTCATCTCAGAGGAGGCCTCATGGCTGAGGTCTCTGAACCCCCTTGGTTTAGGCTAGGCCAGAGAAATCTTATACCCCTTTCTCTCTTCTTCTTCTTCTTAATTCCTTCCCTATATATTAATTAAGCCACCATAAAATTCCCAAACTGACTTGAGTATTTTTATTGGGATTTGAATTAATCCCTGGTGACCATTAGTATAATATATTAGTCAAAACCCCCTAAATTTGCCCCTTACACCTTCCCTTAACCCCAGTGCCAAGCTGACTCTTTGCTCAGCCCAGATAAAACAAAGGTTTGACCTTTTGATCATGTGCCCACACACCCAACCTCTCTCTTTCAAGAAACTCCAACCCAGGGGTCCCCAAACTATGGTCCGCAGGCCACATGCGGCCCCCGAGGCCATTTATCCGGCCCCCACTGCACTTCCGGAAGGAGCACCTCTTTCATTGGTGGTCAGTGAGTGCCACTGGATGTGGCAGCACCACAAACTCACCTACAGTACTACTTCCGGTGACATAATCCTTTGCTTGGCTCCTTGTTCTGAGAGTAACTGAATGAGAATGAGGCGCCACACAAAGGATTATGTGGCTGCACAATGGAAGACATCAGCATGGTAAGCGGCGATCTGGGGGAGGGGATTCTACACTGTGTATACTGTTGCCCGGTATGGTGGTGGCAGTGATGGGCCTGTGCAAGGTGTGACAAGCCCATCACAGCCAGTGCTTCAGCCTCCATTATCGCAGACATTGTTCATAGTTTTTTTTTTTTAATAGTCCAGCCCTCCAACAGTCTGAGGGACAGTGAACTGGATCCCTGTGTAGAAAGTCTGGGGACCCCTGGTCTAGGCAATTGAGGTTAAATGACTTGCCCAGGGTCACACAGCTAAGAAGTATCTGAAGTCAACTTTGAACTCAGGACCTCCCATCTCTAGTCCTGCCACTATATTCACTGAGCTACTAACTGCCGCTACAATAAACATTTTTTTTATTTAAACATTATTTTATTTGGTCATTTTCATACATTATTCACTGGAAACAAAGATCATTTTCTTTTCCTCCCCTCCCTCCCACCGCCTTTCCCTCTCCCATAGCCGACGCATGATTCCACTGATTATCACATGTGTTCTTGACTCGAACCCATTTCCCTGTTGTTGGAATTTGCATTATAGTGTTCATTTAGAGTCTCTCCTTAGTCTTATCCCCTCCAACCCTGTAGTCAAGCAGTTGCTTTTCCTCGTTGTTTTTACTCCCACAGTTTATCCTCTGCTTGTGGGTAGTATTTTTTTTTTAGATCCCTGCAGATTGTTCAGGGATTGCATTGATACTAATGGAGAAGTCCTTCACCTTCGATTGTACCACAATGTTTCAGTCTCTGTGTATAATGTTTTCCTGGTTCTGCTCCTTTCGCTCTGCATCACTTCCTGGAGGTTGTTCCAGTCCCCATGGAATTCCTCCACTTTATTATTCCTTTTAGCACAATAGTATTCCATCACCAACATATACCACAATTTACTCAGCCATTCCCCAATTGAAGGGCATCCCCTCATTTTCCAATTTTTTGCCACCACAAAGAGTGCAGCTATGAATATTCTTGTACAAGTATTTTTGTCCATTATCTCTTTGGGGTACAAACCCAGCAGTGCTATGGCTGGATCAAAGGGCAGACAGTCTTTTATCGCCCTTTGGGCATAGTTCCAAATTGCCCTCCAGAATGGTTGGATCAATTCACAACTCCACCAGCAATGAATTAATGTCCCTACTTTGCCACATCCCCTCCAGCATTCATTACTTTGCATAGCTGTCATGTTAGCCAATCTGCTAGGTGTGAGGTGATACCTCAGAGTTGTTTTGATTTGCATCTCTCTGGTTATAAGAGATGTAGAACACTTTTTCATGTGCTTATTAATAGTTTTGATTTCTTTGGCTGAGAACTGCCTGTTCATGTCCCTTGCCCATTTGTCAATTGGAGAATGGCTTGATTTTTTGTACAATTGATTTAGTTCTTTATAAATTTGAGTAATTAAACCTTTGTCAGAGGTTTTTATGAAGATTGTTTCCCAATTTGTTGCTACCCTTCTGATTTTGGTTACATTGGTTTTGTTTGTACAAAAACTTTTTAATTTGATGTAATCCAGATTATTTATTTTGCATTTTGTAACTCTTTCTAAGTCTTGCTTGGTTTTGAAGTCTTTCCCTTCCCAAAGGTCTGACATGTATACTATTCTGTGTTCGCCTAATTTTCTTATTGTTTCCTTCTTTATGTTCAAGTCATTCATCCATTTTGAATTTATCTTGGTGTAGGGTGTGAGGTGTTGATCTAAGCCTAATCTTTCCCACACTGTCCTCCAATTTTCCCAGCAGTTTTTATGAAATAGTGGATTTTTGTCCCAAAAGCTGGGATCTTTGGGTTTGTCATATACTGTCTTGCTGAGGTTGCTTGCCCCTAGTCTATTCCACTGATCCTCCTTTCTGTCTCTTAGCCAGTACCAAATTGTTTTGATGACCGCTGCTTTGTAATATAGTCTGAGATCTGGGACTGCAAGACCCCCTTCCTTTGTATTTTTTTCATTATTTCCCTGGATATCCTTGATCTTTTGTTCTTCGAAATGAACTTTGTTATGTTTTTTTCTAAATCAGTAAAAAAATTTTTTGGAGGTTCCATGGGTATGGCACTAAATAGATGAGTTTGGGTAGGATAGTCATTTTTATTATATTGGCTTGTCCTACCCATGAGCAGTTAATGTTCTTCCAATTGTTCAAATCTAGTTTTAGTTGTGTGGAAAGTGTTTTGTAGTTGTGTTCATATAGATCCTGTGTTTGTCTCGGGAGATAGATTCCTAAGTATTTTATTTTGTCTAGGGTAATTTTGAATGGGATTTCTCTTTCTAGTTCTTGCTGCTGAGCTATGTTGGAATTATATAGAAATGCTGATGACTTATATGGGTTTATTTTGTATCCTGCAACTTTGCTAAAGTTGTTGATTATTTCGATTAGCTTTTTGGTTGAATCTCTAGGATTCTTTAAGTAGACCATCATGTCATCTGCAAAGAGCGATAATTTGGTCTCCTCCTTGCCTATTTTGATGTCTTCAATTTCTTTTTCTTCTCTAATTGCTACTGCTAGTGTTTCTAGTGCAATGTCAAATAGTAGAGGTGATAATGGGCATCCTTGTTTCACTCCTGATCTTAATGGGAATGCATCTAGTTTATCCCCATTGCAAATGATATTAGCTGATGGTTTTAAATATATACTGTTTATTATTTTTAGGAATGACCCTTCTATTCCTATGCTTTCTAGTGTTTTTAGTAGGAATGGGTGTTGTATTTTATCAAAGGCTTTTTCTGCATCTATTGAGATAATCATGTGGTTCTTGTTGGTTTGTTTGTTGATGTGGTCAATTATGTGGATAGTTTTCCTAATGTTGAACCAGCCCTGCATCCCTGGTATAAATCCTACTTGATCATGGTGGATGACCCTTCTAATCACTTGCTGGAGTCTTTTTGCTAGTATCCTATTTAAGATTTTTGCATCTATATTCATTAGGGAGATTGGTCTATAATTTTCTTTCTCTGTTTTTGGCCTGCCTGGTTTTGGAATCAGTACCATGCTTGTGTCATAAAAGGAGTTTGGTAGAACTCCCTCTTTGCTTATTATGTCAAATAGTTTGTATAGTATTGGGATTAACTGTTCTCTGAATGTTTGATAGAATTTGCTGGTGAATCCATCAGGCCCTGGGGATTTTTTCTTAGGAAGTTCTTTGATGGCCTGTTGGATTTCTTTTTCTGATATGGGATTATTTAAGAAAACTATTTCTTCTTCTGTTTACAATAAACATTTATTAAGTATCTACTATGTGCCAGGCACTGCACTAAGCATTGGGGTATGAAAGGAGACAAAAGACAGTCTCTACTTTCAAGGAGCTCACAATCTAATAAAGGAGAAGACAAGCAAAAAAAAATGTACCAACAACATATATATGGCAAAAAGAAAACACAAGAAAGGTTTTAGAATTAAAAGGGACTGGGAAAAACTTCCTGTAGAAGGTGAGGTTTTAGTTGGTACTTGAAGGAGGTGGTTATCCATTTGAGGCAGGAGGGACAGCATGAGAAAATGCCGGGAGCCAAGAGATGGAATGTTAAATTCATGGAAACAGCCAGGAGGTCAGTGGATTGAAGAGTATGTGGCAAAGAGTAAGGCATAAGAAGGCTGGAAAGGCAGTAGGAGAGAGAGATTAGAAAGTACCTTGAACAATAGATTTTTGTATTTGATCCTAGAGGTGATAAAGTCACTGGAATTTATTGAGTAGGGGACTACATGTGTTTCTGGTCCACTGATGGTCATGTGAGATGCTGAATTTATTTGTACTGACATTGGCTTTATTGGTAGCTCCCTTTCCTATATCCCAGAGGCTTCTGGCTGACTTTAGAGCAGTTTTGTGGGAGTAGAATGATATGATCAACTAAGTAAAACATAGAGAACATGGAGAAAATGAAATAGATAATTTTGATTACATCAAATTAAAAAGCAGTTGCACAAACAAAACCAATGCAACCAAGATTAGAAAGAAAACAAATTGGGGAGGAGGGAATTGTATAGAAAAGTGTCTCTGACAAAGGCCTCGTTTTTCAAATATGTAGAGAACTAGGTAAAATTTATAAGAATGCAAAGTATTCCCCAATTTGCAAATGGTCAAAGGATAAAAAAATGAAGTTCTCAGATGAAGAAATTAAAACTATCTATTGTCATATGAAACATTCTCCAAATTACTGTTGCATAAAGAAATGCAAATTAAGGCAACTCTGAGATACCACCTCACACCTATCAGATTGGCTAATATGGCACCAAAAAAAAAAAAAGAAAGAAATTGACTCATGTTGGAGGGGTTGTGGGAAAATTGAGACAGTAATACATTGTTGCTGGAACTATGAACTGATACAACCATTCTGGAGAGCAATCTGGAACCAGACCCAAAGGGTCATAAAACTATGTATACTCTTTAACTCAGTTTGTATCCCAAAAAGATCAGAAATAGGGGGAAAGGACTCACTTGTACAAAAACATTTTTAGCAGCTCTGGCTAAAAGCTCTGGCAGCTTTTGGCAAAGAACTGGAAACTGAAGGGTTATCCATCACTTGGGAATGGATGAACAAGTTGTGGTATATGGTTATCATGGAGAATGTTGTGCCATAAGAAATGATGAACAGGATAAGTGTAGAAAAATCTAGAAAGACATGTGATCTGATACAAAGGGAAGTGAGGAGAACCAGGAGATTATATAATAACAGGAATATTATATGATGATCAACTGTGAAGGACTAAACTATTTTCTGCCAAAAAAAAAAAAAGAGCCCAAGATAACCCCAAAAGATTCATGATAAAAAAATATCATCAATAGCTAAAGAAGGAACTTTTGGAATTTTTAATTGTATGTGTGATATCTGTCTTCTATCACAGCATGGGGAATGTGGAAATATATATTGCATGAAAGCATTGGTATGACCTATAACAGACCATTTACCACTTTGGCAGGAGATAGGAGAGAATCTGAGTCACAAAATATCAGAAAATAATGGTAAAAATTGTTTCTTTATGTAATTGAAAAAAATTAGAAGGTAAAAATTAATTTGTTTTTTAAAAAGAATGATGCTATCAGTCCCTTTGAATATTAATGTTTTTTGCTTCCATTCTTCCAGTTTGCCTTTCACTTCTGGATATTTGTAATCTGAATCAATTATTCCGGTTTTTTCTGTTCTACCAATTATCTCTGCTATGCAGGACATAAATTTTTTTCACAGTTCTTATTTTTCTCTTGAACCATTAGAATTCCATCCTCTTTTGAGAATTCATAGGATTCTATGCCTCATGAGGCATTGTCTTAATTTCCTTTGCATGGAATATTTATTCAAAAATGTTTGGATTTACTTAGATAGCTTGAATTGATTTATCTGCTGAGCACAAGTTGCTTTTTTTCCTTCAGTATCTTTATGTGTCTTCTTTCCAATCTGTTGATACTTTTTCATTATTTTCTTGCATCACTTTCATTTCTTTTTCCAGTTTTTCCTTTACCTCTCTAATTTTTGAAATCCTTTTTGAGCTCTTCCAGGAATTCTTTTTAGTACTAAGACCAATTCATATTCTTCTTCAAGATTTTCAGATAAAGTCGTTTACTTTTTTGTTTTCTGAGTTTGAATTTTGATCTACTCCTTCATCACAGTAACTTTATATGGTCATGTTATTTTTTATGTTGTTTGCTCACTTTCCCAGGCTATTTCTTTTTTTTAATAAATAAATACACACACATACATACCAACTAGGTGACACAATGGATGGATAGATAGAATGCTGGAACTATAATAAAAAGAACTGAGCCTCAGTCAAAGCTAGCCTCAGTCACTTTTATGTGTGACCCTGGGCAAGCCACTTAAGCTCTTTCTGAGTCAGTTTCTTTCTCAGTAAAATCAGGGTTGTGAAGATTATGTAAGCTAATAGTGCCTTCTGTACAGTAGGTGCCATGTAACTGTTAACTTATCATTATGAAAGAAGTAACTTGTTCTAGTACTACTTGAGTTTAAGTCAAGCTGAGAAGAATGAGCTGGTTGTTGCAGTTGATGATGATAATGTTATTGTTGATGATGTTGTTGATGATCATGATGTTCTTGTTGATGTTGATGATGATGTCCTTGTTAATGATAATTCTGTTGATGATGATAATGATGCTGTTGATGCTGTTATTGATGAGATGATGATGTTGATTATGTCATTGATGATGATCATGATGAATGTTAATTATTGTATAGCATTTAAGGTTTTCAAGATTTTAAAAAAATTATCTATTTAATTAATTAATTTAGAATATTTTTCCATGGATACATGGTTCATATTCTTTCCCTGCCCTCCTGCCTCCCCCCTCCTGTAGCCAACAAGCAGTTCAACTGAGTTTTACATGTATCATTGATCAAGACCTATTTCCATATTATTAATATTTGCAATAGAGTGATCATTTAGAGTCTACATCCCCATCATGTCCCTATAAAATCATGTGATCAAGAAAATGTTTTTCTTCTGTGTTTCTACTCCCATAGCTCTTTCTCTGGATGTGGATAGTATTCTTTCTCCTAGGTCCCTCAGAATTGTCTTGTATCATTGCATTGCTGTTGGTAGAGAAGTCCATTACATTCAATTGTGTCACAGTGTCAGTCTCTGTGTACAATGTTCTCCTGGTTCTGCTCTTTTCACTCTGCATCAATTCCTGGTTGTTCCATTTCACATGGAATTCCTCCAGTTCATTATTCTTTTTAGCACAATAGTATTCCATCAACAACAAATATCACAATTTGTTTAGTCATTCCCCAATTGAAGGGCATCCCCTCATTTTCCATTCTTTTGCCACCACAAAGAGCTCAGCTATGAATATTCTTGTACATGTCTTTTTCCTTATTATCTCTTTTGAGTACAAACCCAGCAGTGGTATGGCTGGATCAAAGGGCGAGCAGTCATTTAAAGCTCTTTGAATATAATTCCAAATTGCCTTCTAGAATGGTTGGATCAATTCACAACTCCAACAATGCATTAGTGTCCTAATTTTGCCACATCCTCTCCAACATTTATTACTTTCCTTTGCTGTCATATTAGCCAATCTGCTAGATGTTGTAAACCTCAAAATTCCTTAGACTTATAAATGTTGGAAATTTCACCATTGGGATATTTCATACTTGGAAAATTTCTTACTGATAGTCTATTGGAATGGGAACCCCATTGGCATGGGAGGTTCTTTCTCTTCCCTTCTTAAGATTACTTTAGGACAGAGACCCTTTGCTGAACAATGGAAAGGACTTTGACCTATGCTTAAGCATAGAACAGGAATTTCTTTGAGTCTTGATTGATTTTAGAATTGATACAATGGAGATACTTGGAATAAATCTCCACCCTATTCAGTCCTAATAGGATTGAGTAAGGGCTGCAGCCTAGATCAAAATTTAATTATTCCAATCTCTACCCTACTCAAGTTAACAGGATTTAGAAAGGGCTGTAGCAAAGGAGTAAAGATTTAATCATTTGAAAAATATGACCTTCAACAGACATGTGCAAAAGCCAGAAACCTCTGGGCGGTCCTGGGTTAAGCGAGAGCCTCCATTGACAGGGAAATTGATGAAGAGTGATTGGTAGATGTGAGGACTGAGGGGAAGCAACTTGGATGGTTTCCTTAAAGAGAGGAGGGTCTGGAGACTCGAGGTGGTGGTTGATTTTTTGGTCGGTGTGGTTCCTGGGCTCTGAGGAAGCTTGCTCTGAAGGAAGCTGAAGGTGGGGGCCTCTGAGACTGTTTCTCCATTTTGGACACGTGAGTAATAGGGACTGATCTTTTTTCTTTGCCCCAGCTATCTAAGGGCTTGGGCCTTTTGGCCCAGCCTAAACAGAAGGGGTATTTAAGCCCTATTCCCTTCTCTCCCCTTTCTCTCTCTCTCTATATCTCTAATTCCTTTCTTACTCCTATTGTAATTAAACTCCAAAAAAGGCTGACGGCTGACTTGAGTTTTTCATTTAGGAATTACATAGCTGATTCCTTGGCGACCTTAAATTAATATATATCAGTCTTTTAAAGTGATTCCCTTGTTACAGTGTGAGGTGTCCAGTCTATTTCTTGACTGTTAAAATTGGGCTTTGCTCCTGGGGTGGAGGGAGCACTGTCCCAAACTGCAGGGGTTTTTTGTGCCACTGCTTTCACAGCTAGTTCTGGGAGTCTATAAGCTTTCAGTTCTTCCAAAGTGGTATGACCTAAGGAAGAATAAACTTACTACTCTCCTTGCCTTGCTCTGATCTGTGAACAGCCACAAATACTTTTTTCCACATTGAAAAACTTCAACCAACATCCTGTTCCTCTGCAGCTACAAGCTCTGGTGGGCTAGTGCTCCTTCTCACCCTCAAACTATGATCTAAGGACTGTGACCTAGATCTGTGTGTGGGTAATGAATCTAGTGCCAGCAAAGGAACCCCTATCGTTTCTTTCAGACCAGTTGTCCAACTCCCTTGCTATCTATGGGCTAAGAGCTCTGGAAGCTAATACTGCTGATTTGGTTGCCCCAAGGTCTGCTGCTGGCTTGCTGAGGTGAGACTAACCCTAACTTGCCCTACACTGGACTGTGTTCAATTCTCACTGGTGTGACAGACTTTTCCTGTTGATTTTACAGCTTATATTTGGCTGTAAAATCATTTCACCTAATCCTTTTCTGGGTTCTAGGATTCCAGAATTCATTTTGAGAGATTATTTTAATTGTTTGGAAAACAATTTTTTAAGAACTCAGGTGAGACTCTACCTTGTGTCTGCTATCTTTGAGTACAAGGTTTTTAACTGAATTTTCTTACACCTGAGATTGTTAGTAATTTTAGACTTTTTTATTCTTATATTCCTCATTTTGTGATTCCTCCTTTTATGGAAGATTTCCCTAGATGGCGGGATATCAAAGCTCTATCAATCACTTCTTATCAGTCTCAATCCCTACACCCACGAATTTTGAGGGGGAGGACAAAACTGACTTTAGGTGCATGCCAGTCCCCTTTCCTTCAGGTCAGGTGCATACTGTCCTGGCAGAGACTATAAAAGTATCAGAGAAATTGCTAAATGGATTCTAGAACCCAGTGTCATCGGTCAAGCTGGGCTGATTCTGGTGGGAGAGAGGGTGCTGTATGAACATGTTAGAGATTAGGAATCTTCTCTGCTTTTAATTCATTGGATTGTTGCCTTGTTAGGCTTCTTAGTGTCTTAACCTCTGGTGACAATTGAAATTGCCTTATTTTATCTATAGAAGTATTATTTTGAAAAGTTTCAAAAATTTGTGAGTACTGAAAGAAATGGCTAGTTCTTCTTGTTCATAGGACATCCCTTCTTATTGCACTTCCTCATTGAATATTAACCGTTATTTGATCTGATCTGACTTCAGGTTTTTGCTGAAAGTTATATGAAAGCTGAGTGATCTCATTCAGGAAACCATATTAGCTAGAAATCTTTTCTTATTTGCTTGTGATATGATTTCTACTTAGAATTAAACCCCATTTTAGTATTTATTGTAGTATATGGCATGAGATGTTGGTCTAAACCTAGTCTATCCCACATTGCTTTTTACTTTTCCTCAGAAGTTTTTATTGAATCATGATTCTTTGCTACAGTCAATGATGTCCTTATATTTACTAGACACTGTACTGCTGTTAGATGGTTTAAAAGTCTTGTAACCTATTCTGCTTCATTCACTGATTTTTCTACTTCTTAATAAGTATTATTTGTTTTTTAGTATAACTTACTATCTGGTCCTACTAGGGTACCTTAATTCCTTTTTTTCCCCCATTGTGTCTCTTGAGATTCTTTACCTTTTGTTTCTTCAGGTGAAATTTTAAATTATTTTGTCTTGTTTAATAAAGTAATCTTTTGGCTGTTTGACTGGTAGTACAATAAATCTAAAAATTATTTTAGGTAGTATCATAATTTTTATTTTAATGACCTAACCAACCACAAGCAAATAATTCCTTACCAATTGGGTTCAAATATGACCTGAGATACTTCCTCACTGTGTGACCCTGGCCCATTCACTTAAATGCCATTGCCCAGCCCTTATAACTCTTCTGCCTTGGAACCAATATACAGTATTGATTCTAAGATGGAAGGTAAGGATTTTTTTAAAAATTATAATAAAATAAAGTTTTGTAGTTGTGTTTATATAATTCCTGGATATGTCTTGATAAGTGGATTCTCAGATATTTTATATATTCTAAGGTTATTTTGCATGAAATTTATTTTTCTACCTTCTTTTTGGATTTTGTTCATAATGTACACAAAGGCTTATAATTTTTGTAAGTTCATTTTATATCTTACTACATTACTGAAGTAATCCATTGTTTTAACTAATTTTAGTTGAATCTTTAGAGTTCTCGGTAAAAAGTAATTTTATTTCTTCTATATCTACATTTATTCCCAGAATGTCTTTATCTTGTCTTGTTGCTATAGTTAGCATTTCTAAAACTACATTAAATAATATGAATTAATATTATTGCTTTACCTTAATTTTATTGGGTAACCTAATGGTATTTCTCCATTTAGTTTAGTATATTTATTTATTTATATATAATTAATTAGCTTTTAGTTTCGCTCCTAGTTTAATTGATCATTTTTTAGTTTGATTTATCTCTTCTTTGATATTAAATATTTCTATTTTCTGATTAAATTGGCCTTTTTATTTTTTGCTTTTCTAATTTTATAGTTGGATGCATAGGTCTTTGATCTGTTCTTTTATTATTGGAAGTATCTCAAAATATAAATTCCCCTCAATGACTACTTTTGTTAAATCCCAAGTAATACCTGACTGTTTTATTATTATTTTATTTTATTTTATTAAGCTGTTGATTATTTCTATGATTTGTTCTTTGATCCACCACTATTTTTAGGTTTAAATTGTTTAATCATCTAATTTAAATAATTTCTTCAAAGCCTTTATTGATTTATCTTTGTATTTTGCTTGCTACAAGGTATCTGACAAATATGTATACTCCTTTCAATTCCCATTCAATAATCTCTAGAATTGTATCATATCTAACTTTACTAATATTCTACTTTATTAAATCTTTAATTTTTTCTTGTTTATCACTGTTGCCTGTCTGTTTGTGCCATTGCTTTGTCTAAGATCAATGATTGTTACTACTGCTTTTTAAAAAAAATTGAGCTGAGGCAAAAATGGATTTTGTTCCAGCCTCTTACTTTGATTCTGTGTGCACCTTCCTGTTTACGTTGTTAGATTCTGTTCTGCTATCCTTTTCTATTTTATATGTAAATTAATCCCAGTCACATTGACAATTATGATTGTTAATTGTATATTTCTCTTTTATACTACTCACATATTTTTCACTGCCTCTGTTTCCTGCCTCTTGCTTCTAAAAAAGAGGGTGGTAAGTGAAGAGTGTGCTGAGCATCAATTTTAGGATTTGTTTCTGCTTCTCTGCCCCTCTTCTCTTTCCCTCATCCTGAGCCCAATCATCAGTTCTTGTCTTTTCCTATTTTCTATTAAATCCTTCTTCAAAATCTGTACTCCTTAGTTTGTTTGCTTAAGACTAATCCCTTTTTTAATTTATCTTCCCTTTTATTCACCTATATCCTTTTTCCCTTCTGTTTCTCTCTTGGGTTGAATTTATTTCTGTACTCAACTCTGCAAGTGTAGGTACACACATTTATTCTTCCTTTCTTTGACCACTTCAAGTGAGATTATGGTTCAAGTGTTACTTGCTCTTCTCACCCCTTCCTCCTTATTCATGTAGTCTCCTACTTGCATACCCCAATTATGTGAGACAATCCCTACTTTTCCTCTCCCTTTCCCCTCCTAGTGTATTTCTTCCCCCTCTCCTTTTCCATTCTTTCGAGATCATCAAAATTTAACAAAACCATTTCCAGGCATTTTATCTTATTAGACTTCCTCTACAAGCCTGATGATTATAGGGTTCTGATGGGACACATTGTATCATCTTCCTATTTTTTAGAATATAACCAGTTTATGGTTGCTTAACCCTTATGATTTAACCCTTATGCTTAACCCTTATGATTGAAGACCTATTGAGCAAGAAGAACAAAGCCTTTATGGAGTGGCAAAATAAACCAAATTCTGCTCCTAAAAAGGACAGATTCAAGTCTCTCCAAGCCACGGCGCAGCGTGAGATTAGGAAGATGCAAGACTGATGGTGGGAAAAAAAGGCAGAAGAAATCCAGTGGTTTGCTGATACGAAAAACTACAAACAATTTTTCAGGGCCCTCAAGACTGTCTATGGGCCATTAAAACCCACCACCACTCCCTCGCTATCCTCTGACGGTGACACTCTCATAAAAGATAAAAAAGGCATCAGCAACAGGTGGAAAGAACACTTCAGTCAGCTTCTCAACCGACCCTCTTCAGTCGACCAAAGTGCCCTTGACCAGATCCCCCAAAACCGCACCATTGAACAACTTGACGTCCCTCCTTCATTAGAAGAAGTCCAAAAAGCCATTAAACAAATGAGTGCAGGCAAGGCACCTGGTAAAGATGGGATCCCAACCGAGGTGTACAAGGCCTTAAATGGAAAGGTGCTCCAGGCATTCCACATAGTGCTGACCAGCATATGGAAAGAGGAAGACATGCCCCCAGAACTCAGAGATGCCTCCATCGTAGCCCTATACAAGAACAAAGCTCACGAGCAGCCTGTGACAACTACAGAGGCATCTCACTACTCTCCACTGCTGGAAAGATCCTCGCCCGTGTTATACTCAACAGACTCCTGTCATCTGTTTCAGAGCAGAACCTGCCTGAATCACAATGTGGCTTCCGACCAGATCGCAGCACCATCGACATGGTCTTCACAGTGAGGTAAATGCAGGAAAAAAGCCTTGAGCAGAACCTGAGTCTCTTCATAGACACAAACTTTGCGCCTCAGCCTTGGACTTCAAAGCCACATGAGGGTACATCAATAGATGATAATGCACAAAGACAATCGTCATTCTTGGTCACTACTACTAACCCTTATGATTCCTTGCTCATGTTTGCCTCTTTAGGTTTCTCTTAACTTTTGAGTTTGTATTTCAAAGTTTCTACTCAGTTCTTGTCTTTTCATCTAGAATACTTGGAAGTCCTCTATTTCATTAAATATCCATTCCTTCCCCCCCCTTTAAGTTTTTACTCAATTTTGCAAGTTAAATTAATTTTGGTTATAGGTATATAGATATAGATATAATGCCTATCTGGAAGTACTATATTCTAAGATCTCTATTTCTTTGTAGTTATAGCTGCTAAATTATGGGTGATCTCCACAGTAAGTCCTTAGTACATGCTTGAATTCTTTCTGACTGTTTGCAGGATTCTTCCTTTCACCTAGAAGTTTTGCATTTTTTAGCTATAACTTCAAAGGAATTCTCATTTTATGGTTTCTTTACAGAAATGTCCAATAGATTATTTCTATTTTTACTTTGCCCTCTGTTCCATAGAGATATAGGAAGTTTTCTTTTATAATTTCACATAGTCCATAGATTCTTAAATTATTTCTCCTCAGTCTGTTCCTCAAACCATGTTTTTACTTACATTTTATTTTATTTTTTCAGTCTTTAGACTTTGTTTTCAATATTTTTTATTCTAACATAAAGTCATTAAGTTCTATTTGACCCATCATCATTTTCAGAGAGTTTGTAACTTGATTGAAGTAATATACCTCTTGTGCCGAGCAATTAATACCCTTTCCAGTTCTTTCTTCCATAGTTCTTTCTTCTCATTTTCCAATTTTCCTCTAGCACTCACATTTTATTTTTTAAATCATTTCAAAATGAGGATAACTTTTTATATAAAAATATAACATCTCTTTTGTGATGACAAAGAATTGGAATTTGAGGGGGATGTCCATTAATGGAGGAATGGCTGAACAAGTTGTGATATATGATTGTAATGGAATACTATTGTGCTATAAGAAATGATGAGAAGGACGGTTTCAGAAAAAAAGTTGAAAAGACTTTTGTGAATTGATAAAGAATCAAGTGAGCAGAACCAGGAGAATATTGTACACAGTAACAGCAATCTTGTATGATGAACAATTGTGAATGACTTGGCTATTTTTAGCAATAAAGTGATCCAAGACAATCCTGAAAGACTCATGATGAAAAATGCCATCCACCTCCAGAAAAAGAACTGATAAAGTCCAAATGTAGACCAAAACATACTATCTTTCACTTTCATTCTTCATTTTGATGTTTCCCTGTACCAATAGAGATGCACTCGCAGGTACCTGCCTTGCAGAGTTGTTGTGAGGATCAAATGATATTGTCATTGAAAAGCACTTAATCCAATACCTGATACATAGTAAGCACTATTAAAATGATAGCTATTATTATTAATAATCATTATTTGCTACTATTTTTATTAGTAGTGCTATTATTTATTCTTCTTATTAATTTAATTTAATTCCTGAATTTAATGCAGGAATTAGTTATTTCTCTTTGGACATCTTGATCATTATTTTATCAGGAACCTTTTTATATCTTTTCTGGAGGTCTTTATGAGACCTTTCTTATTCCCATCTTAATCAAAAGTCCAACAATAAGTATTGTAATTTTCTTAGATTGACTATTATAACCCCATGGTCACTCCTGTTTTCCTTTTTTCTTTTCAAATCCCCATTCCACTGGTCTCTCACTCTCTCTCAGCAGAAGAACTCAACTTCACTACTGACAAAACCAACACCACCCATTGTGAACTCCTTCATTTTCCATACCCAAGACTTCAAAATCCCTTTCTGAACCTCTAACTATCCCTGAAGAGATAGCTCTTTATGCCAAGACAACTATTTTTACTTATATCTTTCATCCTTATCAAATCCCATCCCATCTTATCTGGGAACTTGCTCCCTCTGTCTATTCATCATTCTCTGTCTCTCTCTGTGTCTCTGTCTCTGTCTCTCTCCCTGTCTCAACCCCCATCTCTCTCTCTCTCTCTCTCTCTGGTCTGTCTGTCTGTCTTCCCCCACCCCTTCAATCTCTCTCCTCTATTTAAATAAAAACTTTACTTAGTTTGCCATCTTCCACAGCTCTAACCCTATATATAGTTGTATAACTTATCCTTTTCGCTGCCTTGTTCCTTGAAAGAATTTTCCACAACCAGTGCCTCTGTTTCCTCCCCACCTACTCACTTCCCAGCTCCTGGAAATCAGACATCCAACTTCACCAATCTATTTACTCTGCCCCCAACAAGTTTAGCAATGATCTTCTAAATTTAATGATCTTTTCTTAGTCTTTATCCTGTTTGAATTTTCCCCAGTCTTAAATGATGTTGACTATGCTAGCTCCTTTCTTCTTTAGTGACATATGACAAAGTTTCTGATTTTCCTGTTGTCTATCTAACTGTTACTTTTTAAGGAAGCTCCTCTGGCTAAGAGAGCAATCGGTCTCATAGATTTTCTTTTGTCTCTTCCGCTTCTTCACTCAGCTCGGAATGCTTTAAAAATCAGTTTCTCTTTACCTGGAGACAAAAACAATTAAAAATTACAGATGAGGGGCAGTTGATATAGATGGGGGGCTCAGTGGATTGAGAGTCAGGCCCAGAGATGGGAGGTCCTGGGTTCAAATTTGACCTCAGATACTTCCTAGCTGTGTGACTCTGGGCAAGTCACTTGACCCCCATTGCCTAGCCCTTGCCAATCTTCTGCCTTAGAACCAATACACAGTATTGATTCTAAGAGTGAAGGTAAGGATTTAAAAAAATTATAAATAGGAAATTTCAGAAGATTAAATAATACTATTTTGTCAGGCAGCAACTAGACAAGACTCCAACTGAGTATGATTATATTGAGGTCAAGGAAACAGAACTGTTCATTTGTAATTGGCCCACCATGAATGCATGTCTGAAACCCTGGATTCCTCTCCACTTGGTTTCCTCAGTGCCTTTGTGGCTTCCTCCCATCATCTTTCAGTCTCTCCTTCCAGCTGGGAAAAAGCCTTCCCATCAGGCTCCTTGCTGATCAGTAATTGTATCAACATCCTTTGCTTAATTATCATTCCATACCCCAAGGTTCTGTCCTTGCTTTTCTTCTTTTCTCTCTTTTGATCTCATTGATTGCCATAGGTTAAATCATTATCTCAATCCAGCTGACTCCCAAATGTATATAGTGCATATGTGAGTGTATATATGTATATCTACTAAATGAGATTTATATAGCATTTTAATTTTGCAGAATGGTTTGCATCTATTCTCTAAATTGATCTTCTAAACATCCCTGTAAATGAAATGCTATAGATATGACTATCTCTATTTATAGATAAGGAAACTGAGATTCAAAGAGTAATAGGTTGACTGTGGCTTTACATACTTATATAGAGTATAATTTATATGTGTGCTTGTATGTGTGTACATATGTATTTATATACGTCTATATATGTTGTCCCAGAAATCTTAGTCCAATTTTAATCTATTAAAGCATAATAATAATTACTATTTATATAAGGCTTACTATGTTCCAGGCTCTATGCTAAGCACTTTACAAATACCCCATTTTAATCTTAAAAATTCCAAACTACTTAAAAAATTTTTAATTTATTATTTGTTACATTTTAAGTTCCAAACTTTCTCCATCTCTCTCTCCCCCTACTCTGCCCTAGAGAAGGCCACCATTTGATATATATGTAAAACCATACAATGCATTCTTCTATTTAGTAGTTGCTTTTCTGGAGATGGACAATCCCAGTTATTTTTTAAACAATATTGCTGCTGCGATTTACAGTGTTCTCTTGGTTCTGCTCATTTCACTCATCATTTCATGCAAGTCTTTCCATGTTTTTCTAAAATCAACCTGCTTATCATTTCTGACAGCATAATAGTTCCATCACATAAACTCTGTTAAAAATTAAAACTACATGAAGTCTTTTTTAAATATAAAACTCTTTAACGTGGCATTGAAAGCTCTCCAAAATCTGACTCCAACCTTCCTTTCCAGCCTTATTTTATATTACTCCCTTTCACATATTCTAGGTTTTAGCCAAGATGGCAAGCTAGCATTCCCTGAACTCAGCATTCCAGCTTCCACCTTTCTGTTTTGCCTGGAATGTACTTCCTCCTCCCCTTGACTCTCAGAGCCTTTATCTTCCTTTAAAGCTCAGGTGCCACCTTCTCCGGGAAGCCTTCCCCAATTCCTCTCAACCTGGCTTTTACTTCTTTCTCCACATTCTGCCTTGTATTGACTGTATATGTGTTGTGCTCTCCTCATAGACTGTAAGCGTCTAAGAGGCAGGAATTGTTTTCTTATTCCTTTGCAAGCCTATCACAGTATCATGTTCATGATAAATGCTTAACAGTTCTGCACTTGAATTGAATCAAATTTTAGGAGCATCACTTTAAAGCCAGAAGGATAGAGATCACCTAATCCAACTCTCATTAAGGATGACAAAACTGAGGAACTTGTCCAGTATCACCCAGTTAGTAAATGGTCAAGCGAGGATTTGAATCCAAAACTCTGACTCCAAACTTTTTCCTAAAACCAAGCCATTCCAATTAGAAATTGAATCAACTAGGGACTGAACTCATGACCTTGGCATTATTATTACCATGCTCTAATCATTTCAGCTAAGTCCCTTACTCCACCCTTGAGCACTAGATCTGCCCCCGTCTCCTTCTTTCCTTCAAATGGAATACACCAATTCCTCAATGTTCAAGTGATTAAGACTTAGAACACTAAGGCTACCTGACATTAGAGATTAATTAAGAAAGGAGTAAGTATATTCCTAACTTGCTTTCCTACTACTACTACTACCAGGTTCCCTCCTTCCACTGGCCCAATCATCAGCACATAGACAAAGAAAAACAAATTGCTGCAGCAAGTATTCACTGCCTTCCTCCCAAAAAAGCAAGATCCCCCTTATCTTGGGCCTGTCACCACCTTTTCTCCAAGGAGCCATCTGCTGACAATCATATTGTTTCTGTTCTAAAAGTGAAAAGTCACCTCATCCTTTGGGTTTGTGTTATACTTCTGTAATGAAACAATCTGTGGTTCTCAAAGAAGGGTATTGTTTGCTCTAGCATTAGTCACTCTGACAAAAGATCAGTGGCAAAAGTTTGGATTCTTTGCCCAGAACATCGTTACAAAGTTTAGTCTAAAGTCTAAAAATGTACTTTGGTTTAAACATCTCCTTGCTCTCCTACGAGGACACAGATCTCCACAAAGCCATCTGTGGCATCCCTATTCACCCTCAAGAGTCAAAATGTTGCCTTCCATTCCCTCCCTTTCCTTACCAATGGGCAATAACCTCTTTCTTTCCCCACCACTAGCCTCCTTATGATAATCAAATTGCCTCTCTTCTCCCCACTAAGCAATGAGTTTGGATAGAAAGAATGCAATTCTTGACTGTCCAGTTTCAGGTAATTCAGGTAGTTTCAGCTAGCCTACCTATCTACATCAGGAAGATACTCAGAACAATATTCCCAGCAAAAATCCCCTTTTCCCTGAAAAGACCACTCTACAAAGAACACAATCTTCTTGGCCTTTTTTTAACCCTTACCATTGCTAGAGCTATGGACCATAATACCTTTTCCTTCATGTCACTTTCCAGATCAAGAACTCACAAGAACTTCCCAAGATTAAGGACAAAATTCTTGGCATTTAAGATGGTTCTTAATCTAATCTACTTCTTAACCCACTAGAGCCATTTGAGAAAGTAGAAACTGAGTCCTTTCCATATTATCTGAAGCTTTGGGGTTGCTCAGGATAAATGATTAGATCACTGTAGAAAGTGATCTTGTTAGGGCAGTCAAGTGTCTCATTGGATGGCCTGAAAACAGGACATCCTGGGTTCAAAACTGACCTATCACTTAACTGTGATTGCCTAGTCTTTACCTCTTTTCTGCCTTAGAACAATCAGTTCTAAGATAGACAGCTAGGGAAAAGAAGGAAGGAAGGAAGGAAGGAAGGAAGGAAGGAAGGAAGGAAGGAAGGAAGGAAGGAAGGAAGGAAGGAAGGAAGGAAGGAAGGAAGGAAGGAAGGAAGGAAGGAAGAAGGAAGGAAGGAAGGAAGGAAGGAAGGAAGGAAGGAAGGAAGGAAGGAAGGAAGGAAGGAAGGAAGGAAGGAAGGAAGGAAGGAAGGAAGGAAGGAAGGAAGGAAGGAAGGAAGGAAGGAAGGAAGGAAGGAAGGAAGTGGGGTGGGCAGGGAGGGTCCGCATTAATTTTTGCTTCTTCAGAGAAAGTATCAGGATCCTCAGCCTCTCCTTCCCAAAGTCCCTTTGAGCTCCTGTCTGCCCTGTTCCCATGAAATGTCAAGTGCAAATACATGTGCAAATGCCCCAGTTTGATGCTTTGGGAACTTCCGTGTGCACGGTTCTGACTTTTGTGGATTCAAACATGGAGAGGGTTTGGCAAAATAAGAGGGTCTCCGTGTTAAGAAGGAAATGAGTAAACAACTCTGACATTTTTGTTTCCCTCTGAGACTTGCAAAGAAGGTGTTAAGAGCACAAGGTTTAAATCATAAACTTTATTAAAAGGCAAACAACTCAGCATTGCAGATCCTGCCAACTTGGACCGAGTCTTGGGGTCATGCTACACTGAGTTAATCAAGAAAGTATCGAGGGAAGAGAGACGGAATGGGAGCTATCCAAGTCAAACTGGCCCACCAGAGGTCTGACTCTTGGTTATTCACGCTCCTTTCTGTGGATAAGGAGCCAGGTAAGACCTTCAGAATACTTTCCTGATCCTATTTCTTTAGGAATTTTAAGAGGATATTTGGGGACACTGCCCCATTTGGGGGTGCCTAAGCCCTTCGGCATATCTCTCTTGCCTGATTCCCTATTTTAGAATGTCACTTTTCTTCTCTAAGGAAGGTGATTCATGGCACTATGGGAACAAATCATTTTTCATTCTTCCATTTTTCATTTTAACACAAATTCAAGACAGATCAGACACTTCCCTGAACAACAACTAGGCAAGCTGAGGAAAGGGCATCTAGTTCTTTTTCAAGGGAAAACTAGCTATCTGTTCTACCATCAACATGCCCTCATCAATCAAATGGGTACCAAAGTATTCTGGGCTAAAAACATAGACACTGAAAGTGTAGAAAAACTGTAAGTCCTCTATATTCTAAAATATATATTCTATAGAGTGGGTATACTCAGAGCTGCACTTTCTGTTGTAGCAAGAAACTGGCAACAAATTTCCTATTGATTGGGGAATGACTGAACAAATTGTGGTATATGAAAGTATTGGGCTATTATTGGGCTTGATAAAAAAAATTAAGAAAAAGGATTAAGAAAATCTTGGAAAGGGGACAGCTGGGTAGCTCAGTGGATTGAGAGTCAGGCCTAGAGATGGGAGGTTCTAGGTTCAAATTTGAACTCAGACACTTCCCAGCTGTGTGACCCTGGGCAAGTCACTTAATCTCCATTGCCTAGCCCTTACCACTCTTCTACCTTGGAACCAATACATAGTATTGATTCCAAGAGGGAAGGGAAGGGTTTAAAAACAAACAAACAAAAAGAAAATCTTGGAAAGACTCATATGAACTGATGCAAACTGAAGAAAGCAGAATCTAGAGAACAAGATGTACAATGGCTCTAACGTAAAAGAAATCACAAAAAAAAAAGAATCCATTTGGGCAGCTGGGTTGCTGAGTAGATATCCTGGGTTTGGATGTGACTTCAGACACTTCCTAGCTAGGTAACTCTGAGTGAGGCACATACCCCAATTGCCTAACCCTTTATGACTCCCCTGCCTCAGAACCAATACTTAGTATCAATTCTAAGACAGAAGGTAAGGATAAAAAAAAAAGATATCACCCATCTCTATGCTTTGAGCGATCTTGACTTCAGAAGACTGATAGCGAGACATACCTCCCATCTCTCAGTAGAGACTATAGGTATAGAAGGGAGTACACCCGGCCAGACATCATCAGTGTGGTGGCTTTTATTTCTTTTCTTTTCTATACTTTGTTTTAGAAGGATCTACTGTCAAGTTGGGGACAGGAATAACTGGGAAATGACAATAATGTAAAAATTAAACAATAAAACATTGTTAAAATATAAGATATGTTCTCTTATGGTCTACCTGAATAGATAAGATACCATTGAAATAATGGTGAACAATTCTAAGTGTAAGCTTTTCTGTGCCCATATATATGTCTACGAGAAATGAATGAAGCTCAAGGGCAGCATGAATAGACATCTCTGGAATCTTTCCCAACTTTGTCAAAGGGAGACTGTAATTACTGCCTTGAGGGGAGCCAGAGAACTTCCATGAAGCTGAGTACTCTTTTCTTCAGTCCCTGAGAAGAGTACTAGACCAGAATTATATCTGTCTGCCTTCGTGAATATTGTTGTTCTATGCAACAAAATGGGTTCAAGTCAAAAACTATTTCCTGGGTCAATAACTCATGGAGGAAAGGCAGCCCTATGCTTACCCTCACCACCCTGGCCCCTTCCCACCACAAGCTAGATACACATGTTGGATTCAAATTTAGGGTTAAAGACTGATTATATTAATTATAGGTTGCCAAGGATTTCACTTATAAAAATCCTAAATGAAACACTCAAGTCAGAATGGAGTTTTATGGTAATTTAATTACAACAGGAGAAAGAAATTATTAGAGGAAGAGAGAGAGAGGGAGAAGGAAAGAGGTTAACTCAACCTTCTAGCTCAGGCTGAGCCAAGCGGGAGTTTAAAACCTTGGAGAGCTAAGGCAGAGAAGGGAGTCAGTCCTTATCACTCATGTGACCAAGCTGAAGGAAACCTGTCTGCTGGCCTCCTCCCAGCTTGAGCTCCAGGATCAAACTGGTGTCTAGCCCTCTCCAGGAAGTGAGCAAACTCCAGAGGCTGTTCTCTACCTCACTTCCTGCATCTCACATGTGCCAATGGTGGCTCAAGCTTGACTTAGGACAGCCCAGAGGGGCAGTTAGTTGTTTCTGATTTGTCATTATCTAGCACATGCCCGTGTAGTGTGGGTGTGCACATTCTTGGGTGCTAGAACAAGCAAGATGGAGGAAATTTAAAAATCACACACAAAAGGCCATAAAAATGGTAAATAGCAAGTATCATTTAACCAAGCATAACTTGACCCTCAACGCCCTTTGGTTCTCTCCTCATTGGTAGGGATTGATTACTCATTTCCGCACATGTTTCTAAGGGGTGGAATTAATGATCTAAAGAGAAGAAATTTTCTCTTCTTAGGGCAAGAAGGGCATTTACCCAAGATCCCTGCCCTCCTGGAAGGATTTCCAGAGTGAAAGGAATTGGGGTGGGGAGAGGAAAGTTATCAACAGCTTGTAAGAATCCATACCCTTGGTGTATACCAATACGCACATGTTTATAAATGGGCCCACGTATAAAGATTTGATATGAGTGTATTAAAAAACAAAAATGGTGTGTACTGTGGAGTTAGAATGTAAATGGAGGAACCAAGAGACAACTTACCACAGAATTTCATTGACAAAATTGGAAAATCTTGCCCTTGGGTACAATAATCACGGTCTTGAGTTAGAGAAGCAATAGAAGAATAAACGCCTTCATTCCTAGGGCTAGGAAATTCTATAGAAAAGAGGATGATAAAACCCTTATTTTGCTCATTTGACCTTATCACCTGCACTCTGGCCACTAATCCTTCTCCATGGGGAAGCTTTCCAAGATTCCAAGCCTGTCAAGCCATTTTCTAGCCACTGCCTTTATTTTCTTTCATTCCCTCCCCTACCTCCATTCCCGTGCCCCCCCTACCCCGCCCCTTTTCACAAAGCAAACCCACCACAAAAATGTTTCCTTCTTTCTCTCAGGGTAGAGCAGCCAAGACCAGGAAACCACAGGGACTGATCATTGCACTGGTCTGAGTGACTGGGAGTTAGCTAGGTTGGCGTCTAGACCAAGGACACTCTTTAAGGTCTGCTGTATTCCAAAGCATACTGAGGGCTTGACTCCCACTCTAAATGAGGGATTTTCTAGTGTTAATGAGCTCTCATTTGTGCTCCTAGTCTCTTCCTGGCTTTTCTCCAGATGCTTTTCAAGGTTGAACACTGTGTTTTTCCTTAGGCTCCTGTCACTTGTTGTTCTGCATTAGCTACAAAGGGCTAACCACATCCCTAGCTTCCTCATCCAATCAGAATCCAGCTTGGCTCATTGCCAAACTACTGATTCATGCAAAGGCAACATTCTGGGAAATGTAGTCCAGAGGATTTCCCCCATGAGAGGGGCTCTCCCAATCGCAAAGACTGCAGGGGAAATGGATAATTCCCAGATAGTCTCTACATGATCTGCAGTGCTGTCGCATTACCAAGATTGTTAGACGGATCTCTTTTGAATAATCACAGATCTCATTGGCTTACTGCAATCAGAATAGTAGGACCTTCAAGCAGGACCTTAATCTTCTGTACAAAGTCACTGTTTCATATGGACAGAGGTAGGAGGCAGTGTGGTGTGGTGGAAAGAACAATCATTGAATCAATCAAGAAACATTTCTTAAATACCTACTCTGTGCACTGTACTAAACTCTAGGGATATAAAAAGAGGCAAAAGATAATTCCTGCCCTTAAGGAGCTTACAACCTAATGAGAAGGAGGAAGACAACATGCAAACAAATATATACAGAGAAAGCTATATGCACTGGTTTTGAAGTCAAAGAGACATGGATTCAAATCCTGACTCAGCTTCTTGCTACTTGTGGGACCTTGGCCCAGTCACTTAACCTCCATAGGACTCAGTTTATTCATCTGTAAAGCAAAGGGTCTGTTCTAGATCTAAGGTCCTAAGAACCTACAGAAGACCTCCCACAATTCATATCATGGATTAACCCTTTTGGCAAACAAGTATTCCCTTGTCAATAATCAGCGGGTTTCTCATTCCTCATTTGCCTATAGCTAAATGCTTCAAAGACCATTCTTTTCAACATGAAGATCTTATTGAAGTTGCATAACAACTGTGTCATGATTTCTGAGGAATTCAAGTAATGGGTGACCGGGGTGTTATAGGGAAATGCATAGTAATGGCAAGCTGAGCCTTTCTTCAGGGATGACTGAGTTAAAGGAAAGCTGCTAAGCATTTTAGCAAGACCCTGTACAGAGAAAGCCTGGAAGAAAGTGAAGAAGAACCACATAGAATAATTAGAAGTCTATGGTGTTCCCCGATGGAGGGTGCAATAGGCCCCGCATTCCCCATTTTCCTAAAACTTGAATTACTTTTGCTTAAAAGGCAACAATTGCTGTCTGGGTTCTGAATGGTTCCTGAATTGCTGGATGAAGCTTCCTAGGCCACCAAGGGCATAAAAAATTCCACTCACCTGGATTTGATATCTCTGATTTGAAGGATATTTGAAGACCATTTGAGTAATGTGCTCTGCCCTGCCAACCAGATGTGTTTCCATATGTGGACAAGCTAGATGCCACTGTGTCCTTATTGCAATTTTTTGCTGTTAGAAAGCCTGTCTTTGTTCACCATTCAATGATTTGTGAATGCCTCATTTTATCCAAAAATTAAACCTAAACCAACAGAATGCTCATTTAGACCATCCTCTAATAAAATAAAATGAGATGGCTTCATCACATTGTGGTTGAGTGGGTGGGACTGGACCTGTAATTACCTCTGTGTAGGTAGCTCCCAGTGAGGCACACTGACAGAGTCAATTGGCCCTCCTCTGTAATTTATGATCATAGAAAGATCCCTGGAGCATTGAGATTACATGACTTGCCCAGCATCGCAGAGCCAGTGTATAGCAGAGGTGACCCTTAAGAGGCATTGGACCTTTCTTACCTATCATCTGTGCCCTGATGCTTCAAAATACCGAAGTAAACAATTTTAAAACATACAAAGTCAACAAAGACATGTACCCTCTTGAGGTACTGCACAAGGAAAAGAAGTCCTTTGGTCTTGCCAAGGCTGGCCACCTCACATGAAAGCTTCTACTGTTTCTGCAGCCTACATGTCTGAAGATAACATATCTGAAGAGTGTCTCAGCTTCTACTGATTGGGTATCTATGTGAAGGTATCAGCCAAGCCATCCAGTGAGCTTCAGCCTCATAGACAACTTTGGCAGCCAATCCGCCATCATTTTTATACTTTCATTTGGTTTGATTATCTCTGTGGTTTTAGAGTAGGAATGAATTCCAAAGGTACTCTGAAAGATTATGAATACTAAAGACATATCCACTGGCTCTGGCCTCTACTTATTATCTCAGCTTTTATTGATGGGGAAAACAATCTCGCCGTTCTTTAATGAAAGATGTCGGTGTTATCTTCGTGAGTCTATGTCTCACCAGCCCCTGCAGTCTGATGATTCTGGTTGCTCATACTCACCATTTTCCACTCCTATCTGACCTTCATCATTCAGCCTTTACTCCTCAATTCCTTATCCCCAGCAGTGAATTATTGGAGGATGATCTGCTTCCTTCAGTCTTCCGTAGTGTTGCCACTTTTCCACACATCAGTCACTTCAGGAAGTTGGCTCTCTGTGCTCTATGACCATACTGACACCCTTGAGATCAGTCATAGGAATCTTTTGTTGTTTTGTTTTTTTAAAACCCCTACCTTTTGTCTTAGTATCAGTTCTGAGACTGAAGAACAACAAGGGCTAGGCAGTCAGGGTTAAGTGACTCACCCAGGGCCACATAGCTTTGGAAGTGTCCAAGGCCAGATTTGAACCCAGGCCCTGCCAACTCCAGGCCTGGCACTCTATCCACTGTGCTACCTAGCTGCCCCAATGTCATAGGAACTTGGTAAAAGATGGTACTGAACTATTAACACTTCTCCTAACTTTTCATGGCAACAACTGTGGGTGGAGCAGAGAATAGTTACATTTGTTAAAAAAAAAAAAGTAAAAATCAGATACTTCCTAGCTGTCTGAGCAAGTCACTTAACTCCAACTGTCTAGCCCTTACTGCTCTTCTGCCTTGGAACCAATACCTAGTATTGATTCTAAGACAGAAGGTAAGAGTTATAGCTTTTTTTTTAATAAGCAAAAAAAGAGAAAATATTTAAAATTCAAGAAAAAAATAAAAATGGGAAACAAAAGTCTACTGAATTAAATAATAAAACTAAGACTTCAGTCTTTGAAAAGATTAATAAACCTTTAGCTAATCGATCAACTAGAAATCATTTATTAAGTGTACCACTAAAATCTCTCTCTCTCTCTAGGCACTCTCTACGCAGAGGATAGAGTACTATGCCTAAAGTCAAGAAGACTTGAATTCAAATCTAGCTTCACTTACTAGATTTATGACTCTAGGAAAATCACTTAACTTCTATTTGCCTCAGTTTGGTCAACTATAAATTGGAGATAATAAAAGTACCTACCTTTTGGTTGTGTAAAAATTATTTTTTATATTATAAACTGATTGGATACTCCGCTTATTGTGCTTACAAAGTATCTTCAGTTTATATCAGTGAAGTGAAGCTCATAAGTGAACTTCTCTTCAGGGCCAGGCACAAGGACACTAAGGAGACTCTTGTTATAGAAAAATACATTATTTATTGAGAATATAAGGATAAAAATGATTTCTAACCATAAGAGATTCTAACTCCACCCAAATAAAACTTCCTGGTTCCCCAAGGAACCACTTCTCCTGTTTCCACAGGCTACACTGATCCTTCCTGACTCACCCAAATTTTCCCTATTCTACAATAAACTAAATACTATTATCTTTATACTTCTTAACTTTGTCTCCAAGTTATAAAATAACAAGGGCTAGCTGGCTGAGCCTCAGCAAGAACCAAGTTAGGACTCTGAGCCTTAGCAGACTCAGAGTTCAAATCAAAGACCAGTTCTTTCTCTGGTCTTCTCAGATATAAAAACAATTTATATAACAGCAATAGACAATCACTAGAGTTTCCCAACTTGGAAAAGGAAAATCACTTAGCTCCTTCAGGTTTTCCCCTCCTTCCCTTCTACCTCAGACAGTAAGAGAGAGAAAAAAATGTCACCTGCTCCCACCACTTAGAGCAGGGGTCCCCAAATTACAGCCTGCAGGCCACATACAGCCCCCTGAGGCCATTTATCTAGCCCCCATCACACTTCCAGAAGGGGCACCTCTTTCATTGGTAGTCAGTGAGAGGAACACTGTATGTGGTGGTGCCGCAAAGTGCAACATCACTCATATACAGTACTACTTCTGGTGACATAATCCTTTGCTTGGCGCCTTGTTCTGAGAGTAGCAGAACAAGGACAAGGAGCCACACAAAGAATTATGTGGCTGCACAATGGAAGATGTTAGCATGGTGAGCAGCGACCTGGAAGAAGGGATTCCGCACTGTATACACTACTGCCTGGTATAGTGGTGGTGGTGATGGGCCTGTGCAAGGTGTGACAGGCCCATCACAGCCAGAGCTGCAGCCTCCACTATCCCAGACAGCGGTATACAGATTTGTTCATAATTGTTTGTTTGTTTTTTATAATCTGGCCCTCCAACAGTCTGAGGGATAGTGAACTGGCCTCCTGTGTAAAAAGTTTGGGGCCCTGATTTAGAGAGAGAGTGTGTGTGTGTGTAACTGCTAACTACCTCCCAGAGAGTAACTGGTAACTCCCTCAGAGTAACAGCCACACCCAAATATCGTAACTGCCACTCCCAGAGACCAACTGCCACAGAAAAACTGTTATGCTATCAATATTTGAAACTGACACTGTCTCAGATCTGATTCAAACTCCAATTCTTTCTCAAGCCAGCTTCTCTACTTCTTATCTCTAAACTAATATAAGATGACTTAATTTCTAATATTATTCTTATAGTTGTGAGGATCAAAAGAGATAATAATTTTAAAGCGCTTAGAACAGAACCTAGCACATAGTAGGCTCTATATTTTTAACTTAATTAACTATTATTATTGTTAAATTCAATGAATGAAATAACCCTTTCTTCCAAGGAGCTTAAATTGACCAAAAGAAGACTGAAGAAAAATAAATTCTCCAAATAAAAAATGAAGAAGGAAACAAAGGAGAAATTAAAAGAAGTTTCAGAACTTACAAGACAAAACTATATGCTAGACAAACTGGGAATTTAAAAGAAATAAGGATTGCCTACAAAAATATAAAACACCCAAGATAACAAAACATGAAATAGTAATCTTAACTCCAATCTCAGAAAATAAACATTTTAGATTTATAGATGAAGTCTATCAAATTTCTAAAAAGTAGAAAATACCTATGCTCTACAAATTATTTTCAAAAACTGAGAAAGCAAGCATCCTACCAAGCTCTCTTAATGAGTGACAAATTGCCATAATATTTAACTAGAAAATGATAGAGACAGAGATCAATATCACTAAAGAATATTGATGAAAAAATTTTAAAGAAAATCTAAGAAAAAAGCATTAGAATGCATCTAAAAATTATTCACTATGACTACATAGGAATTTAGATCAGGTATAGAAGGATGCTTCAACAGTCAAAAAACTCCTCGTATAATGAATTATATTTTTAAAAAACACTCATAAATATGCGATTCTCTCAATGGATGCCAACGTCCCCTCCTCCCCAGACAAGTCTGATTTATGCTAAAAATCCTACAATGTATAAACACTAAAGGGGAGACTTAACACTTTTTTTCCTATTCTAATTTAATAAAAACCACAAAAAAGAGAACATCTCCATTTTCAAAATGGAACAGAAAAGCATAGTATGGAATTTATTAATCTCTATTATGGGTAGCTTACTTTTTTAAACTATATAATAATTTCAATGTGTTATTTTCAAAGTTATACAACCCATCTTTTTCTTCTGAACTTGTCTTTTTCTGTGCATTAAAAAAATGCTTTAATGACTTTTTCTTTCTTTGACAACATTCTTACTAAAGACTTTTCAGCTAAAGCCAATGATTGATTGATTGATTGATTGATTAAGAAACAGTGTTCTCATCTAATTAATGTATCAAGGCTAAAATCATTATCCCACAATTTTACTATTAGTTGTTCTCAATAAATCAACTGGAATGTTTTTGGCAGAGCTCAAATTCTGGATAGCTCTTTACTGACTTGGTAGAGTTCTACAGTTGTTATTGGTTTTGTTTTGTTTTTTCCCCAAAAATTCTTTCCTTAGTGACTTGGACTAAAGAGTTCCTAGAAAAGTCTATGTGCCTCTGTTCATAATTAAATCCAGTGAGGCGGAGTCAAGATGGCGGCTTAGCAAGCAGCAAAAGTTCAGACCTCAGAAAACCCTTCCTTACTGATTACAAACTGAATGCTCCTAGGGCACCAAAATTCAAACTGAACAACAGGACAGAGGCAGGGAACCCTCCTTCTGGACTCAAATCAAAAGGTATGTCCCCCAAAAGCCAGAATCTGAGAATACTCAGGTCTAAGGGGAAGGCAGAGGGAAGGTCCCAGGACCCCTCCCCCCCAACCCAGAGGGCTGAGCCCCCAGCGGCAGCGGGAACCTCTGAGCTGGCAAAGGTGCTGGTTTGGAGGGTCTACCTTGTGAGCAGCGGGGCGCCGGGTTTGGAGCATCCAGCGTGGACAGCAGGGAGGAAGCCAGGGAGAGACTGGGCCATGGCTGGGTCCCTCCATCTGGCTCCAGTCTCACCATTGCCTCGGGACACATCCAGACCAATCCAGTTGAACATAACCCCATCGGGACTCCTCAGAGCTCAGGGAGGCAGGCAAAGACAGTGGGGAACCTTGCGGACAGCGGAGAAGCAGCTGGAAAGAACTGGAGAGAGCCTGGGTGGCCCAGCCTTCCAGGAGTCTTCGGCCTCAGAGCACATACAGCCCAACCCAGTTGAACTTAATCTGATCAAAAGCCTCCAGAGGACAGGGAAGCTAACATTCCTCCCCTAGAGACTGTACCAAGAGATCTGACAAAGCTCCAAGAGAGGAGACTGACAGCCCCAAAACCAAAAAAAAATGAGAGGAGCAAGAGCACAGACAAATACGGGGAGCAAAGAAGGGGTAAACTCAAGCAAACAACAGAAAAAGAAGAAAGAAATTACAATAGACAGGTTTTGCACAGGTAATGAGCAGAGCGAACAAAACAGAGAGGGAGGGATCAGCAAAGGAAAAATCAGAAATTCCAGTGAATTGGATACAGGCTTTGGAAGAACTCAAAATGCAATTCAAAACACAATTAAGAGAGGCTGAAGACAATTGGGAAAAGAACTTAAAAACTAAGATAAGTCATCTGGAAACAGAGGCACTTGAACTAAAACAAGAAAATGGTGTCTTAAAAGCCAAAATCAACCAGCTGGAAAATGAGGCAAAGGAGATGAAAGATGAGGTGAAGAAGATGAAAGATGAGGTGAAGAAGATGAAAGATGACCTCCAAAGAAAATCAGACCAAAAGGAAAAGGATGACCAAAAAACTAAGGATGAAATCCAGTCTTTAAGAACCAGAATAAAACAACTAGAATCAAGTGACCTCACAAGGCAGCAGGACACTATAAAACATAATTAAATCCAGCAATTCACATTCTTCAATACTTCCAAGTACACAGTGATACAATTTACAAGACCATACCATTTTACAAATTTCTAATAACTGGAATCTAGGAGTTCCAGTTAATGTGACCCTGAGGGCAGGCCAAAATCCTTCAGACAGACTGGAACAGACTTTTATCCGAAATCATTCCATTTCTTCTAATGATTTTGAAAGACTTTTGGCACTTAGTCTAAAGCCTAAAATTGAATGATGGATTGAAATGTGCTTTTTCCTAGTGAAGGTACAAGGTGAAAATTGGGTGGAGTAAGTTTTTAATATCAATCTTACATCATAGCTTGTTGATATGGTAATGCTAGACCATTTTCTCTACCACTTTAAAAAACTGTATGTTAGGGGGCAACTGTGAACTCAGTGAACTGAGAACCAGGACTAGAGACAAGAGGTCTTAGGTTCAAATCTGGCTTCAGCCACTTCCCAGCTGTGTGACCCTGGGCAAGTCACTTGACCCCCATTGCCTAGCCCTTACCACTCTTTTCTGCCACAGTATTGATTCTAAGACAGAAGGTAAGGGTTAAAAAACAAACAAACTTTAAGTTACATAGTTTCCTATTTGTCCACACTTATTTCTTCTAGTTCTTTTTCTTGTTTTCTTGTTATCATTAGAATTTCTAGCACTCTGCCAAATAATGGTAATGAAAACAAGCATCCTTACATTGATCTCTGACCTTCATTGAAAGGCTTCTAATATATTTGCATTACATATGATATTGGAAGTAGATATTAGATAGTTATTATTTACCAGAATGAGAAACTCATAGTCAAAATCTTTTGTTACTATAGCCTCTTTGCTAATATTTCCTTTACATTTTTGCATTAGTATTAATTTGGGATATTAGCCTATAGTTTTCTTTCCTTTGTTAAGGTATCAAGACAACATTTGTATCAAAAAAGAGTTTTCCTATGTTTACAAATAGTTTATGTAATATTAAAATTAATTATCCAATGAATGTATAATAGAATTTTCTTATAAATTCCTCTGCCTCCTAAAGTTTTTCTTTTGAAGTTTATTCATTTTTTGCTTATTCAATTTCCTTTACTGAGTTTTGTTTTCATTCTATATTCTTTGTTCTGCTAATGTGAGTATTTTACATTTTTGTAGATATTACTTCACTTAATTTCAATTTAAATTCAGTCTTTTTATTTTATAGTTGGGAGAAATAATTTCCAAAAACTTCCTTTATTTCTTTATTTGTTGTGATGTCTCCTTTTTCATTTTTAATGCAATTTTCTTCTCTCTCTTTTAAAAAATGACTAGGTAATGATTTGTTTCATTTTTGTTTTGTTGTTAAGATGCCAAATTTGTTGATTCAAGAAGATTTTGCTTTCAATTTTGTCATCCTATTCATTGATTTTCAGTATTACTATTTTGGCATTTCTTCAGAGTTTTTTATTATTTGATTTTTTTAGGTTTTTTTTTAAGTTCTGTGTTCTATTCATTGAATTGTCCTTTCTCTTTTTGTTGATGAAAGTGTTTAGAGATACAATTAATATACATGATAACAGGCATCCTTACATTTCACATAAAGACTGACTGCTTAAATATCCATAATATAATCTCCGCATTTAACTCCCCATTTAAGTTATATTTTTATGGTTACCTTTACTGAGATCATGATTGCTACCACTACTTTTTTCTTTTAGTTCACTTGAAGCATAATAGATTTTGGGCCAATCACTTTTGGAGACATTGTGTGAATCTTTATTTCAGTTATGTTTCTTGTAAACAACAAATTGTTTCATTCTACTTTCTTATCCTTTCTCCTACCCTTTCCCATTTCATGACTTCATCTCATTAATGTTCAATTGTGATTGTTTATTGTGTATTTCCCATCATCCTATCCTCTTATATTTTTTTCCTCTTTGTCCTCACAGTCCTCCATTTTTCAAATTTAAAAAAAGGATGTTGAGAAAAGAATGTTTATAACTAGTTATTTGATGCAATCTGATTCTGGTTCATGAATTCTCTTTATATCTGCCCCCACCCAGTCCCAGATATAGGTTTTTATCCTTTCTTACCTTTTATTCCTTTTTTCACGACTTATTCTCCAAAATTAGAGTTTACTTTGTATATGAATTCCAGCTCCCTCCCCCAAATCTTGTCCCACCACCTCTCTGTCTCTCTCTCTCTCTCTGTCTCTCTGTCTCTCTGTTTGTGTGTGTGTCTCTCTCCCCTCTCTCTCTCTCTCTCTCTCTCTCTCTCTCTCTGTCTCTGTCTCTCTATCTCTGTCTCTGTCTCTGTCTCTGTCTCTCTCTCCCCCCTCTTCATTCCTTATTGACTTTTATGTATTTCTAGACCAAAAATTTTATGTGTGTTTATTCAATCCTACTTTGTCCAATTCAAATTAAAATGAGGAGGGCAGAGCCAAGATGGTGGCTTAGTAGCAGCAAAAGCTGGTGCCTCTCTGAGAATCCTCACAAACTAACCTTAAAATAGTACCTTACAGTAATAGGAATCACAAAACCAACAAGATGGAGTGAGGGGTTTTTCTGTGGGAAACAACTTAAATGGTAGGCAGAGATGGTCAATTTTCATGGGATGAGGGGAAGTAGAAGTAAAACTTCACACAGAGCCATTTGGACTGACCCCTCTTCCTGCCCCCCCCACCTACTGCACCTGGTTCCAAACCTGGGCATAGGTTAACTTTGGGATCCTGGGACCTTTCCTATGTCAACAGAAGAACACCTCACCCCACTCCTTGAAGTCCTTGTACCAGCTTGCAGTTAGGCCCCAAAGTCTACAAGCTTGGCCTTTCTAGGCCTTTGGTGAGTCCCCTAGCCTCAGGGCAAAATAGCTCACAGTGCTCTAAGTCCTATAAGCCATTAGCAAAGGAGACATAATCATAAGTTTTCAGAACTCCCAGTCCACAGGCAAAAAAAAAAAGGCTGGAAATATGAGCAAATAGCAAAAGAAACACCTAATCATAGAAAATTCCATGGACACAAAGAGCAAGGCACAGATTCAGTGGGGGGAATTAGAATTGGGCAAATAGAAACTAATGACTTCATGAAACATCAAGAAACAATAAAACAAAATCAAAAGAAGAAAAAAAAGAAGAAAACATGAAATATCTCATTGAAGAAACAACTGATCTAGAAAATAGAAAATTCAAAGATTTCACAGATCACCTTGTGAATATTGGATTTGGCTCTCCCCTGATTGTAACAATGAAGGTACTTAGCTCTTTATTCATTATGAATATTAAATTGTAATCCCCTGTCTATTTTTAGAATTTAATCCCCAAAGTGTAAACCCAGTACTTAAAGTAGATCTACCCATTTTAACCACAAAAAGGTATGAACTAATCACAAAAAGGTATGAACATCCATTGCATACATTGAGTGGGAGGTCTGTGACCCATGTGTGAAAGAATGGGCAGTCCTGGAGAGGAGCTTCTGCTGTGATTGGTAGATGTAAAATTTAGGGGAGGTGACACAAGAGAAAAAGGTCTTTAAATAGTGGAAACAGACACACAGGAGGAATCAGTCACTAGTGCTTAGAGTGAGATCAGTCACTCAGAATTGGACTGGAGGATCATTCATTTGTAGTTAGAGTGAAGAGAGACACTTGAGGAAAGACTGGAAGACAGACACTCAGACTTGGAGTGAAGACACTTGGCATGAAGACACTTGGCTGTCGAACTGGACCCCTGGAGGAGCTCACACAGGAGATCTCAGACTGCTTTCCTTTTAAATGGTCACTGTGGTGAGTGTAAAGGCTGACTTCCTTCCTTGCCCTTTCTGGAGGCGTGAACCTCTGAAAAAGGTCCATCGTCTTGAGACTCCTTTCCCCTTACAATTTCTACCTGGCTCAGAGGAAGCGCTCTCGCTCTCTCTCTCTCTCTCTCTCTCTCTCTCTCTCTCTCTCTCTCTCTCTCTCTCTCCTTTTCTCTCTTCCTGTCTCTCCCTCTCTTTACAGGAACCAATTACAGTCTCCCAACTCACCTAGCACTGCCCAAGGTGGGTCAGTGCTTGTGGCTTTTGGGGGTGTGAACTAGTAAGTGACTTGTGAGCTCTCTTACCTAATGGTTAGCTAGCTACTAAGTAAGGGTACTTTAAGTTATTGATTTGATTAACTAAAAATAAACAAAGGGAGAGTTAATTCTATCTTCACAATGATGAAACAACATACCAACATTTCTGAGAAGTGGTTAAAGCAGTCTTCAGGGAAACGTAACATTCTCTATAAAAAAAATAACAATTAAATTAACAAAAGATTAGTTTGTAGACCCAGAAAAATCATAATGAAATTCATCTGGAGAAACATAAGATCAAGAATGTTAAAGGAAATGATTGGGAGGGGGAAAAAGAGGGAGGAAAGGTCCCTAGTTATGTCAAATCTCAAAATATGTTACAAAGAAGTTATCTTCAAAATTATTTGACATTGGTTAAAAAATAGAAAGTCTGAAGGCAATTAAGTGGCTCAATGAATTGAGAACCAGGTCTAGAGATAAGAGTTCATGGCTTCAAATCTGACCTCAGACACTTCCTAGCTGTGTGACCTTGGGCAAATCACTTAACCCCCATTGCCCAGCCCTTATTGATCTTCTGCCTTACAACCAATACACAGTATTGATTCTAAGATGGAAGGTAAAAGATTTTGTGTTTTTTTTTAAGTAGAAAGTTTAATTAGTATGTTAGATTAGGTATGCAACAAACAGAAATAATCATAATGACCTAGTTTTTGAGAAACCCAAAGACCCCAGGTACTAGGATAAAGGCTCATTATTTTTCCAAAAATGCAGGGAAAACTGAAAAGCAGTCTGGCAGATATGTTTAGTGACCAGCACTTCACACCATATAACAGTGTAAGCTCCAGACAAATATATGACACATCATAAATAAATTTGAGGAGCAAGGAATAAATAACTATTCAGACCAAATAAAAGATAAAGGGGATCATAGAAAATAAAGTGTACAATTCTGATGACATAAAATTTAAAAGTGTTTGCACAAATAAAACTAATACAGCTAAAATTGGCAGGAAAGTAAGTAAATGGGCAAAAATCATTGTAGCAAGTTTCTCTGATAAAAGTCTCATTTCCAAGAAAGAAAGGAACTGATTTAAGTTTTTAAAAATAAGACCCATTCCCCAATTAATATATGGTCAAAGGATATAAACAGGCAATTATCTAAGGGGGAAAAAATCTAAGCTACTAGTAGCCATACAAAAAAAAATATTCTGTATCACTAATAATATGAGAAATGAAAATTGAAACAATTCTGAGGTTCTACCTGATATCCATCAGATCAACAGGGTCTAGAAGAAAGAAAGGCATTAAATGTTGGAGAAATAATGCCCCAAAAAAGGCATATTAATGCATTGTTGGTGGAGCTGTAAAGTGGTTTAGTACTTCTAGAAAGCAATTTGAATCATTTCCCCCCAAACAATCATACCCTTTGACCTATTGATAGCATTTGTAGGCCTACACATCAAAGAGATCAGAGAAAGAGAAAAAAATCATGTTGGCATATTTATTAATAATAGGTGTAAGATTAAAATTTATATCCAAGTATTATATTTTACAAGATTTATTGATAATCACTTGAAGTAGAAGAAATAAAAGAACAAAGAAAAAGCCTAGGTAAAATAATACATGAATGAAATTCTCCTCCGTGGCACTCACCCCACCTCCACAAACCACAATCAGGGGAAAAAAGAGAGAGGTGGGACTACACAAAACTTATATCCTCCCTATGTTAGCAAGTAGTGTGAGAAGGAACATGGGAAGCTGGGAAAGAGAATTCTAGGGTTCAGAATTCTAATTACACATAGGCCTTTTGGGAGTAACAAAGAACTGGAATCTAAGAAGGAATATCTGCCAATTGGGGAATGACTGAATAAATTATGATACACAAATGGAATGGAATGTTATTATGCTGTAGGAAATGACAAAAGGTACTATTTCAGAGAAACCTAGGAAGACTCTAATTGTAAACTGATTCACAGTGAAGTGAGCAGAAACAGGAGAAAATGTATTTTGTAACAATGTTAGTTAAAAAGAAGTTTTTTTTAACCCTTGCCTTCCTGTCTAAGAGTGGTAAGGGCTAGGCAATGGGGGTCAAGTGACTTGCCCAGGGTCACACAGCTGGGAAGTGTCTGAGGTCAGATTTGAACCCAGGACCTCCTGTCTCTAGGGCTGACTCTCAATCCACTGAGCCACCCCACTGCCCTCAGTTAAAAAGAACTTTGAAAGAAGTTCAATTTACTCAAAATATGAGTAAACAAAATTCCAGAGGGCTGATGATAAAGAACTTACCTACCTCTTAACAAAGAAGAGATGGACTCAAGATGCAGAATGAGGCATGTCATTTGGGGCATGGACAATATGGAAAAGTTGTTTATCTTGACTATGCGTATTTATTACAAGGGTCTTATTTTTCCTTTCTTTCTACACCGCCACCATCTTGGGGGTAGATGGGAGGGAAAGAAAATTAGTGCTTGTTTATGGAAAAGCAGTGAAATAAAAGTTTAAAAAATGTTTTTGGCACCTCCAGGATACTTCTAGAACAATGAGGCGAAGATGAAATCTTGCTCTGTGAATGAGCTAGTGTAGGAGTTGCGATAAAGAGTTCCATAGTCCCTTTAAGACCACAAAATCACGGATGTCTTCAAAGCCAGGTGAGATCAGATCTAAGAGATGTGCCCCTATTATATTTCATGATTTGGAGCCGGTTTTAGGAAGCTGAGGGTAGAGGTGTGAGGTGTAGGAGTCCTCTCTACCTTACTGAATGCCCCAATCCCGGCAGGTTTTACCTTTCGGCTTTTCAGGGCTCAGGGTGAATTGCTGGTCTTAGTCACCAGGGGGCGTGCATCACACCAAGATTTGATTGCAGTGACGGAGCCGGTGACAGGCTGATTTTCTTTTCTCATCTCTCCGCAGAAAGATAGGGAAACTGCAAGAAAAAGAAATCCTTGGAATGCATTGGACCCTGGTTTCACCTACTACTTCTCGGCCTTTTGTTGTTTCAGGGCTTCTACAAACTGAAAACTAAGCTGATTCCTGTGGTTCCTCCATACTAGTCTAAGCATTTTACCTGGGTAGCTTTATCGAAAGCAACACAGTTTTCAAAGGGAAAAATACACACATTGACTAAAATAACACAAATGGAAAGAACCACAAAGAAGGAAAGGGAACGTCGTGTCATTATAATAACCAAGACTAGCTCTGGAGAATAGTCAGGACAATACATCTTCCTTTTTTCTGTGTAGAGGTGGGAGACTTTGAGTATGAAGTAATATGAATATTCTCAGAAAAAGTTGATGTATGTTGATGAATTGCTTTTTTCTTCTCTTCTCTTTTGTTTTTGCTAGAGACGCCTTGTTGGATAAAGGAGGGCATGCCATATTTATTGAAAAATAAAGGTGATATTCAAAACAAAGTATAGCAATACAAGTTTTAGTACACTGCCAAAAAGCAAGAGATTCTAGTCTGTGAGTGAGAACAGAGAGCATAGATTTAAGCTGGCTTCTGTTTTTGCCTCCACTTTTCTAAAAATATAAAGTTTTAATAATGTCTTCTCTTTCTAACAGCATCATAATTATTTCAAGTTTCCCTTCTCTTACTCCTCCCAAAGAGCCATCCCATATAGCAAATAATATTTTTTTGGAGAGAAAACAAAATCAGCACAATTGATCAATACATTAAAAAAACTGAAAGCATGCGGTGTGTAATGCCTGTCTTCACAAAAGGATGGGTTAGGGGCTCTTCTCACATTTGAGTCCTGCTTCATCTTTATAATTTTGTTACATTTACTTTTGATTTTTTTGGTGTGTCCTTTTCATGAACATTGTAGTTATTGTGTATATTTTTTCTTGGCTCTGTTTTACTTAACTTTGTATCAACTCATATAGATCATTCCGTCCACCTGTCCTTTCTTAGAGCACAATAACATTCCATTATCTTTATGTGCTACAGTTTGTTTAGCCATTTCCCAGCTGACGGATAAGGTATCTACTTTGTTTCCAATTCTTAACCATCACAAAAGGTGCTGCTATAATTATTGGAGAGAATATGGAGACTTTCTTCTTATCATTGGCCTCCTTCAGGTATAAATGGAATCACTGGATCAAAGGGTATGGACGTTTTTGTCACTTTATTTGTATAATTCAAAATTGCTCTCTGAAGTGATTATACAACTCCATAACTCCAATAACAATGTACTCAGTGTATCTATCATTCCACAATTCCTCCAATATTGACTGTTGCCATTTTTTTCCCATTTTTGACAATTTGTGGGATTTGAGGTAAAATCTCAGGGTTGTTTTGACTTGCATTTCTCTCATTATTAGTGATGTCAAGCATTTTTTCATGGAGCTGTGAATATTATGCTTTACTTATTTTGAGAATTGTTTGTTCATATTTTGACTACGTGTCTACTGGGCAATGGCCATGGTCATAAATATGTGTGTGTGTGTGTGTGTGTGTGTAATTTGATTACATATCTTGGATACCAAACTCTTATCAGAGAAATTTGGTAAAGGTTTTTTTCCCATTCAATCACTTCCCTTCTTACCAGATGAATCAATTTTATCTGTGCAGAAGCTTTTCAGTTGCTAGTAATCAGTTATCTAATTTTATCTTTTGTAAATTACCTCTAGGGAGTAGCTAAGTGGCACAGTGGATAGAGTACCAAGCTTGGGGTCAGAAAGATCTTAGTTCAAGTCCAACTTCAGTCATTTACTAGCTGTGTGACCCTGGACAAGTCGCTTCATTCTGCTTACCTCAGTCTCCTCTTGTGTAAAATGAGCTGGAGAAGGAAGTGGCAAATCGCTTTAGTATTTTTGCCAACAAAATCCCAAATGGGGTCACAGAGAGTCAGAAATGACTAAAATAACTGAACAATTGCCTCCATCTCTTATACGGTTAAGAGTACATACCCAGAGTAGCTAGGTGACTCAGTAGATAGTGAAGTCTGGAGACAGGTGATCTTGGTTTTAAACTTTATTAAAATTTTATTTTTTAGAAAAGTAGTAGCAAAACCAGAAGCAACTTAAAATCTGACCTTAAACATTTCCTAGCTGTGTGACCCTAGGCAAGTCACTAAATCCCAATTCCCTAGCCCTAGAAACAAGAGGACTGCCTTGGAACCAATATTTAGTATTGATTCTAAGACAGAAGGTAATGGTTTAATATATTATACACATAAACATGTATATAATATATACATATATATGTCTCCTATATATAGCTATAAAATGTATATGATCTAATTTTAATAGTATAATCTTTAATATTAAGGTTACATTTCCATCTAGTGCATTTTGAATGCATTATGGAATGTTGGTCTAATTTGTCGGACAACTTTTCAGTTTTGAGGGAAGTTTTTATCAAATAAAAAGGTTTTTTTCCTTCTGTAATTTACAGTTTTTGCTTTATCAAACATTGGGTTATTGAATTCTATTGTTTCTGATGCTTCCTTGTTTAGTCTGTTACACTGATTTGCAGGTCTCTCCTTTTTATACTAATATCAAATGGTTTTGATAATTTGCTTTATAATAGAGTTTGAGGTCAGAAAGTGGTATTCCCCCCTTGACTATACTTCTTTTTGTCATTTTTCTTGATGGTCTAGATCTTTTATTTTTTCCAAATGAATTTTATTATTTTTAAAGGTCTTGCAAATGTTTCCTTGTTTATTTTAATCATATAGCATTAAAATTATAAATCAGTTTTGGTAGTATTGTAATTTTTATTATATTGGTATGACCTTGCTATGAGATCTCAGTATTGTTCCAGCTGTTTAAGATGCTCTTTAGTTGTTGTTGTTTTAAAGGAGTGCTTTGTACTTGAATCAATATGTCTTATGTGTATTTTAAATTAATCCCCAGATAGTTTATGCTGGGATGGGATTTCACCTTCTATTATTTCTTCTTGTGTGTTTTTTTTAATTATATAGAAATGCTTTAAATTTCTGAGGACTTATTTTTAATCTGCAATTTTGCTAAAGCCATTATATCTCAATTGGTTTCTTAGCTGATTCCCGTGGATTTTCCAAATGAATCATCAAATCATCAGTGAACAGAGGCAATTTTATCTCTTCTTTAACTGTCTGTAAGCCTTTGATTTCTTTCTCTGGGCTGATTGCTATTGCTATAATTTCCAGAACTATTTCAAATAATAGTAAAAAGATTAGGCATCTTTGCTTCGTTCCTGGATTTATTGAGAAAGAGCCTAATGTACTCCCATTGCATATACTACTTGTTTTTGGTTTTAGATGGATGACTTTTATGATATTAAAAAGGTCCCTCTATGCCTATATTTTGTAGGATTTTTATTATAAAAGATTGCTACACTTCAGGCTTTTTCTGCATCTATTGATATGATGATGTAGTTTTGGGGATGCTTTGATTTTTAACTTGATTAATCCTTTCATCCTTGGTACAAATTGCATTTGGTTATAATGAATGCTTTTTCAGATAATTTATTGCAGTATATTTTTATAGGACTTTGAAATTTTTGAGTCAATATTCATTAATGATATTGGCCTATAGTTTTCTTGCTGTGGTGTATCTTTCCCTGATTTAGGTATTAGGATTGTATTCATCTCATAGAGGGATTCTGGTAAAGTGACTCCTTTCTCAATTTTTGAGAATAATTTGTGAACTTTGAGTATTAATTGTTCTTTAAGAATTTGATAGAATTTTCCTGTGAATCCATCAGAACCAGGGATTTTTTCTTGCACAGTTCCTTTACAACTCAATTTATTTCCTTTTCTGAAATTGGGTTATTTTAGATATCTCTGTTCTTCTATTTGGAGTATTTTTAATTTTGGAAGTTAGTCCTCTGTTTCTTTTATGTTCTTCTTTTTGTTATTAAACATAATATGTTTTAATTATTCTTTTTTAAATTTCTTCTGGTTTTGCTGTGATTTCCCCTTTCTCATTTACTATCTTTTGATTTGATTTTCTGCTGTCTTCTGTTTAATCAGATTAGCTAAGGGTTTCCTCAATTTTACCAGGCTTTTGAAAGAACTAGCTTTGAACCTAACCTCATACACTTCCAACCTAGTTGACCCTGTACAAGTCATATAACCCCAATGCTTACTCCTTACTGCTCTGCTGCATTGGAACAGGTATTAGTATGGATTCTGAGAAGGTAAGAGTTTTTTAAAAAGCAATAGCTTTTAGTTTTATTTATCATTTCTATGGGGGGGATTTTGTTTCCAATGTATCCATTTCATCTCTGTTTTTAATATCTCCCCTTTTGTGTTTATTTTAGGTTTGTTTACTTGTTGGATTTTTACTTTTTAAAATGCACATTCAGTTTGTTAATCTTTTCTTTTTCAATTTTGTTAATGTATGTTTAGAAGGATAAGATCTCCCCCCCCCCCCAGGACTGCTTTAGCCATATCCTGAAAATTTTGGTATGTTGTTGTTTAATTATTACCATTTTCATTTACATTATTATTATTTCTATGATTCATTCTTTGAACCACTCATTTTTTAGTATTTCATTGTTAAGGCTCCATTTATGTCTGTATCTTTTGCTTGTAGTCCGTGAAGGAATTACTATTTTTATTGTGTTATGAGTTGTAAAGGATGTATTCATTGAGTCTGCCTTTTTACATTGGGTTGCAATATCTTTGTACCCTGGTACATGGCCAGTTTTCTAAAATTTCCATGTGGTGCTGAGAAATCAGTATATTCTTTTACTGTCTTATTTAGAAGAAGCCATAAGTCCTTTAACTAGTTTCTCCAACAATTTTTTCTTGTGTTTATCTTTCTGATAGACTTAATAGTCTCTTACCAGTTTGTGGCATAGTAGCCTATGTCTTCTTGTAGTTCAAATAGTTCAAATAATGTTTCCTTTATAAATTTGGATGCTAATGCATTTGGAAAATGTGTTAGTTGAATTGGTTTACTGTCTCTTTGATTACTTTCAACCTAGTATAATTTCCCTGTTCATCCCCATTTCTTTTTTGAATGTTTGTTTTTGCTTTGTCAGCATGATTACAATTCCTGTTTTTAAAAAAATTCACTTTTTGCATAGTAATTTGATGATAGTAATTTTTCCCTTTCTCTTATTTTTATTTTGTATATGTCTTTGCTTTATAAATGTGTTTCTTGTAAGCAACAGATTGTAGGGTTTTGTTTTCTTATCCAACCTGTCACTCATATTCACTTTATTGGATTATTGAATCCATTCACATTTAAAGTCATGAGTTAGGTTCATATTTTTCTCTCTCTAATATTAAAGATTTTTTAAAGGTATGATTTCTCCCCTCTTCTGCTATATACACAGTACTAGGTTCCTTCAGTTACTTTACCTTAGTCTTAAAAAAGTAGCTTCAGGGGCAGCTAGGTAGCACAGGAGATAGAATGCCACATCTGGAGTTGGAAGTACTTGGGTTCAAATTTGACCTTAGACACTCTATAGCTGTGTGACCCTGGGCAAGTCACTTATCCCCAATTGCTTAGTCCTAGCTGCTCTTCTATCCTAGAATTGATACTCAGGCAAAAGGAAAGGGCTTCATGTTTTTTAAGTAGCCTCTTTTTAACGGGCCCTTTCCCCTTCACCCTTAGTCCTCTCCTCTCATTTCTTAAACACTTTCCTTTGGAATTTTCTTATTTGTTCATTTTTTGTCTTGTTATATTTGGTTATATAATTCTTCCTCTCCTATTTTTCTCTTTTAGTCAAGGAGATTTTCTCCTTCATATTCTATCCTTCAACTAGTCCTCTTCCTTAGTTTAAACAAAAAGTTTTGGTTTTTTAATTTAAGAAAAGGCTTATCATTTTTCTTAGTATCAATTCTAAGAGAACAGAGCAGAATGGGATAGGCAATCAGGATTAAGTGGCTTGCCCAAAGTCATACAGCTAGAAAGTATCTAAGGTCAGATTTAAACCCAGGTCCTCCTGGTTCCAGATGAAGTGCCCTATCCTCTGTGCTACCTAGCTGACTTCAATAGTGTCCAAAGGTAGTTTTTTGGATGAAACTTTTGAATTCTTTCAATTGGTATTTAATTTTTTTTGTTCAGAAGTTTTGGTGAGTTATCTTTTCTTATTTGCTTTATGATGTTCAGATTTTTATCATATCATATTCTTCTGGGAGATCACATACTCTGTGTATACTTTCTTTGAGATTAATATATTTTCCTTGGATGGTAAACCTATTTTATTGGTTTTTTTCTTTTCTTTTAGATTGTCCTTCATTTCTTTTTCTTTGAAATTCCAAAGTATTTTCTCTTTTGCTTCTTTGGCGAGAATTTGCTACCACAGATTCAAGTTTCCCTATTCTGCCCATTTTTTCTTCCTGATCAGGTAATAGATTCTTATCCCACAATTTTCATTTCTTTTTTGAACCACTTAGAATAGCATCTTGTGGTTCCATGTTCTCTTCACATTCCACAAGGGTCACCTGCCTCATCAAGTATCAGATCATTTTCCTTTCTCTCATAATCTTTATTCATAGAATCCTAAAATTGTTTACTAGATCTAAAAGCCATAATTCTTTGTATTAATGGTTCCCTGTTGATTTATCTGCTCATGTTCAAGGTCTTTGAGTTTTCTACTTTTTGAGATCTTTGGTAATTTTAGCATACCTCTCACCCCCTGCCACCTTATTTTCCCTTATTGCTCACTTTCTGACTCCCTCCCTCTCTGACGGTGGTTTCCTTGAGGGCTGGGTCTCATAGCATCTTAGACTTCTTCCAGATTGGTAAATCCATAGTTCACCAGCCTTTGCATATGATTTTGGGGGAGGGGAGGATGGAATTTATCCTAGCTGTGTGCTGAGTTCAGCATTGCCTACACACACACACACACACACACACACACACACACACACACAGAAAGAGAAAGAGAGAGAGAGAGAGAGAAAGAGAGAAAGAGAGAGAGAGAGAGAGAGAGAGAGAGAGAGAGAGAGAGAGAGAGAGAGAGAGAGAGAGAGAGAGAGAGAGAGAGATTCCTGTCCTGTTTTTTTCTGTTCCTTAATTCTTTGGCCTGGAACCAGCAGTTCTCATAGAGAGATGCTATGCTAATGCTACAGGGGTTGATTTCTGTTGTTTTGGTCTCTGAGACTTTAGGAAGAGGGGTAAGGTGTGGGATTGAGCTCTCTTTCAAGCCCAGATACATATTCCATCTGTTTTCCTCTATTTCTCTACTCTCCTGGAAAAGATCTTTTGCAAATACCTGCAGCAGTACTGTGTGTTGTGCTCCATCAAAGTTATGCCACTGAAGCACTGAATGCACTAGCTGTCTTCTGTAGCCTGGAAAGGAGAGAGACTAAAGTATGGGGTTGGGTTTTGTTGCAAACCTGTGTGTTGGATCTTTGTATTAGCTTAGTACATCCTCCTTGTAGGTAGATAAGGGAGGGGGGACAGTGCTGAGCAAGTTGTTTTTTCCTCCTTTTGGATTCTTGGTGTTTTAGACCATGGAGATAGCTGAATCTTTATCATTGGTGCATAGTTTCTGTTTTGGAGAGATTTGTGAGACCATGGGTATCACTAAAAATGTCTAATCCTTCATCTTGTGGTTCACATGGCCTAGAAATCTCATCTTAGATTTCTGAAAAAAAATTGGATCTTAATGCTGACATCCAATATTTTGTTTCTCTCTCTCATCTTCATGTTATTTGCAAATTTGCTAAGTAGACTGTCTATATTTCCATGACACCTTTAACCACACTTGTCTTTAACTAAGTCATTGGTAAAGTATTGAATGCCAGATGGCTAAGGATAGAGTATTCTTTACCTCCTCTCAACCTGGTATTCATGCATTAATAACTACTACTCTATTCATTCAATCATCATGATTTCACCTAATTCTAACATTTAATCCATATTTTCCATCTTTTTCACAAGGATAGCATGCAGAACTATAACTAGGGTAGGGTAATTGGGGTACTGATATTTAGAGGCTGTTGATACCAATTACTTCCACTAGAAAGTTAATAACCTAGCTTGGAACCTAATTAACAAAAACAATTATTAAAAATAAGAAGCTACAAGATGATCGACTTTCTTTACCCCACTTCCAAGTGACCATCTCTCAGTTAAATTCTGTCCTAGTTTTGACCAATCAGGCTACCACTACCCCACCACTATATCACCACCATAAACTTGCATCATTAGCCAAATGGCACATTTTGTCCTGGAGTCTCTCCCTATTCCAATTTTCTCATCAGAATTTTTCTTAATTTTTTTTTTTACTTGAGAGTACCATTTGTAAAGGTTGGTCTAAGTTTCAAAATTACTTTCTATGATCAGATAGCCTGAGAAATTTTGATAATTATTTGTTGAAACTTAAGGATACTAAATCTACAGTATTCCCTAATCTTATCAGTCTAGTATCTAGTATGACTATTCTTGAGGAAGTCATACTAGTTCTACTAGCTCACTTGCTTTGGCTTGCCTATTCTTCCCTTTTATGAAAATCAGAACATTCCATCTCCATTCCTACAGAACCTCTTTATCTTCCATGATTTTTTAAAGATAATTGATATCAACTTAGTAATTCCATCAGATTGCTCCTTGCAATCTAGTTAACATGAGTCTGATGATATAAACTCATTATAGGTAGTTAGGTACTTTGTATTTCCTCTTTTCTTTACTTCTCTTGAGTTTTTATTCCTTTTAACCATTTTCAATCATTTTTAGTTTCCTTCCTGGTCCATCTGTACAGAGAAAAAAGAAGCAACATAGGAGTTGAGTAGTTCTACTTTATTTCCATGTTCTACTGTCACTGTGCCATCTCTTTCAAGCAACTGTCCCAACCCTTCTTCAATTTTCTTGTCCCCAAATCCTTGACATAAAATTCTTTTTGTTGTTTACATTCATCAATAGCACCCATTCCTTTTGAATGTTAAGGTCCTGGTACCATACTTTTTTAAACTCTTACTTTCTGACTTGTAGTCAATATTGGTCCCAAGGCAGAAGTGTGGCAAGGGCTAGGCAACTGGGGTAAGTGCCTTGCCCAGAGTCACATAGCTAGGAAGTATCTGAGGTCACATTTGAACTCAGGATCTCTTGTATCCAGGCCTAGCTTTCAATTCACTGAGCCTCCTCATAAGAATCACCTCTAACCACATTTATGGTTAGCTGCCCCCATTGCACCCCATTTTTATGGGATCTTGTCACTTTTTTGTATTTATCCTCTAATGCTGAACTTGTGCTGAACAGCTTCTTGGTTTCTTCATAAGAGTAATAGTTTATTTCTGTATTTTTAGAACTTTATTCTTGAGAGTTGCATATTTTTAGATCAACTTCCCTTTTAGAGTTTTAGTCTATTTTTAAAACTTTTTAAAACTTATTCTTCTCTAATCTAAGAAAGGCAATTTTCATATTCTAATTCTAAGGTTAAGGTCCCCACCACTTCTACTTCTGTGATCAATTCCTATCAGAATTGAGTTCAGAATTGCCATTTTCCTCCTTGCTTCTTCCATTTTCTGAAGAATGAAATCATCATTGAGACAAGTCAAAAATTCATTTAGCTATTTTGCTTTTGGCAAAAAAAAGAGAACTCCACTCCTCCATAACTATACTATAGCATGCTTCCATGCCAAGTATATGGTCTTTTTTCATAAAGCTGCTATTTCCTCCTTCTGTCCAGGAAGATCATAGGAGTATAGATTTAGAAAGAACTTCAGAAGACATCTAGTTCAACCCTCTCATTTGATAGATGAAGAAACCGAAGCCCAGAGAGGAAACTCAGCTAAATGACCCAGTGGTCATTTAGCCCATTTGCTGGGCTTGGAGTCAGGAAGACCTGTGATCAAATTAAATATCAGACACTTAGTAGCTGTGCAATTCTGGGCAAGTCACTCAACCTCTATCTAATGACAATGATAGCTAAAATTTAAATGGCTCTTACTCTGTGCCAGGAACTGTACTAAGTGCTTTACAGTTATTATCTCATTTGATCCTCAAAGCAATCCTAGGAAGAAGATGCTTTATTATTCCCATTTTATAGATGAGGAAACTAAGGCAAACAGAGGTCAGTTTCTTCAACCCTAAAATAGGGCTAACAATAGTACCTACTTCCTGAAATTGTGAGATTCAAGTGAGAAAATATTTTTAAATACTTATCACATTGCCTGGACTTAATAAAAATGGGTTTCCTTCCTTCTTTCTCACATGGATATTAAGCAGCAGAGACAGAAGTCAAACCTAGGTTTTCAGAATCCATATCCAGCGCTCTGATCTTGCTAACTGATAGGGCCCTCATTCAATAACTACTCTAGTATTTAACCACCCTGTTTTTATTTTATTTGTATTCTCTATATAAATATGTATATGCTGTCTCCCCTTACAGAATATATGCTCTTTGAGAGAAAAAAATTATTTCATTTTTGTGTATTTGTATTCCTAGTGCCAAGTACAGTGCCTGGCACATAATAGTGGAATGATTGTCAATTGACTGTGTTACCTGGTCTCCCCCATGACAATATTGATTCTATTCAATTCAATTTCACAAACATTTAGTGCTTGCCACGTACAAGTTACTGTATAACTGGGGATATAGACTCAAAAACAAAATAGTTCCTGCCCTCAAGAAGCTTACATTCTATTTCCCACTAAATGCTCTCTACCAGGTGGAATTCCTTATAGGTCCTAGATTTTGTCATATTAATTTATATTTTACATTAAAAATTTCTTTTTCATTATTAACATAGATAGCACTAAATACAAACATTTTGATATATAAAGAATGAAAGAAAAAGACTATGTATTAAACTATGAATTTGTATTACATAGTTTTTCTTTCAAAAGCATATGTCAAATTAATATGAGAGTAACAAACTTGCCAGCTTCTTTGTGTCCCTTGCCGAGCTTCATTCTGCTATGTATGTGTTTGCATTTTTTTAGTATTTCATGATTTTCTTTTCTTTTTCTTTTTCTCTCTATCACTACCTCCTTTCAGAGTTTATTAGAATGACTTAAATGAGGAATCTTTGTATCTTTAGTATAACTGTGGGAAAGAATGTAAGGATGGGAGTGAATTTGAAGATTGATTCTTCAAATTCTTAAAGGTCAGAGAGGAATGGTTATCCTATGTCTCTAAAGAGAACCACTGGCATTATATGTATTAGCCCTAAAAAATCAGAGAGCCATAGTGTGAGCGACAATTTTTGTTTATTTCCTTTATGAAAGGGAAAACAAACACACACGGGAAGGTTGGTATAGAAACCAGCCTAAGGAGGAGGGGTAGGTTTCAGGTTTGACTGTATTCTAAGAATGAGGGGAGGGGGTCTCTAGGATTGGGCAACATAGGAGAAACTTCTGCCTAGCAACAGAAGTTCATCAGCAACTTGGAATGTAGACCAGGATGTAACTTTGATAAAATAGAAGAACACAGTCTTAATATTATATGCAGAAACTTGGGGATTGTTCAAGGCTGGTCTGAACTGTTCTTGTGCAGGAACATTTGCAAGGTTACTTCCAGGGCATGCGTTATTGTTTTATTAGGTTAATCCTAATGTTCCTCATCAAGATCTAGAAACCAAGGCTATTCTAAACAACACAAAGTCATAAGAAACAGTTTCACTTTGACAATTCATAACATGGAATTTTTTTTTTAGTTGGGCACCATGGTAACAAGATAGTTCATGAATATTGAGTTAAACTCCTATGGACTGCTCTATCATGGTCCAGAAACCTCTCCATCCTAGAAGATCACTTATGCCTTGGAATTTGAATCTTGTACCTTTGCTCCTGCGACCCCTCTCTCTGATTGGAAGTTGGAGGGCTCCTCCTAGAATCTTTACTTAAGCAGGCATGGTCACATAGTTGGAAGTGTCTGAGGCCAGATTTGAACCCAAGACTTCCAAATTCCATTGAGATGACTCTCTATTCATTGAGCCATCTAGCTATTCCAGAGAGAAACTTTTGACAAATCTTTCAATCTTTCTGTGTCTCAACTTCCTCATCTATAAAATTAGAGAATTGAACTTTATAATTGCTAAGATCTATTTTAGCTCTAAAAGTATGATTCTATGGCTTTAAGAATGAGTCACTACTGATTAAGTCACCAGAGGGCAACTGACCATTACTATTCTCACAGTACTACTCTAGGATTAATCCTGAGGGTCATTGGAATTTCTATCTCACAATACCTCACTAGAGTGCTTCCCACTGATTAAAAGCTAGACTTAATTAGCTTTTAAATTTTTTTCATTTTCTTTACATCGACATAATTTTTAATAATCATTTTTCTGACATTTTGCAATCTGTGTTCTCTTCCTCCCTCTCCTCCCTCCTCTCTGAGACAGCAGTTAATCTGATATAGTTTATACATGTGCTATCATTCAGTATGAATTTCTAAGTCCATCATGTTGTGAAAGAAGACACATATAACTTATAGAAGAAAAAAATTAGGAAGGAGGAGATAAAGTAAAAAATGGTATGCTTCAATTTGTATTCAGACTCTATCAGTTCCTTTTACGGGAGTAGTGGATAGTTTTTGTCCTGAATTTTTTGGAGCTGTCTTAGATCCCTGCATTGCTGATAAAAGTTGCTATTCACAGTTGATCATCATACATATTGCTGTTATGGTATATAATATTCTCCTGGTTCTATTCACTTCACTTTGCATCGCACTTAATTAGATTTTTTAAATTAGATTTTAGTAGGGGAGTTCAGGTATAGCAAGGACAGTTACAGAAACAACCACCTGAACCAGGGGTTCCTTTTCCTCTTGTACACAAGGGCTCAAACTTCAACTTAAGTGGAAGTGGAAACTTATTGCTTCTGGTCATTGGAAGTCCTTTTCTTGCTTCATGAAATCCCCATTAGGTTCCTTTCAGATGTAACTCGCTGGTAGGCACTTAGTGTCACTCTTCCTTTAGAGTACTGAAGGTTTCCTTCCTTGCTATACCTAATTTGTCCTTCATGTATCTCTCGGCTCCTGGTATAGATACTAGTAAATCTCTGGTGGCAGCCTCTGGTGGTCACAGCTGGGAGCTCTAGACCAATAACCTTTTGAAGTTTACAAGGTTTTTACCTTGTGACAGTGGGGGAAGGGGCCTGGGTAGAGAAAAGCTCTCTCTTTCTCACTCTTCCTCCAAGGTCATTTCTTTCTCAGGGATCCTTAACTGCTGGATTTGACCACTACTCAACTGCCCTGATGCTGAAAATGTGCTATTCTGAAACCCGTGTTATTTTATATAGACCAGAGATATTTCTGGGGTTTTTTTCAGCTAGTATCAGCTAGATATTTTCTGTTATTCATCATCTGCTCTTATCCAGTGAAACAAAGGTCCTATGACACTTTCAAACTAATTGAGGGTGTATTCACACCTAATTTCCTTTTGAATGTTCAGTTAGTTTATTTGAGATGTCTGGTTTTCTGTGATTCACACACTTTTCCACACTTGGAGGAAGCTGTAGGTAAGATATTATTTATATAGCAGAGGACAATCATGAAGATTATCCTATGTGCCTTGGCCTAACAAAATTTGCCAAGATCTTATAGAAATGTCCCTAGTTCTGCTTTCTCCCTTCAGTTATTTTTTTTGTTATGTTTTGATAGGAATATATAGATATTGTGTGTGTGTGTGTGTGTTTAAGGGACTTCTGAACACAGACTCAAAGGACTCTCTACTGGTTTTTCCTGGCCTAGAAACCACAAAAACGATAAAAGAAAGTAGATATGCTGTGAGAGGGAGAGGAAAATATAATTACAAAGTATGCAAAGACTCTCCTTAACAATATGACTAATTCCTCTAATGGTTTAGCCTTCATCCACTTGGTTTTTCCTTTGTGGGTAGGCAAGTTAATTCATTTGAATGGTTTTGGATCTTGTTTAGCTCTTCACAATTTCACAGTGCTTGATGAAATCAACACAAGGTTATCCAGAAATACGAGTATCTGAAGAACCTCAGCATTTAAGGAAATGGCCCTTCCATTGGGATACATGCTCAATGATACGTATCAACATACCTTTGGTGAGTCTATATCTCCTTTTTTTATGTTTCACTTGTTATTAATGATAATTTAAATTATCCCTGTTGTTATATATTTCAAGTAATCTTTTTTTAAACAATATTTTATTTGGTCACTTCAAAACATTATTCATTGGAGACAAAGATCATTTTCTTTTCCTCCCCCCCCCACCTCTCCCATAGCCAACGCGCGCGATTCCACTGGGTTTCACATGTGTTCTTGATTTGAACCCATTTCCACGTTGTTGGTATTTGCATTAGAGTGTTCGTTTAGAGTCTCTTCTCAGACATGTCCCCTCAACCCCTGTAGTCAAGCAGTTGCTTTTCCTCAGTGTTTTTACTCCCACAGTTTATCTACTGCTTGTGGATAGTGTTTTTTAGATCCCTGCAGATTGTTCAGGGACATTGCATTGACACTAATGGAGAAGTCTATCACCTTCGATTGTACCACAGTGTATCCGTCTCTGTGTACAATGTTCTCCTGGTTCTGCTCCTTTCGCTCTGTATCACTTCCTGGAGGTTGTTCCAGTTCACATGGAATTCCTCCACTTTATTATTCCTTTTAGCACAATAGTATTCCATCACCAACATATACCACAATTTGCTCAGCCATTCCCCAATTGAAGGGCATCCCCTCATTCTCCAATTTTTGGCCACCACAAAGAGTGCAGCTATATTTCAAGTAATCTTAAGCAATTTTAGCACTTCCCTCTTTGAAGAACAGCCTTTAGAGCTGCATTTTGTTCTAATGAGTCAAATGCTTTTTTATAGTCATCAGACAATAAGATATTGGGTTTCTGTGTTTGCTACATTTTTCAGTCAACTGTCTGACTATAAAGATATGCCCTTCTATAAGCTTGCCTGTTCCCCTTTCATACCTTCAACAAAAAATGGTCTTCATACATGTATAGTTTATTGCCATCAAAAATCTATACAAATAAGAAGGTAGGCACATAAGAGTTAAGGATTTTTTTGTTGTTGTTGCTGATGCTAATAATAGATTCATGATTTTATCTAAACATTTACTATATTGACCTCTTTTCAATATTTTAATGACCAATTCATTACTGCCCTTGAAATTATGTCACCTTATACCCTGGCCTCTTTTGAGTATAATAAATCTAACCTGATCTAGTGGTTTATTCCATCTTTGTTATATCTAGTGCCATTTCTACTGCTTTGTGCAACTTATATGGGACAGCGAGTGACCTTAAGGTTCAGATATGTTGGTTCCACTGTTATTGCTAGAAAAAAGAATTGATTAAGATTATAGAAACATTTTTAGTTTGTTGGTTTTTTTTATTTTACCATTTTTCATTTCTTGTCCTATTTCTGCTTTCATCCTCAGATTCTCTAGGGATGATCTGGATTAATTAGATTTCTCTATGGATGTTTTTTCCTTCTATTACTTCTTACTGTTTTATAATGAAATATTTTTCAAAATCTGCTGTCCTCTTTAAGATTTTATAAATGAGTTCCTTCTATCGAAACTGGTGGGATGTGTGTGTGTGTGTGTGTGTGTGTGTGTGTGTGTGTTCTATGTTTCTTTCTTTGTCAAGAAGATTAAATATTTGGTAATTTGGTAACTTCCAGACTCTGTTAGTCTCTCATAATAAAGATTGTTTTGCATAAGTTTGGCTTTTTATGAAATGATGTCAGTGAATAGGTAAATTACCTCTTCTTTCTTTCATTTGCCATATTTTAGTATCAACTTATTTGTCAGGTGAAATTGTCTCAGTTCGACATATCTTCTCATTTTTCTTTCATATTTAGTATTTATTTTATTTTTATTTTTTTAAAAACCCTTACCTTCCATCTTAGGATCAATACCATGTATTGGTTCAAAGGCAGAAGGGTGGTAAGTGCTAGGCGATGGGGATTAATTAACTTGCCCAGGGTCACACAGCTGGGAAGTGTCTGAGTCCAAATTTGAACCCAGGACTTTTAGAACTGATTTTAATCTTCACTCTAATGAGGAAATGCTCTATGTGTGAACAACTAATTTGGAACTGACATAGTATTTTTTATATATATATATAAATAATTTCATTTTTCATGATTTTATTCAGTGCTCGGTATGTCCAAAGCTTTTTGGCTGTAGAAGAAAATAATCAAGACTTCTCTGCATTCTGCCAACCTTTAACTTCTGTCATTTTAAAATTCCTGAACTATATCCCTCCTTCCTGCCCATTTTTGTATTGAAGTATAGAAGAAATGAACATTTCAAGAAACCTGAATTTTCTTTAAGCTATCTACCATAAAGGGAGTATTTTATTTAGAATGTGAGGGAAGAAGAGAATCTACCCAAGAACCGCAGACAAGAGAGAGGCAAGATTCATATACATTTCCGAGGACTTCAAATCCTAGTGGCTGGTGTAGATGTCTTCCCCACAGGAAATTCTTTAGCACTTTCAGTGACTCAGACAATGGGTTCTCACCACTTCCCTTGGGAATTTGGGTCATGTCTCATCTGTTTCTTCCCTAACAAGTTTTCCCAGCTACTCAGCCACAAGCTTTCTTCCTATGAGTACTACAACTTCCCTCACTTAAGCCACAAGTTTTGATTCATCCCAGAGGGAGTTTATAGGATACTCCTCTCCTATGGTGACATCAGTTAGAGCCCCACTGTCCTCTAATTCAAAAAAGGGTCCAAAGTTGACTTCCTCCCTGATGCAAGTCCATCCTGTCAAAATTATCTTTATTTTTTCTTGACAGATCACAGATCTTGAGAATAATTGCCTTCCCCTCACTTCCATCACCCTCAAAAGAACTCTATGACTTAAAAAGATATAGCAGTAGCAGCACACAATATGACAGAAAGATTAGGATCCTGAGTCAGAAGATCCATTCTTCCGTTTCCTATTTCCGTGACTATCGATGAATCGATTACTTTAATCTCAGCTTCCTTGTCTGTAAAATGAGATGATAATACTAATATTACATTATATATTATATCATATTGTATCCTATCATAACATATTCTATTCTATTTCCTACCACAAAAGACAGATAGAGAGAAAACCCAAAAGTCAGAAAGATCTGGCCTGAAACTAAAATAACTCTGATGTACCATATCTACAGATTGACTAATATGACAGAAAAGGAAAATAATAAATATTAGAGAGGATGTGGGGAAATTGGGACACTAATGTACTGCTTGTAGAGTTGTAAATTGATCCAACCATTCTGGAGAGCAATTTGGAACTATGCCAACAGGGCTTTAAAACTGTGCATACCCTTTGATCCAGCAATATGATTACTACTTCTGTATCCCAAAGAGAATTTTTTTAAAGGGAAAGGACCTGTTTGTTCAAAAACATTTGTAGCAGCTCTGTTTGTGGTAGCAAAGAATTGAAAATTGAGAGGATGTCCATCTGTTAGGGAACGGCTGAACAAGTTATGGGATATGATCATAATGGAATACTACTGTGCTATAAGAAATGATGAGATGGATGATTTCAGAAAAAATGAAAAGACCTCCATGAACTGAAACAAAGTGAAGTGAGCAGAACCAGGAGAACATTGTACACAGCAATAGCAATCTTCCCTGAGGAACATTTATGAATGATTTAGCTATTCTTAGCAATACATTAATCCAAGACAATCTTCAAAGACTCATGCCAAAAAATGCCATCTGTCTCCAAAGGAAAAAAATGAAGAAATATGAATGTGGTCTGAGACATACTACATTTCACTTAGTTTTTTCATTTTTCTTTTGTTTGTTCAAGTTCTCTTTCACAAAATTACTAATATGTAAAAATGTCTTATACTATTACACATGTGGAATCTATATTAGATTGCTTGCCTTCTTGAGGTGGGAGGAAACTGAGAATTTGAATCAAACTTTAAAAAAAGAAAGTTTAAAAATGACTTTCTCATGTAATTGAGGAATGAAATAAAATATGGAAAAAAAAGATCTGTCCAGTTAAAGTTGTTAAAGCCCATAATACATGCTGATTCTGACCAAGCAATTGTCTGAAACCATAAGTTGGAGACAAGTTGCTTATTTGTAGGAGTTTCTTGACAATGAAATTATGGTTCCAGATCCCCTTCTCTACTCCTATCCTCAATATAACTCTCTCATCCAGTTGCTGTGAGGAAAGCATTTCAAAAATCCTCATATATTATTTGAGTTATTGCATTCTTTGGTACTTCAGTTTGTCTTCAAGATTTTATGTAGTCCTAAAATGGATTAATCTGTGCCCAATCTAGTTTTGAACTTAGCCAGTCCTTTCTAGCTTGGCAGGGCCTCTTAGAGATTGAACTTTATTGGCGTAGCCTTAGAGAACACAAGGATGCCTCCACACCAAGATAAAACATAGGAAGAGGACCCCAGTGGAGGAGTTGTTATATTATTGACAACTTTGATACAACAAACTGGACATAAGATTTCTTACTTCCTATGAAAATAATTTTCCTGCTTCTCTTTTTATCTCTGAAGAAGGGAGCCTTGAACTCTCTGCCTTGACTTGTATTAAGAGCAGTGCCCTCAGGGACAATAGGTTGAGTGGTTAATACATGGAAAATGCTCAGGAAAATAAAGTCGGACTTTCTAGGTAACCTTGAGGCAGATAATACCACATATATAAGATCCTTTCCAGGTGAATGCAAACATGTTTTGGGAATTTTTGTGGATGGGTATTAAAAAAAAGGCAGAACACAAATCTACTACTGTGAAATATTTAGTGGTGCTAGAAATGGAGGAAATAATAGTTGATGGACTTGAAACAATAGGATTTTGTAGGCAATGGATTCCTTGCTATGGAGAAATTACCAAACCCCGTATAGCATTGACAAAAGATGCAGTCACTGAATCCCTTGGGTTTCATGTAGAACGCCTAGTGGCACTTACTAAAAACAGGCTATCCTATCTGCCTCTGCTCTAGGCATCCCAGATTACAAAAAACCATCCACTCTGCATATACATGAATGAATAGGAGTAGCTTCATGTTTTTTAATACAAGCTTTAAGACCTGTTCAACATCCAATTGCACATTATTTGGCTCAACTAGACCCAATAGCTTCCAGAGCACCACCATGTCTTAGAGGCATAACTACAACAGCTTTGCTAGTAACGAAATCTGTGGATTTAGTATTGGGATGCCCACTAAGAAGAATGTATCCTCATGAAGTTGAAGAATTGTTGCTAAGTCATAGAACACAGGCATTCTCTGACCAAAGATATGAGATATCTTTATTATGCAATGAAGATATCGCTTTAAAATGCTACACAACACTCAACTTTGCCACTTTGCTTCCAGATTTACCATCCACAGGAGAACCATTGCATAGTTGTTAATCATTAGTGTCCATGGCAAAAAACAACAACAACAACAACAACTCATGAAAATCTCTTGGGTGTTCCTTTGGAAAATGCAGATTTAGTTTTGTTTATGGATGTTTCTTCCTTTATGAAAGATGGCATATGTTATACTGGAGCAGCTATAGTCACAGAATTTTCCACTCTGTGGTCAGCTTCACTACCATCAAATATAAGTGTTTAAGGTACAGAATTAATAGCATTGAAATATGCCTGTGTAAGTGCAAGAGACAAGAAAACAACAATCTATACTGATTCGAAATATGCCTTCTCAATATGCCATGCTGTTGGTACCCTTTAACTTCAAAGGGGATTTTTAACATTAGCTGGCAAAACTATCGCAAATGCTAAAATCATCAGTGAGGTTCTTTCTGCTCTCCAACTCCCTGAAACATGACTGTTGTACATTGCTCTGCCCATACAGGTGGAACTGACCCTGTTTTGAGAGGAAACCACTGGGCAGATGCTGCTGCAAAACTCATTGTTATAGAAGGCCCTGAATTAATCTTAAATTTGGCAATTATCAATGACTCAGATTTATCCCTTTCATATAATGAAAAAAAGGTTAAAAAATAGAAACAAAATTTCAATGCTAAGCAGGTTAATAGCATCTGAAAGAAAACCAATACTCCCTAGAATTTTTTATCATCAAATCTGTCAATCCATCCATAAAAATGGTAATTTTGTAACCCAAGGCATTGTAGCCTTTGTAAAAAAGTATGGAAAGCCTCTGGCATAACTAACATCACCTCTAAAGTGTATGCAACCTGTAAAACTGCCAAGCACATAACCAATATATCTTTCATGGAAAAAAAAGGGTTGGATATCTTTTGACTTACACACCTTTTGAACATCTCCAAATTGATTTCATTACAATACCAAAAGCTGGACATTACAAATTTTGTTTAGTTATAGTAGTTAACCATAACCTTAGTTAACCAGATGGCCAGAACCATTTCCAACAGCTAGAGCAATGGCAGCATTTGTTGCCAAAGTACTTTTAAGAGAAATCATACCTTGTTTTGGTTTGCTGGCAAGGATTGATTCAGACAGGAGAACTCATTTTACTGATTTGGCTTTATTGCAAATTTACTTATATTTAGGAATAACACCAAAGTTTCATGTACCATGCCACCGCCCAAAGCTCAGGGCAAGTCAAAAGAATGAACAGAGAACTGAAAACTACAATTGGAAAACTATGCCCTGATTTGAAATGGCCTAATGTTCTTCCTTTAGCATGATTCTACCTTTGAAGCAGGCCAAAGGGAGATCTACACATCTCATCATTTGAGATGCTCTTTGGTCATCCATCAATACATGCTAAACCATTTAACCCTGTGTATACATCATTGTTAGGAGGAGATACATTTATTTCCTAATATGTATGAGCTCTGCAAATTAAGATATAAGAACTTCAGGAATCAGGAGCCCTGGTGCAAACTGGACCTATAGACTATTCTCTTCATGATTTAAATTCTGGAGATACAATATATGTAAAGAACTTCTAGAGTCCAGGAGCAACTCAGCTGGCCTGGGAAGATCCATTCCAAGTACTATTAACAACCCCAACAGCAATCAAAATAGAAGAAAAGACATTGTGGATTCATTGCTCTCATGTGAAAAGGGTACCTTCAATCAGAAATAATTGACTGCATGAATCAAGGATAAGACTACAGAGACAACTGGACACTATTTTCAATGACACTGAACCCCTAAACTGACCTTTTTAAAATAAAAGGTTTGATTTTTGAAATACAATGAGTAATAGCCAATAGGTAAGTAATTTCTGTTTAAAAATGATTATTATTAATATTCTTTTATAGGATTATAGAAAAAGTTAAGATAACTGAATGACAGGTATATGATAGTGTTACAATGTGTTATAAGTTATAAGTGGTGTTCAATATCCACCCCAGGGGAATATAGATATTATATTTATATAATATTCTTGTATATAATGTTCTTATTTTTTTGTACATAATAACTATAAGGTGAATTTGGATTAATATCTTTAGTTTCTTATTTCTGTAGAGTATAGTCAGAATTGTGTTATTTGTAACTAATTATAATTTTGTAAGTATTTATAATTGTATATAATTTGAGACTTATATGTTGCAAGATTTGCTTTGCTTTCTTTCTTTCTCTCCTTACTTCTCCCTGTTCCTAACATAGAGTATAACATAGTTTTGTTTGAAAGATCCATTGGGGAGACTAGTCTCCCAAAGGATCTCAGGGGGGTGTATTAAAGGGATTTTCTTAATCTCTCCCTCTGTCTCTTTAAGAGTCAGGAACAGAGGGATTTCTAAGTAAGAGCCTCAGCACTGACAGGTGTCTATGAAAGAGAGCTGAAGATTCTGTCACCTAGAAGATGAGGAAAATATATAAGGAAGGAATCAGTTGACAGTTGGGCTTTTACCTGTGAACCTAGAGGGAACAGGAGATCAGTCTTGGTCTCTCAGTCAAGAGCCACTATTGACAGTTTTTACTACTGACAGCTGAGCTAGGGAAATGGATTTAAGGAGTTGTAGGTGATGAATGTTTATTTATTAGTATAGGTAGATAGTTAGTGAATAAATTTATAGGTAGAATAGGTTATATTAGGCCTGGTCTGGCAAAGCAGAAGAACCTGTCCTTGAAGACAATTAGAGTAGGATTTTTAGAAATTTTAGTTAGGATTAGGAATTTAGGTATAGTCATAAAGTATTAGAGTAGTAATCTCTCTTTCCTCCTTCCTATTTTCTATCTCTACTTCTTCTCAAATTAAATTAAGTGTTTTATCAAACTGCTCTCCTCACTTTTGTCAACTCCTACCATTTAACCCTTACAACCTGAACTCAAAAACCTCATTTACTCTAAATGAGAAAAAACCTGGTATGTGCTATTCTATCCATAGTACAATTCCAAATGAACCTCCCCCTTTAATTAGTTGGTATTTGCTAAAACATCTGTTATCTTTCTTATTGTAAAGTTCAAAGGAAAATGGATACTTATTTTCTAACCATCATGGGGAATTTTTATTTAGTTTCATCTTTCTTTTCTTGACACCCTACCCTCATTATTTACAAATGTTACATTATTTGGTTACTAATTATGAAAAATAAATTCCTTTGATTATTGAAATCCCCTTGCCCATCTTTAACTGTATAACATCCAAATAGCAGTTTCTTGGTGGCAGCCCCTTTCATGTCTTTCTTCTAGATATACAACAGACAAGGAGTTTTTAAAGTTTTCTCAGAGGAAAGTCAATTCTAGTTTTAATGTAAATCGCCCTGTGATATTAGCTAACAGATAGCATTTACATAGAACTTTAAACTATTCAAAGTGCTTTATACAAGATGACTTAGCGACTATCTGCAGGTTAGCTGTTGTTAGCCCCCCAAAGTCTTGGGGCTTGAAGCCTAGCTTCTGGAGATAACATGGCTGAGTCACATCATTCCTTTGTCCCTGGTAACAGAAAGGCATTGTGAGATTTCATGTATTTAAAAGCACTTTGACCCTTTAGACTAATACCCTCTGACCCAGAAATCCCACTGCTTGGCATATACCACAAGGAAGTAAATGATAAAAAGAAGGATCCTCAAATAAACCCAAATATTTATAGCAACACTTTTGTGGTAGAAAAGAAATAAAAACAAAGTGGGTTCTCATTGGTTGAAGTCTAATGAACTGTGATACATTAATAAAAAAGGAATATTACTGTGCCATAAGAAATCATGAATATGATGAATATAAGGAAGCATGGGAAACTTTATATGAATTGATGCAAAGTGAAGTAAGCAAAAAAGGAATGATATATATATATGTGTATATGTCTCTATATATAATGACTACAGCAGTGGAAGTGAAAAGAACAACAAAATCATAGAAACTGACTGGGTGCTATTAAATTATTACAACCAAATTTGGTACGCTAAAAGAGATATGGGCATGCACCACCTCCTTTCCTTCTTTGCAGAGGTTGTGAGGACTCTAGGTGTGGAAGACTGCATGCATATGTCTGCCTTTTTAAACATATTGGTTAGATTCACTAAAATGTTCCCACCTCCTCACCCCCACTATTTGGCTCTTTGGAAAGTGGAGGGGAGAATATATTGGGTGATGAAGCTGATATAAAAACTAAAGATACCGAAAACATTTTTTAGCCTTAAAATATTTGTACCTCCAGTGCTTTAGTAAAGATAAAGAACACTGAATTGTCCAGAAAATAGAATTTTCTTTCCTTCTAGAGACTAATTCATCGTGGGGAGGGGGAGTAGGTGCTCGCTTCTCTGTCTTAGCTACCCTGCTCATAAAGTCAGGAAAGAATTCCCGTCCTATTCAACTCATCAAGACTGAGAGAACAAAAAAGAGAAAATTTGTAGCAAGGGATTAGGGAAAGCTTTGGGAGAGAATGTTGACATTTTTTTAAAAAGCTTTAGTATGGTCTGGTGTTATCATTCCTTGGTGTCTCTTAACTTTGTTCGGCCTTTGCCTCCAACAAATCCCCCTACCCCGGAAACCTGTACTGCTCTGCCCTGGTTCTCTTATCTTCTCAGGGCAGTAAGAATTGCAGGTGGGGCTGCTGTTAAGATTCCACAGAATAGAGCCCAGGAGACTGAGAGGGACTCCAGGGGCCAGGCTTTGCATGCATCGCTGCTTCTGCATTGAAGAAGTCCAAAAAGTCTGCTTTGAAGGCAGGCTGTTTTGGAACAAGGGATTGGGGTTCTCTGAACAACTAATTCCTGAGAATCTTGAAACGAATAACTTTGGGGGTCGGAAATACTGCATGGAAGTCAGATGGAAAAGGGGGACTGCTGTCCGAGATGCATCTGACCAGGAGGTAGCTCCCAGGGAGGCAGGTGCGGAAGTGCACCGCCTTGAGTTTGTCTTGCAGTATCGGGGAGGACTCTATGGGAGGGGTATTCCTGGAGTCTGGGAGTGGGGTTCGAAAAGGAGGCAGTCGGGGGCTGGGCAAGGTCTGGCGGGGGGCGGGGAGGAGGCGTGTGGGGGGCGGGGCGGAGGCGGCTGGAGCCCCCGAGAGTCTCTGGCCCAGTTCGGGCCCCAGCACTCTGCGCCTGCCGCGCGCTGCTGCTACCCTCCCGGCAGCCACCAAGGGGACAGGAGTTGCCTCTAGACCGCTGGGAGCCACCACGGAGAATGGCATTAAGTCCCCCTGGCAGCAGGGACTTCGGTGGCTGAGACTAGTTGCGCTTCCTACCCCTTTCCTTCGCCTCGTCAGGCTTCCGAGCCCGGAGCCCGCCCTCTCGCACGCCCCCCTCTTCCTCTCCAAGCGGGCCGACTTCAGGGGTCCCACCCGGGAAGGGTCGCGTCCCTCCGGACAGGAAAGAGCTCAGGCTTTCCCTGTCCAGCCTCTCCCCACCCCGAACACAAACTCGGGGGTCGGAGGTCAGCAGCCTCCTGCCCCAGCAAGCAGAGCCACGGGAGGCTCCAGAGGGATCTCGGGGTGGCGAAGAGAACGCCCGGAGCTGGGCTGCTCAGAGAGGGCGCGATCGTCCACGCCTCCTTTCCAGACTTCTCCTCCAGCTCCAGGGTTTCGGATGAGGAGTTCAGCGCGGCGGGAGGCGGACCGGGCGGAGCAGTGAGCAGAGGGAGTTGGGGGGGCGGGGGGTGCCGTGCTTCAATCTAGTGGCCCCCTTCCCGCCCCATCTGGGGCAGTGTGTGGGGTATCTCCTGCCTGTCTCTGCCGCCTGCTTCAGAGGGGGTGGGGACAGAGATCCCCCACCCCCTTCACCCCCTACTGCCACCCGGGCTGGAGGAAGGAGTCTTTCCGAGGGGGGGAGGGGAGCCTTGCAAGCCTCGAGAGGACCGAGCAGGACATGCAGGTAAGAGAGCTTGGCTGGGCTTCCAGCTTTGGGGTAGGGGGCTGGGGGTGGCTTCAGAAGCACCTTCCCCATGTTCTGGAGAGGGCATGAAGAAAAAGCAACAGGATTCCTCTCCTTGCTAAACTTACCAATCTGCTGCTTTTAAAAAAGACTTCTGCTCTCTGCGCCGCCACCGCCGCCCCCCACTTGCACCCCAACCCCACTCTGTCTGGGAAGGTTGGGAGGGGAGGGAGATTTCCTTCTAACTTATGTCCAGATCATTTTTGGTCACTTTGTCACGTTAGAGTACAGGGCTGTCTTTCTCTAAGGACGTGGTAATGGGAAAGGGGGAAAGTGGGCAGAACTGTAGCGGCTCTGTGAGCTCGGGAGTTCTTTATGAGTTAAGACTTTGTCGTATGGATCCGTGAGCCCTGGTCAGCAAGGCCAGTTAAACCCCAAACTCCATCGGGTGGGGGATGATAGATTTGGGGGTAGGGAGGGTGGCAAAGAAGGCGAGGAAGTCTATCAGGTCTATCTTAGACCCATCCAAGAAACAAAGCTGGACGGAGCTGCCTGTGTGGGAGAAGAGAAAAGCTCCCTCCCTCCCTCTCTCTCTGGCCCTGCCTGCTGGCTTTATTTAGCTTTGTTGTAATACTGGTGTTCGAGAGCATAGTAACTCGTGGAACAGTCAGGTAGGGGATAAGGTTTCCCAAGCAGTCACTAGCCTACTAAGGTCTCCCTCCCACTTGGGTTGCTCTGGAGTTTCTCTTGGGACTCCTGTTATGCCTTATGCTGACCTAACCCCCTTGGAGCTTGCTCTTGGGCAATAACGGGGTTGTTTGGAATGGGTCTGGCACCTGGGTGTGTAACTAATTGAAAGAATTGTCTTCACAATTACCATCACTTCCAAATTGGCTGGAGAAAACGTTAACCGTAAAGCCTTTCAATCCATCCATCAATCCACAAGCAGTTGTTAGGCACCTATTATGTTCCAGGCACTATAATTATTATTGGGGATAAAAGACAAAAACAAGGCAGTCCTTGCCCTCTAGGACTTGCCATTGGGAGGGGGGCGGAAGAGACCATTAGGATGTACAAGCTGCATCCACACGAGGTAGAAACAAAGTAACCTTAGAGGAGAAGGCATTAGCAAGTACCAGAAAAGGCATACTGCCACTGAAGGTAGCTCTTGAGGTGAGTTGAAGGAAACCAGAGATATTAAAATGCAGAATTCCAAGAGCAAAGAGAATATTCCAGGCATGAGAGACAGACGATGCAGAGGCACATTGAAACTGGGCACAGATTTTTCAACAGCTTCTTCAGGCTTGGGCTTCCCTTCTCCATTTGTTCATAAGATCATCAAAACAGAGAAACCAAATGTATGAGTTTTTTCTCATTCCATTAGTTGGGCTTGGTCTGGAGACTGAATTCCTGCCCAAACTCATGGAATCTTGAATGTGGAATTTAAGTTTTCTTTATTTGTTCCTCACTTTCCAAATCCTTTACAAAATATACAGCATCCCTATAAAAGGACAGTGGGAAGTAATCTGTGTTTCTAGTCCATTCACTCCGTGGGAAATATGCCAAGAACCTTACAGTTATCTAATGCCAAGCTTCTTATATATTTTCATTGTCCCAATCACTCTGGGATAATGCCCAGGTAATTATAAATTCCATTTTACCTGGGAAAGAAATGATTTGCCCAAGGTCATTCGATGCATCCAAAACCACATTGTAAATTTCAGTTGCTACCAATCTGGGCAGAATTTCAACCTGATACATAGAAGAGAAAGGCTCAGGATCATGTTACCAATCCCCCCCGAACTGCTCCATCCTCCCAGGAATGTGCCTGTTTGACAGAGTTGTAGAGAGATGATCAGTCCCTCCATGCCATGGATGCAGGTGCAGAAAAGACTGGGGACAGCTGTGCACTTTCACGTTCCTGGCTAAATACCAACATTCTCACATGCATAGGCAAAACCACAGTGTGTCCCACCTTCTTTGGCTAGCCCTAAACAAAACGCATGCCCACCTCTGCCTACACACTTCTCAACAATCGGAATGCCCTTTCTTACCTTAGCAAAGGGAGATGCTCACAGCCATCTACACAGTATTTGAACATAGATTTGACTCGTTCGTGGATGTTGAACTTAAGCAAGCTAAAGTATTCACTACTTGAACGTCAGACATATTTAACTCCCACTCTTCCCCAGGCAAAGAGGCTTTCTTTCAAACGTGCAGGATTACTAGTAAATAAACTGACATCATTGGAGATGGAAAGAGGATTTCCCTCAGTTTAAAAAACCCTTCTATTCTGCGGTCCATCTTTGAGCAGCTTTTATGGTTGTTACTAGCAAGAGGAAAAGGGGAGGATTCTTCTTTTCAAGAAAAGACTGAGAGAGACTGTTTGCACAATTATGAGGGGGTGATAAAACTGAGAGAAGGGCTTTTAAAGAGGGTGTCAAGTGCAGAAACCCAGAGAAAAGGACCTGTGTAAAGCCAGCGTTGGACACTTAAACTATGAAGGCGAAATTTATGTCAGGCAGAGGTTGTAGATGGTAAGGAAATGATATATGCAATAAATTACAGAGGGAAGCAATTGGTCTTTTTCCCCCTTTACTTTTTAAAGAAAGTAAACATTTGTAGCGGGGGAAATACTATGGGGGTCTGCCTGCCAGTTGGGAGCAAGAGCCAGACTTGGATGAGCTACCTGGCCCCTTTCCATCTATGGATTTCCTGTATTCCCAGGCTATCATTTCTCGTGTGTGTGTGTGTGTGTGTGTGTGTGTGTGTGTGTGTGTGTGTGTTTGCCCAGGAATTTGAAACCAGTCTCCTAGTTCATTTGGTGGTTGTAATATTATCTCAAAGTATCTCTTATTGACTTATTGAATAACCCTTTTGGGGGCCTTTACCCACTCCCCCTTCCCAACACTGTTTCCAAAATGTAAAAGTTAAAGAGACACTGCCAAATTCTCCCAAGCTATATGTTACAAAGGAAAAGGAATACCCTTCACCTGCAGAATTAATACTCTTCCTGATAATGGCTGATGAAAAAACTATTAGTTATTTTTCACCATTTTCATGATTCTACCACCACCATAGTTCAGAAGGCAGAACCACTAGTCTGATTGGTGCCTCTTACCTTTCACTCCTCTCTATTTTATTCATTCTTTCCTTCATTTATTATTATGCTAATTTCTGTTGCTTTTTAGATTCCCCAGTGTCTAGTACCTCTAAGTTTGGATCTGCAATATGTTAGTATATATTTATTTGAAATTAGATTTTTTAAAAATCATTGAAATGAAAACCTAGAGAATAAATCAAAACCTTCTAAAACCCATTTAGGCATGTTTTTACTGAGAGGTGGGGTGTTGCTTTTTGAAAGTTCTTATTAAAGGGCAGCTAGGTAGCCCAATGGATAGAGAACCAGGCCTGGAGTCAGGAGGACTTGGGTTCATATCTGGTCTCAGGTACTTCATAGGTATTTGACCCTGGGCAAGTTACTTAACCCCACTGCCTAGCCCTTGTCACTCTTCTGTCTTAGAGTTGATACTACAAAAGATAAATTCTATTAAAAATAAAACATAAATAAAAAGGGCTTAACTGTTCACTGGACTAAGAGTCAGAAAACCTGGGTTCTAGTTCTACAATGAAATAGAAAGAGACCTGAGTTGGGAGTTAGAGGACTTAACTTCACCAGTTACTAGCTGTGTCCTCTTGACAAGTCATTTCACTTTTTTTTTTTTTGAGTTTCAACATCTGTTAAGAAAAAAAAAAAGTACTTATTTCACTTTCCTCCCAGGACTGTTGGGAGAATCAAATAAGAAAACATATGTAAAGTGCTTTTTAAGAGGATTTACAGAGCTCTTGATAAATGCCAACTCTTTTTCTTCTTTACCATTTATTGTATCACTCCTGGAATCGAATCTAAGAATCTAGTGTTCAAGTTCTAGAGCTCTAATGTTTGGTGTCTGGTGTCTACATATAAACATTAGGTCCTCAAGAGTTGAAAAAATGCTCCTCCCCCCCAAAAAAAACAACAACCCAGATCTAACTATATAACATTTCCTCTATGGGGAGAGGTTATAGTGATTGTGGAATACAGACTTGCCACTCTTCTATATAGCATCTCTCCATGGCATTTATTCCTTTTCCTTAGAAACTTGAATCTTTAGTTTCTATTGATTTCTGCAAACTAGATTTTGCCTTTTGGACAAGAAACCCATAGAACACCTGAGGATAGGCATAATGATGAAAATGAAAAGATGACAGGATCATAGAATCCCCAAACTGGAAGGAACCTCAGAGTTTATCTAGGATTTCTTCTATGATATTCCTGACAAGTGATTATCCTCTCTTCCCTTGAAAACTTTCAGAGATGAGGAGCTCACTACCCACTGAGGCATCCTTTGGCATTTTGGGGTGTTTCATTTTTGTTGGGAATTTTTTTTCTTAATGAGATTATAGACTTAGAACTAGAAAGAGACCTTTAAAGTCATCTAGTCTATAGATGAGGGAACTGAGACCAAAAAACAAATGACTTGCTTAAAATCACATAGGCAGGGGATAGAGTATCATACCTGGAGTTGGAGGACCTGAGTTCAAATCAGGCTTCAGACACTTAGCTGTGTGACCCTGAGCAAGTCACTTTACCCTATTTGCCTAGTCTTTATCCTTATGTTTTAGAATTGTTACAAAGACAGAAAGTAAGGGTTGTTTAAAAAAAAAAGGAAAAGAATCACATAGGCAATAAGAGTATTCAACTCCATGTCTCCTATCTTTTCTTAAAATCCAGTGTTTTTTTCTGCAGCAATACCTTGGCTGTCCATTGAGCCAAAGTCTACCTCCCTGTGACTTCAACTCCTTGCTCCTGGCTGTGCCTTCTGTAGCCAAATAAACTGAGTCTATTTCATCTTCCACCTGATAGTCCCAGTACTTCACCTGATCTTAGAATTGGAATGGACCTCAGAGGGCATCTAGAACAATCTCTACCTGGCAAGAATCCCCTTTACAGTATACCTAACAAGTGGTCAATCAACTTTTGTGTGAAGACCTTTAGTGAAAGGAAATCCATTGCCTCCCAAGATAGCCTGTTTCAGTGTGTGAATAGCTATAGTTGTTAATGTTTTTCCTTAATGGAATAAATTAGAGGTAAATGACCATAGCAATCTTTTGTCTGATAAACCCAAAGATCACAGCTTTTGGGATAAAAACTCACTATTCAACAATAACTACTGGGAAAACTGGAAAATGGTATGGCAGAAACTAGATATAGACCAATTATCTAACACCCTATACCCAGAGAAGGTTAAAATGGTCAGACCATTAAAAAAAATAGGGGAACATAGAATAGACATATGGAGAAGGGAAGAATTTATAACTAAGTAAGAGATAGAGAACATTATAAGGTGCAAAATCAGTACTTTTAATTATATTAAAAAGGTTTTGTACAAACAAAACCAGTGTAACCAAGATTACAGGGGAAACAACAAAATAGGGGGAAATTTTTATAGCAAATTTCTCTATAAATGTCTCATTTCTCAAATACAGAGAACTAAGTCAAATTTACAAGAATATAAGCCATTCCCCAGTTGACAAACAGACAAAGGATATAGACACAGTTTTCAGATGAAGAAATCAAAGCTATCAATAAATATTTTAAAATGTTCTAAATCACTCTTGAGTAGAGAAATGCAAATTAAAACAGCTCTGAGGTACCATCTCACACCTATGAGATTGGTCAATATGACAGTAAAGGAAAGTGATAAATGTTGTTGGGGATGTGGGAAAATTGGGACACTAATGCATTGTTGGTGGAATTGTGAACTCATCCAACCAATCTGGAGGGCAATTTGGAACTATGATGAAAGGGCTATAAAACTGTGCATATTCTTTGACTCCTAGGTCTGTATCCCAAAGAGATCTAAAAATAGGGGAAAGGACCTACTTGTCCAAAAATATAGCAGCTGTTTTTGTGGTGGCAAAGAATTAGAAACTGAAGGGATGTCCATCAATTAGGGAATGACCAAACAAAGTATGGTATAAGATGGTGATGGAATACTATTTTTACTACTTCTATACTGTAAGAAGTAATGAACAGGGTTATTTCAGAATGAACTGGATGAACTGATGCAGAGTGAAATAAGAAGAACCAGGAGAACATTGTACACAGAAGCAACAATATTGTGGAATGATCAACTGTGATAGATTTAGCTACTCTCAGCAAAACAGTGATCCAGCACAATTCTGAAGGCCTTATGACAAAGAATGCTATGCAACTCCAGAGAAAAAAACTGTTAAAGTCAGAATGCAAATCAAAGCATATGATTTTTCATTTATGCTTTTATTTTGGGATTTTGGTTTTATAAGAATATTCTCCTAAAACAATGAACAATATGGAAATATGTTTTGCATGATAATACATTATAACTCAGAAAGATGGTTTTCCTTTTTTAAGCTCAATTTTTTAAATTTTTACCCCTTTCTCTTATTTCTTTTTCTTGGGGCAAATCAGCATATGTTTATTCCTTTATTAAAATCGTCTCCTTGTTCTAAGTCTTTCCTTTTCTAGACTAAATATCTTTGGTTGCTTCAACTGATTTTCATTCCTTCTATGGAATGAGCATGAACTCAGTGTCCTTTGAACCCTCTCTTTGTGCTTCTATAAAATACTCTCCAGCTTATCAATATCCTTCCTAAAATATGGGACTATGATTACCTCCCTGATTTTGGACACAAAATCTTCTTAGTGAGGCTCAAGATTGATTTTAGCTGCCAAATTATAGTATGTCACACTTCTGACTTGTTTGAGCATGCACTCCACTAATGCAGATAACTTTGCCCACTGGAGAAAGCAGTATATTGGCAGGGTCTTTGAAAACTGACATAATTTGGTACAAATCCAAACATTTCTCTTCACAGTGGAGCTCTATTGAAACTGCTTTGAAATCCCAGACACCAACCGAAGTCAGTGATTTCTGTGCTCTGTACCAAGCGTTTTCAGCTCTGAGCCACTTATGTTGACCTGACTAAATTTAAACCTTCTACACCCACCTCCTCCATCCCTGTTTGACCCACTCACTCATGGCTTAACCACTAGGCTAGCTGCTTCTGCATCACTTCCTGATTTCATGGCCACTGTGGTTTGCAATTTGGTTTCACTGTCAGCCTGAGTCTTCTCCTAAACTTTCTAAAGATGGTATTTTTCTTCCTTAATCTTCTCTCCAGTGACTCCCTACTTAACTCCTCTTCCTCCTGAATGACTTGCAAACAGATTTGCTGAAGAGAAGGCTGGGAATTTGGGGGTTCTGCAGGGTCAGGTTTCGCTGGCCCTCTTTCCTGATAATGCCAAATGTAATGAAGCGAAGATCGAAAGACCTTCACAGCGACTCCTCTGCCAATTAGAATCGAAGTAATTGGTGCTTCAGTTATCTTTACTTGTAGAGTTATGTGGGCAGAACCAGATAGGAAGCTTCCTCTTCTGGGAAAGAACACTGACAGCTGGAACACAGTCCTTAAAGAGAAAGTGTTTTCCTTATCTTTCTAGTTTCAGTTTTTAAAAGCTTCAGCATTTAACCTGTTGGTTTAGCACATTCCCTAGTTTATTTCCCTAAATCTTTCTCTAGTTATTTTGAGGACATTGTTTTAGAAAAGTGCTTGGATGAGTGGTCAGGAGACCCAGAAGGTCTTGCTTCTATTGGCAGTAGGGATGATATCTCACATTTAGACAGTGACTCCTGAGAAACCCCAGTGAGAATAGTATTAGCTCCAGCTTTACAGTAAAAGAAACAGACTCTCAGAGAAGATGAATGGCTTGCCTGTGGCAGCACAGCACTTCCTACTGTACCTCACTCCCTTCTCACTAGTTGTGTGACCTTAAGCACGTCATTCCCAATCTTCTGGGCTCATGTACAAAAATGACAGGGTTGCTTGGACTGGTTGACTGAAAAATGTTGGTGATTCTTAAATATTCTATCCTTCTGTTTTTGAAACCCCCCAGCTGTTTAACAGAGATGGGTGATAAGGAATCATGCAAATAAAAGGGCAAGAAGGAGGAACCCTCCCCCATCTCCACATACACATACCACCACCCTCCTCAGAGCTGGAAAGGGTTCTCTCTCCTCCATACTTTCACAGAGTTTCTGTTTCACAAATCTGGTTCTTCCAGGCCGTGGTCTGTGGTCGAGCTCCAGAGGCTCAGCTTTGGCTCTCTGGTCTGGCGTGGGGGCCCCTGTGGTTAGTTAGCATCCTGAGGTTTGTGATGAAGCTCTGTCTATAGCTGTGGGTGACCTCCTGGTTGGTGCCTGCCTTCTTTCCCTCCATGAGGGACCCAGTTTTGGTTCCCAGTCTGGTTTATAACCCTCACTCTGCTGCAGCTTCAGAGGGATGGAGTGGCCCTAACTACTGAGAGATACTGCATTATGGGCTTTTCCTGACCAACTTAAAAGGGGTAAGAGTCAATTTGCTGAATTCTCTTGAGGGGACAGCAGGATTTGATGGTAGCTAAAGGGGACTGTTTTTGTTTGCTTTTAATTAATGCATTTACTCCTGGTGCCTGCTATCCACATCTCCCCTTCTATCAAGTAATTTAATAGTTAGGTACTTATTCTCAGTTGTTAGATTTGATCAGAGTCATCTTGAGGCGAGACAGGAATATGATAGTAAAGCCTCTCAGGTCTGACCATTTTGCTCGCCCCTGATCCTTGTTCTCTTTGTTTGGGAATGTGTTGGGGATAAGAGAGGTAAGACCTGAAGCTTAGACCACTGTACCTGAGCTACCTTATTTGTACCCCCAAACAAACCAAAGGTTTGAATCTCAACATTGCTGGTGCTATACTAGCCTTATTTTGCCTTTTGATCTATGCTGAATTTAGTAAGAAGCTAAACAAAGGTATGAGACCAGTGCACTCAAACCTTTTCTTTTTACAAATTCTAGTTTTCTGCCCCTCTATTCTTGAGGGACTCTCTAGGAGAATGGAATAAAATAGTCTCTCCCCTAAGTGATCTTTTCTGGTAAGAACTTACATAGACGGAGAAGGTTAGCTTAGAAGTTATGCTGGACAATGACATGTCAAGGGCTTCAGAAACGATACTGATTTGAGATCAACTTAAATCAACTGATAAAAAGTTTAAAGGCAATGTGTACATAGAAGGCAGCATGGTACAGAATGCCCTCATTAGAGTCAGAGAATCAGGGTTCAAATTCTACCACGGACACTAACAATTTTATGACCTTGACCTCTGTAGGCTGCAGTGTCCTTATTCATAAGATGAGGGGAGTTGGCTACCTAATCTTTAAGCTCCCTTCCAGTGTTAGATCTATGGTATTATGCCACTGACAATGATCCAAACTGAAAGATGGGAACACAGAACTCTTCTCTGCCAGTGTTTCCTAATATATGTAATCAAAATGGTTCAGAACTCACTTTTGGCTCACCCGGGCCAGGGCAGATTCAATCTTTGAGGCTTCCAAACAAATGATTATGGCTCATGTCCAACCAAGAGTTTCTCCTGGGAACATCAGAATCTAGCTCTTGTCTCAGCCTGCACCAAAAGAAAAATGGCTCCCATGCAAGTACACAAGCTAATGAGGTAACATATAGAGGACATATTTTATTTAACACAACAAAAATGAGAATTCAAGGGACTGTACCCAGAAATGGTCAAGAATCTTTCATCTTCTATGGGCTGACTTTCCACAGGGACCATATGTACCAACAGAGGGATGGTATTAGCAGTCCATGTAACTTTCTTCCAGGTATTAGCTCTTTCTTTCCTAGCATATTCTTGTGGATGTACAGATCTTCTTCATGGAAACCCAGGGCATCCCTGCTCTTTGTCTCCTTTCTTGTTGCATAGCTCTCTGTTTCCTTTGTGATGGTGTCTTGTCTTTGATATTTCCTTGTGGAGGTATCTTCTTATTGGTCTCTATCTCCTTTTAAAGGATAAGCCTCAATGAGTTCAAATATGGAAGCTTCATATTTAGTGCTAGAATTATGGGCCACAGGTACTTAGAACAAGAGAACTTTACACATGGTCCAGGAAATTTCACTCCTGGAGCTCAGGAGCTCATATAACTGCTGATACATGCTTATGTTTGTTTACTGTATGTGACCAGAAAAGATGGGTCTCGTGTGTTTTATTCAAGTAGGTGGTATGGAGAATAGGTTCGGCTGGGATTCAGGAAGATCTGAGTTTAAATCCTCAGATACAAATTCTGTGACCCTCAGATTCAGACACAAGTTCTGGGACCCTGAGCCTCAGTTTTCTCAACTGGAGAATAGTATAGTATATAGTATCTATAGAATAGGTAGTATTAAGATCACTGGTCTCATAGACTTGTGAGAATCAAATGAAATAGCATATCTAAAGTGTTTCACAAACCTTAATGTGCTATATAATTAGTAGCTAGTATTATTACATAACAGATTATGGTCATGAAATGCTCTTAGTTTCTTAAAGGAAAAATGTTATGAAGCATATATTATTTTTGACCAGGCAGTGAACCAATACCACTCCTTATTCCATTCCCAAACCCTTCAGTCATGCTTTGCTCTCTTAGTGATCTCAAAGTGAAGTAGAAATGCTAAGAGCAGCAACTTCTTACAAAGAAATTAGGGACGCTTGCCTTGGGCTCACTAAGGCTGCCAAACAGTAAACCATTGGGAGTGGAGATTTTATCCAATTCTTGGGATGTATCACTCTTATGGAATTTGGCTTTCTTACCTTGTTAAAATAACTTACTTTGTCAGATATATGTGTGTGTGCATGTGTGTACATATATATACATATATATGAATATATGTGTGTATCATATATGTCCTAATGGTATCATCATTCATGCACTCCTATGGATCTTCTTTCATCTAGAACAGTGATGGCAAACCTTTTAGAGACAGAGTGCCGAGCCCCACTCCTACCCCGGACTGAGTGTCATGCTAAAGTGTTTCACAAACCTTAATGTGCTATATAATTAGTAGCTAGTTTTATTATATAACAGATTGTAGCCATGAAATGCTCTTGGTTTCTTAAAGGAAAAATGTTATGAACCATGCATTATTTTTGAGCAGGCAGTAAACCAATACTACTCCTTATTCCATCTCCAAGTCCTTCAGTCATGCTTTGCTCTCTTAGTGATCTCAAAGTGAAGTAGAAATGCTAAGAGCAGCAGCTTCTTACCAAGAAACCATATGCCATGCCCTACCCCCATCCATTATCCTATACAGGGGAGGGAGAAAGCACTCCCATCGGGCAGCTGGGAAGAGGGATGGTTACCCATGAGGAATGTCCTCAGTGAGTGTAAAAAGGGGGAGGGGAGTAGCCTAAGTGCTCTGCTCTCCTCCAGCTCTGCTGCCTGTGAGCCTCACACCTTACCCCCTGTTCTCTGGTTGGGCTACTGGGAAGAGGGGTGGGTGATGTGAAGAAATGTTATCAGGCAAGGTGTAGAGGGAGAGGGAGCAGCTCTGCCTGAGTCCCTCTGCCTTTCTAGTAATGAACTCTGGGGAGGGGAGGGGGCTGCATGCCTACAAAGAGTGCTCTGTGTGCCATCTTTGACACCCATGTCATAGGTTCACCATCACAGATCTAGAGTAATATTCTTAGGGAATAAATAAATTTATGTATGATCAGTTATCCATCAGGTTGGATCTGATGCTGGTATTTATGTTCCTCTCTCTGTATGTCTCTGTATCCCCTCATTTCTGTCTTCTTCCCTCTCTGTGTCTGTCTCTTTTTTTCTCTCTTTTCCTCACTCACTCTTTTCCTCTTTCTCTCGGTGTCTCTCTACCTCTTCCTCACTCTCCCCCTCTCTCTCTCTTTCTCTGTCTCTTTTCCTCTCCATCTCCCCTTTTCTCTCTTTCCTCATGTATATGTATAAACTTATATTATTCATGAAATCTGTCTTCTGAAGAGTTAAGATGGATTATCTAGGCAGAGTCATTGCAATGATTCTCTCTTGTTGCCTAATGAGCTCTAGCTCTGTTAACCTATTGCTTTAAGTCATGCCTAGATGAATAGAATTTTGAAAAGTTTGACATGATAGACCTCTGGAGAAAACAGAATAGAAATGGAAAGGAATATATCTTTTTCTCAGCAGTACATGGCACCTTCACAAAAAATATGGATCATATACTAGGACATAAAAGCCAAATTCAGAAAAGCAGAAATATTAAATACATCCTTTTCAGACCATAATGTTATAAAAATTACTCTAAACAAAGGGCCAGGAAAAAAAGACAAATTAATTGGAAATTGAATAACTTTATTTTAAAGAATGAGTGGGTCAAAGAACAAATCATAGAAACAATCATTAATTTCATTAAAGAAAATGACAACTAGGAGACAAAATACCAAAGTCTTTTGGATATAGTAAAATCAGTACACATATATATGTATATATATACATATATATATATACATATATATAAGTGCTCTGCAAAATAGAAAAAGGGCAGATCAATGAATTGAGTATTCAACTAAAAAAATTAGAATAAGAACAAACTAAAAATTCCCAATTAAACACCAAATTATGAATCTTGAAAAAAATCAAAGAAGAGGTTAATACAATTGAAAGGAATAACAACATAGAGCTAATAAATTAGGCAGAGTTGGTTTTATAATTAAAAAGATAAATAATTGGTTACTTTGATTAAAAAAGAGAAGAAAACCAAATTACCAGTATTAAAAATTAAAAGGATGAAATTATGACCATTGAAGAGGAAATTGAAACAAATATTAGGAGTTATTTTGCCAATAAATCTGATAATATAAGTGAAATAAATGAATACTTTAAAAATAAGTTGCCTAGGTTAACAGAATAGGAAATATAATACTTTAAAAAACTTATCTCAGAAAGAGAAATTGAACACATCATCAGTGGATTCCCTAAGAAAAAAGCTCTAAGACCAGATGGATTCACAAGTGAATTCTACCAAATATATAAAGAAAAATCAAGTACAATACTATATAAACTATTTGGGGAAACAGCTAAAGAAGGAACCCTATCCAATTCCTCTTATGACAGAAATATGATGTTGATACTAAACCAGGAAGAGAAAGAAGAGAGATAGACCTGTTACAAATAAAAATTGATCTGGAGGCTTATTTATTAATAAAGAGTGAGAGACTGATAGAAGTAGAGAGAGATCTCAGTCTTTCTAACTTAAGGTAATATCAGGTCCCTGATTTCAGCCCAGTCTTCTCTCCGTGCTACCTCGTGTCTGAGATCAATTGATAAGAGGTGCTAGCCCATTGAGTAAGTTCAAGAGCAGAAGTAAAAAAGCCACTCTTCTTTCCCCACCTCACCTTTTAAACTCCATCAGCTCCTCCTTCTGTAGTGACCTTGCACTGGCTCTGGCATACTGCTACTCAGGATGATGCCAAGGGACATCATCATCAGGCTGTGAGATATGGGGTACTCAGGATCAAAGCTGGAATGAAAGTCCTCTAGATATTTTACTTCACATAGACCAATATTCATAATAAATATTGAGGCAAAGATTTTTAATAAAATATTAGCAGGGAGATTATAGCAATATATCATGGGATTTTATACTAGGAGTGCAGAGATGGTTCAATATTAGGAAAACTATCAGGATAATTGGCTATATCAGTAACTTAAATTTAAAAAAATATTTTCCCAATTACAGGTAAAAACAATTTTTAACATTCATTTTTAAAGTTTTGAATTTTAAATTTTCTCCCTTCTTCTCATCCTCCTTTTTTCACTCATTCCCATTCCTCCTCTCTTCTTGAGATTGTAAGCAATCTGATATAAATATTACATGTGATCATATAAAATATTTTTAAGGTTAGTCATTTTGTGCAAGAGATCTCTAACAAAGAAAAGAAGAAGAAGAAATAGAGAAATATAGTATATTTTGGTCTTCCTTCAGACTCTATTAGTTCTTTCTTGGAGGGCAAATGACATTTTTCATGATGAATGTCTAAAAGTGGCCATATCAATAACAAAACCAACAGAAACCACATAATTATTTTAATAGACACAGAAAAGGCTTTTGACAAAATATAATACCCATTCCTGTTAAAAATACTAGAGAACATTGGTAACTGGAAAATTCCTCAAAATGATAAATAGCATCTATCTAAAACTATCAGCAAGAATTATCTGTAATAGAGATAAGTTAGAATAGAAACCTCCCCAATAAGATTAGGGGTGAATCAAGGATACCCAGTACTATCACTACTATTAAATATTGTACTAGAAATGCTACCTACGGCAATAAAAAAAAAGAAAAAGAAATTGAAGGAAAATAGACAATGAAGAAATAATGCTATCTTTCTTTGCAGATGATATGATAATATATTTAGAGCATCAACCAAAAAACTAATAGAAACAACTAACAACTTCAGTAAAATAAATGCAGCCACGATTAAAAGGCAAACATCCATACTAGGAAAAAACTTTATTGCATGTATTTCTAACAAAGGCTTCATTTCTCAAGTATCTAGAGAATGGAGTCAAATTTAAAAGAATATAAAGCATTCCTCAATTGTCAAATGGTCAAAAGATATAAACAGGTAATTCTCAGATGAAGAAATTAAAACTATCTTTAATTATATGAAAAAATGTTCCAAATTACAATTACTTAGAAAAATACAAATTAAAATAACTGAGGTACCACTTCACACTAATCAGACTAGCTAATATGACCAAAAGGAAAATTATAAATGTTGGAAGGAATGTGGAAAAATTGGGGTACTATTGGTGGAGCTGTGAACTAATCTAACCATTCTTGAGAACAATTTGGAACCATGCCCAGAGAGCCATAAAACTATGCACACCCTTTAACCCAGCAATACCACTACAAGGTCTATATTCCAAAGAGATTAAAGATAGGGGGAAAGGAGCTACTTGTACAAACATTTATAGTAGTTCTTTTTGGTGGCAAAAAATTAGAAATTGAATGATAGGTTTATTTTGAATCCTGCAATTTGCTAAAGTTATTAAATATTTCATCTAATTTTTTAGTTGATTCTCCAGGATTCTGGAGGCATACCATCATATCATCTGTAAAGAATGATAAATGAGTTACCTTAATTGCCTACTTTAATTCTGTCAATTTCTTACCCACCCCCCTTATTACTAAAGCTAACATTTCTAGTACAATATTAAATAAGAGTGGTGATAATGGGCATCCTTGCTTCACCCCTGATCATATTGGAATGGCCTCTAGCTTATCCCCATTGTAAATGATAGTTGCTGATGGTTTTGGATAGATATTACTTATTATTTTAAGGAATGGCCAATTTATTCCTATGCTTTCTGGTGTTTTTTTTTTAATACAAATGGGTGTTGTATTTTGTCAAAGGCTTTCTGCATCTAGTGAGATAATCATGTGATTTCTGTTAGTTTTGTTATTGATATGGTCAATTATGCTGATAGTTTTCCCAATATTAAACCAGTCCAGCATTCCTGTTATAAATCACACCTGGTCATGGCGAATGATCCTTGTTGCATTGCTGTAGTCTCCTTGCTAGTATTTAAAGTATTTGTATCTATATTGATTAAGGAAATTGGCTTATAATTTGTTTTCTCTTTTTTTGCTCTTCCTGGTTTAGTAATCAGTACCATATTTGTGTCATAAAAAGAATTTTGTAGGACTCCTTCTTTGCCTGTTTCCCCAAATAGTTTTTATAGTGTTGAGATTGTTTTTAAAATATTTGCTACAATTCTCTTGTGAATCCATCTAGCCCTAGGGATTTTTTCTTAGGGAGTTCATTGATGGTTTGTTCAATTTTGTTTTCTGAGATGGGTTTATTTAAGTATTCTATTTTCTCTTTTGTTAATCTGGGCAATTTATATTTTTGTAAATATTCAACTATATTGTCAGATTGATTGTCATATAATTGGGCAAAATAGCTCCTAATGATTGCTTTAATTTCCTCTTCATTTACCCTTTTCATTTTTGATACTGTAATTTGATTTTCTTTTTTAAAAAAAGTCAAATTAACCTATGCTCTATTTTTTTTTGTAAAACCAATATCTAATCTTATTCGTTAGTTCAATGGTTCTCTTTTATTTTCAATTTTATTAGTTTCTTTAATTTTTAGGATCTCTAATTTAGTGATGATTTTTCATTTGTTCTTTTTCTAGTTTCTTTTAGTTGCACGCTCAATTTATTGAAGTGCTTTTTCTTTATTTTATTGATATAAGTGTTTAGAGACATACATTTTCTCCCAAGTACTGCTTTAGCTATGTTGTATAAATTTTGATGTGTTGTCTCCTCATTGTCATTCTCTTTACTAAAACTATTGATTGTTTCTAATAACTTGTTCTTTGACCCACCCCTTTTTTACTTATATTATTTAGTTTCCAATTAATTTTTAATTTCTTTCCATAGGCCCTTATTAATTATACTTTTATTTCATTATGATATGAAAAGGATATAGTTATTATTTCTTTTTCATTTTTGTATTTGGTTGTGAAGTTTTTAATTACCTAATACATGGTCAATTTTTGTGTAGGTGACATGTACTTCTGAAAAGAAGGTATATTCCTTTCTATTCCCATTCAATTTTTTCCATTAAGTCTAACTTTTCAAAAAATTCATTCATGTTTTTCACTTCTTTCCTGTTATTTTTTGGTAAAATTTATCTAATTCTGAGATGGGAAAGTTGAGGTCCCCTACTAGTATAGTTTTACTATTTCCTCCTGAAGTTCATTTAATTTCTCTTTTAAAAATTTGGAGGCTGTACAATTTGGTACATGTATATTTAGTATTAATATAACTTCATTGTCTCTGATACCTTTTTATCAAGATATAATTTCCTTCCTTATCTCTATTAGATCTATTTTTGCTTTGTCTGAGATCATGATTTCTACTCTGCTATTTTTACTTCATCTGAAACACAATAAATTCTTCTCCAGACCCTTACATTTACTCTGTGTGTATCTCCCTGCCTCAAATGTTTTTCTTGTAAACATTGTATCATAGAATTTTGGTTTTTAATCCAGTCTGCTATCTATTTCCAGTTAATGGGTGAGTTCATCCCATTCCCATTCCCATTCACAGTTATGATTAACAACTGTGTCACCCCTTCCATCTCATTTTCCCTTTTTGAGCCTGTTCTTTCTCTCTTTTTTCAATGTTTCTCCTCCCAAGTGTTTTGCTTTTAATCACCCCCCTTACTACACAAGAACTTCTATTACACTACCTTATTTTCTTCCTACTTCTCTATAGGATAAGATGAGATGCTATACCCAAATGAGTATGGTTGTTATTCCTTCTCTGAACCAATTTAGATGAGTATAAGGTTAAGCAATGCCCATCATCATCCTCAGCCTCCCCTCTATTGTAATAGGTTTTTGTACCCCTTTAGGTGAGATCATTTACTTAGATCTGTCTCTCTCTGCCTCCCCTTTTCTTTCAGTGCAATCCTTTATTTCACCCCTTGATTTTTTTTTGCATATCATGCCATCCTAATCATCTTATTCCTGTACTCTGTCTATGCATATTCCTTTTAACTGCTCTAATAATGATTAAAATTTTAAGAATTACAAATATCATTTTTCCATATAGGAACATATACAGTTTGACCTTATCAAATCCCTTAAATTTTCTTTCTCATTTACCTTTTTATGCTTTTCTTGTGTCTTTTTTTTAATTTAAAACACTCACCTTCCGTCTTGGAATCAATACTGTGTATAGGTTCCAAGGCAGAAGAGTGGTGAGAGCTAGGCAAAGAGGGTTAAGTGATTTGCCCAGGGTCACACAACTAGGAATTGTATGAGGCCAGATTTGAACCTAGGACCTCCTGTCTCTAGGCCTGGCTCTCAATCCACTTAGCTACCCAGCTTCCTCCTTATGTCTTATATTTGAATATCATATTTACTATTTAGGTCTGGTCTCTTCATCAGGAATACTTGGAAATCTTCTATTTTATTATTATATAATTATGTATCATAAATACTATATGTTGTATTATAAAGAAGATTGTATAATATTTTTAATTTTATATTTATTATTATTCTATTATATTTTATGTGACACTTTATCCCCTGAAAGATATATCCATGATATTTGAAATGTTTCTTTCTGACTATTTATACTATTTTCTCTTTGGCCTGGGAGCTCTTGAATTAGGCTCCAATATTCTTGAGAGTTGTGATTTGGGGTTTTATTTCTGGAAGTGATTGGTGGATTCTTTCAATTTCCATTTTTACCTTCTTGTTCAAGAATATCATGGCAGGGTTGTTGTGGGTTTTTTAAATAATTTCTGGTAATATTCTATCAAGGATTTTGTTATTTTTGTTGTTGTTCATGACTTTCGAGAAGTCCAATAATTCTTAAATTGTCTCTCTTAGATCTATTTTCCAGGTCAGTTGTTTTTCCAATGAGATATTTCATATTTTCTTCTTTTTTTCATTTTATTTTGATGTTTCTTCATGTCTCATGAAGTCAATGGCTTCTAGTTGCCCAATTCTAATTTTTGAGTCTTTATTTTCTTTCATGAACATTAGAACATCCACTTCCATTTGGTCAATTCTACTTTTATGAAACTCTTTTCTTCATTTGATTTTTGTATTTTTTTCCATTCAGTCAATTCTGCTTTTTTGAGATGCTATTTTCTTCTGCATTGCTTTCGTTTCTCTTCCCCATTTTACCTCTGTTTCCTCTTATTTAGTTTTTGAAATCCTTTTTGAGTTCTTCCAGAGCCTGAGACAAATTCCCATTTTCCTTGAAGTTTTGTATATAGTTGCTTTGAACCCACTGTCCCTTTCTGAGTCTGTGCCTTGTTTTTTTGTTTCACAATAATTTTCTATCATTAAATTTTTTAAGTTTGCTTATTTTCCTAAACTTTTTCTTAACTTTCATTTTTATCTGATAGGTTGTCTCTGTTCCCAGGGTAGAGGAAGCACTTAGAATGCTTAGAAATTCTTCATTTCATTAAAGATACATATTTTTCCCTTGTAAAATTATACTCAGTTTTGCTGAATAATAAAGAGTAACACTTCATAAGGGATTGGAGAGATAAAAAATAAATTGTTATGTGAGATTCAGCTGAAACAATCAGAGAAGATTTCTTGGAGAAATTGGCATTTGAGTTAGACTCTAAAGAACTGATTGGAATTCAACAAGAAGATGTTATTATAAACCTAGAGAACAGTATGAACAAGGAGAGAAAAAACCATAGTACATATTTAAAGGAAGGTTGGCCCAATCCTAGAACTTGTAGAAGTGATTAGTATGAAAAAAAGCAGGAAACATAAAATGGCAGTAGATAATAGAGGACCTCAAATGCCAAATAAGGGAGTTTAAACTTTACTTAATGGTCAGTAGGGAGTTGTGGAAGATTTTTGAGCAGAGGAGTGACATGACAAGATCTCTACTTCAGGAAGATTTTTATAGCATGAAGCATGAATTTAAAGGGGACTTTCATTGGGCATCTTGTCTGACCTACCATTTAACAGATGAGGAAACTAAAATGGGAAGGTAGCCAGTGATAGATTTAGGTACAAGCTAAACAGATTTCTAAATACCTCAAAGATGATCACATATACACCTAAATTATAACAAAACTTAGAGTTTCAACAGGTGTTGATTCTTTTCTGTAAAAAAGGATCATAATAGCCCAGGAAGGCAATATTGAAGCTTATTTATCACTCTCCCTAGAGTATTTCCCAGAGACTGGCTGCTGCCTTGAGGTTTATAAGGTACCTTGTGGATACCCATTCCTGAAACTATAGTTCACAAACTCCCTCTAGTTTCTTCCTAATAGTAGTCAGTAGTTTCCACTTAGCAAAAGCATTTACTAAGATGATACAGTAAGAACAGTAGCTATAAAACATTCTTCCCAAAAACCTGGGACATCTTTCTCAAAAAGAGACTCAACCTCTGTGGTAAGAATGGACACAGAATTAGAGTACAATGGTAGCAAGGCAAGAATAAAAAGAACATATTTAGCCATGATAACTTATTTCTGTACTGTAGGATCCCAATGTCCATTCTCTCCTCTTGGAATCCTCTCTACAATGCAATTCTTAGTTGCTGGTGCTAACTCTTTCCATTTTCAGCTCACTTTTCTACTGTATAAGGATGATATTAGAAATTAAATCTTGTTATATTAGTTTAGAGATAAGAAGTAGAGAAGCTGGCTTGAGAAAGAATTAGAGTTTGAAACAGTTGAGAGAGTGTCAATTTCAAATGTTGACAGTGTTCTGGGTATGGCTGTTACTCTGAGGTAGTTGACAATTACATTCTCTCTATCTCTAAGTGGTGGGAGCAGGTGACATCTTTTCTCTCTCTCTCCTCACTGTCTGAGGTAGAAGAAAAGGAGGGAAAAACCAGGAGCTAAGTGATATTCCTTTTCCAATTTGGGAAACACTAGTGACTATCTATTGCTGTTACATAAATTGTTTTTATATCTAAGAAGACCAAAGAAAAACCTGGTTTGGGGTTTGGACCCTGAGTCTGTTAAGGCTCAGAGTTCTAACTTGGTTCTTGCTGAGGCTCAGCCAGCTAGCCTTTGTTATTTTTATAACTTGGAAACAAAGTTAAGAATTACATACTTCTTATAATGACAATAGTGTTAGTTTATTGAAGAATAGGTAAAATTTGGGTTTGTCAGATCAGGAAGGATCAGTGTATCCTGTGGAAACAGGAGAAGTGGTTCCTTGTGGAATCAGGGAGTTTTATTTGGGTGGAATTAGAATCCATTAGAGTTAGAAATCATTTTTTATCCTTATATTCTCAATAAATAGTTTATTTTTATATAACAAGAGTCTCCTTAGCGTCCCTGAACCTGACCCTGAAGAGAAGTTCACTTATGAACTTTACTTCACTAATATAAACTGAAAATACTTTGTAAATCCAACAAGCAGAGTATCTAACTCAGTTTATAATCAATAGTCAATTCATTCATTAGTTATTATTTTTATAACTGCCAAGGGTCATGTTTCTTGAAGCTGCTTCTGGTTTGTAGTGACTGCCTCTCTATGCCCAAGTCTATCTGGAGAGTGTACATTTCTTCTTTCTCAATTGTACCTCAAACTGACAAAACTCTTGAACTGTTGAATGTGGTGTCTCCTAGTGGGCACATAGGTTTGTTGCTAGATGACATGTGGGAGAGAAAAAAAACCACCCATTACCCTTTTTCTTCACCCCCATCCTAGTATAGCTATGCACAGAGTTCTCCTTTCTAGCTGTTTTCCATATGGATCTATGATTTGATCCTAGGCTTTGGGATCTAATCTGATCAATCAGTCAGAGACCAAGTCCTTTATACTTATATTAGCATAACAGTGGAAATAGAAAGAAGGCAGATATGAAACATATTGCAGTTTTGACAGGCATTGGTAAATGGTGTTATATGAGAGGTAAAAGAGAAGAAAGAGTAAAAAACAATGACACCAGAGTGTGTTGTAAAGGAAAGACTGTATGAATGGTGGTATGAAAATAATAAAGCCATTTGGCCAATTTATTATACTAAAGGAGAAGCTGAGATTAAATGACTTATCATAGATCATATAGCTAGTAAGTAACAGAGCAGATCTTCATACCTCTAGACCATTTCTCTCCACCAATCCAACTACCATAGTAATTACTCTTCTTTATCACAAATTTGGACATGTCCTCTGACTCTCATAGAATTTTTTCCTCTACATTATACTTCCCCCTCCCCCCAAAGAAATAACTATTTCCAAATCAAACTTAGTATCTTTCCATGTATTTCACTATTTCTTATATCCTGTACTACACCATAAGTTCCTAAAGAGCAGGGACCATGTGGCATGTATCTTTGCATTCCTTGGAAAAGCTATCACTGTGAATTGTAGCAAATATAAAAGACATTTAAAAATTTGTAAGTGAATGAATTAGATAAACATTATACACCTGTTATCTGTAGTGAATAAAAATTTCATTTGCTTTTTTATAGCCTTGTCAGGAAGGTTCATATGACTGGAAAGAATTTCAGGAGTCTTAGGATCCCTAGTTTACGTCTATCAGTGGTACCTTCTCTGAAGGAAGTGTCTTATCAAAGACTGCTTTATCAGAGGCTGTGTCCCACTGGAGTCAAACGTCACTTTTATTCCTTTTTCTAGGAATCCCCTAGATTCCTATTCTAGGTCTAGTTGCTATACATGAGGTCAATTGAATATAGGATCTGCAGTAACATTCTTTCTTTGTGGCCATTATCACAAGGACAGCTACCCATCTCTGGGTGGTAATATCTAACTTGGCACTTGGCAGAGTTATAATTTGTCCATACCTGAAACTTAGTACATATAGTCTTAAAATGTTTCAGGAAGAGTTCAGTTCAAGACCAAGCATTCTACCTTGTGTATGAGATAATGAACCTCATATAATTGTCCTGGGTAAAAACCATGGAGCTGTCATAAACATATAAAATGATCGACTTCTTTAGAAAACTGAAAATTAATGTCAATTCATGTATGAGGTACTTAAATTCTTAACCTGGTAGTCTTCAAAAGATACTAAAGCATCAAATCCACATTGTTCTTAGTGGAAAAATTGTGGGACTTGGAGTTAAGAAGACCAAGGAGTCACCTCATGCTACACACACTTATTAGTTATGTGACCTTGGAAAAAAAGTGACTTAACCTCAGTTTCCTCATGTATAAAATGAGCAAAATAGTAGTGCCTATATTATCTCAGATGAGATGATATGTACAATTTCTGAAAATCCTTATAACATTATATAAATTTGATTCATTATTATTATCCCCTTTCACTTCTGCTTGTGGTTCTTCCCAACAAGGTACCCACAGATGAAGTAAATAAGCTTGTTTTCCACAAATTTCTGATGATAGCCACTATACCCCTTATAGCATGATAATTCTTTGAATACAATCAAATAACAAGTAATGTCTGTCTTTTCAGAGTCAGTAAAATCCACAATGAGATAAAATCTGATTCATGTACTTGACAGAGACTTGGCAAAATGTTGCTGTTGTTGTCATTGTCATCTCTTTATCATCCTATTTGAAGTTTTCTTGGCAAAGATACTGGAGTGATTTGCCATTTCCTTCTCCAGCTCATTTTAGGAAACTGAGACAAACAGGGTTAAGTGATTGGCCTCCAGTCATACAGCTAGTAAGTGTCTGAGGTCAGATTTGAACTCAGGAAGATGAGTCTTCCTGGAATCAGGCCCAATACTCTATCTACTGTGCCACCTGGGTGCCCCACTGGCAATAGCTTTCAGCCAAAGATAGAATGATATAGTGGAAAGTACATTGGAATTGGAATCAAAGGACACTCTCACTCATTGTCATGTGAATTTAGGTAAGACATTGCATCTTTAAAAAAAAATAGAACCTTACCTTTTGTCTTTGTATAAATTTTAAGGTAAAAATGTGACAAGGGCTAGGCAATTGGAATTAAGTGTCCTGCCCATGGTCACACAGTTGAGGCCAAATTTGAGCCCAAGTCCTCCTGACTCCAGGCCTGGCATTCTATCCATTGTGCTGCCTAGTAGACCCATGACATTATATCTTGAGGCTTCAGTTTTATCTTCTTTAAAATGAAGGAGTTGGAAAAGATGACTTGCAAAATCTCTTGTAATGTGGCAAAATTGAGACATTAATGCATTGCTGGTGGAGTTGTGAATTGATCCAACCATTCTGGAGGGCATGTTGGAATTATGTCCAAAGGATTTTAAAAGAATGCATATCCTTTGATCCAGCAATACCACTACTAGGACTGTATCCCAAGAGATTTAAAAAAATGTTTGTACAAAAATATTCATAGCCACACTCTTTGTGGTGGCAAAAAAATTGGAAAATGAGGGGGTGTCCCTCAATTGAGGAATGGCTGAACAAATTGCGGTATGTGATGGTGATGGAATACCATTGTAATATAAAGAATGATGAACTGCTTGATTTCTATGAAAACTGGGAAGACCTCCATGAACTGATGTGGAGTGAAATGAGCAGAACTAGGAGAACATTGTACATAGTAACTGAAACTTATGAAAAAGAATGCTATCCAGATGGAGAGAAAGAACTGTGGGAGTAGAAATGCAGAAGGAAAACATATGATTTATCATTTGTTTATATGGGTATATTTTGGGATTTTGGTTTTAAAAGACTATTCTGTTACAAAAATGAGTAATATGGTAAATGGTATTGAGTGATAATACATGTATAATCCAGTGAAATAGTTTTTCAACTCCAGGAGGAGAAAAGAAAGAGGAGAGTGAGAGAACATGAATCATGTAACTTTGAAAAAATACTTAAAAATAAATAAATGTATATTTTAAAAATCTCTTCTAGCCTAAGATTGTGGTCCTATGGTCAAATATCATCAGAAGTTGCCTTTTATTCTACACTTTTCCAAATATAAAGAGATAATTCAAGTGGACCAGCATCTCTAAGCAGCTGACATTAACTAGCACTCTCTGAGCTGCTGGAAAATGATAGATGCTCCAGAAATCTCTTATAATGGGTTTTCAAATTGGGAGAATTCCACTGATAGATGAAAGCAATCTTCTTATCTTCCTTTGCTCTGGGTATCTGATAATACTCACCATGGGTATCCAACGTAGAAGATTAGTTGATGGCCCAGCAGACAATTTGAGCATCTTGAATTCATGGCATGTATTACCAATCACTTTAGTTGATTTTATTCAGAGTTCAGTAGAGAACTCATATGTTGAATCTTCCCAGTTTTCTTTAGTATCACCACTCTAAGTGGAGACATAAAAAATAGAAGAATCCGTAACGATGCCATTGACTAACAGCTTCCTTGAGGTATTCTTTAACTTCTATCTCAGAGAGATTTTGAGGGAGAGAATGCCAGGGAATCTTGGAGGTGAATTGTCTGTAGCCCCTTGGTACAATCTAGCAGGTAAATTGTCTCATATCTAGTCTTGAATTTCTTCCTCAAATGATCGTTGCACTCCAGGTAGACAGGAGCTAGGGAACTGTATCTGAAATCAGGAAGACTTCACTGAGTTCAGGTTCTGACTTTAGAGACTTACTCGTTTTATAACTTTGGGCGAGTCATTTAACCTGTATCTGTCTCAATTTCTTCATCTGTAAAATGGAGATAATAATAGCACATACTTTCTAGTGTTGTCATGAGATAAAATATTTATAAAGCTCTTTTGAAAACCTTAAAATCCTTCTTAAATGCTAGCTATTATTATATCTTGGATACCAGGGACTCTGAATTTGGAACTTTAAAAGTATTTCCTTTCTTCTCTTTCAGTGCTTAGAGAATAGGGAGCTATATGGCAGTACTAGGTTTTATAGAGTGTCCATACCTCTTAACACCATTATTTTCTATTCTCCTCTGTACATGGATAGCCAGGTATACAATCATTGAGTCTTTGCTTGTTGTCTCCAGGAAACACTTTGAAGTTGTTTGAATATGACTACTACAGGACCACTATTCAGTTCACAAAGGGTATCTTTGCAAATACCTGTTTTCTCCCTTGGAACACTCAGCACTATGATATACCAGACCTACAGAAGTCTAGGCTTCTTAGACTTCTTCAGAAATTCACACCTCTTTTTTTTCTCTTAAAAGGAACTGAATATAATTATTAACTGGTCACTGTCACTGTTGCATGTGACTCTGTAAGTTCTAATGGAATGGAACCAAAGGGGATCACCAGAATCAAAGTTAATTTTTTTAAGTTAATTTTTTAGAAGCCTCTGTTGCCATGTTTTCTGCCCTTGGTATTGAAGAATTCAGCTCCTGAAATACCAATGTTAAATTCTCTTCTTGAGCATATTAACATATCTATGGCAGTCTTTTACAGAAGTGATAAAAGATGTCTTAGCTGGTTCATATATGCTTTTGGGGTACCATTTCTAGAGTTGACTTCCTTGAACCCTGAACTGGAGTCAAAGCAGCCCAGAAGGAAGCTTTCATGGCTCAAAAACTGTTCAGTGAAGTTTGCCTCACTACCATCTTCCTTAGCATTATTCTCCCTACAGTTGGATATTGTGATAACTCAGAGCCCTACTTGGATAACTTGTGTAGCCTCTGACTACCCACCCTTTTTATTTCATTTCTTGCCTTCTTTTTGCCATCATGATCAAGTTATGAGTAGCTGAAGGACTATTCCTCTGCCACAATAGCATTTTGTCACTGCAAGTCTTTTTCTTTTTAACCCTTACTTTCTGTATTAGAGTTGATATTAATTATTAGTTCCAAAACAGAAGAGTGGTAAAGGGCTAGGCTATTGGGGTTAAGTGACTGGCCCAGGGTCAAACAGCTAGGAAGTGTCTGAGATAAGATTTGAACCCAGGACCTCCTGTCTCCAAGCCCAGTTCTCTACTGAGCCACATAGCTGCCCCATCCTAAGTCTTCTTAAGCCTTAGGCCAGCCTAACATGGCTTATGATCTCTGTGGCCACAACACCTTTACCCACTGCTATCTGTAGTATTCTTTGCACAGAAAGAGAAACTTCTTTATCCTCCTTGGGGTGTGGTTAGGAAGTTGAAATGAATCTCCAGTGTCCCCAAGTTGCTATCTGGGGGCCACAGACATTCAGAGATGGCACAGGAGAGTTGTTCTATCTTGAAGACACCTAGAACATCAAAAGCAGTTACCCTGAGACTCTGCAGTAGGTGCCTTTTTTCCATGTTAGATACTTGCTGCTCTCAACAGTTTGCTTGGATGCCCCAAACGTGTGTCAAATGTTCCTTCTGCAGGGAAGTGGACAGGGCTTCCTGGAAACAGCCGTAAAGTGAGTAAATCCTTATGTTTCACTACTTTGTCTCAGGACCTTTACTACTGTTCTAGCCCATCCTCCTTGTAACACTGGGTTGCTGGCAGGAAAGGATGTCTTAAACCCCAGTAGGTCTCTCACATCCAGCAATTGGTCTCCAATAACTTTTTTTCCCACCAACATCTCCCTGGAGGGAAGCCACAGAGTGTTTATACAGGCTAGTAGTTATGTTTTCGTCCCTGTGGATGACATACTCTATTTGTTAACAGGTTATAGAGTCTTTTACAATCAAATTCAATTCAATCTTTTATTTGTAAGGCTAGTTATTGGGAATAGTCAGTGGTAGCATCTGGGTAGAGCACAGGGTCTAGAGTCAAGAAGACCTGAATTCAAATCTTTTCTTAAACACTTACTAGCTGTGTGTCCCTAAGCAAGTCACTTGACCCCTGTCTGACTGTTTCCTTGTCTATAAAATGGGGATAATAATAGTACCTACCTCCCAGGGTTTTTGTGAGCATCAAAAGAGATAATAACTGTAAAGTACTTAAGTCATTGCCTGACGCATAGTGAGTCCTACATGTGTTGGCTAAGGGCAGTCATAATCCATAGAGAAAACAAAATTCACATATTTTATGTGATGATAACTAGCACTTATATAGCACTTAAAAGTTTACAAAATGCTTTATAAATATGTATCATTTTATTCTCACAACAACCCTGTGAGGTAGGCATTATCATTTTACAGGAGACAGACCTGAAAAGTGACTGGACTAGGGTCACATAGCTACTAAGTGTCTGAGGTCAAATTGGAACTCAGGTCTTCTTCTTTTTTTAAATTTTATTTAGTCAATTTAGAATATTTTTCCTTGGTTAAAAGAGTCATGTTCTTTCCCCTCCCCCAACCCCTCCCATAGCCGACACACAATTCCACAGGCTTTTACATGTGTCCTTGATCAAAACCTATTTGCATATTGTTATGTTTGCTCTAGGGTGATCATTTAGAGTCTACATCCCCACTCATATTCCCTTCAACCCATGGTCAAGCAGTTGTTTTTCTTCTGTGTTTCTACTCCCACAGTTCTTCCTCTGGATGTGGATAGTGTTCTTTCTCATAAGTCTCTCAGAATTGTCCTGGATCAGTGCATTGCCATTAATGGAGATGTCCTTTACATTAGATTGCACCACAGTGTATCAGTCTCTGTGTACAGTGTTCTCCTGGTTCTGCTCCTTTCACTCTGCATCACTTCCTGGAGGTTGTTCCAGTCCCCATGGAATTCCTCCTCTTTATTATTCGTTTGAACACACTAGTATTCCATCACCAACATATACCACAATTTGTTCAGCCATTTCCCAATTGATGGGCATCCCCTCATTTTCCAATTTTTGGCCACCACAAAGAGCGCAGCTATGAATATTCTTGTACAAGTCTTTTTCTTTATTATCTTTTTGGGGTACAGACCCAGCAGTGCTATGGCTGGATCAAAGGGCAAACAGACTTTTAGTGCCCTTTGGGCATTGAATTTGGGTCTTCTTGACAGCAGTTTATCCTTCGAATTTATTACTTATCTTCATGTATTCTCCATTGCTGTCAAAGTACCACTAGCTATTTCTTGAGAGAACATTTCTAAAATCCTTCCTACTTTTGAAATCACAGAATCTGAGAGTTAGAAGGGGCCTCAGTGACCATCAAGTCCCACCCATTATCATGTTACCCAACACATTGCCCAGCCTCTACTTAAAGACATTCAAGGGAGCAGCTGGATAGCTCAGTGGATTGAGAGTCAGGCCCAGAGACAGAATGCCCTGGGTTCAAATCTGGCCTCAGACACTTTCCAGCTGTGTGACCCTGAGCAAGTCACTTGATCCCCATTGCCTTGCCCTTACCACTCTTCTGTCTTAGAAACAATACATAATATTGGTTCTAAGATGGAAGGTAAGGGTTTTAATTAAAAGAAAAGAAATAGACATTCAAGGAAGGGGAGCCTCCTCCCAACTCTCATAGCAACTTGTTCTGCTTTTGAAAAGCTCTACTAGCCAGTTTTTCCCAACATGAAGCTTAATCGTGACTCTTTGAAATTGTCACTGTTCCTGGTTCCCCACCATGGGACCAAAAAGAACAATTCTAATCCTTCCTCTGTACAACAGCTGTTCACATTCTTGAAAATAGGCATCGTTCCTCCCCCACAACTACATCTCTGATCTTAATGCTTCATCTCTTGCAGTCATCTATCTGTCCCAGCACTCCCTTCTCTCTATGAATCCTCATTTTCCTTCAAGGCTCACTCAGTTGCTTTTATTTTATTAACTTCTTGGGATGAAGCCTTTCTTGATCTCTTCCCTTCCTTCTCAGATGACCTTTTATTTATGTCACTGTGTGCTTCTTAGTAGAATTTAAGTGCTCTGAAGCAATGATCATTTTGGTCTTTGTCATTATATCCTC